>NW_024063159.1:0-1200000 GCF_006381635.1 Hibiscus syriacus
TTTGAAACCTGTAATGGGTGAGGATTGAGGGTTTGGTAGCCCAAGGGGGCACCGACATCAAGGACAATTCGAGTCCCTTTTTCCTGTTAGAGCTGAAACCATGCATATAGTGAACCATAGAACGGTCACACTAGGTAGAGTCATACTGAACCTCTGTCCGTCAATAGGTACCCAAAATAGGCGTACACAATGGAGAAACCCTCTAACCTTTTTATTTTATTTATTTATTTATTTTTGAGTATGTAGAATAGATTTATCTTTTAAAAGCATGTGAAATAGAATTTAGGTGCAGTTAGAATTTAATTAATTTAGGAGGGTAGAGAGCATGTTTGGGTAGGACCTTTTGAGGAATATTATTCGGGTAGATAATACATAATAGAATAGATTTATTTCCTGTTTTACATATCTTTATGTTAAATTTATACAATTGTTTTGACTAACTGTGTTTGTTTGTTGTTTGTTTTTTTTTCATACTGCATAGACATATCATTAGAAAAGGCGATTGATCTATGAGTATCGATAAAGTGGAAAGACTTCACGATGGAAAGGAGTTTCCTAAACAAAGAAGTGAATCCAGCAGATGTAAGGAACTGGTCCGAAGCCAAGCAGAAAGAGCAGGGAGATAGTCTATCAGGGAACTACGTGTCGGATCTGTCTGATTATACACCAGCTTCTTTAAAACAGAATGAGCTTCAGGGATTGAAAACCATTTGGGAAAGTTGGAATCTTATTGAGAGGCAAGCTTTTCAGCAGACTTATGGGGATATATTTCATCTGATATACGTGAAGGTAGACCCGTTCTCATACGAAGCATAATACAGTTTGGAATCTGGCCTATAGTTGTTTCACATTCAACCGAGAGGACATGACTCCAACCCTCGAGGAATACCAATTTCTGTTGAATTTGACAAGCGTTAAAGTGGACAAAGTTTACTCCCGGTCGATAAAAGGGCCTTCCTTTAAGTCAAAGCTTGCAAAGATCTCGGCACAAGCGACAAATGGGTGAATGATCGCTTGCAACGCAAGGGAGAAAGTGAGGGAGTGCCGTGGTCTCACTTACAAAAGAGCTGAGCACACGTAGATGAAAACGTGCGTAGAGATGTATTTGCTTTGGGTATATATGGTTGGTAATCTTTCCAAAATGTTTGGGATTGATTGAGCTAGCATAGTCGATTTGGTTGAGAAGTTAGGAAGAGAGGTGAATCCAGTCCATGCGATTCTTGCTGAAAACTTTCCGATCTTTGAATATATGTAGAAGGTTGGGGGGAGGGTCGTTTTATGGGTTGTGCTCAATTGCTTACTGTGTGGATCAGAAGCCATTTCTGGAAGGAAGAAAAAGTCAACTATAACCGTTTTTTCGAAAGATTATTCTCCTGTTGCTGAGTACCTTACGAAGGAGTGGCCTGAAGTATCTCAGAAAGATCAATGGATTGATTTCTTCCGGAACTACAAAGTCAAAACATAGCATGGCGAACACGTGGCTGATGCATACACAAATCTTGTTCAAGTGTGGAGATTTGGACTGGATTATATTACTGGGACTGTGGGGAGGAGTGGGATACGCTCCTTTGTTGATATTGAGACAGTACGGTGCCCGACAGTTTGTTCCCGTGACTCATGGGTTGACTGGTGCTGAATTTGATTATAAAGAAGGCAATTATAGAAAGAAAATCAAAGATGTGGCTGATTCTTGGAGGATGACTTTTAGGACTAAAGTAATTGGAGCGGATGTTATTTTAACGCCTGATTATGAAGCCTGGAGAATCAGGAGGGTAAATGATAAAATACCTTTAACATCTGGAGAGGGATCAAGGTCAATAGAAGAACAATCAGAAATATCCCTTCGAATCTGGAAATCCAAAGAATTGAGTTTGAAATGGAAAAGGCTAAAGATTCCAAGAAAATAGAAGAGATGGGAGAGAAAACTTCATGTTGACTATCGAGGCTGAATTTCATGCCAGACAGTTTATAATGATGAGAGAACGGAAAGAGGAGGTGGAAGCCGATTTAGAAGACTTAAAAAAAGATTATCAAAGGGTGCAGCAAGTGAGAAAGAAACTTGGATCCAGAGAATTAGCGGCTGCAAGACGGCGAATCAAAAGTCTGGAAATTGAGAACAAGTGTCAGATCAAGAAGATAGAAGCTGGAAAAGCAAAAGTATGCGAGCTAGAGGCCGATAAAAAGGAGTTGATCAAGCAGTATAAAGCTGAGGCTCGTAGAGCTCAAAAACTCCATGAAGAAAAAGAAGTCAGCCTGAAAGAATTAGAAGAGGAAAGAATCAAGTCCAGGGTTAAAAACTGAGATGAACAGTATAATTGAGGACTTTGAGGACAAAGATCGAAGAATTTTAGAGCTCGAAGAAGAAAGAAAGCGAAAGAAAGAAGAGATGTGGTCTGAGAGACAGGGATGGAATTGATTCCTCGATAGAAAGCAGGCAGAGATTGGATCGTGGATGCAGAGATTCTCGACAAAAAGTCAGCAAGTAGATGAGCTCACGGGAGAAATGGGAGAATTACAGATGAGATTCGAACATGAGATGAACCAATCTCGAGCTATGAATGATGAGCTCAAAAGTCATGTATCGAACCTTGAGCAATCCCTTCTGCAAGTGCAAGTTCCTCCCGTTTCAGTGGACCTAAGAGTTGCTCTCGAAGAAAACAAATCTTTCCAGAAGGAAATCAGAGAATTAAAGGGTGAACTCCAGAAATGTCGAATTCATATTACCAATCTAGAAAAAGAGATCAAACGCATCAATAAGGGATGGGAAAATACATATGAGCATTATCGATCCTTAGTAGAAGAGCGCGAGCGCATGATGGGGGAAGCTATTGCTCAAATGGGTGAAGTGGCTCGGTACATGAACGAATTAGCCAATAGAGCGGAGATCATCCAACTGCGCACAAATCCGGTTTCTGAATATACAAGGGAGATCATCACCATTATGAATGAAATTGTAGAGTTGAGTCTGAGGGCTAGGCCTTATATGTAATAGAACTCCTTTGTAATGAATGAAACTTTTTATCCAATGAAAGTATTTCCGAATGGTTACTGCTTGGGTCAACGCCTTTTATTTGCATTTCATACTTGCATCATTCATTATGCATAAGTATATTCATCATTTATAATGCATCACCAATAAAATGTATCATTTATAGCACATTACCAATAATATGCATTCGAATTTAAAAGAACAATAAAATTAATTTCCGAAGGGTTATGTGACAGACGATTCTGGCAAGTAAGAACTCCAATCCTTATCACACGCGAAGTAGAGCCATGGAGGCCAAGCTTGATCAATTAAAGAAAGAAATGCAAGAAGATTTACTAAGAATACAACAAGAATGGCAGGCAAGATGGATCAGTCACAAAAGTCAATTATAGATCAAATCCTGCAAAGCCAGGCTAATATGATGAATGAGATGATAACCAAGATGTCTGGGATACGTACTGAAACAGTTAAAGAACCAAGCGCTGCCCCTGTTGAAGTTTCTAGGCAGGAGTCTACCCCGAGACTAGTTATCTCACCTGAAAAGCTAGTTGAACTCCTGCAGGGTCTTCAGCTGTAAAGGTTCAAATGGCCACGACTAACCCTCAAAACAGTCCTTATGAGTATATTGATGTAGATCCTGAGGAAATGGAGAAACCTAAAACGGAAGTACCAGAGCATTTAAAGGACTGGTGCAAAGGGTTTTTTAAAGAAATGGGAAAGCAGGGTTCTCAAGACGGAATGAATGCAGAGGAATTGAGTCTTGTGCCAGACCTAGTATTACCACCAAAGTTCAAATGCCGGAATTTGAAAAGTATGATGGAAAAACTTGTCCTGTTGCTCACTTGACCATGTTTTGTCGAAGAATGACAGGATTCATGAAGGATGATGGGCTATTAATTCACTGTTTCCAGGCCAGCTTGACGGGGTCAGCTGTCAGATGGTATAACCAATAACCCGAGCTAAAATAGGGTCTTGGAAGGATTTGGCCAATGCGTTTAAAGAACAATATCAACACGTTACCGATATGATGCCTGATCGTGTTACTCTCCAAAATATAGAGATGAAGCATAATGAGACCTTCCGACAGTACGCTCAGCGCTGGAGGGATATTGCTGCTCAAGTGCACCCACCACTTATTGAGAGGGAGTTTATAACCATGTTTATAGATACGTTAAAATCTCATTATATTGATCATATGTTAGGAGTGGCAACTAAGAGCTTCTCTGATATCGTGATGTGCGGAGAGATGATCGAGAGAGCATTAAAGAAGGGGCAGATTGTCGGTAGCCAAACTCCTGCAAAGAAACCCTATGTGAAAAGGAAAGAAGGAGAGGTGAATAATGTAAATTTCTCTGTGAGTAAGCCGAAGATGGGAAATTCTTCTTCATCTCAAGGAGAGACTAAGCGCGAGCATAACAATGAAAGGATGACGTTCACTCCCATACCAATGACTTACAGTGAGCTCTTCCATGGATTAGTCCAAGCTCACGTAGTGTCACCAAAATTCATTGATCCAATTAAACCACCTTATCCAAAATGGTTCAACGAAAATGAGACATGCGAATATCATGCAAATCTCAGAGGACATAACATTGAAAAGTGTCTCGCTTTCAAAAGAGTGGTTGAAGATCTGATCAAGAGAAAGGTGGTGTCCTTTAATGATTCTGAAGCACCCTGTGTTGCTGTAAACCCGCTTCCAAATCATCAGAATCAGGGAGTGAACGCTATTGAGAAAAATCAGAAAATTAAAAGGAGAATTGAAGAAATAAGAACACCACTGAAGTGGGTATATGCTCAAATAAAGGAGAGAGGGTTGCTGAGCCCTAGAAATGAATGCTCAACGGAAAAGACAGAGAACTTTTGTGAATACCATGGTGAAAATGGTCATCAGATTCAGGACTGTCAAGAATTCAGGCAAATAGTCCAAGAATTAATGAACAAGCAGGAGTTGCAGTTCTATGAAGAAAGAATGAGTGAGAATGAAAGATATATTTGCGCTTCTGAAGAAAATTCAAGGGAAGCTGAAAAGAATTTAAAAAAGCCTGTCCTGGTCATATCGAAACCAAATTACGAGGCCAACAGTGGAAGTATAACATCTAGAGTAGTGATCAAAACCCCTGCGCCTTTTGCCTACAAGAGTAACAAGAGTGTTCCCTGGGACTATACATGCCAAATTAATACTCCTGAGAGTAAGGAGGAAGAGGTTGCTGAAGTTGGATTTTTCACCATGAGTGGAAGATGCTATGCTCCTAGAAAGGCTGATAAAGCAAGAGATGTGGTTATTAAAGATCCTGATGATAAATTGAATGAGCCTGTTAAGATTGAGGAGGCTCAGGAATTTTTAAAGTTTCTGAAACACAGCGAGTATAATATTGTGGAACAGCTTCATAAGACCCCAGCGCGGATTTCAATGTTATCTCTACTGTTGCATTCGGAAGTACATCGAAATACTCTGATCAAAGTGCTGAATGAAACTTTTGTAGGGAAGGATATACCAGTGGAACGTGTGGACAGGATGGTAAACCATATTAATGCAGATAATTTCATTTATTTTTATGATGATGAAATACCAGAAGAAGGAAAAGGCAGGGGCAAGGCTTTACACATTACGGCTCATTGCAAAGGAGTCATCGTCTCAGGGGTGTTAATTGACAACGGATCGGCCTTGAATGTTATGCCATTCGCCACTCTAAATAGACTTCCTGTGGATGTATCACAAATGAGGGTTTGTGGCAATGCTGTAAGGGCATTTGATGGGACAGAACGTAAGATAATGGGGAAGATGATTATCCCTCTCAGAATTGGCCCTACAACATTTGAAGTTGATTTTGTTGTCATGGATATTCATCCGAGTTATAGTTGCTTGCTAGGGAGACCCTGGATTCACATGGCTGGGGCAGTCCTTTCCTCCCTTCACCAAAAGCTCCGATTCATTGTTGATGGGACTCTGGTGACCATCAAAGCGGAAGAAGACATCATTGCCTCTATCACTACAGATGCACCATATGTAGGGGTAGATGAAAATGCACTAGAGTCCTCCTTCCAGTCCTTGGAATTTGTTAATGCTACTTTTATTTCTGAAGGCAAAAGAATTCCCATTCCTCATCTTTCAAAAAATATAAAGATGCAATTAAAGGAGACCTTAGCTAGAGGAGCAAAGGTAGGGAAAGGCTTGGGAAAGAAACTGCAAGGCATCACTGAAGGGTCGGCTCCAGTTCCTAAAAGAAATTATTTTGGTCTCGGATACAAACCAACGTACCATGATAAAGTCAAGGATGCAAAAAAGCTTAAGGAAATGAGGAAGGCAAGAGTAAAGGGAGAAGATCTTGTTTGGGGACCCATGGTCATTCCACCACTCTCCAAATCTTTTGTGTCTGGAGGATTAGTGATTGACACGCTGAAACAGTCATGGGATATTGAAGATACAGAATTTGTTGAAAATTTATTGGGAAGCCTGAGCATCAACGTTATCACAGAAGAGTCTACTGGAGAGTGTTCATTGGCATCAATCCGTCCGTGTCCTCCTGGCTATGTTTTGAACAATTACACTGTTGAAGAACTCCCTGTGTTCTATAAGCACTTTTCAAAGTAATGCATAATAACAAATCTGTCTCCTTTTGACCCAAATATAATAGGGCTTTTGTAAAAGGACAAATTGTTATTTGTCATTGCTTTAATGAAACAGTGTTCTTCTTTCATTCTAATCTTAGCAAGTATTTTATTCATCTCTTGAGTATTCTTTATTCTTTATTGATAATTATTCTCTTGATAAATATTAGATAAAATTTTTGTCCACAGCCAAATATACTCCTTTTGATTCGCAGGTCTTCAGATATCAACTGTTCGAGTAATGATACTTTTGAACCACAAATTGATTTTGAAAATGACATGTGGCTCGAAGAATCTGAGGGTTATAAAGATGAAGAGGAATGTGAGTTAAACTCTGAGCTTGTTAGAATGATGGAGCAAGAAGATAGACAAATATTGCCCCACAAAGAGACAACTGAAACAATAAATTTGGGAACAGAAGAGGATATAAAGGAAGTTAAAATTGGCACTTCACTCTCACCAAAAATAAGAGATGGTCTTATAAGCCTTCTTCGGGAATATAGGGATGTGTTTGCTTGGTCTTATCAAGATATGACGGGGTTGGAGACTGACATTGTGATGCACAAGCTACCAATAAAACCGGAATGCAAGCCTGTTCAGCAAAAACTTCGAAGAATGAGACCAGATATGCTATTAAAAATCAAGGAAGAAGTGAAGAAACAATTCGATGCTGGATTTTTACAAGTGGCCAAGTACCCTGAATGGGTAGCAAACATAGTGCCAGTTCAAAAGAAAGATGGCAAAGTTCGGATGTGTGTTGACTACCGGGATCTCAATCGAGCGAGCCCCAAAGATAATTTTCCACTCCCACATATCGATACTTTGGTTGACAATACAGCTGGTCATGCTCTTTTCTCTTTCATGGATGGTTTCTCAGGTTACAATCAAATTAAGATGGACCCAGAAGACATGGAAAAGACAACTTTTGTGACAATGTGGGGTACGTTTTTTTACAAGGTGATGCCCTTTGGACTTAAGAACGCCGGGGCAACATATCAAAGAGCCATGGTTACGTTGTTCCATGATATGATGCACAGGGATATAGAAGTGTACGTGGATGATATGATTGTCAAATCACAAACTGGAGAAGAACATGTAAAAGTCTTAAGGAAGCTGTTTTTAAGATTAAGAAAATACCAGCTCAAGCTTAACCCAACCAAGTGCACATTCGGAGCTACTTCAGGGAAGTTATTGGGATTTGTAGTCAGTGAGAATGGGATAGAAATAGATCCTGATAAAGTCAAAGCAATTTTGGAATTACCTCCCCCTAGAACGCAAAAAGAAGTACGAGGTTTTCTGGGGAGGTTAAATTATATTGCCAGATTCATCTCGCAGTTGACTGAGAAATGTGATCCAATATTCCGATTACTGAGAAAGCGAAACCCAGGAGAATGGGATGATAGTTGCCAAGAATGCTTCGATAGAATTAAGGGTTACTTAATTAATGCTCCTGTCTTGATGCCACCAATCCCAAACAAACCATTGATTTTATATTTGACTGTTTTTGAGAAGTCAATGGGATGTGTGTTGGCCCAACATGACGAAACTGGAAGAAGAGAACGAGCTATTTACTATCTCAGTAAGAAATTCACTGACTGTGAGACTCGATACTCCTCTATCGAAAAGCTGTGTTGTGCTTTAATATGGACTACTAAGAGGCTGAGACAGTATTTGTTGTATCATACTACCTGGTTGATATCAAGACTGGATCCGTTAAAGTACCTGATGGAATCAACGGCTCTAACTGGAAGGATGGCGAGATGGCAAATGTTGTTGTCCGAATTTGATATGGTCTACATGAACCAGAAATCAGTTAAAGGGAGTGCTATTGCAGATTTCCTGGCAAGCAGAGCATTAGAAGACTATGAGCCAGTAAAATTTGATTTTCCGAACGAGGACTTGATGAGTATATTTGTTACTGAAGAAGATACTCCGAAAAATGAAGCATGGAAAATGAACTTCGATGGCGCTTCTAATGCTGTGGGACATGGAATTGGGGCAGTACTAGTTTCACCTGAGGGAGATCATTATCCTTTTACTAGTAGGCTCGCTTTTGAATGCATTAACAATATGGCAGAGTATGAAGCATGTATCTTGGGTATTCAAGCTGCAATTGAGCGCAAAGTTAAAAGCCTAGAAGTATTCGGCGATTCTGCTCTGGTTATTTATCAGCTTCGCGGGGAATGGATGACTCGAGACTCCAAGTTGATAGAATACAAGAACTTAGTGATGGAGTTGATCAAAGAGTTTGAAGAAATTTCTTTTACTTATCTTCCTCGTGAAGAAAATCAAATGGCAGATGCCTTGGCTACGTTGGCAGCTATGTTTAAGGCCGATGATCAATCTCGAATGATGCCTATTCGGATGAGTATAAGAGAAATGCCAGCTCATTGTTGCAACATAGAGGAAGAAGAGGATGATAATCTCCCATGGTATTATGATATTCTCCAGTATGTGAAGTATCGGGCTTACCCAGCGGAGGCAACTGAGAATGATAAACGGACCTTAAGAAGATTAACAATGGGGTATGTCCTTGATGGAGATATATTGTATAAAAAAAGCAAGGATCAGGTGCTTTTAAGATGTGTGGATAGAATTGAGGCCAAGAAAATACTTGAGGAAGTCCATGAAGGAGTTTGTGGAACACATGCTAATGGATTCACAATGGTTAGAAAAATCATGAGGATTGGGTACTATTGGTCCACTATGGAAGGAGATTGTATCAGATTTGCTCGAAGATGTCATAAATGCCAGATTCATGATAACCAAATACATGTTCCTCCTTCACCACTCCATGTAATGAACGCACCTTGGCCATTTTCAATGTGGGGCATCGATGTCATTGGGGCAATTTCACCGAAGGCCTCAAATGGACATTGTTTTATCTTAGTGGCTATAGACTACTTCACCAAATGGGTTGAAGCTGCCTCTTATGCTAATGTCACAAAAGGAGCAGTGTGCAGATTTCTAAAAAGAGAAATCATTTGTAGATATGGAACACCTGAAAGGATCATCACAGATAATGCATTGAATTTGAACAACGATTTGATGAAGGAAGTTTGCACAAAGTTAAAGATCAAACATCACAATTCGGCTCCTTATCGCCCAAAAATGAATGGGGCAGTAGAGGCAGCGAATAAAAACATCAAGAAGATCATCACAAAAGCAACTAAAACATATAGAGACTGGCATGAGAAATTACCTTTTGCATTGCTTGCTTATCGCACGTCCGTTCGTACATCTACTGGGGCAACACCATTCTCTTTGGTATATGGGATGGAAGCAGTTTTACCTGTTGAGGTGGAAATACCTTCTTTGAGAGTATTGATGGAGTTGAAACTGGACGAGGCTGATTGGGTACAAAGTAGGTTTGATCAATTAAATTTGATTGAGGAGAAAAGGCTGAAAGCTATCTGCCATGGCCAAATGTACCAGAAAAGGATGATACGAGCATATGACAAGAAAGTCAGACCTCGAGAATTTCGTGAAGGCGATTTGGTACTAAAAAAGATCCTACCTATGCAAAAAGACTTTCGAGGGAAGTGGATGCCGAACTGGGAAGGTCCCTATGTTGTAAAAAAGGCATTCTCAGGAGGAGCTTTGGTGTTAACAGAAATGGATGGAGAAGATTTGCCTAATCCCGTGAATTCAGATTCGGTCAAGCGATATTACACTTAAAAAAAAAAAAAGGAAATGAAAAAAATGAAAAATGAAAAAGAAGAAAAAATAAATAAAGGAGGGTTCAAGATGAAAACCCAAAATGGGCATCTTGAAACCAAAGGAGGATTCGAGTTGAAAATCCGTAATGGACGTCTCGAATAATCAGAAATTGAAATGGTGGATTCCCCCCGGAAGCCTAACAGTTTAGGGAAATACTCTCATACTCACACATCTTTTGTACGATCTAAATCTTCGAAACACATGTCAACTTTCGAGAAAGATTTGGGGTGAAGAAATAGAAGGACTCAGCATTTGATATTCACTATATTTGTCCATTGTTTTTCCTTTGTATATACTTGTTTTCTTGTCCCAAAAGATTGTACTTTCTCATTACCTATCTTCAGTGAAATTTTTGAATTTGATTCAATATCCTCGCATATATTCACCAAATTACTAATCAATAACATCGGTTATTATGCCTTACTCGGAAAAGTGTCAGAGTATGGGGATTTTGAAACAGGTGTTCGCCAGAGAACACATACAAAGGCACGCTCCCATCAATCATTAAACAAATCATTGAGAAAAAAGAGGGTTTAAATTAAAGAAATCAGTTTCAACATAATCATACTTTTCCCAAGCAAAGAAGTCCCAATTTAAAGGCATGCAACAAGGAAAGGCCATTCTGAATGAATTTTCTCTGAAAAATCAATCAATGACCAAAGAATCAAAGAGGCAAGATAAACTCTCTCGGGGTGGATCAGAAGGACCAAGTCAAAGAATATTTAATGAGAGGTCAAGGAAGTAACCAGGCAGGGACAAACGCATAAATATCGCATATTCCTGTCAAAGAGTATGAGAGATTCCCAATGCCAGGATCGAACTGAGCATAACCCTTTAAACATGCATTTAGATCATCCTTAGGGCATATTGCTAACATGAAATCATGGCATATGACCATTTTTTACAGGATCTTCAAGACTTATTTCATTATTGAAGCAATGAATCAGTCAACATCAACTGACCAGATCTCCTCATCACGTAGGAGAGTGTCAACATTAGGATAACCAGCCGTCCTCATCACGTAGGAACCGAGTTATCACCCTTCCTAAAGATGGCCAGAGTTCTTCATCATGTATGAACCATGTCATCTACCCTTAGACGACCAGACTTCCTCATCACGTAGGAGCCGTGTCAACCTTAGATAATCAGCCGTCCTCATCACGTAGGAACCGAGTTATCACCCTTCTTAAAGATGACCAGAACTCTTCATCGCGTATGAGCCGTGTCATCCCTTGACCAGATTTCTTCATCACGTAGGAATCGTGTTTCCCTTAGACGACCCGAACTCTTCATCACGTATGAGCAGTGTCGTCCCCAACAACCAACATTATTCAATTTCTAAGTTTGAAAGGGAGAACCAGACAAAAACGTGTTGGCTTGTCGTCTTTGCACTGTTCTTGTTAACACAAGTATGTGCAAAGAGGGGCAGCTGTAGACACCCGTTTTTGTCCGGGTCTTTTATATTTATTTTTTTTATTATTAATTATTATTATTATTATTATTATTATTAATTTTACATATTACATTTTTGCAGGCTTAGAAGCCCAATTCAGATTACAAAGGCCCAATCCCGGAGCCCAACAACCCGAAGCCCAATTGGCCCAGAGACCAGAAGCCCACTGCTAACCCAGACCCAACCTAGCAGATTAGGGTTTCAAACCCTAAAACATATTAGGGTTTCAAACCCTAATCCCCTACTCAGCCGCCGCTTCTGTTTGGAGTTCCAGCCGCCGTGTGACTCCTCAGCTTCCCAGACGCCAGCCACTCAAGCCGAGCCTCCCTTTCTCTTCCTCTGACGCCGCCACCATCACTGTTCCGGTCTGACCCCAACTGTTCCACTATTGTCATCTACAGCAAAACCAATCAAGAAAATATATCATATACAGTTCAAATCTCACAAAATCTAAACTCCAAATTAAAATACCAATAAATCCCTAAATATTCGGGATTTCTATCCCACCAAATCAGAAAAAAAGCGAGGCTCTACCTAGATATCATCATCATCTCACCAGAAATCCGGGGCAAGCAAACATAAAAGAACAAAAAAAAAAAGGAAGAAACAAAAGAATACAGAGAGAAATTCGAAACAGAAAAAAAAAGAGAGAGAAGAAAGAAAAGTTTTACCTTCTCGAACCACCACCGTGAATCTCGTTGTGACCTTCTCCGATCCCAGCTAGCCCCATATCTGAAGGTAAAGCCTTTTCCTCTTCTAGGTTAGTTAGGTTTGGAGTGCAGTGGGTTTTAGGTTTTTTTAGGTGAGAGAGAGATGAGGTTACTCCCCATGGCCACCGATCTACGGTGGCCGGGGAGTTTAGGGTTTAAATCCTCGGTTGAGGATGAGAGAAGGAAGGCGAAGAGGAGGGTCGAGAACCATTTTTTTGCTCTCTGTCTCTGGAAGGAGAAGGAAGACTGAAGGGTTTAGGGTTCTCTAGGGTTTTCACCGCCGATTTACGGCGTTTGTGACCTCTGTTTTTCTCCACGGCGGAGGATAAAGGAGAGAGGTGGAGGGCCTCTTTGGCTCTCTGTTTCTGGAAGGGGAGGGAAGAACGAGTGAAACGGCTGATGAGGGGGAGAGTAAATGATTTTAGGGTTTCAGAATAACCCTCAAAAGGGTTATATTTCAGACGTCGAGCGACGTCGTTTTGAAGCAAGAGGGAGGCCGAGTGATGGGATTAAGGGCTAATAGCCTATTTGGTCCTCTTACCTCTGTAATCTTGCACGCGTGTTCTTAGCATTTATGGGTAAACAACAGTTTAGGTCCCTCAAGCTTTTGTATGGGTTGTAATCTGGTCACTAAATGAAATCCATGCAATCTTATTTCGAGCCTATAGTTTTATTTTGTTTTATTTGAATCACTAGTTTATATATTATGTATGTTTTATGATCTTCGAATTTGGACCTGTGATTTATGTTTTTTTTCATTTTGGTCACTGGACTGGTTATTGCTAATATTTTTGAAAGTTTAGACATTGTACCCTTTATTTATGAAACTTTTATCTTGATCACTACTCTCATATTTTGGGTTAAATATCGATTAATGTCTGTTTATTTTACTTTCATTATATTTTAGTCCTTATCTGGTTTATTATTACATTTTATTAGAATTCGAATTTGGCCATATTATTTTATGCATGTTTCGTTTTAGTCCCTGTTTAACATTTGGCCTAATTATGGTTTAGTTCTTTATGTTTTTTTCATTTCATTTTGGTCCCTAATATGATTTATGGTTTATTTTTTTTTACTGTTTTTTTAAAATATTTTTTAATTATATTTTAGCCCCTTAAATGTTTTAATATTTATTTTGGGCTGTAATATTTACTAATTTATATTTTAGTCATTTATGTATGGATGTGCATTTTACTCATTAGTTAATTATTGGTATTGTGTCTACTTTAATTTAATGTAAATCTTTGTGTTTCCAATCGCATTTATTTTCATTATATTTTTATCTATGTAAGAAATATTCGATTATATTTTCAAGAACACGTATGCGTAGAATGGGCGTGGAGAGTACCACTTGGTCGAAGTGGTACGATCCGATACGGCATTTTTACGACATAGGGACTTGTAACAAGTCGAGTATATTTTACTAATTAATTTATTAAAATGATGTAGTATGTGGTACCTTAAGTGACACTCACTTTATTTTATGTGGATGTAAATTTTAAATTTTCATTTTTTATTCAATACGTTTTTAAATAAATGATGAGAGAATATTCTTTAAAAGATAAGAAATAGACGAGTTAACTTTCCCGACGGAGGATTGTTAATCTCGAGATTTCCTTTCAAATTAAAGAATTTTCTCTGATAAAATAATTCGAAGTTAATTAATTAAATCTCAATAAATGAATCATATTTTAGTTTTATATTCAAATTGTAATTTCCACCATTTACGACGATGTGTAAGCTACACAGTACCAATTTTGGGCGTTGTGGGGGTGTTTACCCTTCCCCACACGTAACCGACTCCCGAACCTGTTTTAAATGAATCTTTGGTAACGTAGACCAAATTTTTGTCTTATAAAATTATTTTTCTTAAAATTGTTTTTAAAAGACGTTTTTAGGTATTTGACCTACCTAACCCAAAGGTCGATGGCGACTCTTTTCAATTTTATTCGAATCTGTTCAAAATCACCAAATTTTCCAAATTAAAGTCATAATTGTTTTTAAAAATAATATTTAATTGTTCTAAAAAAAAATGGTTATGACAATGACTACAATTCTTTTGCCATTAACGTCACTTGGTTTGTGCTTCTACATGTTTATTAAACGTCTTAAGCGGGAATCTTTTAGTTAATAGATCTGTAGTCATAGGATTAGTACTAATATGCTTGATTGAGACTGTTTATTTTTTTAATGATATAATATTTTATTTACATGTGTTTAATTAGGGGTGAACAAAACTCAACTCGATTCAAAAAATCAAATCTTTTGACTCGATTTGACTTGAAAAAACTCGACTCGAATTAACTTCGAGTTGCAATTTCATAAACTCGACTCGATTAGAAAAAATTTCAAGTTCAAATCGAGTTGTAAAATGTAACTCGAATAACTAAAAAAATTTAGTGATTAATGGATTTATTTTAAGTTTGAGTGGAGTCCTTGAACTTTGTATAATATATGAATATCAGATATGAAAAAAAAATGAAGAAATTTGTATTCAATATATAGTTATAGAAATTTACTTAAATTGCAATCAAATAATATTATAAATATTTACAATCAAATTTAAATAGAAATTTGAAAAATCTACTCGACTCGAAAAAATAAAGTCAACTCTGAGCTGTAAAATAGGACTCGTCAACTCGAATAACTTAAAAAAAAATTTGACTCGACTCGATCGAACGTTATGTTTAACACCCTTGGAGTATTTGTCATTTTCTGAAAAGAAGCTTGCTACGGAATTATCACAATAAATTTTCAATAACTTGACAATACAATCGACAATTTCAAGTCCTGCAATAAAGTTCTACAAACATTGAACACTGAATAATGACTTCAAAACACGTCACTTTGTTCCATACAAGTACCAAACTACTTTCTTTGTATTTTTTCCAATAACATAATCTTGGATTACTTTGATATTTACCTAACATATCGACAACAAAATTGATGCATGGCTTGGTACAAGTCTGAGCATACATCATGCGTTCGATAACAAACGCATAAGGAATTCTTATCATTTGTGTTGTTTTCAGTTTATTCTTTGAACATTACATAGGGTCGAAAAATTTATCTCTCTTTAGAATTGGAACAACATTGGTAGAACATTTTCTATCTTAAATCTTTCTAATACTTTATTATGTATGTTTTTTAGACAACCCTAACATTCCTTGAGGTCTATCACGAAATATTTTGATTCCTATTACATAGGATGTCTAGCCTGTCTTTCATCTTAAAGTTCATAGGAAGAACTTGTCTTGGTCTGATCATGTGATAAAACAAAATCATTAGTAGCAATAAGATATCATCAATATACAAAATTAAAAATATAAACTTAATTGATCTTCACATTCATGCACTGATATGTGATCGGAAACTAAAATTGGAGAAAATTTTAATGGTTTTTTTCTAGGCAATTATAATTTTTATTAATACAACCATAAAATTATAGTTAAAAGAGAGTGTTTCGTTAAAAATCTCTTTAATCTTAAAACAAGAGAGGAAAAAAGTATATCCCCTCCGACAATATTAAAAAAAAAGTCATCATGGAACAACAAAATCTGCTAAAAGGAAACACCAAAAAGTTATTCTGAGCTTTGGAGTTGGGGAAGTTCAACAAAGTGCTTTTCACTAAAAGTTTTGCCTCGTTTCATTTATTCTCATATTGGTTAAGCTCATTGAATAGCGAGTCTGCTTGCGTGAATGCTGGAGTCCCGAATGAATTGATTGTGAAACGAGTATGATCATCTTCACTTTTGTGAAGGTTGCGACTGTATTAACTCTGGACAAATTGTTGAAAATTCAACTTAACATGCAAGTTGATGGCAACCTTTCGGTGGACAAAAAATCTTTCGGTGCATGTGCATTAATTGGCACCAAATTGTTGATTTTTGGACAATGGCTAAATCATAATTTAGTCATTAAACTTTAAGGTATTTACAAATTAATCCTTAGGTTTCAACTATAAATACCCTAGCTCATTTAGCTTCAAAATCATCCCAAAACATTCTAGCTTTCTTCCAATACTAGAGAATTTAGATAGTTTCTTGAGAGTTGTTTTCTCCTTTTTATTGAGAGAGAATTATCATTGTTTTCTCCTTGGTAGATTGAGAGAGGTTGTAATTTCTATTTTCTCATAGTGAAATTCTTCTACCGTTGCCAGTGGTTTTTACCCTATTTTATTTAGGGGTTTTCCACGTAAATTTTGTGTCTCTTTTATCTTCATTTTTATTTTCTCAAATTATCAGTTGTGATTTTGCTCTATCCGATAGCCGTCTTCCGCAACAATTGGTATCCGAGCTAGATTAGAGTGTGTAATATCTGCTTATTGTCTTTGTGGTTGCCATCAAAAGGTGGATCCTCCAACATAAGAAAATAAGAAGTTATTACCCATTCTTTGAAGGTTCCAGAGAACTATTCACGATAGTGAAATAGTGGGAGCTATCCGTAAAAGAAGCTATGGCAACGAAATTTGATATTGAAAAATTCAATGGGAGAAATTTCTCATTGTGGAAATTGAAGATGAAGGCCATCCTAAGGAAAGACGGGTGTCTAGCGGCTATCAATGAAAGACCGGTGGATTTCGCAGATGACATCAAATGGAATGAGATGAACGGGAATGCTATGGCAAACTTTCATCTAGCATTAGCAGATGAAGTATTGTCAAGCATCGAGGAGAACAAGACAGCTAAGGAGATATGGGATCATCTTACCAAACTGTACGAGGCCACATCGTTGCACAATAAAATTTTCCTTAAGAGGAAATTGTACACTCTCCGTATGTCAGAATCTACTTCAGTGACGGAGCACTTAAATACACTGAACACCTTATTTTCTCAGCTTACATCCTTAAGCTGTAAAATAGGAGAACAAGAACGTGCTGAACTTCTACTTCAAAGTCTACCGGATTCATATGATCAACTCATCATCAACTTGACAAACAGTAATGTCACCAGTCTAGTCTTCGATGATGTTGCAGCTGTTGTTCTACAAGAAGAAAATCGGTGCAAGAACAAGGAAGACAGACAAGTAAATCTGCAACAAGCAGAAGCATTGACAACGATGACAACGATGAGAGGGAGATCAACAGAACGTGGCCAAAGCAGCAGTCACAAACATGGTAGATCGAAGTCGAGAAGTAAGAAGAATTTAAAGTGTTACAACTGTGGAAAGAAGGGTCACTTGAAGAAGGATTGTTGGAGTCTAAATAAAAACTCCAATCCACAAGGCAATATCGCAAACACTTCAGATGATGGAGATGCTCTATGCTGTGAAGCGTCAACCACCGTGGAAGGAAGAAAACGATTTGCAGATATATGGCTCATTGATTCGGGAGCAACATATCACATGACCTCAAGAAGAGAATGGTTCCATCATTATGAACCTATCTCAGGAGGATCTGTGTATAGTTGCAATGATCATGCCTTAGAGATCGTTGGCGTGGGAACCATCAAATTGAAGATGTATGATGGAACAATTAAAGTTGTTCGAGATGTGCGGCACGTGAAAGGTCTGAAGAAAAATTTATTATTCTACGGATTGTTGGATAATAATGCTAGCAAGATTGAAACACGGAAAGGAATCATGAAGGTGTTCCGTGGAGCGCTTGTGGTGCTGAAAGGTGAAAAGATAGCTGCAAACTTGTACATGCTGAAGGGAGAGGCTTTGCTAGAAGCAGAAGCCTCTGTTACCTCATGTAGTTCAGATTCTTCAATGCTATGGCATCAGAAACTTGGACACATGTCAGAACAAGGAATGAAAGTTCTTGTGGAGCAAAAGCTACTTCCAGGCTTAACAAAGGTATCACTTACTTTGTGTGAGCATTGCATAACAAGTAAGCAGCACCGGTTGAAATTCAACACGTCAAATTCTAGAGGCAAAAATGTTCTAGAATTAGTTCATTCTGACGTATGGCAAGCACCAGTTACATCCCTAGGTGGAGCAAAATACTTTGTCTCATTTATTGATGACTACTCTAGGAGATGTTGGGTGTATCCTATTAAGAAGAAGTCAGATGTGTTTTCAACTTTCAAAATCTTCAAAGCGCGGGTGGAACTTGATTCTGGAAACAAGATCAAGTGTTTCAGAACAGATAATGGAGGTGAATACACAAGCGAAGAATTTGATGACTTTTACAGGAAAGAAGGCATCAAAAGACAGTTCACAGTGGCAAACACTCCTCAACAAAATGGAGTGGCAGAGCGGATGAACAGAACCTTGTTAGAAAGAACAAGAGCAATGTTGAGGGATGTAGGCCTAGAAAAATCATTCTGGGCAGAAGTAGTCAATACCACATGTTATTTGGTGAATCGAGCTCCATCAACTGCAATAGAGCTGAAGACACCAATGGAGATGTGGACTGGTAAACCAGCTGATTATTCAAACCTCTATGTATTTGGAAGTATTGTGTACGTGATGTACAACGCCCAAGAAATTTCAAAGCTGGATCCAAAATCCAGGAAATGCAAATTCTTGGGGTATGCTGATGGAGTAAAGGGGTATCGCTTGTGGGATCCTACTTCTCGCAAAGTGATCATTAGCAGGGATGTTATCTTTGTAGAAGATAAGTTACAAAGAAAAGAAGATGATGATAGCGCTGAAAAGTCAGAGACTACACAGATACATGTGGAAAATGAGGTTGAACAAGGAGATTCTTCTGAAGCAGAACCAGCACATACAAGAACCAGGGAGTTCTGAAACTCCAACAACTCGTCAATCAGATCGTGTGAGAATACGTCCCAATTGGCACTCAGATTATGTTATAGAAAGTAATATTGCATACTGCCTTTTAACAGAGGACAGTGAGCCATCAACATACCAGGAGGTAATACACAGCTCAGATGTTTCACTGTGGATGATGGCGATGCAAGAAGAAATCGAAGCCCTTCATAAAAATAATACATGGGACCTTGTGCCACTACCACAAGGAAGGAAGCCAATTGGTAACAAATGGGTTTTCAAAATCAAGCGAAATGGTGACGATCAAGTGGAGAGGTATCGTGCAATACTGGTGGTCAAAGGATATGCTCAAAAAGAAGGTATTTATTTCAATGAAATATTTTCTCCTGTGGTTCGACTAACAACAGTTCGAGTAGTTTTGGCAATGTGTGCTACATTAGACTTACATCTAGAGCAGCTAGATGTTAAAACAGCTTTTCTTCATGGAAATCTTGAAGAAGAGATTTATATGCTCCAGCCTGAAGGTTTTGAAGAAGACGAAAAGAAGAACTTGGTTTGCAGGTTGAACAAATCTCTGTACGGTCTAAAGCAGGCGCCGAGGTGTTGGTATAAGAGATTTGATTCCTTCATTATGTGCCTTGGATACAACAGACTTAATGCAGACCCTTGTGCTTATTTCAAGAGGTCTGGTGATAACGATTTTGTTATATTGCTGTTGTATGTGGATGACATGTTGCAGGACCCAACAAAGATCATATTGAAGAATTGAAGGCACAACTGGCTAGGGAATTTGAAATGAAGGACTTGGGATCAGCAAACAAGATTCTAGGGATGCAAATTCACCGAGACATAAGTAATAGGAAGATTTGGCTTTCACAAAAGAATTACTTGAAGAAAATCTTGTCACGATTTAGCATGCAAGATTATAAGCCAATTTCTACCCCTCTTCCTATTAACTTCAAATTATCCTCCAGTATGAGTCCTAGCAGTGAAGAAGAGAGGATGGAGATGTCTCGAGTACCGTATGCATCAGTAGTGGGAAGTTTAATGTTCGCTATGATATGCACAAGACCAGACATTGCACAAGCAGTGAGAGTGGTTAGTCGGTACATGGCGAATCCAGGCAAAGAGCATTGGAATATTGTAAAGAGGATCCTAAGATACATCAAAGGGACCTCAAATGTTGCATTATGTTACGGAGGATCAAACTTACTTATCAATGGGTATGTTGATTCTGACTATGCAGGGGATTTGGATAAAAGAAAATCTACTATAGGATATGTGTTCAAAGTTGCTGGTGGAGCTGTAAGCTGGGTTTCAAAATTGCAGTCAGTTGTGGCTACATCCACAACAGAGGCAGAATATGTAGCAGCTACACAAGCTAGTAAAGAAGCAATTTGGTTGAAGATGTTATTGGAGGAGCATAGGCACAATCAAGAGAATGTTTCTCTTTTTTGTGACAGTCAAAGCGCCTTGCATCTAGCAAGGAATCCAGCATTTCATTCAAGGACAAAACACATACGAGTTCAATACCATTTCATTCGTGAAAAGGTGGAAGAAGGAACTGTAGATATGCAGAAAATCCATACCAAAGACAACATAGCAGATTTCATGACGAAGGCAATCAATTCTGATAAATTGACTTGGTGTCGATCCTCTTGTGGCCTGTCAGAAATGTAAGCAACATGAAGGTACAAGGTAGAAAGAATGGTGTGAAGATATGATTGTTCCAATTAAATCTTCAAGTGGGAGATTGTTGAAAATTCAACTTAACATGCAAGTTGATGGCAACCTTTCGGTGGACAAAAAATCTTTCGGTGCATGTGCATTAATTGGCACCAAATTGTTGATTTTTGGACAATGGCTAAATCATAATTTATTCATTAAACTTTAGGGTATTTACAAATTAGTCCTTAGGTTTCAACTATAAATACCCTAGCTCATTTAGCTTCAAAATCATCCCAAAACATTCTAGCTTTCTTCCAATACTAGAGAATTTAGAGAGTTTCTTGAGAGTTGTTTTCTCCTTTTTATTGAGAGAGAATTATCATTGTTTTCTCCTTGGTAGATTGAGAGAGGTTGTAATTCCTATTTTCTCATAGTGAAATTCTTCTATCGTTGCCCGTGGTTTTTACCCTATTTTATTTAGGGGTTTTCCACGTAAATTTTGTGTCTCTTTTATCTTCATTTTTATTTTCTCAAATTATCAGTTGCGATTTTGCTCTATCCGATAGCCGTCTTCCGCAACACAAATTTTATGAACTTGGGAAGTTTAGTTCACGGAAAATATTATTATTAAAGAAAATAAATTTTTTGGAATCATATTTCTATATTTAATTCACAGAAAAGATCATTACCAAGTAATAACTTATTATCAATAGTAACATTTTTTTGTTAAAATGGTGAGAATGTCATTACCTCTAAATTCTTAGATAATGAATAATTCCCATCACTTTGGACATAAATACCCATAAAATAATGAATTCTTTTTATATGAATCATTCTTAATTTTTATTCTTCGTGTTTTACTCAAAATTACAAACCAAATAATAATAATATTCAAAGAGTTTAATTTAGTAAAATATTAATAAAATTAAGTAGTTAAAATTATTTCATATTTTTAATATTTGTATATTAATCATTTTATGAGGTGAAACGTTATTATTGTAAAAAATGTAATTATCTAAAATAATATTTCATTTTAAGTTATTAAAAAGTATATTTTATACATCAAAAAATAATATATTTCTCCACTTGTGACTACATTTTTTATATTATATTATGTTTTATATAAATAAATATCATACTTACGAAAATCATTTAAAAATATAAGTTTGATATATTAATTATATTTATTATATATTAAATGTATTTTTTCTTTAAACTTAAATAGTGTAACAATTAAAATACTTTTATATATTTTTATATAAATATTTATAATTTAGTATTAAAGTTTAACATTGTAAAACTTGTTAAAAAACATATATCACCAGTTTTTAAAAAAAACATAAATCACCATGATGATTTGGTAAAACATGCATATAAGTAATTTTATATTAATCTAACCAAACATTGTAATTTTACATTCCTGTTAAATAAACCAAACAATGTAATATAACATTCTCATGGTAGTATTATATTCTAATAATCTTATTTCAAAAGGTAATTTTACATTCCGTGAACCAAACACACTTTTTCTCAGTTGTATACAAGGATTGATGCAACAAATATATTTTATTTTTACTCTTTACTACTTTTGGCATTCTGGTTATTGTTTTTTATACAACAGATTTACTTTAAACCTTGAACAAACCAAGGATAAAAAAACCCCTAACACAGCTTTTGAGCAATTACAAATATTCCCAAAAACAAAATCAACAACCAGAAAAAAAAAAGATAAATGGGGTTAACTTGCTTTGTAGCCTCGATGAAGAAAGTTCCAATCTTCATCGAGTCCAAAATCCAGAAAATGGTGTATATTGTTCATGGTGCCTTTATTTCTCTAGAAGTGACCTTTACTGGCAAGCCTTTTTTGGGCACGGGAAAAGGACCATATTGGATTCCATCTTCATCTCCCACAACTTGCCACCTGCATCCAGACATTGGAAGGATTTTCAATGAAAATATCAGGTCAAACGGAAAAGACTATTTTAAAGCAAACTTTTCAAGATAAAGCCCCTGTTTTTCATTTGTTCATTTTGATTTACTGAGTTTGTATCCCCTGGAAATTATAATAATAATGTTCTGTAAGTACCTGTATCTGGTAGTGAGATGGTGGAGGAGCACAAGCATCTCAAGCTTAGCCAATTCACTGCCTGGACAAGAGTGAACCCCATTGCCAAACGGCATAAACGTGTTGGGTCTCGGTGGTACCTGCAATAACATCACAACAGCATCAACATATTGGTACAAAATCAAGCAAGTATGCTTTGACGTCGGTCCAATCTAATCTAGACAATCAATGATCCGACCAGAATCTGAAATTGTATTTTAAAGCCTCACCTCGAATCTCGAAGGGTCGAATTTTTCGGGTCGAGGGAAGAAATCTGCACAATGATGAATGGTTCTAAAGAGAGGAAGAACCTTCCATCCTTTGGGGATGTAATACCCTTCAAACTCAACATCCTCCACTGCTTCTCTGAACGTGAATGACAGTATACTTGCTGTTCTTAATGTCTCTTGAATCACCTGCAGATTAAACAAGTATTAATATACAAGCAACTGTAATTGTTAGAATAAGAACAGTAAAACAGAATTAACGTACCCTGGTAGTCAATGGCATGTGCCTTGTATCATCCCACGTAAGCCGGCGATCTGCTTCGATTATTCTGCATCGAATTCCTTCTTGTTCTCTCTGCAACATAAATGATTTGTATTGAGAAAATATTTGATTGCTTTCCTCAATGATCTTCGTAGTATTAAATTACAGTGGTAATGTAGTGTAACGATCCCATCGTAACAATTTAACATACGGTGACAGCTTCGAGTAAGTCTCCGTTATCATGCAAGTATTTCAAGAGCCATGTTAGGACACTTGCGGTGGTGTCATGGGCAGCAAAGATCACACCGATTACATTATCTGCAATCTGAGAATCGCTGAGTTGATCAATCTTCCGCTGGTTCTTCTCTCCCAACAAAACTCCAAGCAACCCTCCTCCTCCGCCACTTTGTTTATCAGTTTCCCTTCTTTCTTTTATCAATCTTCTCAGGGTCTCATTCAACAGCTTCCTAGCCTTCATTGCCTTATTGAAAGGAGTTCCAGGAAGATCTAAAGGCAAGGAATTGTAACCCTTCTCCAGGCATTGATACAGTTGCTTGATTCCATTCACTTCCGAATCTTGTTTATGGCCCAAGGCAGAAATTATCGCCACGTCGAAAGCATACTATTTAAAAACACTTTGTTTAAGAAACATAATATAAGTAAAAAAATGGTTTAAAACTTATAATGAAAAACAGACATACTCTCTTCATTTTTTGCAGAGTGTTAATGGTGGTATCTTCCCAAGCAGGTAGATATTTGAGAACAATCTGCTCAATCTCTGAAACCGAGCCACGAATTACAGAGGGTAAAAAGGAAGCCTGGACCAATTTTTTGAGCCTGGAATGATAAGCACCTTGATGGAAGAATATAGCCTCGGGGCCTATCATCTTCTCTTTGCTGGATGGATAAGTTGGCTTAAAAAGATGAGATTTTGTCACCAACACAACCTTGGCTGCATCAGGGCTTGAAATCATCACACATGGACATCCCAGTATGTGACTTTTGAATATATCTCCATACCTAAAAAAAACAAATTTGTTTACAATTTCTATATAGTATATACTATTGGTCTTATCTCTTTATTTGTTTGATTTTATGTAAACCTTTGTTGCCGGTTGGCAAAGAAGAAATTGGGATTCTCGGTGTAAAGCTTGAGAGTTTCTCCGATATAGGGCCAACCCATTGAACCAGGTGGCAAACGCTTGTCCTTGGGATGCCGCCACTGATGAATAGACAACAACAGCAGCACCAACAGAACTGCCACGATTGGTGTAACCAGAAAGGGAAGCTGACGACCATAGAAAGCTGTGAAAGTAGCTGGAAAAGTGTGGGGTGGCAATGAGAAGAATAGTTGTTGCATGGTGGCAATAACTGTATAACAGATTCAGACCCTAAGTTACTTGAAGAAAGGATGATCAATGGAGAGTAGGGGAAGAGATAGTGGGATATATATAACAGAAAAGGAAGGGGGAGCTTTTTTGATGAAAAACGTCGCCACATTTTGGGAATACTTTACTTTGAGCTCTTTTCTTTTTCATTTTCCCTTTCCATTGCAGATTGATGAAAAGAAAGGCTTAGAAGCGGCGCGAGGTTATTAGAAGACGACGGGACTTGGACCGCACACGTGTGGTCATCCCAGCTCATGTTCGTGCAATCTGTACTCTTCTCCGAGTCCGTATTTTGTCAGGCAACCTGGAGTCATATAAAACTTGCTATTTTTGGCAAAGTGTAAACGCCGGATATATTATGTAGGATAATTTTAATATACAATTAATAAAAGATGTTATTGATAATGTTAATATATTTTTAATATTTTTAGTAAAATGTTATTAAATACATTATTTTTTTATAAAATATGTTAATATTAGACTCTACATAAAATATTTAACATTTCTGGTAAAGCGTTGCCAAAAGCATTATTTTTTTATCGAAAATATTAATATTAGGTTCTATAAGAAATTAATTAGCGAAATTAATATTTCTAATAAAAAATAATGTTTTGGTAGCAATTTACTAAAAATATTAAAAAATAATAATATTTTCGATAATAATTTTTTAACTGTATATTAAGAATTACCTACAATATAACTACAAATAAAAGCCCAAACCAAACTTTGGCACCAAAAGTGGAGATTTTCATATTGGTAACCTAAAACATTTTTAATGATTGGCGGTGTAGACATGTCAACAAACGGGTGGGAGTTTCAGTGGATACAATGCATGCTCATTTGTTTCAAACTGAATTGTGTTTGTACGTGTTGGCATTGGAGTAGATCTAACAAACTTATCTTCAACTAATGACTTTTCCATAAATATTTTGAGGATTACCACACACATATATATATATATATATATATATATATATATATATATTAATATTACAAAATTTTTATATAAAGTGACATAAACAAAATTTTAGGGTGAACACAGTCAATAAAATTAATAATTAATCGAAGAAAATTCAGACTTTCGGGTGGGCACTATAAACAAATGTACATTCGTCACTCACTGGAACCCGATTATCCGAATAGATTTACCCGATTCAATACTTGATATTAATCTAAACATGATGATTAAATCTGATCCGAAACCTAAATCATACTCGACCCGAACCATACTTGATCTAAAATTTAGTTAACCTAATATGGACTCATATCCAATTTGACCCGAACCAAAACTAAAAACAATCTAAACCAAAAATAATTTGAATTGAAAGTAACCCGAACTAAATTTAACCCGAATTGAAAGTCACCCGATCCAAAAGTAACCCAAATTGATATTAATCCGAACATAAAATCAATATATACTTGATTAGACTTATAACCGAATTAACCCTAAATGATAAAGATTAACAAATAAAAAGACATTTTTTTACGATAATATATCAATAATTCTATATATAATTGATTAAACTCATATCAAATTCAGCATGAATTGACCTGATTCAAAGTTTGACTTAAATCGAAAATCAATCGATTTGATATTAACCCGATTCGAAAATCAATTAACATGATATTGACCTGACCCTAAATCTAACCGATTCGATATTAACCAAATCCAAAAGTCAAGCGATCCGATATTAATCCGAACCGAAAAATAATCGATTTGATAATTACCCGAAAATTGACCCAATCCGATACCTGACCGACCCGATTTATCATACCCCAAACTAAATTCAGACCATATCTAATTTGACTCAAATAAAATTAAACCGAATATAATTTAGACCTCAAATGACCATTCCAAATCTGATTTGAATGAACCGTTTTCTACCTCTACATTGGAGAATCTGTTAAAGTGGATCTCTCCCTAACAAAACCCATATATATATATATATATATATATATATATATATATATATATATATATATATATATATATAGTTTAGCATCTTTTGTGCGGTATGATCATAAAAGTTGATCCAACTTGATACCTTTTTAATCATTTAATTTTTGTTGTTTTCTTCACATTATTTATGCTAACTAAAAGTTACTGGTGAAGGTGTCCACTACTCGAACCTGTAACATTTTCGTAAGCCGATTTCCAGTAATAACGGACAGCATAAAGTCCCCGGTTACACCTTTTTCGAGGGTGTTTGGTTTGGATGGACACAGGCTATTAATAACCACGTAAAGTTTTATGATTGGATCGTGGTTTGTAGTTTACCGTAGTTTTCAAGTACAAAGATTCTTTTTGTTGAGGGAACAAATTTGTTTCGTTGGTTAACAGTGATTTACTTTTTCTTGATCCAAAGGAGAACTGTAATTAGTGAAAAAAAATGTCATCAATCAGTATTTTTATGTTAAAAAGAGGTGATCACAAAATATGATGGTCACGTAAGAGAAACCCAATTTGATGATGATAAATTAAAATAATTAAAGAAAAGGATATGTACGGCAATGATTACGAGTCACTAAAGAGAAACATAACTCCTAAGGAAGAATAATGAAGAAGGATGCCTTTAAAACTAACAAGTGTGTATCCGTCTATATTTGAATCCCAAACTTCGTGAACGTAACCATTTATACAACACGTCGCTGTGTTCATCATTTTCATTTTTAATTTACGAGTGTATTCATACATTTGAAACTAACAAGTGCGTATCTATATGTTTCATGTTAATTGTTTAAGGTTTATATGATACATGTCTAGTTAAAGTATTAAAGATAAATATATTTAGGACTTCCGAAAATAATTAATTATTTCGTTATCGTAGGTAGTGACGAATTCAGAAATTTAAAAATAAAATCTAAAATTTTAATTTTTTTTCTTAAAATTAATGGATATGTAAAAATTATAATTTTTTTCTTTTCTTATCACATTAAATTAAATTTAATATTATTTCTAAAATAACGGGTTTAGTGCATCGACCACTGATCGGTGGGACGGCAGACACCAAAACTTTTAATAGTAAAAAAGTAGAAAAAGAAAATATAGAAATGAAAAGTGCATCATGAGTATCCGCACGTGGCTCCTGTGAGACTGGCCCACGTGGCTGCACCTGCCGTTGCCCAAATTCCTAAAAGCAAATGCGCCATAGCGTGTCTCTCATCCACTGACTCCTCAAATTACACGTTTCTATCCGACACTTCGGATTCCCACCCACTATCGTCTCCGCGCTTGTCGATATTTTTCCAACGTGGTCCGTCCGTACCATGCACTTTGTACTTCACACGTGCGCTCTTGTGCTGCAAGTTGGAAGTGACACTTTAAACATTAATTCGTTAATGTAATGAAAACATGAATTTTTTTTTAATATAATGTTTAAATTATAAATGATAAAATTATTAAAGTTTGACTTGAATTTAAAATATAAAATTTAATTAAGAAAATAATAAATTTAGTTTGATTAAAAATAGAGACTTTATTAAAGTAGTTTTTTATAAAATAGATTTTTATTTTATTTTGTTTATTTTATAATCAAATGTATATCCTTATAAATAAAAAACTAAGGGTAAGAGTTAGGCATCGGGTTTTTTCTTTCTCCAAAATCATCTTATATTTTTCTTTCTTCATATTAGTGAAATTCTTCTCATCTGTCCGTAGTGTTTCCCTTTCTGAGTTTTCCACGTAAATTTTGATGTTCTTGTTTTTATTTCCTTTTCGACCGTGTTTATTTATTTGTCTATAATTGTTCCAATATTATAACAATTTCATATCATAGCTTCAGGTTCAAGACTATGACAACTGAAGATACTAATTTTTTCTACCCATTTTATTTATTTATTTATATAATAATAATAATAATAATTATTATTATTATTATTATATATATATTATTATTATTATTATTAAAAAAATAATTACAGGCCCAATGAAAACTGGACCGGCCCAGTTACAAATAACCAGAACCGGCCCAGACCAAAATGAAACCCTAAATATTTAGGGTTTCAGCTAGGGTTTCTAAACCCTAGCACTGTTGTCGCCGCCGCCGCCTCCAAGAACTCTCAACAGCCGCCTCTACCGACACTTCCCAAGCCAGATGGTCCAACCAGCTGCTGCCGACGCCTTGCTGCCATGCCGCCGCCTCAAGGAACACTCCAGAACGCCAGATGGCAACCAACAACCTTTCCTACAGTGAGTCACCAGCCTAGCTTTGGTGACTCACCGAACTTTTCATCCTTCAGACCGGTCCGAGCAAGCGACCGAGATGGCTATAAAGCCACCGTACCTGCAAAAATAAAAGGAGAGAGGAGAACTGAAAGAGAGGGAGAACAACATGAGAACCCAAAGTAACCCAGCAACCACAAAACACTAAAATAATCAGGAAAAGACGGAGAGATATTTATCGAGGAAGCCACGCCATCACCGAAATTCATACGAACCTCCACGAGTCACTGAAAACCTTCGAAAACCGAAGGTATTTTCTTAGATTTGCTTCGATCAGGATCCATTTAAGGAATAAAGACACCGGAACTGTCATTAGGACGGTCCGATCTACATTTTGGTGTAAAAATGATATTTTCCGGCCACCGGATGCGGTGGCCGGCGGTGGGGATTACGGTGGCAGACGGTTGCCAGCCGATGACCGGCTTCCCTCAGCTAGAGAGAAGCGAGAGAGAATTCTCTTCTCTCTCAGTTAGAGAGAGAAGAGAAAGAAGAGAAATGAAACGCTGGCCCTTCGGGCCAGCTGGAAGGGGATTATATACCCCTTCCCAAACGACGCCGTTTTGGGGAGGGGTATATCTGTAATTTTTCTTTCGGATAAACTATTCCCGCAGCCACTATAACTTTAAAAAGTTTCAATTTGATCCTTATAGCATGTTTTTATATATTATAATTCGATCTAGTAATTTTATTTCATTTTATTTTAGTCCTTTACATAATATAATATATATATTTAGGATAAATACCTAATTTAGTCCCTTATAGTTTAGTAATTATCATTTTAACACAAATTAATTAAATAAGGATAAATTACATTATTAGCACTTAGATCTTTTTATTAGTCGAGTTAGAGTCTTTAATTTTAATAATTATAATTTTAATCACTTATTAATAATTAGGTTTAATTACATCATTAGTAATTATATTTTTATAATACTATAAATAAGGGTTATAAATTTTAATATTTTATATTATTTTAATTTTATATGTTTTAGTCACTAATGTTAATTATAAGTCTTATTGCTTTTTTTTTATACTTATTTTTAAATTTATTTATCTTACTCATTATTTATATTTTAATTTTATATGTTTAAATTATTATTTTCATTATTATTATATTAAAATAAATTATTTAAAAAAATGTTTTTAATTATTTATTTTATTTTTTAATATCGAAGAAAAGAGCTGTCTTAAAACACCTAGAAGTCATTTTCTGATATTTCTAAATAAATAAATATTTTATTTATACATATTAATATATTTTCTTTAAATTATTTGAAATAACATAATTATGAATTAAATATATCTTTGAATTTCTAAATTTCAAATAATAGAGACAATTTATAATTAAAAAGTACCAATTTTGGGCGTTGTAGGGGTGCTAATCCTTCCCTAAACGTAACCGACCACGAATCCCTTTTTATTATTAAAAAAATGAATTTTTGGTTAAAACGCAGATCAATTTATCTTTTAATCGATGTTTTCTTAAAAACTCTTTTAAAGGATGATTTTTAGGTATTCGACCTACCTGATCCAAAAGACCGATGGCGACTCCCAAATTTTTTAAAAAAACCATTTATTCACATCACTTTTCCCGCCAAGTAAAAAATTCGTGCCCGGATGAAAACCGGTTGCGACAGCTTGGCGACTCCGCTGGGGACCCTGGTCAAACTTTTAAAATTAATTATAAATTATCTCTATTAATTATAAATTTAAAATTCATATTTTTAATTTATAATTCTTTCTTTTCAAATTTTTTATATACTTATTATTTTTATAATATTTATATTAATATTTCATTTTACTTACAAGTATTTTATTTCATTATTTATTTTTATGTCAGAGGTTTGAATATTTCTCCTCACACACAACACTTGCATTGCATAACATAAAGCTCTATAATTGAGTTAGTCCCTTTTAAGTGGGAGTGAAAGTGACGTCTTCGTGAGAATTTATTCTCCGTGTCAGACCTAGCAAGTAACTTTCGGGGTTCATATGCTCTATGTCTTTGTGAGAATTTATTCTTTGTGTCAGGCATAGAGAAGTGTATCCCCTCGAATTGAACTCGATCCACTTTAGTCTGTGATAGACTAGGATAGAGGGTTAGCAGCCCAAGGGGGTACTAACAAGGACAATTCGGGTAACTTTACTCCTAGAACTGAAACCCTGCATATAATAAACTCTAGCACTTCACCTGATCTAAGAAGTACTGAAACCCTATCCATAGGTGTACACAAAGGAGAAATAAACTCTAGCTTTTAATTTATTTAATTTATTATCTTTCTCTCTGAATAAATGCCTGCGAATTAGTAATCATGTTATTAGGTTAATTTTTCCAAACAAAGCATGGAACTAGAAAGCATGAGGTTAGGATATATTATATACCATGATAGGTAGAATATTTTCTTTTCATTAATTGGTACTTACCAATTTATTTATTTCCTTTCTCATTTTTATTTTTCATACATTTTGTTTTGTTTTAACTTGTTTATATTGATTTCTTTTGTTTTGTGCCTGCATTACATGATCATGACATAACCAAAAGGTGTTGACTTGAAAGACTGTTCATCAAATTGGAAAGAAATCGTAAATGGACAAAAAGTTTTATGATCAAACAAAATATGATGCGGCCAAGGAAAGACATCCTGAGGAAACTCCGAGGATGGAAGCGAGCAATGCACACAGAGATCCTGTTATATTAATACCAAAAGTACTCCACAAAGATTCTGCCAGATTGATACCAAAAGCAGTCTATGGTAAGAGCATCAGTCAGGGCATTCAGAGTGGAGGAGGTTTTTATAAAGCTCAAGCATGTTATTTGAAGGACTTGAACGACCAAAACAAGAAATTGAGCACAGAAATGAAAACTATGCATGAAGATTTTCAGAAAATCAGTCAAGCCTTTCAAAATACTGGCCTAGGAAGTACCCCAGAAGAGTGGATCACAGGGGTCACCAAGCTGAAAAAGAACTGCAACATATATGAAGATCTTGTTTAAGAACTTCTTGGAAAGAAATGATCTCTTACAAGGTAAAATGAGCAACTTCGAGAAGTGACACAGAAGATGAAAGAGAATGTCATAGAAGAAGTTGCAGTCCAGACAAGCAATATGGTTCTTAAATGATAGATTTAGCTGATTTTACAAGGAGATGAAGCAGACTGAAGACTCAACTTTTTGAGCATGAATGGAAACTAATTAGGCTTTGAAAAAGTCAGGAGTAAAATATATCCCTATATGTAAAGTTTTATTTGATGTACCGAAACTTTTGCGTTCAATGAAATCTGTTCTAAGATGATCACTCTTGAGTAACACCTTTTCATACATGCATTTGTATTTTGCATTTGTACATTTTTACGTTTGTATTTACATATACATTTTTAAATTTACATCATGCATTAAAACGTATTTAATTAAATAATAATGTTTATTTATTTTCAATATCAAAGAAAAGGGCAGTCTTAATATAACTGAATGTCCTATTTTGGTATTTTAAATAATTTACATTTACATTTTTACAATTGCATATTTACATTTGGCATCTTTGCATTTGTATTTTTATGTTTGCTTTTGTATTGCACAATTTGTATTCTTATTATTACATTCACATATTTACATTTGCCTTTGGCATCTTTGCATTTTTTATGTCATAATACATTAAAACATTCATTAAAATAAGGATTTCAAATGAAGTGATCTTGGTTTTTCCTTGAAGCAAGAACGCTCAGCACGACACAAGAAAAATGTTTAAAGAAACTGAGGATAGGCTAGCCAAATTTGAGATAGAGCAGAAAGAAATACAAAAGGAATTAAGGAGCAAGTTGGCACAAATTGAAGCTAATATCACAAATTCTCATATCAATCTACTGAATAATATGAAAGAAATGATTGAGAAGCACCAGACAGCTGGAAAGAGTCTTGTTGAAAACCCCACAAATTCTTTGGGTGTTACACCTGTTCATATTCCTGAGTTCACCTCTATACCCCAGGAAATTCAATCACCAATTTACTTTGCTGTTAAGAACTCACCATATCAAGCTGGAGCATCATTCCCCACTGATTGTCCTACTACTTCTGAGTTGAAGCCTAATGAATTTTGTATTAGTAATGAGGTCCTTGACCTAAACAAATCAGTTGAGAAAGAAAAATTCACTCAACGACTGGAAAATATAGAAGAGGTGATAAAATCTATAGAGACAGTTGAGTCATTTTATGGGTTTGATGCCAAAGAACTAAGTTTGGTCCCTGGCCTGATTATTCCATCAAAGTTCAAGGTTTCAGATTTTGAGAAGTATAATGGGACCACATGCCCTTCATATCATATCACTATGTATTGTCGTCGTATGACTGGCTATGTAGAGAATGAAAAATTGTGATCCACTGTTTCCAAGACAGTTTATCTGGGTCTGCATCCAGATGGTATAATCAGCTAAAACGTACTCAAATATGTTCTTGGAGGGATTTAGCTCAAGCTTTTTTGGGTCAATACAAGCACATGACTTATATGGCCCCTGATCGAACAATGTTGCAAAGCATGAATATGAAGTGCAATGAAAGCTTTCGACAATATTCACAACGATGGAAAGACGTTGCTTCTCAAGTATATCCACCATTGACTGAAAAAGAGTTCACTACTTTGTTCATCAGCACATTAAAATTTCCTTATGTTAATCACATGATAGGGGTTGTCCCTAATAATTTCTCTGACATCATCATAAGTGGAGAAATCATCGAAATGGCTATCAAGAGTGGCAAGATAAGAGGCTCTGACAATACTAAAGTCAAGAAAGAAGTTGGGGTAAATACAGTGAGGTCTTATTCAGTTAAATATGGTGCCAAACCTTATAGAGTGATCAAGAAGAAAAAGAATACGCAGGGATTTCAATTTCCTCCCTTCCACTGTTCGAGTGAAAAATTGCATCCAAAAATGCTCTCAGCCAGATCAATTACTCCACAACTTGATCAATCACAGTGGCCTCCAAATGAGAAATGGACCTATAAGGAAGTTCCTTGGATAAATCAGACTGGAATTCCAAATTGTTCAACTAAGGTTCCTGGTAACCTTAAGGGAAATTTCCAAGACCCTTTAGAGCAAGCAATTCAAAAATGCAAGATAAAAGAAGGGGTTAAGGTTCAATGTTTAGAAACCGTTGTTGCAACAGAAACTAATATAACCAAATCCTACGAAAAATATCGGGCATAAGAAAATGGGAAAAGAAATCAAAAGGCTCCCATGGATATAATTCGAGATTGGCCTATTGGTCTAAAAAAGAATGAGACAGATATAACCCAGAAGACACCTCAGATACATGCATCAGATTTTCCGAAAACCAGTAAGGCAAAGGACAACTTAAGAAATATGGTTAATATTACCCCAATTATAGCTGAAATGAGCATTCAGAAACCCCTCGATAACATAAGAGCATTCATTCGTTCAGAACGATTAAAGAAAGTGATAGCCTCGCGAGCAAGAAAAACTCTAAAGGTATTTCAAGAATCTATCTCAGACCTGTACCCTCATTTGGTTAAAGGTCAATACATTACACCAAGATTGGTGAAGGTGTCACCAAAGCCTTATGCCTATTTTTATGATCAAAATAGCTTATGTAATTTTCACTTCGGAGTATCTGGACATTCAACAGGGAATTGTTGGTCACTATTAAAGGAAATAGAGATGCTCATCGACAAAGGAGTCTTGACACAAGAAATGATCAAGAAATGGGGGGCAAATAAGGATAAAAATCCTGGGCCAAGTACACACCCAACAATAGAGGAGGCATGATAAATAAATAAGTGGAAGTTGTTATCTACCATTGTAGTACCTTTCTATTTTCAGCATTCTGTTTGAACTTGTTTTTTGTTCCTTTCTCCGCCTTTTGTGCAATAAATAAATATGTGTTTCTTTTATGGTTATGAGCAAGGAGTCAAATTTTAATCTTGAGATTATTGAGTATCAAGTAGATTAAATATTCTTTTAATTTTTCAAGAGTTATAGATCTATTGGCAAGTAGTAAAATTATATATCACATCCAATGCCAATTACTCGACCCTTACCAAAACCAAATCTTGACACTACATTTATTTGAGACTCTAAAGAAATGTCTCTACCTGTTTTTGAAACACCAACTCTAGATGTTTACCTTTTCGGGTAGAGTTGATTGATGATATTACCTTCCACCATATACATGACTTTAAGAGTCACACATTTGTCCTTCCAAACACAAAACCATCATAAACCAAAAGACCTCAAAAAAACCAAACTTTCAATTATTCGTGAATTTTACTGCAAGAAGAGACGAGATGAGGCATCATGGACTAACTCATTGAACATAATTTCGAGTGATTGGAGCATACGCAGAGAAAAAAATGATTGATTGAAATGAATATGTCATGCATTAATTACATTTTTTATGTAAGTAAAGTTAATCTTGAATATTCATTCCCCTAGAGATACCTCTTTTTACAAGGACTTCTATGTATAAGATGACTAAACTTCGAGCACAGATCAAGCACGCCATCTCAGTGTCATATCACCCAAAGATGAATGGGGTATTTGCAGGAGCAAATAAGTACCTTAAGAGAATCATTACAAAGACCACTGAAGCTTACAAAGATTGACACGAGAAGCTACCTTTTGCCTTATATACATATGGAATTACTGTGCGAACATTTATTGGGGCAACATCTTATTGTTTAGTCTATGGGATGAAAGCAATATTACCAATTGAAGTTGAGATCCCATTATTTTGTATCCTAAAGGAGGACAAATTGGAGAATACTAAATGTATCTAAGCTCGATTTAATCAATTAAACCTTATTGATGAGAATCAATTGAAAGCTATTTACCATGAGCAAATGCATTAGAAACGGACAAGAAAAAACATCCAAGAGAATTCCAAGAGGATGATCTAGTGCTGATTTTTTTTGCCTATACATAAAGATTTCCGGGGAAAATGGATGCCTAATTGGGAAGAGCCATACGTTGTAAAAAAAAAGACCTTTTTCGGAGAAGCCTTGATCTTGGCAAAAATGGATGGGAAAGTTCTGAGAAACCAAATAAACTCAGATTCTGTCAAGAAATATTATACTTGAAGAAGAAAAAAGGACAAAAAGGAAAAGGAGACACTCAAAGAAATTGAAGTCTTATACTCATCCAGCAAAGAAAGAAGAAAAAAGAAAAAAAAAACAAAGAAAAGAAAAAGAAAAAGAAAAGAAAAAAAAAAGATGAAAAAGGAAAAATAAGAAAAAAGAAAAAAAGGGGAAAAAGAAAAAGGGGAGAAATTGAATCAAGATGGGTGACTCCAAGGAGCCTCAAGTTACAAGATGGATCAAGTACAATTAATTCAGATATTCATATTCAACAAGAAGAGCAAGAAATGATGAAGATATGAAAAAATGGAAATGAATCCAAAATTTGGCAGTCTAGAGGGATCCAGATGATGGAAAAATTCCCAGCAAGGCAGATCTAAGTCAAGCAAAGCAAGATTGAAGGCATCTAAAGAGAATGTCTTCAGATTTCATTCCGTCTCTCAAGATTGATTTTTATTTAAAATTGGTTTTTTAAAATCTTTAATGCATGATATGAAAAATGATAAAAGGAGGGTTCAAGATATAAATTTTTAATAACATCTTAGAACCAAAGGAGGATTCGAGTTGAAAACCTGAAAAAGCGGCTCGAATATTGAATGGTGCAATAACGACATAAGAGACGATTTTAAGCTCTTAATGAAGCACCACACATCTCAAAAACGTTCCTGAGATTCTGGAAGCATCTCTACAAGATGAGTATAACAACCATTTCTTTAACTTAGTGGAAGCCCGAAACGACATACTGAACCAACTTAAAAGAACCTACTTTACCAGAATCCATCTACACCTTAAATCAGTCAATAGTTTTGACACTTGCCATAGGACTATGATTTTTGAATGATTTAAAAGTGTAGTTGATTTATTAGATATTCATTAAACTTATTGTTTATGATTTGATTATATTGTGAACCTGAAAGGGGTAATACTTTACAAAATTCTTTCATTCTTCAATAAAGAAAGGAGAAAAAACATTTTCAAACAAGACAGTCTCAAATGAGGAAGGTCCTTGAAGCAATTGTTGCTTATTCTACCTCTGTTGTAGAAAAAGAATGAACGAGGCCAGAATAATGAAGCACTTCACATTTTTGAAGGCAAGTGGTCCAAGAAGCCAGAAAGTCTGGAGAATTGAACTTTTGACACTCTCCTATGACATTATTAGCAGCTCATCAAGAAAGATTATCGTTTATCTCATGCTGAGGGCGATAAGCATCATCAGATAGATTATTTTTCCCAACCATCAATTCATGTTCTCTAGAAGATTACATCATAGAACCATGAACAAGTCACTACCTGCACTCTGGTGTTAGCTCAAGTCTTGATACATCATTGCTACTTCTTCTATGCTGATCACTTTCTTTGTCAAGATGATATCCATTATGTCCTTCAGAAGATTGCTGAATTTGAATTTGAGGACTTATGGCACATAATAAGACGTTGGAACAAATTCTACATTTGTATGCCGTACAGGATTCCAAAAGTTGAGATAACCAGTTTTACCATCAACTAAACCTTTCCATGGTTAGGGAAGAGAGGGATATGGCAGTGTGTATTTTGGAGCAGCAGAAGAGACAGTCACTGTGGCAGTCATTGCAAGAAAATGCACCAACAAAAATCTTCTATTTCATCCTGATGATGTTTATTTCTTCCAGTAAGGTTGTTACACTGGATGCCATCGACAACAAGGTCGAATTCGACAAATCTACTCATCAATTGCTCCAACCGATCATCATTCAGTTCTTGTACATCTGTTTTCAAAGGTATGCCAAGACAATAGAAAGCAATCTCTGCATCACTGATTCCAGAGAAAAGAGATAGGACATTGATATCACTGGGGAACTTGTCTCTAGCAGCTCCTCATGTATAGTTTTTAGGGAAACCTAGAAGCATTTCCACCTCATTAGGTTCAAGTGGAGTAACTTTATTCCTTCCAACCCATACTAGATTCCATTTTAGCACTCATCAAGAACATACTTCTGGACACTCGAAGGTAGCTCATCGTCATAAGCTTCAAGAGCCTTACAGATCATTTCTGTCAATTTGGCACTTCCTGTACATGTTTATAAACAGTTCAACTTTGTTCTTGGATCCCAGGAAGGCCATCATTTCTTTGTCAATGGAAAAATATCATATATAAGTGCGTGGAGAAAACAAGATAAGAATAAATATGTTCTCAATTGGCAGATTATGAATATAGCCCCTTTTCAGTGTAGCAGCATGAAAATGCTTCGAATATACAAATTCTGACTCTACATCAAATAAGTACTGTGATATTCCAGTCCAAACATTAACTGGAACAAGTGCCATGTGCTCATAGTAGAAATAAGAAGACCAATAGCATCTTCTGGAAGTGTTCTTTGAGTTATCTGATCTGGTTTGATATGAACCCCAAAACCAATCATTGGATTTGAAAGATGAATTTGCTCGTAGTAGAAATAAGGAGCCCCAATAGCATCTTCTGGAAGTGTTCTTTGAGTTATCTGATCTGGTTTAGTATGAACCCCAAAACCAATCATTGGATTTGAAAGATGAATTTGCTCATAGTAGAAATAAAGAGATCCAATAGCATCTTCTGGAAGTGTTCTTTGAGTTATCTGATCTGGTTCGGTAGGAACCCCAGAACCAATCATTAGAATTGAAAGATGAACTGCATGATCGTCTTCATTAAGAAGCTTCTTTTCAAGCTTCCTCTGCTTCTTCTTTTTTAAGAAAATCATAGCCCAAGTTTCGCATTTTCCTGTAATTGGGATCATTGCATAATGGCTTCCTATGTTCTACCGGAATAAGTGTGTCAGCAGCCTTAGCCAGTTGATCAGCACATATAAAATCTATCAACTCTGCAATTGATGAATTCAGACCACATCTCTCCATGGCTATTGAAGCCTCAACTTCTGAGTACCCCATTTTCGTCAAGTATAACAGTTTATTCTCCTCATCAGAATCAGAATTCATCATTTCCTCGCTATCAGAAGAACTATCAATATCTGTGAAATCATCCTGAAAGATCGCTTCATAATCAGATGAGTTGTTATCAGAATCAACATGTTACATGGGTGTGGATTTTTAAAGAGCCTGTACCACTGTATATGTAGTCTTGCTATTGCATCAAATTACTGTTTACAGAAATTGGTTTCTTTCCCACAGAAAAGTATATTTCAGAGATGGCATTCACTGAAAGATGATAAGCCACTGTGTCAGCCTGGAACGGATTACCAAGCTATTTTTACTTCACTGTCTGACTAAATCCCCCCAGATACAGAAAATGGTCACCTCATTCAGAAGACACATATCTCAGATATTTCTGTCAGAATGATTGAGTACTTCTTAAGTTTGTGACAACATGAAGAGAATTTCTCCAGTTACTTGACAATACTACTGTTTAGTGACACCAGAATGAGAGTATTCAAGATAAACATATTTGGGGCACGAATAAAGCTACAAGTACCTACAACAGTTCATTGTCAAAATTGAACCTCTTGGGGATCATGACATTTCAGTCAAACAGACATTGAGAGTGAATCAGACAGATCTAGAGGGACATCTTGAGGGCCCATTTCAACCAAAAATAGAATATTGGGGCATTTTGAAGGCTCACAACAATATGAATATTTGGGCATTCTTGGAGGCTCATCTCAACAAGAAGTAATGTTGAGCATACTTTTAACATCTGTATCAGCAAATATTGGGGCATTTTAAAGGTTTATTTAGAAAGATCCATATGGAGCATTTTGAAGGCTCAGATTAACAAGAAGCAAATATTGGGGCATGCTGAAATCCCATTTCAATCAGAATTAGGACTGTTGATGCATTTTTTTTGAACGTTTCGTATCAGCAATGTTGGGACATGCTGAAGGCCCATATCATCATGTGTTAAAGATCATTGATTTGAGAAAATATTTCCAATGAGACAGAAATATATGAAGAATGAAAAGGTAAAACAGTGACAGTCAAGCTATCTATACATAATTACTTTCATCAGGCAGTTACATCGGGTCTTGTTGTTGAACAAATATTACTCAGCAAGTGTTTCAAATACCCAATCTTCTTAACCATGTATCACATGACAGCGTGTTCTTTGTTAATCTACATCATGGTTGCATGAATAAAGATGGTCCTTAGGCAGACCATTTGATCCAAGGTTCAGTTAGTCAAAATCTCGGCTTTGAATTTTGCATTCTCTGTATCAGTGATAATTGAAAATATTTCTTTGAGATTCATGTCAGTTAGTTTCAACCATACTGTTGAGGTTATGAAGCTGTTTTTCACATCAGTTTTGTTTACTTGATGACATTGGAAAGGGAGACTCGACTCACTTACACTGTTATTCCCGTTGTATTGGGATCATCATTGCTAGCCAAGATGAACTGAGTTTTCATCTATTTTGGTTTATCATGTGTGTTCATCCCCAAGAATTCCACGGATATCTTTCTGTACATTGATCCTATAGTGAAGTGTTTCTACTTTCTACATGCTCATTATGAAAGAAAGCATGATCAGTATCACATTTTCCTTTTCCAGAGATGATCAAGATTTGTTGGTATCTCCTATTCAATCGACACCAGCACATTTGTGAATTTGACCAACTTTTGGTCATACCAACATTACACTTGAATTACTATTAAGTTTTGTTCTCAAGTGGTCTTGTGACGTCATTCAAAAACTTTGAACAATAGGTAAAGAGCTTCAATAATTGAGAAATTTGAGCAGAAGCCACATAAAAGGATGAATGTATTGTCAAATGCTTTACGAACATCTGAGCAGAAGCCACATAAAAGGAAGAATGTGTTGTCAAGTGTTTTACATCCCACAAAAAAGGATGAATGTGTTGTCAAGTGTTTTACATCTGAGCTGAAACCACACGAGATGAAGAATGTGTTGTCAATGTTTTACGAACATCTGAGCAGAAGCCACAGGAAAGGATGAATGCGCTGTCAAATGTTTTACGAACCTGCTATTCTGATGTTGAACCAATGTTGTGATCATATGGTTTCCATTTATTGATCCAAGATGAAGTTTTTCTTTTTCAACTTCAAGATTATAAGATGAGATATGATGAAGATTTCTTTCCGCAGATAGAGAGCTGAAATTTTAATCACAAGAAACTAGTTAAACGACAGGTTGTTGTGTTTTGTTCAAGAACCAATTATATGTGGATACATGAAAGGAATTGGAATAAATCTTCCTTATGATGTGTTTCAAGAGTCAAATCAGAACAGACTCTACTCTCCCAATTAATCCTTGCTGAGTCAGGCATATCTACATCTTACCTCTTCAAAGATGATAGATTCTCTTTTTAAAAATGAAAGCTTTATTGGATTTCTACACAAGTCCAAGCAAAGAAAACCGATATTATCAAAGACAAAATGGGGCATCAAGGTCATAGTTCTGACTACGAAAAGAGTTCCACAAATGAAACAATTCTTCTGAGACTTTCATGAAGCAAAGAAGATATAAAGATACAAGTTGATCAGATGGTTCTTCAGAAATGCAAGCTTGATAGCATAAGTTGCTACACTGATCCAGAGGTGAACCTGGCAATAATGATGAAGTGGAGGAAAACCGAGTTCACCATTTTGAAGTCAAATGAAGATTGCAATAAACATTCATGCATCATATTAGACATTTGCAAAAATAGGTGCATTTTCATTCATTTTATCCATGTTGAATTCTGAAGGAATTTCAAAGATTTAGCAAAGATTCAATCCGTCACTTGATGGGTCAGCTTTTCCAGAAAAAGTCATATGAGAAGAACTCATCTGAAGAAGGAAGAAGAAATTCATAATGAGAAGAATTTGTTCAACCTTTTGCTCAAATCCATCATTTGATGGATCAGATTTTCCAGAAAAAGTTCATAATGAGAAGAACTCATCTGAAGAAGGAAGAAGAAATCCATAATGAGAATTGTTCAACCTTTTGCTCAAATCCATCATTTTGATCAGCTTTTCCAGAAAAAAGTTCATACTGAGAAGAAATCATCTGAAGAAGGAAGAGAGAAATATAATGAGAAGATTTGTTCAACCTTTGCTCAAATCCATCATTTGATGGATCAGCTTTTCCAGAAAAAGTTCATAATGAGAAGAACTCATTTGAAGAAGGAAGAAGAAATTCATAATGAGAAGAAATTGTTCAACCTTTTGTTTGAATTCATCACTTGATAGATCAGCTTTTCCAGAAAAAATTCATAATGAGAAGAACTCATCTGAAGAAGGAAGAAGAAGTTCATAATGAGAAGAATTTGTTCAGCCTTTTGTTTGAATTCATCATTTGATGGATCAGCATCCCCAGTGAAAGAGTTCATAATGAGAAGAACTCATCTGAAGAAGGAAGAAGAAGTTCATAATGAGAAGAACTTGTTCAACTTTTCGCTTGAATTCATCACTCGATGGATCAACTTTTCCAGAGAGAGTTCATAATGAGAAGAACTCATCTGAAGAAAGAAGAAGAAGTTCATAATGAGAAAAGCTTGTTCGACCTTTTGCATAACTCTATCACAGAAGGAGATATATCATCATCAACATTTCCAGAAGAAGTTCACAATGAGAAGAACTCATCTGAAGAAGAAGAAGTTCACAATGAGAAGAGCTTGTTCAACATTTGCTAGATTACATCACAGAAGGAGATAAATTGTCATCCCCAGTGGAAAGTTCATATTAGAAGAACTAATCCCAAAGAAGAAATTATTCAACATTACCATTATAATCAAGTGAAGTCAAATGGATAAAAAAATTTTTATTATCTTTTCGTCTTTGCCCTATTCTTGTTAACACAAGAATGAGCAAAGAGGGGCAACTGAAGATACTATTTTTTTTACCCATTTTTTTATTATTATAATTATTATTATTATTATTATTATATATTATTATTATTATTAAAAAAATAATTACAGGCCCAATGAAAACTGGACCGACCCAGTTACAAACAACCAGAACCGGCCCAGACCAAAATGAAACCCTAAATATTTAGGGTTTCAGCTAGAGTTTCTAAACCATAGCACTGTTGCTGCCGCCTCCAAGAACTCCCAACAGCCACCTCTGCCGACACATCCCAAGCCAGATGGTCCAACCAGCTGCTGCCGACGCCTTGCTGCCACGCCGCCGCCTCAAGGAACACTCCAGAACGCCAGATGGCAACAGCCTTCCCTACAGTGAGTCACCAGCCTAGCTTTGGTGACTCACCGAACTTTTCATCCTTCAGACCGGTCTGAGCAAGCGACCGAGATGGCTATAAAGCCATCGTACCTGCAAAAATAAAAGGAGAAAGGAGAACCGAAAGAGAGAGAGAACAACAGGAGAACCCAAAGCAACCCAGCAACCATAAAACACTAAAATAATCAGGAAAAGACGGAGAGATATTTATCGAGGAAGCCACGCCATCACCGGAATTCATACGAACCTCCACGAGTCACTGAAAACCTTCGAAAACTGAAGGTATTTTCTTAGATTTGCTTCGATCAGGAGCCATTTAAGGAATAAACACCGGAACCTCATTAGGACGGTCCGATCTACATTTGGTGTAAAATGATATTTTCCCCACCGGATGCTGTGGCCGGCGGTGGGGATACGGCGTCAGACGGCTGCCAGCGATGACCGGCTTCCCTCAGCTAGAGAGAAGCGAGAGAGAATTCTCTTCTCTCTCAGTTAGAGAGAGAAGAGAAAGAAGAGAAATGAAACGCTGGCCCTTCGGGCCAGCTGGAAGGGGATTATATACCCCTTCCCAAACGACGCCGTTTAAAAATGATATTTTCCGGCCACCGGATGCTGTGGCCGGCGGTGGGGATTACGGCGTCAGACGGCTGCCAGCCGATGACCGGCTTCCCTCAGCTAGAGAGAAGCGAGAGAGAATTCTCTTCTCTCTCAGTTAGAGAGAGAAGAGAAAGAAGAGAAATGAAACGCTGGCCCTTCGGGCCAGCTGGAAGGGGATTATATACCCCTTCCCAAACGACGCCGTTTTGGGGAGGGGTATATATGTAATTTTTCTTTCGGATAAACTATTCCCGCAGCCACTATAACTTTAAAAAGTTTCAATTTGATCCTTATAGCATGTTTTTATATATTATAATTCGATCTAGTAATTTTATTTCATTTTATTTTAGTCCTTTACATAATATAATATATATATTTAGGATAAATACCTAATTTAGTCCCTTATAGTTTAGTAATTATCATTTTAACATAAATTAATTAAATAAGGATAAATTACATTATTAGCACTTAGATCTTTTTATTATTCGAGTTAGAGTCTTTAATTTTAATAATTATAATTTAATCACTTATTAATAATTAGGTTTAATTACATCATTAGTAATTATATTTTATAATACTATAAATAAGGGCTATAAATTTTAATATTTTATATTATTTTAATTTTATATGTTTTAGTCACTAATGTTAATTATAAGTCTTATTGCTTTTTTATACTTATTTTTAAATTTATTTATCTTACTCATTATTTATATTTTAATTTTATATGTTTAAATTATTATTTTCATTATTATTATATTAAAATAAATTATTTAAAAAAATGTTTTTAATTATTTATTTTAATTTTTAATATCGAAGAAAACACCTAGAAGTCCTTTTCTGATATTTCTAAATAAATAAATATTTTATTTATAGATATTAATATATTTTCTTTAAATTATTTGAAATAACATAATTATGAATTAAATATATCTTTGAATTTCTAAATTTCAAATAATAGAGACAATTTATAATTAAAAAGTACCAATTTTGGGCATTGTAAGGGTGCTAATCATTGCCTAAACGTAACCGACCACGAATCCCTTTTTATTATTAAAAAGAACAAATTTTTGGTTAAAACGCAGATCAATTTATCTTTTAATCGATGTTTTCTTAAAAACTCTTTTAAAGGATGATTTTTAGGTATTCGACCTACCTGATCTAAAAGGCCGATGGCGACTCCCAAATTATTTAAAAAAAACCATTTATTCACATCAATTTTCCCGCCAAGTAAAAAATTCGTGCCCGGACGAAAACCGGTTACGACAACAACAATGAGGTATGATATTCCATTGTTGGATCAAAACATCATGTTCTTATTGTGGTAGGCAAAGATTCGGGATATCCTTGCATAGTTGGATTTAGATGATGCATTAGAAGGGTTTGATAAGAAGTCATTGTCAGATTGGACGAATGAAGAAAAACGTAAAGATCGTAAGGCCCCATCTCAGATCCTTTTGCACTTATCAAATCAAATCAAATCTTATAGGGTGTGTTGAAAGAAAAAATGACTACTTCTTTGTGGGAAAGATTAGAGCAACAATGCATGGAAAAATCGTTGACCATAAAGTAGCACTAAAAACATTTTTTTATTAGCTCAAATTAGCATAAGGTTTGTAATACCCAAAATATTGGTTAGTAACCAAAATGAATAAATTGAAAATTTGGTGATAAAAGTATAAATTTGGAAAAGTTCAGGGACCAAAATGATAATTTTTCTAAAATAAGTATTTTATCCCATGAATGAAATAATTTTCCCTAAGAATAACGTTTTTGTGTTACTCGATTTTTTATACAAAATTTGTGTTAATGATTATAAAGTGTTCACACTTGGAGGTGTGCCATCAATTGGAAAGCTACCTAAGGAAGCAATTTGATTGAATGGACTCTTTGGTGATTTGAGTGAAGACCTTTAATTTAGTACAATGGTATGTGATAGTCAGGGTGTTATATTCATAACGAATGATCAAATGTTTCATGAGCAGATAAAACATATTGATATTCATTATCACTTTGTGCATGATGTGATTGCTCAAGTTGACATTGTTATGAGCAAAGTCAGTACTCATGATAATCTTGTTGGCATGATGACCAAACTGTTTCCTATAACCAAATTTGAGCATTGTTTGGACTTGGTCGGTGTCCATTATTGAAGATTATATCTTGGAGGGGTGTTGTGGAAGATGTACATAACGTGTTCGTTGAAGTGAAGAATTATTTTTGTTGAGCTTTGGTGCCTCATTGAATTTGGGTGTCTGTCTTGAATCCTTCACACTTTCAAAATTCGTGTCAATGTGGAGATTTGTTAAAGTTTGACTCGAATTTAAAGTGTCACAATTTATTTGGGAAGGTAATAAACCTAGTTTGATTAAAAAATAGAGAATTTTATTAAAGTCGAGAACTTTATTAAAGTAACTTTTATAAAGTAATTTTTTTTACTTTTTTTTAGTTTCCTTTATAATCAAATATTTATCCCTATAAATAGATGTTAAGGGTATGGGTTAGATATCAAGTTTTTTTCTTTCTCCAAAATCCTCTTGTATTTTTCTTTCTTCATATTAGTGAAATTTTTCTCCTCTACTCGTAGTTTTCCCTTTATAGGTTTTCATGTAAATTTTGGTGTTCTTTATTTTTCCCCTTTTTCGATCGCTTTTATTTACTTGCTGATAATCGTTATGATACTATAACAAAAATCATTGTAAATTTTACTTATTCGATTAATAAACTTTTAATTTTTTAAATATTTATTAATCATATTAAATCAATTTTAAATAATATATGAGGATTAAAGAGATTATTTAATTCATTTATATTATTCATAATGTCAAAGTTTTGTTCTACAATTGGTAGATGTGTTATTTATTTTTGAAATTTTAGTATATAAGTTTATATTAAATTAATTTTACTTGATAATTGTTAGTCATCTGTATGATTAAATGTAACGAAACAAAACAAATATATATTGTTTATTTTGAGTACATATTATTTTTTACTAAAGTTTATACTCATTTCTAATTTTACATCTAAATTTATTTTAAATTTTCTCAAAAATTTCATCATAAATATATACATGCCACATCTAAAGGTCAGGGAAGTGTAAAATATTTTCCAGAAACCAAAATGTGACTACTCTTGCAAGCGGCTTTTCGACCAAAAGGCACATAAACTAGGAATGGCAGATCTTGGATTCGACCCGAATCCATAGATCCAAATTCATTTTATAAAGTTTGGATCTTGAAATTTTAGACCCGAGGGATTTGGACCAGATCTGGATCATTTTATAAAAGTACGGATCCGGATCTGATAGTAAAATACCGGGTTTGGACCCGTTTATAAAAAATCCCACATTTGATTTTAAAATATATATAAATGACATAATAGGTTTTAATATATATATATATATATATATATATATATATATATATATTATATATATATATATATATATATATTATAAAGGGAGACACTTGAGTTCTTATAGGGTTGTTTTTTTATACTTATTAGCAGTTATATTATTTCCCTTTGTTCGATTTAATTTTATATTTCACATTGTTCTGTAATGTAATTTTATATTACAGTTTTATTTCTTTAAAATGTAGGTCGAATGATCATTTTATTAATAGACCTGTTTTAGATTCGGATCCATGAGATCCATTGGATCTGAATCTGGATCACAATTTTCTAGACCCGTGGATCAGGGATGGATCTGGATCTAGAATGTGAAAATGGGGTTGGATCTAGGTCTAGCTAGATCCAATCCAGATTCGGCCCATTTCCATCCCTACCTATACTTCTGCACAAAAAAAAAAATAAAAAAAATTGGACAATAAGTCCTCAATTCATAAAAACATATTATCAAGTATAACATAAATCGAAAAACATATAGTTATTTTAACACATTGATGGATCCATATTAGATTTAGGGTGGGCATGTCCTTATTTTTGAAATCTGATTTTTTCGATAATTTGCATATCTTATTGATTGTGCTCACATTAAATTTTTATTTATGCTCTCTCTATCTAAAAATTTATTGTTGTAAATATATATGTGAACACTTAAAATTATATATTTTATTTAAAAAATAGATGATAATAATAAAAAAGATATATAATGAGATATTTATAGGAATTATCTTTATTCTTTTATTCTATAAAAATATGAAAATAATTGAAAAAAATAATGACAGAGATATGATAGGAACCAGCCCTAAATATATGATGAAGAATTATTTTAGCTCCAATAATTGTTATCTTAAACGAATTTTACTTGACATTTGATGACCTGATTCAATTTGAATCTATTTTTTAAAATAATCCTATAAAATAAATCAAAATTCATCAAACCCAAATCCCATGTCCATTCATATTCTCAAGCTCAAATTATACTAAATGTAAGAATGTATCAACAACACCCCATGTGACTTGATCCTTGAGCTTATCCTTCCTGTATAGTTGTTTATTGCCGAAACCAGGTAAAGAAATCATTATCTGCATTTAGTTTAAAGAGAGGGATTTGATCAAATTTGGATTATTATTATTATTATATAGCCCCAACAATTGCATTGAAGCTCTGGGTTTGTACAAATACAAAAACAGCCCCGCCATTTTTGTTGCTGAAAGGACTCATAAGACAGGTAGAATAAACAAAGAAAATGAAACATTTTTCAATGCCAACGTTGGCTTATGCTAAACAACACAGCAAAATTCCATTATATAAGTTTGCCAAAAAAAATCTCTCCCAACAAAATGATTCAAACGGGAATCGAAAAGGTTAATTATGTAGGCATGTATGTATGTAGGTCAAGTTTCGTGGTTCAATCCCAAAATCAACACTTGGGAAGATCAGACGGTGGAGGAGGCAGCTTCTGGTTTGGTAGCTTCCCATCCAAGACAATCCATGCCATTCTTAATCCCCAGCTCAAATGAACATCAAAATGACAGTGCATCAACCAAAATCCTGCACCATTTTATGTTATACATATCAGTAAATGCGTATATTTATCATGTTTTGAAGATAAAAGTATGATATACTGTTACCAGGATTGTCTGCCATAAAACGGATTGTAACCCAACCACCAGAGGGAACACCAATAGTGTTCCTTTCAATAGGATCAACCAGGTTGAACTTTGGAGGGTCATTTTCAGGGTCAAAGTTGCCAAAACCCTACCCTACAACATAGAAATTATAGCCATGGAGATGGAGAGGGTGGCTCTCAGCACCAAGGATGCTCGTATTTTGCAACAATACTTCCACGCTCGTATTGAACAATATCGTCATGAGTTTGGTGCCATTGCTCACAAGGGTATTGTTAGGTGGTGTGCCTGTGTAATTGAATGGATGCAGAGGAAAAGGTGGGAAATCAACGGTGTAAACCCTGTTAGACTGCGAGAAAAAGTAAGATTGGAGAAGTGCTGTTGTAGGGAGAGCAAACGAGATATTGTTCATGGCAGCTGCGAATTTCGTGCCATTCGGTCCTTGGCAGGTTTGGTTATTGGGGCAAGGGCTGGTTTCAAGACCAACTGTGAAGAACTTCTTTCTGTCAACTTTTTGTGGGACATTAGCAGGTAACTTGGTAGTGGCTAAGCTTCTGAATTTGCTTGCAAAATTGGCTACAAAATTTGTTGCATTGATGGCAGACAAGCCTGGTTTAAGAAGTGGATGGTTTTTCGAACCGGTGAGAGATGATGTTTCGTATTCAAGAATACCAGCCACAGTGGTGTTATCAAAGGTGCCCATGCTAGTGGCATATGGCCTGGCTAACATAAAGAAAGTCGCATTCGGAGCTTCGGATTTGGTTTTCAGAAGAACATTCGTGGTCTGTTCAGGAGTTATCATCAATATATTGGTTTCAAATGGCTTCACATAGACCGCATCGGCTTCCACCACAGTGAAACTGTGGTTTGCAATGCTGAAGAATAGCTCATCATTAAGTGCAGCATTGATCAACCGCAGAAGATATGTTTTCCCAGGCTTTACCTTCATCTTATATGTATCTGTAACGAAAATCGAGTATAAGAATATATGTATATGTATATGCATATGTATATTTATATGTATACCTTTGGCAGAACAATTGTACAATGGACCTGGGAGGCCATTAAAGGTGTAGGCATCTAAAACATTAGGACCACCCCCTGTTTGAAGAGACTGATTGATGACTGCTTCAGGATCAACATTAAACCACTCACCTGCAATTAAACTTCTTTGAGTTAAATTGTCATTGAATTCGAAGAACAACATAAATTGCAGCGATACATGATATCGGTGATTCGCGTAACATTACCGAACAAGATCCAGACTTGTTTGTAGGGTTTGACAAACGGGTAAGATTCACTGCGCCTTGGGAGGATGATAAGTGGTCCATAAACAGTTGCTCTAAGCCATGAGAAGCAGGAATGCCAGAAGAGAGTGCCTTGTTGGCCAGTAATGGTGAAGTTGTACACATAAGACTGGCCGGTTTGAATGGGGCATTGCGTGATGTATGATGGCCATCCGCCCATCCACTCCGAAGATGTCTAATTCCATGCCTGCAGACAAACATTAAATTAGCCATAGAAATGCAAACAACATATATCAGTTAAGAAATTGAATGGCTTCATGTACCAGTAAATGCTGATATTGTAGGGAACATGGTTAACTACTTTAACAACCAAGCGATCGCCTTCTCTGGCAACAACACGAGGTCCAGGGAACTTCCCGTTAACCGTGACAATGCTCTTAGTATGACACAAGCGAGTGATGTTTTTCAGCTTTATCTGCAAAAGGAAATTGAATGAGCTCTTGAGGACTACATCAAATAACTTTCATCTCAAGTTACCTAAACTAAACAATGCAACAATACATACGTTGAACGTATAGTGCCTGGTAATGCTAGCCTGTTTTACAATGACAACCTCAGGATAGGCCATGAAATAGCTAACATCAGCAAAAAAATGTAATGAAAATTGATGATAAAACAGCTGAAGTACCCATGTCTTAGTTAAGACAAAATTGGTGATGTAATCAAAGTTCAGCTTATAAAAAAACCTATAGACATATGCATGTTTATATAGAGACAAGATTGAACTACCACTGATTCCATGTTTGGTTGATTAGATAATAAGATGTTACAGCTTTGAGAAAGCAGAGAATCACCAACCAATGGCCCCAATGTTCACTGTGGACTACCATTAAAGTCAATTAATCTAAGCTTTGTCCTTCTTATGTCTCTGCACCTTATCTTTGTACACAAAATTTCACCATTCCTAAGCTTAAGATTAGTGGAACCTTTGAAAGATGCATTCTATGATAACCATGCTATTTCAAATGTTCTATACCTTTGAATTAAACAGTGAAGATAATCATCCCAACCACTGTGCCTTGAATTTTGTGTATTCCTAATATAATTTTAAAATTTATCCTTAATTTTCGATAAAAGTCAATTTGGTTCTTTTTTTCCCTCTAAGCACTTTGGCCCTTATGTTTCATTTTAAAGCAAAATGTCTCCCAGTGGTAGGGATGGACCCAAGATTTTATGTTGAGGGCGAACTTAAAATTAAGGGGATGAACTAAAATTCTAGGGGGTGAACTAAAATTCCAAGGGGTGAAACTAGGGACGAATGTAGGATTTTATGTTGAGGGTGAACTTAAATTTAACAAGGATTAACTAAAATTCCAGGGGGAATTTTCAGGGGGACGACTGCCCCTACTCGCCCCTCGGTTTATCCTTGCCTGGTGGGATGGAAACATTAGTTAACTAACGGTCAATACATGTTGTTGATGTGAGACTATGTATCGAATGTAATGACATAACACATGTCACGTGTCAGAAGTGATGACGTGACACATATCTCGTGTTGAAAGTAATAATGTGACACAAAATGGCGGATGTAGCTTGTTTTCAGGGTAGATAAGTGTCCACCTTGAAATCTAAATTTTATTCGGATAATTAGTCGTAATATTAATTGTGTCCACCTTGAATTTTTATTTGTGCCCACACTTACAATTTTTTGTATTATTAATATGTGTCCACTCTAAAAAACCTATTCCTGAATTCACCACCGCACATGTCATATATTGTAATTGATGATGACACATTTCAAATGTCGAAAGCGATGACGTGATAGTCTCACATCAGCTATAAACATTGACTATTACTCAACTAATAATTTTTATTCATCATAGGTCATTTAATCTCAAAATAAAATATTAAAGGTTAAAAAAATATGATCATTGTCGCAACCGTCTTTCGGTTGGGCCCCGGAATTAGACTTCGACTTAAAAAATGTGGATTGGAGTCGCCACCGATCATTTATTTAAGAATAAATAGGTTGATCGGATACCTTATTTCTTACATGATCTGCGTCTTTCCAAAGATGTCTCGGGTTCGGGAGTCGGTTACAGTCAAGGAAGGATTAGCACCCTTGAACTGCCCTTTCGGTACTACGTAATTTCCAGTTGTCTTTGATTTAAAAAAAAATTATAAGTTTAAATTAAAAGATAAAATAATGATCTAAAATTACTTACCTTTGACGAATTTACAAATATACCCTTTAAAAGTCAAAATATGGGTTAGAAGAGATGAATAAATAATAAATAAAGTAAAACAAATAAAATAAGGAGATTAAGAAAGAAATAAAGTAAATATAAAATGAATAGAATATATAAAATAAAAAATATGATAACACTAATATATACATAGCAAACAACTAAATAAAAATAAAATGATAATGCAATTAAATAAATAAAACAAGTAAAAGAATATAAAAACATAAAATATAGGATAAAGATAAAAAGAAAATAGATAAATAAATGAGTAAAATATATAAAAAAAAGTAAAAGCATATATATATAGTAAATAATAATAAAAAAAAAAATCAAAAATAATATACGTATTTATACATGTAAAATAGGAAATATATAAATATAAATATGATATATATATATATATATATAATAACACTAAAAAACATATACATATATAATAAAATTAATAGAAAGTAACATGCATATATATCAAGAATAATAAAGTAGGAAAAAATGATTTAGGGGGGTGAATTAAATATTTAAAAAAATGAACACGCCTCGGGGGTAGATATAGGTTCGAAACTTCGAAACCCCACCCCTTTTTGGTTATATGCGCAACCCACGTTTTGGGTTATTCGAACCAAATCTCAAGAAAAATAACGTGCACATGCGAGAAATGAACGAACCAATGTAAAAAAGATGCTACCTTTTATTTCCTTTTCGAATCGTTTACAATAGCTTTGCCTTTGTATTTTCCGTGCTTTCCTCTGTGTTTTGTGTGTAAATCGTGTGTTACAATAGTGAGTTACAATGGCTATTTATAGTGCTTGTGGATCCTATCTTTAGGAGTTTAAATCATAGTAGAACTCTATCCTATTTTTAGGAGTTTGAATTCTAGCAAAATTTTATCATATTTTTAGGAGTTTGAATCCTTGTAGGACGAAAATGTGTGTTGACAGCTGCCCCTCTTTGCCCATAGTCATGTAACGGGGATAGGGCGAAGATTAAAAGACACACTTTTCGTTCGGTGGAGTTGAAAATTGACTCTGATATTTCAATAACTCCCTGTCGAATTGAGTTACGGATGACTCCTCCGTCGTGAAGCTGAGTTCATCTTGAAATGATATGAAATTGAAACCGTAGTTCAGAATTTGAATCAGCACGTGGCTTCTCGTTGCCCTTCGGTCTTCTTCTCGGTTTAAAGACCTTGGATCGGAATCGAACTCAGAAATCTTCATTGACATATAGCTTTTGCTTGAAAATGGTTGCTTGTCACTAAAGCACGGTTAACCCAGGTCCTCTTCTCGACTTGAAAACCTCGACTGTAACCGGAAAGTAGTGCGATTGATGTGTCATCGAGCTGAATGGAATCGAACTCGACAATTTTGATGGCAGATAACCCTTCTAGCCTTGAGTTATGCTGTAAATGATGTGCCTTGGAGCTGAGCGTAGTCGAACTCGAAGGTCTTTCCTGACAGATACTCCTTCTTTGAGTTAGATATCCGTCGTCGTGAAGTTGAGATCCAATCTAAAGATGGACGATGCTTGTGTGCACGATTCCCTTCGTCGTGAAGTTGAAACCGCGGGTGGCCCCTTCGTCATGAAGTTGAGCCTGAAATTGGATATCCTTCGTCGTGAAGTTGAAATCCATGTAAGTAGCATTGTTCTGAGTCCAATATCCTCCGTCATGAAGTTGAAATTAGCTCTGGAACCTGGAAATTGTTTGTTGACAACCAGTCGTTCCTTCGTTGTGAAGTTGAACTTGTGTTGTCTCGAGTCCAATATCCTTCGCTGTGAAATTGAAATTGAATCTGAATGAAATTTTGTTGACAATCAGCCGCCCCTTCGTCGTGAAGTTGAGCTTGTGTTGCCTTGGGTTCAAGATCCTTCGCTGAGAAGTTAAAATTGGCTCTAAAATTGGGAAGTTGTTTATTGACAACCAGCGGTCCCTTCGTCGTGAAGTTGAACTTGCGTTGTCTTGAGTCCAATATCCTACGCTGTGAAGTTGAAATTGGCTCTGAAATTGGTAAATTATTTGTTGACAACCAGCGGTCCATTCGTCGTGAAGTTGAACTTGCGTTGTCTGGAGTCCAATATCCTTCATTGTGAAGTTGAAATTGGCTCTAAAATTGAGAAGTTGTTTGTTGACAACCAGCGGTCCCTTCGTCGTGAAGTTTAACTTGCGTTGTCTGGAGTCCAATATCCTTCTCTGTGAAGTTGAAATTGGCTCTGAAATTGGAAAGTTGTTTATTGACAACCAGCGGTCCCTTCGTCGTGAAGTTGAACTTGTGTTGTCTGGAGTTCAATATCCTTCGCTGTGAAGTTGAAATTGGATCTGAAATTGGGAAATTGTTTATTGACAACCAACGGTCCCTTCGTCGTGAAGTTGAACTTGCGTTGTCTGGAGTCCAATATCCTTCGCTGTGAAGTTGAAATTGGCTCCGAAATTGGAAAATTGTTGTTGACAACCAGCCGTCCCTTCGTTGTGAAGTTGAACTTGTGTTGTCTTGAGTGGCATGATATCCTCCGTCGTGGATTTGAAATCGTGGATGTTTGGCTTCGAGCTAGATATCCTTCGTTGTGAAGTTGAAATCTACTCTCGAGCATATTGTGAGTTCGAGAGAAACTTTCAATCTGTCGAGTTGGTCGAAGTGTAGCTTCTTGCTGCTGAGTTAAGCAACAAACATGAATCTTTAAAGGTACTTTTGAATCGAGTATCCTTCGTCTTGAAGTCGAAACTTGACTCTAAAAGCTGCAAAAAATTATGTATGTGGAAAATGATAAATATGATGCTCTAAAATGTATGCATAAGATGCATGTAACATGAATTGGTTATATTTTATCTCCTGAAAAAGGTCTGATAATTTGCATTAGGATGTTGAATCCCCAAATGATGCCCCAATATCCAAAAATGCCCCAATATTTGATGTTGAATCTTCAAAGATGCCCCAAATATTCCTCATTTCTTGCTTCAGCATTGATTCTGAGCATGAGTTTTGTGTCTAAAAGTCACATGTCATTTACCAAGATCCACTCTAGAGAGACTGTCTTGTTTGAAAAAAATGTTTTTCTTTATTTTCAAATTTATGAAAATATCAATTAAAAGAGTTTTGAAAAATGTTTGATCCAAAGTTTTGAAAATATTGTCATTTTCACGGTTTTACAATTGAGACGAATCATAAACTAGAGTTCTTCGGATATCAAAGAATTAATTATGATGTTAATCCTTTAATGAATTATAGCTATTTGACAAGTGCCAAGATCAAAGCTATTTTTGGGAAGTGGTTAAGTAAGGAAATGATAAAAAAAAATATCAGGTTATTATGTTTGGTCAAAGGTTTGGCATTTGATGCTCAACGGTTTGATGGGGTAGCTTGCATGCTCCTCTAATGGAAGTGTTCTCTGACTCCCAACCTTCGTGATCACACTCGGGTTGTGTGATGCCGTATCAAGGAATTTGTGTGATCGCCTCAGTTGCACAATTTTTATATTCGAGCTGCCTTTTCAGGTTTTCAACTCGAACCCTCATTTGGTTTCAAGACGTTATTCAGGATTTATGTCTTGAACCCCCCTTTGTTATTTTTCTCTACCATGCATTAATTACATTGTTTTTTGCAAACAAAGATTAATCCTGATGGGCGGGATGAAATCTGAAGATAGTCTCTTCTATTTAGAAATCCATGTATGATTAAAATGGACTTTTAAGGCACGTAATGTAGGCCAGGGTTCATGGTTATGAAATAAAAGGATAAATAGGCACAAACAAGTGTTTTAGGGTGTTGAACCAAGGATCAATTCATTCTGATGCCTTCAATCATGTCTTGCTCAAAATGTCTCTCTCTTGATGCTCTATGATCTTCGAGTGAAGTGATTCAGTGATTCGGGAATGTTTGTGCTTGATCAATCTCATAGTTTGAAGCTTGATGTGCCATTTGTCTTTAGGGAATCTTTGCATGTGCTTTTTGTCCCTTTTTCTTTTTGATTTTTGTTCTTTCTTTTTTTCTTTTGTTTCTTTTTTTTCTTTTTTTTTCTTTTGCTTCTTTTCTTTTTTTTTCTTGATTGGATCTTCGCACTTGCCATTTGGTCCACCTTTGGATCGATGTCTTCACTCATGTGAGCAGATTTCTTCCACCTTGCCCCCCAGTGTGGAGGGTGATCCTTGGTTAGGGTTGAATCAGAAGAAAAAAATACTATAGGCTCAAAAGGGGACACAAGGGATATATATTTTCTCCTGTTGTGAAGGGATAAAGAAAGAAAGCCATTCATCATTTCATACATGTAAGTCTTCATAGAAGAGGTATCCCCAGGGGGATAGATTTTCAGGATTAGTTCTATTCACATGAAAACAATGTAGTTAATGCATGATAGAATTATTTCGGATGAATTATTTCAGATGAATTCTTCTTCTTTTTTCCCCCAGATGTCTCAATGTTCAAGCTCCCCGCGAGATGCCCCAAGTTGTGTCTTTAGAATAACGCTCATGTTCAGATGAACAACTCAATGCCTTGGGTTTTAATGGTATTAAAATGTCAATTTTGAGTCCAAAAAGACAGTGGTGTGATTTTATTGACTTAAAGAAAGGTATGGGTATATCGAAAAGATAAAGGCAATGTTCAAGAATTTGGTCTTTGTGGTAATGACCATGAGTTATTTTGGGTAAAGAATCGGGATATTTTATTTTGGGGTTTGAGTCAGGATAAGAAAGGTCTAATCTTGTCACATGTCAAAAATCTATAATTCTTGAAGAATTAAAAGAATCCTTAATTCATTTAATATTCGAAGAACTAAAGATTAAAATTTATTCAATTGTTCCACCTTAGAAAGTAGCATAAATTCAATCATTTAAAAGATTAAGCAAACATGAAAGATCAAAGACGTATTCAAACAAAACAATCCTCTAAGTGCAAATGGTATATACCATGCCCCATTCTTTGGCAAGCGCCTTATAGTTTTCAGAGGAATGTTTGGGGCTTCTTATGTGGTAACAGCTAACAGCTTCAACATCGTAGCCCTTAGAATATGGGGATTCTTTTCTTAGATCATCTTGGCAGGCTTTGTCCTACCATCAGATGATCAGGCTCTTTAATGTTACAATCTTGCTTCCATGTGGTTAAATCCACTTCATCGAGTCCTTCATGACTTAATTTCATGTTTGTGAAAATGCTTAAAAATGTAGATGAAGATGCAAAAAGGCAAAAATGCAAAATGCAAGAATACATGAAATGTTCGAGGCATTGATCCAGAAAAGTGTCTATTATTATAAATAATCTTTACTTAGACAAAAATGTTTTATCTTGTAAGAGACATAAAAACGATCAAAGGTACATTCGGACTAAATCCTCTAGACCCCGAACAGCTTCTAGTAGGTTGACAAGTCTTCTGTCTTCATCTGTCACTGGTTGTATGCCTTGTCGGACCATTCCAGTTTCCCTTGCCAGGCCGTGTAGATAACGAGCTGCCTTCTGTACTTGATCCAGGAAGTCTCGGATGACTGCATCTCTGGCCTTCACCCTTTGTTGTGCTTGCTCCCAACGGAAACGCCACTGTAAACATCCATCGAAGGGCACTATCTAAAGCTTGCTTGCTTCTTGAACCCATCTACAATAGCTTCTAACTCAGCTATTGTTTTGCCATCTCTCTCATGTTGTTTCTCCATATCAGCCATTCGGATTCTTAAGCATTGGTTTTGATGTTGACTGCCTGCTAAGCGCCTTTGGGCAGTCTTCATCTGTTCCTTACAAGCTCTCTCATTAGGCCATTCGAACTTTCTTTTCAGGCTATGAGCTTTGTCTTTCCAGTATTCAGAAGCCACTTTCAATTTGGAGTTATCCTTGACTTTATCTTGATACCCATTTCTCAAGTCTTCGAGCTCAAAACGGACCTTTTTCTGTTCTTTTTCAAGTTTGTCTGCTCGATCTTTCTGAGAGTTGGCATCTAGTTTCCATTGATAGTGCTCAGCTTAAAGCTCCTTTATCCTCTGCTTCAGCTCGTTATTTACAGCTTCAAACTCTGTCTTGGCTATCTCAAGTTCAGAAGGGACATGCCTGAGATATTCTTCCATGGTCCGGGTGTCCTCACAGTCTGGCACCGGGATATTGTCATTTTTTCTCAATCTTTGCCACTCCTTGATCATCTTCCATGAATTGACTGCTTCCTTGATCATCTTCTTATAGTTGTGACTGTGATACTCAAACTCTGATCTAGCTAGTCCGTATGTTACTGGGACAAACTGACGTGCCTCATACTGTCTAAGTGCTAACAATGGAGCATACCCAACTGTACCCCAAAGTCCAAGTAAGGTCATAGTGTCGGAGTCCCCACATCGAAAAAGAACGTCACTGAGGAACAACCAGGGGGCTCTCCAAGTAATATCTCGGTCTTGATAGATGAGTGAAGACTTTCATCCACTTCTCTTTTGAAGTTCCTTCATGCCATTTCATGGTGATGAACTCTCTCAAAGGTGAATACGTAGTGCTAAATCAGCGGTAGGCAACCCCATTAGTCTTCCAGAAGTGGCTGTGAATCCAGACTTGAAGGAGCTGAACACATCCAATGAATCTACCTCCGCCATCTCTTCGGCAATGGTTGAGAGACCGAAAGGTCTCGACTAAGATGGTTGGTGCTGGGTTGACCCGTTTCGGAAATTGCTCAAATAGTTCCACCACGGCTACGTCAATGCATCCCAAAATATTCGGAAAGATGATCAAGCCATACAGACCTAGTGCAAAAAAGGTCTATAGTCTTCCATTCATCAGGGTGGTCATTCATTAGTTTCCTTATGTGGATCCACTCAATTCCCTGCCCGTTACCTTTGTTTTGGAGTCGGTCAGTTACCCACTTTTCATCAACTCCTGCAATCTTAGCCAGTCTGTTCTTGAAAGGCTGACTCTTGATGTGTTTGATATAGGCTCGCTCCAGTTTAATGCTTTCACAGTGCAATAGTGTAGTATACTCCTCGATGGTAGGTACCATGTCCTCCTGGTTAAAAGTGAAGCAACTGTATCCCGGGTTCCAGAATCGAACCAAGGCTCTAATTAAGGGCTCATCGGTCTTAACATGAAGCAAAAGTGCAATGTCACCATACCGCCGACTGAACTTCTGTTTCTGATCATTCTTCCAACTGTCCCAGATGTCTCGAAGCTCTTACATGTCGTTCTGCTTTAGGCTAATAGAGGCGTAGCTAACCAGTTCTGACATATAGCTTCCTTGAAGACTATCTCCCTTTCCCTTCTGAATCTTCTCGGACCATAGTCGTACCTCGGGGTTTTTAATCTCTTGTATTACAACACCGTTATCCATTAATTCAGATTATTTTGTGTAACAAACACCTTTTTATAGATCAATGGCCTCTTGTTATGATGCAAATGATGAAAACAAAATAAAAGATGACAAAATAAAAAACATTAGTGAGGTAAATCAAAATAATAAAATGAAAAATCATACCCCACATGATATCTACCTGAACATGTTTAGTATTCGTACTCGGACATGATCTCTATCCCGCATGCTAATTTCAAACAAATCCTAATAGCATATTTGTCTAGTTCGCATGCTTTGAACATAAAGTAAAGCATGAAATAATTCTGGCATCCTAGGGTTTGAAATGAGGTTTTGGGGTATGCTCTAATTCTTCAAAGTCTCCCGGTTTAGGTGCTAAAAAATGGTACCCGAGTTCTCCTTGCTGGTGCCCCCTTGGGCGTGCCAGACCCTTAGTCCTAAACCCATCACAGGCTCGTGTGGACTAAGTTAAACTCGAGAGGACACATTCTCTTATGTCTATGCGGAGAATAAATTCACACGAAGACATAAGGTATATGAATCCCGAAGGCTACTTGCTAGGCATATGCAGTGAATAAATTCACACGAATGCGTCGCTTTCACCCCCACTTAAAATGGGTTCGGAGCTCGGGTTTAGAGCCTTAGATGAAAAAAGACTTTAAGGGCTGAAATCATTGAGAAAACGGTTAGTACAACTATTTACTCGAAATAATATAATCAAAAGTAAGCAATAAGGATCGAAATGTTACCTTAAAATTTAAACTTACCCTTTTCGTTAAAAAGACAACTGAAAATTACCTTAGCCTGACTCACTTGAGAGTCCCCAGCGGAGTCGCCAAGCTGTCGCAACCGTCTTTCGGTTGGGCCCCGAAATTGGGCTTCGACTTAAAAAATGTGGATTGGAGTCGCCACCGATCATTTATTTAAGAATAAATAGGTTGATCGGATACCTTATTTCTTACATGATCTGCGTCTTTCCAAAGATGTCTCGGGTTCGGGAGTCGGTTACAGTCAAGGAAGGATTAGTACCCTTGAACTGCCCTTTCGGTACTACGTAATTTCCAGTTGTCTTTGATTTAAAAAAAATTATAAGTTTAAATTAAAAGATAAAATAATGATCCAAAATTACTTACCTTTGACGGATTTACAAATATACCCTTTAAAAGTCAAAATATGGGTTAGAAGAGATGAATAAATAATAAATAAAGTAAAACAAATAAAATAAGGAGATTAAGAAAGAAATAAAGTAAATATAAAATGAATAGAATATATAAAATAAAAAATATGATAACACTAATATATACATAGCAAACAACTAAATAAAAATAAAATGATAATGCAAATAAATAAATAAAACAAGTAAAAGAATATAAAAACATAAAATATAGGATAAAGATAAAAAGAAAATAGATAAATAAATGAGTAAAATATATAAAAAAAAGTAAAAGCATATATATATAAGTAAAATAATAATAATAAAAAAATCAAAAGTAATATACGCATTTATACATGTAAAATAAGAAATATATAAATATATATATATATATATATATATATATATATATATATAATAACACTAAAAAAACATATATACATATATAATAAAATTAGTAGAAAGTAACATGCATATATAACAAGAATAATAAAGTAGGAAAAAATGATTTAGGGGGTGAATTAAATATTTAAAAAAAATGAACACGCCTCGGGGGTAGATATAGGTTCGAAACTTCGAAACCACACCCCTTTTTGGTTATATGCGCAACCCACGTTTTGGGTTATTCGAACCAAATCTCAAGAAAAATAACGTGCACATGCGAGAAATGAACGAACCAATGTAAAAAAGATGTTACCTTTTATTTCCTTTTCGAATCGTTTACAATAGCTTTGCCTTTGTATTTTCCGTGCTTTCCTCTGTGTTTTGTGTGTAAATCGTGTGTTACAATAGTGAGTTACAATGTCTATTTATAGTGCTTGGATCTTATCTTTAGGAGTTTAAGTCATAGTAAAACTCTATCCTATTTTTAGGAGTTTGAATCCTAGCAAATTTTATCATATTTTTAGGAATTTGAATCTTAGTAGGACGAAAATGTGTGTTGACAATCATAATAATTATTGACTGAAACGTTAAGGAACAATTTATTTTTTTGATATCATGTCTTGATAGCAAGAATAGTAAGTGGCACTAGACATTCATATAGCTCAAATTCTAACCGAGTCGCTAGAATATTGCGTTACACATTATGAAAAGAAAACAAAGTTATCTTCCCCGGCTTGCCAATGAACCAATTGAATTGAGATATACACTGAAGGTGATGATTATTGGCATGAAAGGCTCCTCACAGGGACATGCACATTTGGGTTGGTGAGAACAGCTCTGTCCAACCAAATAGAAGCCATGGAAGAGTAGCAAAGCCAAGGGAAGACGACTTTTGACCTACCTCCTTTAAGCAACTAAACAAATGATTACGCTGTTTTCCAGCTACTTCTTAGTTCTTACTTACTGCTGTTAATCATCAAGGATAAACCAGACTCGGTTACACTCTAATATCAAATTGGCTTTTCAGCTGCACCTACTAGAAGCATAGATGGATCAAAGGCGAGGGGGACAATTCCTGACTAAAAGTGTTCTAATATACAATTATTGTATGCATATTGCATATTTTGTTCTCTTTTTTTCCCGAAACATAGCATAAATTATCAAATGTGTCGGAATCCTAAACATGAATATCATATTTATTTGATAGATTGTGTGTTTTAAACCTTTTTTTTTTTGTTGTTGAAGGATGTGTGGTTTAAACTTGGCTATTTCATATTATGTCCTAAAAATGACCAGATCTAACTTGCCCAGGACCATCTGCATACGCATGAGCTGATGAACATGGTAGACTGAAACGTATTACTTGTTTCTTTTATGAATGAATCATTACACTAGATGATGTAGTGTCGGCTAAAGATATCTAGACGTTATTTTCTGTGGGATGCTAATGAATTTAGCTTTTGTGGGTTGAAGCCTTTAGAATACCGTACGAAAAGTTTTACGGTGCGATAATCTTAATATACGGCTAAGCAAATGTGTTACCGGGTTTGTTATTATTTTTTAATAAAATCGGTAAAAAAATTACCTAAAACATTATTATTTCTACCTAAAACATTAATTTTTTTAACATTTCCAGTAAAGTACTTAATAATAACAAAACCGGTAGAAAAAAAATAATGTTTTAGGTAGCATTTAACCGGATATGTTAACAAAACCGGTAATGCGCCCAATAATAACAAACCCGGGAGAAATAATAATGTTTCCGGTAATTTTTACCGGTTTTGTTAAAAAATAATAAAAAATCGATAGCGCCTTTGCTTAACCGTATATTAAGGATGTCACACTGTAGAACTTATCATATCGGATATATATGGTTGATGGCAACATTAATAAAAGAGAAAATAACCTCAGTGACCAAAAATCCCAGATAATATACGATTTTGACCAACTTTTTTTGAATTTGCGAAAATGACCAACAAAATCGCAATGCGATCTCTAATTCGCATTGCGATCTCCATTATCACAAATTCGCGTTGCATTTCGCGTTGCGATAGTCTACAGTTGTCGTTGCGATTTTTCAAATTCGTTGCGATTTTCCAAATTCGTTGTGATAGTTAAAAAAAAGATTTTGTTTCTTAAGAATTTTCTCTAAAAAGATAGTATCCGCGTGGACGTGTCGAAGACACGTATTACCACGACCACGAGACGAGACGAGACGGCGGCAGCGGCACGCGAGAGTCCCCCTTGTTCTCTATCACTCAACAAGAAAGTGGGAAAGCCAAGCCTTAAATACAATTCCCAATAGTGTTTCCAATACTATGTGGGATTTGAGCATTACCAACACTTGTTCCCAATACTATGTAGGATTGAGCCTTAAATAGTGATATTAATTTTGAATGTTTTGCTTAAAATTGCAATAAGCGCGATTGATTGTAGATTGGCTTTTAATTATGACATATTTAATTGTATAATACTAATGCAATTAGTTGTTGATTCAGTTGTTTTAAGGTGCATGATTGTTAATTGTTTCCTGAATAATCACATTGTATTGGAAACAAGTGTTGGTAATGCTTAATCCCACATAGTATTGGAAACACTATTGAGAATTGTATTTAAGGCTTGGCTTTCCCACTTCCTTGTTGAGTGATAGAGAACAAGGGGGACTCTCGCGCGCCGCCACCGACGCCGCCGTCAGGTCGGGTCGGGTCGGGTCGTGGTCGTGGTAATACGTGTCTTCGACACGTCCGCACGGATACTATCTTTTTAGAGAAACAAAATCTTTTTTTTTAACTATCACAACGAATTTGGAAAATCGCAACGACAACTGTAGACTATCGCAACGAATTTGGAAAATCTCAACGACAACTGTAGACTATCGCAACGCGAAATGGAAAATCACAACGCGATTTTCAACTATCACAACGCGATTTTCAACTATCGTAACGCGAAATGCAACGCGAATTTACGATAGTGGAGATCGCAATGCGAATTAGAGATCGCATTACGATTTTGTTAGTCATTTTCGTAAATCCAAAAAAAAATTGGTTTTGACTTATAATGGGAAAATATCAATTTGAAAATTAATTTAACTATTATTTTTATATATTTATTTGACTCAAAATAGTTTTGAGTAAATTTTGAATTATAAAAGAAATTAATATAAAATATGACAAGTTTATTTGACTAGCTCAAAATTCTAAATTTCATTCAATTCAATCAAATATTAATTCTTCATCTATCAATCTAATTTAAATCTCATTTTCAATAATAATTTCGTCTTTCATTCTTATTTTTAATAATAAATTCACTCTTTCTACCATTTAATCCCTTAAGTATATATATTTTTGTTTAATTTACTTTTTTATAATATTTTTTCGAATTCATTTTTCTTATTAACTTTTAATTTTTTTCATACTCATCCATGTTTTATCTACAAAATATTTTATAAGATAAAATTACAAATATATTATAATTTTAAATAATATTTAATTTATTAAATATTATTATAATATAAAAGTATGAAAATATATTTATTATATAATTAAAAAACCATTTTACAATTTAATTTGAATAATATCATAAAGTTATAAATATTTATAATTAAATTTAAATAGAATTTCAAAAATTCAACTTAATTTGACTCAAATTTTCTAAATTAGACTCGAGTAAAATAAGGTTCAATCTTAAAACATATAGTCAACTTAACAAATTCCAATTTTTTTTACTCGAATCAATTCGATCAAATATCCATCCCTTAGAATAAAGATGGGATCCAAAAGTAAAAAGGGCTCCAAATCTATCCAAAAGGAACTGATGACCTTATACAAAGCATATTAGATGAGATGGAATTTCTTCGACTGAAGATACGAGGTTGAGAATGATGAACCTATACCCTCCCTCATTTTATTACATGAAGCTGTAGACAGATAGCAGACCAATCCCACCAAGGGGATATTATTTACACTCCACTTGGGGTTGAGGGGGCATTATTTGTATGTAGCTGCAAACATAACATTATTCACACACTTTAATGCAGATACAGATTCATATGACTTAGGTAGGTGGTCAAGTTTAAACCATGTCTGAATCATCTACTCGCTCTCCCGGTTTTCCTGCCACCTCGAACCCATTTTGAACTTACATACAGGGCACGTCCTTGTTGCCGCATCCATGGATCGATACAACTCGCATGAGACCGCAGAGATGATACTCTTATCAATATATATAATATGATGACAAAGGAAAACATGAGATTGTAAAATATACCCTGATGCAAACATGGCAAGCTCCGAACAAACTCCCCTCTGTTAACTTGATCCAACCAACTAGTACAAGTTAGTTCTTCATAAGCCTTCACACTTCCATACACGGTCCTAGAATCTTGCTTTGGCCGCAACATATACTTATAACGTCACACCCCAATTCCGGGGTTAAATTTATCATAATTTAATTTTGAGGATTAAATTAATATTTTGGTAAATTTTGGGGACTAAAATGAAATTTTTAATTAATTTTGAGTCCAATATCAGAAAGTTTTAAAACTAGAAGAACCTACAACATAGTTTTACCTTTTTCTTTTAAGTTGAGTCCCCAAAACCCTAAAGCTCCATTTCTAAAAAGTAAACTCGCTCTTCCAAGTTTTCATTTTTAGCAAATTTAAGCAAGAATTTTCAAATGTCATTTTGTCATCGATCTTTGCTCCGTTATCGGTACTGCACGTACCATTGAAGTTCTTGTGTTGTCCCGAGTCCAACGATGGTCATTTCATCATCTCTGTCGTCGGCGTGTGGAGGGGTGAGCGAAAGCAAATTCTCGACATTATCGAATCGAGCTATCTACCATTCACCGTTGTGAACCGAGGTTAGTAAGTGCCTTAAAACGATTGAAAATAATTTTTATAATTTTTATGTAATTTTCGAACACCTAAACATGCCACACGCGCCGCTGCTGCTGTGGGGATGGTCCACCGCTTGGTGGGCTTCTAAAAGAAGCTCGCTTTCGACTCGTTGACCCGCCCGCCTGCCTGATCTGACCCATCTATCGGACCCGTCTGACTCACTAACCCATCTGGCCCAAATACCAAATCGACCCAGTCAGACTGTTCTAACCGAACCGGTCCAGCAGAGCTGAACCGTGCTAACCCGAACCGATCTAGTCACACCACACTGCACTGTATAGCACTGTTGACTGCGTCGTTTGACCGCTGCCATTGACCGTTGACCAACGTTGACCATTAACCAGCGTTAACTTTTTCGAAAACCTCCCTCTTAATATTTTTTGACATCATGAGTCCCATTTTGCGGCCCGTTTTGCCAAATTATGGCCCGAAAACCCCGAATCAAGCTCGTTAATATGAAGATGCTTAGTATTTTTAGCATTTCTGTTTATTTATTTATTATTTGAATATGAAATTAATCTGGGATTATATTTTCGTGAACGTACCCATGATTCGCCTGATTGGGGGTCGACCAGATCCGGTACTTCTCGTCCGACAGATCAGTACATTGTATGTTCTTCGAGAGCTACTCGTAGGTTTCCGTAAATTGGTTAATTAAAGCTTATTATTTATTTTTCGTTAGGATTTTGAGATATTTTTTTCTGATTCGTAGGGTCTAGTGCTGCCACCGATTGTGATAGGAAGACTCGAGAGTAGGCTACCATCCCAGACTTCTAATATCTGTACAGGTGTGTTTCTATTTGGTGTTACATTACTGTTTTAAACTATCTTTCTGAGCTATTTTGGAAATTAAATACTCTGACAGCATGACATCTGTTTTACCACATACTGTAACATCCCAAAAATTTGGTTAGTGAGCAAAGTGTAAGATTTTAAAACTTTGTGGTCAATTTAGAAAAATTAAAAAGTTTAGGGATTTATTTTAGAATATTTTTAAATGATGGTTTAGCAAAGATTAGAAGAGGAAGGGACATTTTGGTCTTTTGACAATTAATGAATTTAATATTGGTTAGTGGTGTATTATATATAAGTGGAAGGAAAGGAAAATATCAGAAAACTCTGGAATCCTTTCTTCATCCTTACTTTCTCCTCTCTACGTGAGTGCTTGGCTAAGGTAAGAGGATTCTAAGTTTGTATTTCTTGAAGTTTTAAGTTGGTTTTGATTATTGGGGGTTAGGAAAGCTTAAAGAGAAGTATAAACTAAAAGATTTACAAGTTATGAGAGATTAAGTAAAAAGGGTTTTTGAGGAAATTGTTGAGAAAGAGTTTGTAAATGATGTTTGAGGTTAAATTTGACTTGTCATAAGCTGAAATGAGAAATTTAAAGTGTTAGAAATGGATTTAGAACACGTTGAAAAATTGCTAAGATTTTTAGTTTCAAAGGATATTATAGGATTTTGGATGGTTAAGTGTATTAAAGTGATCTAAGTTGAATTGGATAAGTGTAGTTAAGCTTAAAGGGTTGAAGGGAGGTTATAGTGGAAGATTTAATTGAGTTTGGTTAAATTTTCGAGTTATGATGAGTGAGTTCTGGGCTAGGGGTATCGGTATTGGATAAACAATACCTATACTTCAGAACAAAAGTAGGTGATATTTGGTTTTAGGTATTGATACTGTAAGAACAATATCGATACCATGGGAAATTGTATGAATCAGTCGTGTAGTATCGATACTAAAGGAGTAGAATCAATATTAGGGGTATCGATATTAGAGTAAATGTATCGGTACCATTTTCAAAGATGAATTCCAGTATGTAAAAAAGGTATCGACACTGAAGTATAGTAATGTTACTACAGTAAGGAAGTATCAGTACTGTACCATGAGTACTGATACTACTCATATGGAATTTGTGAATCAAGTGTTTCTTATAGCTTAAGTTTGGATGATTGATTATTAGTGATTCAATTTTGATATTTATTTAGATCGTATATTTGTGTAGATATTGATCGGAACCAAGATCCGGACGATTCAAATTTGTAAGATCGATCTAAGGTGATAAGTGTTTATCTTGGACTAAGTGAGGCTAAGGTGAGTGCTTACTATTAAGTATATGATGTTTTATGGAAATAAGACTTGCGATGAGTCTATTTTCCATATTGGAGTACATGAATCTATGAATATAAGTATGTGCCTAATATGATTCTTATGTATGCATGAGTACATGAATATGGGTATAGGTGTCATATGTTATTGTATGTGCTACATGATCTATATGAATACATGTATGTGTGGTAAATATGTGAAATGATATAAATGACCTATGGGATTAAATGGAAAATTGAAATAAGTTCAATGACATTGACCTATGTGGATACATGAGAACAAATTATAAGCTATATGAAAATGATATATGTGAACACATGCCTATGTGATAAGCTATGTGATTATTATCTATGTGATTACATATATATCTGATTATCTATGTGACTATGTGAACACGTGAATAATTGAAAACATGAAATGTGTAAACAGTAAAGCCCATAAGTATGTGTTATGAGAGCTAAAGGTATAATTGGCATGCCAAGAGTCGAGGGTTCTACGCGGTCCTTCGGGACAATTCTACGTGGTCCTACGGGATATTTATATGCGGTCCTTCGGGACATTTCTACGCGGTCCTTCGGGACATCTATGTGGTCCTTCGGGATATTCTATGTGACACTTCGGTGCAATTTATACGAGTTGTGGTGACAGCATTTGTGCACAACCTCAATGTACTCACATACCTTAAGTTCTCAGAAGTGTCCATGGGCTACTAAAAGAAATAATGTAATTAACTGTATGTGATGTTATGTGTGTTGCTTTGTTAAAAGTATTATATGATGTGTACCAATGTTATGAATAAGTTATATGATTAAAGGGATTAATGATAATAATATTGAGAACGATAAGAATGTTGATGATGATAAAGATGGAATATGTGCATGTATGCATTTGTTATATGAAATGTTATATGGTTTTGTATGATATTATTGTATAAAATGTTCATGTATATTATTAAGCATTTAAAGGTTCCATTATACGTTTTATATGCCTCACTAAGTCTGTGACTTAGCGTGTGAGTGCTTCACACATAGGATCAAAGAAGTCTGAGGAGCCAGGATAAAAAGTTGGGACTGCATATCTTTACCAGAATCAGATCAGAAGCAATATAAATAGTAGGTTCTTTTGTTATATGAAATATTGTTGACATGTAATTATAAGTTGAAATGATATATGCTCTGAACAATTTTGTAAACCTTTTTATTGTAATTATGTAAATTATTCAGTTTTATTTAATATAAAATTTTATTTTCAATTATCTTATGAAAGCAAATGATTTTGAATAGTGAATGTGACACTTCGGATTCGTATCCCGGTCAGATACGGGTTGGGGGTGTTACACATACTCTGACTTCTGATATATGATTTATCGTATATTCTGACATGATATATGGTTATCGTATTTTTGTATCTGATTATGAAAAATGACATGTTTTAAGGTTTTATTAAATTAAATTATTGTTTCCACTCAAACTCATGTATATTTACTACAATTGGGCGGTATGATTGGAGGAAGTATCTCAGGTCTAGTATATGACTTGTAAGACATTACTGCAAACTCCTCTTGCTTTATGTGTTGAAAACATTTTGATATTTCGATATAACAAATTAAGTTAAATGAATTTTAAGATTTTCCAAATGATTTTCTAAGTATATTCGATAGAATTATTCGAATATCAAAATATTACTCCAAATCTTTCAAAGATCATTTTTAATCCTTACTCAAAGTGTAAAATTAAGTTTTAATCTTAAAACAATTTCAAAATAATTTTACAAAGTATTTCGAACCATTTCAAAGCTAAAAATTCCAGATTGCTCAGAGGGAACCGATTTCCCCCTAAGGGGGTACCGATTCCCCCTGAATGGTTTGGCTCCGAGAATTCCAGTATGCTCGGAGGGAACCGATTCCCCCCAGGGGGTACCGATTCCCCCCTTGTATAACAGTCGAAATATTTGAATTTTACACTTAGGGAACCGATTCCCCATAGGGGGTACCGATTCCCCCCACGCTCCAAGCTGTTTTATTAATTGTTTTCACACTAAAACGGCTATATGATCTTCACTAATCATCCCTAACGTTCAGAAGTGATTCAAGGTGTATTTAAACAAGCTCTGAAGCCCTTGATCAACAAGAAATTATAGAGAAACAAGAGAGAAAGCATCAAACACCAAGTTTGCGCAAATCAAGCCAATTTTCCTTTCAATATTCATTTTGCTTTCAAAGAACACCATTTGTGCTCATTTGTAATTATTTGTGAGTGTTCCTTTCTTGTTCTAGAATTGTGCAAACATCTTACCTTGTGAGGTGTTCCTTGTAAGTTTGTAAATTTGTATTTCTCTTTGAGAAAAGAGTGTTCTCAAGAATTGGCGTATATTCTTGATGGAGTTGTAAGGTTATCTCTTTGGCCTCAAAAGAAAGAACAAATTAGTGAATTTGTTGGAAAATACTTAGTGTGGATAGCTAAGGTAGTGGACGTAGACTTTGGTTGATAAAGTCGAACCACTCTAAATTGCTGTGCAATTTCTTTCAATTTTCTGCAAAAGCTTCCACCAAAATTTTTATTATCAATTCACCCCCTCTTGGCCGATTAAGTCAATCGATTAACTCAACAATTGGTACCGGAGCCTAACTCATTTGAAGGTTTAATCGCCTCTTGAGTCGATCCGGGAAGAGTTAAATCGATAAAGATGGCGTCCACTTCCGGTTCATTCTCCATGGAAGAATCCAGACCAATTGACGTGCCTCCACACTTCAATGGAACAAATTATCGTCATTGGAAGAGGTGTATGATGATATTCATCAAAGCATTTGATATGGAAGCTTGGATGATAATCAAGAAAGGATATTCCTCTCCTACTAAGAAGGCAAAGAAGTGGAGTATTCAAGAACGGAATGAAGCTCAACAAAACTCAAAGGCTATGCACATATTGTGTTGTGCAATTGATCCTAATGTATATAAAGGAGTTTCTTCTTGTTCAAGTGCCAAGAAAATGTGGGATAAGCTTGAGGAGATCTATAGAGACAAGGAAGAAGAAGAACCAATAAAAGTGATGTCTCTATTAGCTCTCACAGAGCCAAAGGTATCTTCTAACTCAAATATATCAAATTCAAAATCTTTTAATGAGTTACAAGATGCTTATGATAAATTATTTTCGGAGTTTGAGACCATGAACTCCAAATACAATAAATTGATTTCTAAATTTATTGCTAAAAATGATCTTCTTTTGAAAGCTAAAACTGACTTGGAAAATCAAAATGAAATGTTGAGAAAGGAGTTAGAGCTTTCGAAAATAAAATCTGAAAACTTTGAAAAAGAAATTTTCAAATTAAACAAACTTCTTCTAGAAATGAAAATGGATTTTGAAAATCAAAATGAAATCTTGAAGAAGGATTTAGAACTCTCAAAAATGAAATTTGAAAGTATTGAAAAAGAAAATTTCAATTTAAAAGATAATCTTGAATGTTTAACTAAAGAAAAAGAGATCATTCTAAATAATTCATCTAGTTCAATAATGACAATATGTTCACATTGTCATTATCATGGTCATAAGGAACATACTTGTCCTTTAAAGAAATGAAAACAATTTAAAATTAGACAAGTATGGATTCCAAAAGGAACAAGAGGCATTGAAACTAATGTTCAAGGATCCAAAGCAATTTGGATACCAAAATCTACTTAAATGTCTCTTGTAGGTGTGTGGGAGCAATGGTGATGAAGTTGATGATATTCAAGATGCTCTAGCCACACATGAAAAAGTAATGGATAACCTCTAAACTTAATTTTTTTATATTTGGTTGCTCATTTATTCTATGCATGCATGAGGTTTTAAATGTTAAATAATTCTAAATGATTATGTTTTGTCTCATGTATGTTGAAAAATATTGTATGATGAACATGGTAATTTTTGGTAATTTTTTTTAAACTCTAGTTCATCATATTAATTTTTTGTCAAAATTATTTTTAAAATGTAATTGATATCTCTTTAATAATTGATATTGATTTTTCAAGAACTTTGGTTTTGCAAAATTTTGATCTGAAATTTTTAATGTTTATGCATAGATTTTTGTTTAAATATTATAAAGTTTTAATGCATAACATTTTCAAAAACTTTATGCATGTGCTCTTACTCTCTATAATCAACATTGCATAATGTTTTATATGTGAATGGGTTAAAAGCATAATTTTTTGAAAAAAAATAAATTTGATAAAAGATACAATGTTTTATTTTAAATGATTACAAAATTGATTGACATTGCATCTACTTTCTATTATGCTTATTGGTCATAAAATAGGGATATCTACATGGTGCATTTAGATTCTATTGATATGACTAATTTGTGCCTAGTTGCTAAGGATGAACATGATAGTTAGTTATGGCATAGGAGACTAGGACATGCTAGTATGAGTGTTTTGCAACGGCTAATTCAAGGTAATTTAGTTCGAGGTTTGCCTAATCTTAAATTTGATAATGATAAAATATGTGATGCTTGTGCTAAAGGAAAACAAAAGCGAATTTCTTTTAAATCCATTAATGATGTATCAACTAGTAGAGTTTTACAATTGATCCATTTAGATCTTTTTGGGCCAACTAGAACTACTAGCTTGGGTGGAAAACAATATGCATTTGTCTTGGTAGATGACTATTCTAGATATACTTGGGTTCTATTTTTAAATACTAAAGATGAAGCATTAGAACAATTCATCACGTTTACAAAAGTAATCCAAAATGAAAAAGGTTACTCTATAACTAGTGTTAGGAGTGATCATGGAACTGAATTTGAAAATCTTGGATTTACTGAATTTTGTAACTCTAACGGTATTAGCTATAATTTTTCAGCACCTAGAACCCCTCAACAAAATGGAGTTGTTGAGAGGAAAAATCGAACTTTAGAAGAAATGGCTAGAACCATGCTTTGTGAAAATAATTTGCCAAAATATTTTTGGGTGGAAGCCACAAATACCGCATGTTATGCTGTAAATCGAGTAATGATTAGGCCAATTTTAAAGAAAACTCCATATGAAATTTTCAAAAATAAAAAGCCTAACATTAGTTATTTTCATCCTTTTGGATGTAAATGTTTTGTTTTAAACAACGGTAAAGAAAACCTTGGCAAATTTGATGCTAAAAGTGATGAAGGAATTTTTCTGGGTTATTCCTTAAATTCTAAAGCCTATCGTGTATTTAATAAAAGAACTTTAGTTGTAGAAGAGTCTATACATGTTGTTTTCGATGATAATCCCCTTCCGAGGAAGGATTCTTGTGTGAATGATGATGTAGGTGTTATAAATACAAATGACGTTAGACATGACGTTGGAGAACCATCATCAAAGGAAGAAACGAAAAATGAGGAAACTCATGATCCTCTTGAGAATCCAACCATTGAAGAAAGGGAAGTATCTTATCCAAGAGAGTACAACTATGTCAAGGATGGTGAAATTATAGGTGATCCATCAAAAGGGGTAACAACTCGATCTTCTCTTAGAAATATTTGTAATTATGTTGCATTTATCTCATGCATAGAGCATAAGAATATCAAAGAAGCATTAAATGATGAACATTGGATTATGGTTATGCAAGAAGAGTTAAATCAATTTGAGAGAAGTAAAGTATGGACATTAGTTGAAAGGCCTAGTAATAAATCTACTGTAGGTACTAGATGGGTATTTAGGAATAAACTTGATGAGAGTGGTAATATAGTGAGAAACAAGGCTAGACTTGTTGCTCAAGGGTATACTCAAGAAGAGGGCATAGACTATGATGAAACATACGCTCCCGTAGCTAGGATGGAAACAATTAGAATGTTATTAGCATTTGCATGTTTCAATGAATTTAAATTATATCAAATGGATGTTAAAAGTGCATTTTTAAATGGTTTTATAAAAGAAGAAGTGTATGTGGAACAACCTCCAGGTTTTGAAGATTCAAATTTTTCGGATCATGTTTTAAAATTGACAAAAGCTCTTTATGGTTTAAAGCAAGCTCCTAGAGCTTGGTATGAAAGATTGTCAAATTTGTTAATTGAAAAAAGGTTTTTCAAAAGGGAAGGTTGACACTACATTGTTTTTAAAGCATAAAGGTAAAGATTTATTAGTAGTTCAAATTTATGTTGATGATATAATATTTGGTTCTACTAATGATGTTCTTTGCCAAGAATTTTCTAAGCTAATGCAAAGTGAGTTTGAGATGAGCATGATGGGGGAGCTCTCATTTTTCTTGGGACTCCAAATCAAGCAAAGAAAATATGGCATCTTCATCAATCAAGCTAAGTACGTCAAAGATATGCTCAAGAAGTTTGGACTGGAAAATGGGAAACCTCATGACACTCCAATGAGCTCTTCAACAAAGCTTGACTTAGATGAAGGAGGTAAATGTGTAGATGTTAAATTATATAGGTCAATGATTGGATCTCTACTTTATCTAACTGCAAGTAGACCGAACATTATGTTTAGTGTTTGCTTATGTGCTAGATTTCAATCATGCCCTAAGGAATCACATTTACTAGCTGTTAAGATAATCTTTAGATACCTTAAGGACACTCCTAGTTTAGGACTTTGGTATCCTAGAGACTCTAGCTTTAGCTTGCATGCTTTTTCTGATGCGGATTATGGAGGATATAAATTAGATAGGAAAAGCACCTCCGGTACTTGCCAATTCCTTGGAAATATGCTAATTTCTTGGTTTTCAAAGAAACAAAATTGTGTTGCATTATCTACCACTGAAGCCGAATACATTTCAGCTGGTAGTTGTTGTGCACAAGTTTTATGGATGAAACAACAACATTTTGATTATAGAATTGAAGTAGGTACCATTCCTATCAAGTGTGACAATACTAGTGCTATTTGTCTCACTAAAAATATCATCCAACACTCTAGAACTAAGCACATTGAAATAAGACATCACTTCATTAGAGACCATGTCACTAAGGAAGATGTAGTTCTAGAATTTTTTGATACTTTGCACCAATTAGCGGATATCTTTACAAAACCTTTAGACAAGGAACGATTTTTGGACACTTAGGAGAGAATTAGGTTTGACCAATCTATCTTCACTGAGTGTTTAAAATAATTTTAGCACTTTTAATAATAAATGAAAAATGCTTATAATAGTAATTTTTTTATTGCATTCATTGCTATTAGTTAGGGGGAGTTTATGATTCGTGATAAAAAAAATTAATTTTATGTTCAAATATCGTTTAAAGATTAATTGAATTGTTTGAACATGATTAATTTTCAATATATGAGTTGTCAATACCACTAGAGGAAATTAATTTAGCATTTTGGGTGTTTAAAATCAGATTTTAGCATTTTGGTGCAGAGGGAATCGATCCCCCCTTGAGGGAACCGATTCCCCCTGGGGTTCTGGTTAAACACGGGCATAACCCTTATTTTTGTTCAAAACCCTTTTCTTCCTTGCCGCCATTTCCTCTAAACTCTCTCCCTATCTCCATTCTTGCCTCAAATCAACAATATTAATCGGAATTCAATTCAAATATCATCTTCTAAACCTGTTGGAATCATTAAAATCGTGCAAACAACATCAAAATCCCCTCAATCTTCATCTTTCAAGGTAAATTTTTCTAAACTCTCTATTTCATTGATTTTTGAACATAGGATTAGTTTTAATTAGTTCTAGGTTGAAATAGTGATCAGGCATTGATTGTTTAATGATTAGAAACTAGATGTTACAACTAATTTCATCAAAAACACAAGAATTTTACAAAATTTTAAAATTTTCGAAATTAAAAAAATATTAATTTTCAAATTATTGTGTTTTGATTAAATTATGTTGTTATGAAAACTATATATATATATATATTGTTTCTCAAAACCATATTTGTCAAAAGTTTTTTCAAAAACTTTGCCCAATAGGATTGATTTAGCGAACCTTGAAATATTGAGGACTCAATTGAGTTTTGGGATTAATTGAATTGCATACATTTGTTTTTAAAATTGCAGGTTATCCAATCTATTCCGATTTCCTTTACCATGTCCAATCCTAAACGTGCTAGGTCTTCATCTAGTCGTTCTAGTCGTCAACCAAATCCACCTCCAAATCCTCCTCCTATTCCTCAAAATCATATTCCAAATCTTGATCCTAACTTGACTATCCAAAATTCTTGTTTCAATCAACCGGGTCCTAAAGATTATCGTTTTTAGTTTTACCAATATTTTGACTCGTATAAGATTAGGGAAGAACTTATCCCATCTCTTCAAGCTATGGTTGCTATTAACTTTAAATATCTCCCTATCTTGCACGAATGGAAATTTGATAAACTTTTCAAACTTGAACCCGTTGTCTATCATCAACTTGTTCGTATCTTCTATTGTAATGCCGTTTGTATCAAAAATCGTGACAAAACCAAAACCATAGGAGTACGTTCCTACCTCCTAGGTTAATATTTCCATCTTGATCCGGCTTACATAGCCAATGCCTTAGGCTTGTATAATGAAGGTTTATTAAATGAAAAATAAGTTTTAGGCTCTCGATATAAACGAAATGATAGTGCAAGTGTTCTAGATCTTCATGAGCGTTTTCTTCATCTCATGATCACTTGGTGGTTTCGACCATCCGGGGGTCGTTATTCTACTCTCAGAGCTTTAGATCTTTGGTGGTTGCATTGTTTTGAACACAATATAAAAATAAACCTTTCCGAGATTATTTTTGCTGAAATTGTTGAAACCATAAATCTTGTTCCTAACAAAAAAACTATGTTCATCTCTTGTTTACGGTTGCATTTTGAGTAATTTGTTTTCCAAAGTTGGGCTTAGAGTCGGTCTAGATGCCGTTTTTCCCCTTAAGAAACAAATTAGCCTTCTTTCCTTAACAAGAGCGGGATGGATTAAGGATAAGGAAACCGATGAATGGGTTCGATCTTCTGCAAATACTCTGGGAGCTAGTTCTTCACAAGCTCCACCCGAAGCTGACGAAGATCTCGAGCTTGAGCAATTAATGCGAGACATCGATGAAGCTGAAGATGAGCCTGAGCAGCCCAAAGAGCAAGCACAACAAATGCATCCAATGCCTCCATATTTCCAATCCTTTATGGAGACATTCGATTTTCGATACGCTACTATGGATTCGCGCTTTACTTCTATAGAGTCCCATTTATCCACAATGGGAGCTCAACAATTAGAAATTCTTCGGGAAATGCATGCAAATAATGAAGCAACCAACACACGTATTAATGACCTCACTAACGAAATGGCCGCTATGCGAGCTCGTTTTCCTCCTCCTGATCCGGATATGTGATTCAATGTTTTGCTTTGAACTCCAAACTTATTATTTTAACATTTTGAATATTTTGGAATGTTTGAATTTGTGGATTGATTGATTTTGAATTTGTTTGGATTTATGAATGGTTAGAAATTATATATTTGGTGTGATTAAATTTATTCATTATTGCATCATTTACTTCATGATTAGATATATGACCAATTTTGCCATTTCACATTAATTATGAATATTGATTATGAAACTAATGGCTAACGTTTCTCTTGCTTGTGATCTTAGTAGCTTATATTATATATAATCAATTGGATAACTGATTTCAAAACCTTGTTTAAATTCTTTAAAATGTCTTTTTGATTTAACAAAAAGGGGGAGAAGTGTTAAAGTGTTTTTAAATGATAAATGGAAGAAGTGTTAAAGTAAGGGGGAGTAATTTCAAAACTTGATTTCAAAATCTTAAAATTACTAAAATGTTTTGTTATATCAAAAAGGGGGAGATTGTTGAAAACATTTTGATATTTCGATATAACAAATTAAGTTAAATGAATTTTAAGATTTTCCAAATGATTTTCTAAGTATATTCGATAGAATTATTCGAATATCAAAACATTACTCCAAATCTTTCAAAGATCATTTTTAATCCTTACTCAAAGTGTAAAATTAAGTTTTAATCTTAAAACAATTTCAAAATAATTTTACAAAGTATTTCGAACCATTTCAAAGCTAAAAATTCCAGATTGCTCAGAGGGAATCGATTCTCCCCTAAGGGGGTACCGATTCCCCCCTGAATGGTTTGGCTCCGAAAATTCCAATATGCTCGGAGGGAACCGATTCCCCCCATGGGGTACCGATTCCCCCCTTGTATAACGGTCGAAATATTTGAATTTTACACTTAGGGAACCGATTCCCCATAGGGGATGCCGATTCCCCCCACGCTCCAAGCTGTTTTATTAATTGTTTTCACACTAAAACGGCTATATGATCTTCACTAATCATCCCCAACGTTCAGAAGTGATTCAAGGTGTATTTAAACAAGTTCTGAAGCCCTTGATCAACAAGAAATTATAGAGAAACAAGACAGAAAGCATCAAACACCAAGTTTGTGCAAATCAAGCCAATTTTCCTTTCAATATTCATTTTGCTTTCAAAGAACGCCATTTGGGCTCATTTGTAATTATTTGTGAGTGTTCCTTTCTTGTTCTAGAATTGTGCAAACATCTTACCTTGTGAGGTTTTCCTTGTAAGTTTGCAAATTTGTATTTCTCTTTGAGAAAAGAGTGTTCTCAAGAATTGGGGTATATTCTTGAGGGAGTTGTAAGGTTATCTCTTTGGCCTCAAAAGAAAGAACAAATTAGTGAATTTGTTGGAAAATCCTTAGTGTGGATAGCTAAGGTAGTGGACGTAGACTTTGGTTGATAAAGTCGAACCACTCTAAATCGCTGTGCAATTTCTTTCAATTTTCTGCAAAAGCTTCCACCAAAATTTTTATTGCCAATTCACCCCCTCTTGGCCGATTCAGTCAATCGATTAACTCAACCTTATGCATAAGGTAAATCCTTACCGCAGGCCCTTATGCTATCAACATAAGGTCCTTACCGGATGTACAATCGAGTGTATGGTTCAGGGGAACCTACACATTCTGGTGTTCGGATAGGGGTAGTGTTCTTGTTTTAAAGAGCGTGTTTTTATAAAATAAACTTTTACTGAAATGTTTTATGTGTTTTTATACACCGCAAGGAGCATAGTGAGCTTTTTAGCTCATTCTTTAATTTTTAATTTTTCAGATATTATCCAACAATAGGCTAGCTGACTTGGCATCAGGAGGATCGATCTCTCCTCATTTTTTTATCACTGTATCTTTCTGTATGGCCTTTTTGTTATACTCTGGTAACACATATTTGTACTACTGTCTTCACGCTTCTGTATTACCGATATTTTGTTTCTGACACCAATACCATATGTATATTTATAACACCCCCAATCCGTACCCAACCCGGATCCGAGTCTGAGGTGTCACATTGACTTTTCCAACTTTGACTCTTGATAAAATTCAAAGAAAATTTAAAACTTTCATTAAAATAAAAGTGGTTTATTTACATAAATCGACCAAAATAACCAAAATCAATCAAAGCATATTCAACTCAATCAATTAGTACATGCCAACTATATTCAACATAACCAAACACATTTAAATTATCTATTTTCTGATCTGAAATCTTTGTAAGGGAGATGTTGACCTGTTTTACTCTTTTTCGCTTTTCTTCTCGCTTCTGTAACCTATGTGTGAAACAATCACACACTAAGTCTATGACTTAGTGAGACAATAAACATATATGCAAACTTTAACTAATAATCATACATGAACAATTACTATTATCATTAATACAAATCATACACTCTTACAGGTAACAAATACATATATACGTATATGTCATAATTATTCATACCTCTTGTCTCAAGTTTCTATGATCTCTTATATTCATATCATTTATCTTGTAAACTTGTTCTATATCATCATGTAAATCCATTATAATCATTCACATATACTGTAACATGTACTCATATATGTCATATCATAAAACACATACCCCAAAGCAACTATATCAGCATCTTCATGCTTATCACTATCATTGATTCCTTTTATCATATGATTCGATAATTACCATTTGTAAAATCATATATCACACATAACATTTCACAAGGAAACAAACATATCATCATATCAAGTTTATTAATATTATCTCTTATTTAGCCCATGATACTCATGTGAAAACTAAAGATATGTGAGTACATAGAGGTTGTGCACTATGCTGTCACTACAACTCGTACAATTCCCTCAAGGGGCATTGAATATTTGTCTCGAAGGACCACTATGTCCCGAAGGACCAGTATGTCCCAAAGGACCACTTATTGTTCCGAAGAACCACTATGTTCCGAATGACCATTGTTTGTCCCGAAGGACCACTGATAATCCCTCGACTCTTGGCATGCCAACTATACCCCTAGCTCTCATATTACATAACATGGGCATTATCTTTTATACCATTACACATCTTCACATAGCCATATAGCTTTTCACATAACATTTCCATTTGCACATGTAATTACTTAACTTATTTTCACATAGCTCATGTTCCATATTCATTTCTCATAAGCACGTAGCACATATTACTTATATTCACATTACCAATTCACATAAGCTCATGTATTCACATGGATTATTTCTCATAGCATATCACATAGCTTCTATTAAAAGATAAAATAATGATCCAAAATTACTTACCTTTGACGGATTTACAAATATACCCTTTAAAAGTCAAAATATGGGTTAGAAGAGATGAATAAATAATAAATAAAGTAAAACAAATAAAATAAGGAGATTAAGAAAGAAATAAAGTAAATATAAAATGAATAGAATATATAAAATAAAAAATATGATAACACTAATATATACATAGCAAACAACTAAATAAAAATAAAATGATAATGCAAATAAATAAATAAAACAAGTAAAAGAATATAAAAACATAAAATATAGGATAAAGATAAAAAGAAAATAGATAAATAAATGAGTAAAATATATAAAAAAAAGTAAAAGCATATATATAAGTAAAATAATAATAAAAAAAATCAAAAGTAATATACGCATTTATACATGTAAAATAAGAAATATATAAATATATATATATATATATATATATATATATATAATAACACTAAAAAAACATATATACATATATAATAAAATTAGTAGAAAGTAACATGCATATATAACAAGAATAATAAAGTAGGAAAAAATGATTTAGGGGGTGAATTAAATATTTAAAAAAAATGAACACGCCTCGGGGGTAGATATAGGTTCGAAACTTCGAAACCACACCCCTTTTTGGTTATATGCGCAACCCACGTTTTGGGTTATTCGAACCAAATCTCAAGAAAAATAACGTGCACATGCGAGAAATGAACGAACCAATGTAAAAAAGATGTTACCTTTTATTTCCTTTTCGAATCGTTTACAATAGCTTTGCCTTTGTATTTTCCGTGCTTTCCTCTGTGTTTTGTGTGTAAATCGTGTGTTACAATAGTGAGTTACAATGTCTATTTATAGTGCTTGGATCTTATCTTTAGGAGTTTAAGTCATAGTAAAACTCTATCCTATTTTTAGGAGTTTGAATCCTAGCAAATTTTATCATATTTTTAGGAATTTGAATCTTAGTAGGACGAAAATGTGTGTTGACAATCATAATAATTATTGACTGAAACGTTAAGGAACAATTTATTTTTTTGATATCATGTCTTGATAGCAAGAATAGTAAGTGGCACTAGACATTCATATAGCTCAAATTCTAACCGAGTCGCTAGAATATTGCGTTACACATTATGAAAAGAAAACAAAGTTATCTTCCCCGGCTTGCCAATGAACCAATTGAATTGAGATATACACTGAAGGTGATGATTATTGGCATGAAAGGCTCCTCACAGGGACATGCACATTTGGGTTGGTGAGAACAGCTCTGTCCAACCAAATAGAAGCCATGGAAGAGTAGCAAAGCCAAGGGAAGACGACTTTTGACCTACCTCCTTTAAGCAACTAAACAAATGATTACGCTGTTTTCCAGCTACTTCTTAGTTCTTACTTACTGCTGTTAATCATCAAGGATAAACCAGACTCGGTTACACTCTAATATCAAATTGGCTTTTCAGCTGCACCTACTAGAAGCATAGATGGATCAAAGGCGAGGGGGACAATTCCTGACTAAAAGTGTTCTAATATACAATTATTGTATGCATATTGCATATTTTGTTCTCTTTTTTTCCCGAAACATAGCATAAATTATCAAATGTGTCGGAATCCTAAACATGAATATCATATTTATTTGATAGATTGTGTGTTTTAAACCTTTTTTTTTTTGTTGTTGAAGGATGTGTGGTTTAAACTTGGCTATTTCATATTATGTCCTAAAAATGACCAGATCTAACTTGCCCAGGACCATCTGCATACGCATGAGCTGATGAACATGGTAGACTGAAACGTATTACTTGTTTCTTTTATGAATGAATCATTACACTAGATGATGTAGTGTCGGCTAAAGATATCTAGACGTTATTTTCTGTGGGATGCTAATGAATTTAGCTTTTGTGGGTTGAAGCCTTTAGAATACCGTACGAAAAGTTTTACGGTGCGATAATCTTAATATACGGCTAAGCAAATGTGTTACCGGGTTTGTTATTATTTTTTAATAAAATCGGTAAAAAAATTACCTAAAACATTATTATTTCTACCTAAAACATTAATTTTTTTAACATTTCCAGTAAAGTACTTAATAATAACAAAACCGGTAGAAAAAAAATAATGTTTTAGGTAGCATTTAACCGGATATGTTAACAAACCGGTAATGCGCCCAATAATAACAAACCCGGAGAAATAATAATGTTTCCGGTAATTTTTACCGGTTTTGTTAAAAAATAATAAAAATCGATAGCGCCTTTGCTTAACCGTATATTAAGGATGTCACACTGTAGAACTTATCATATCGGATATATGGTTGATGGCAACATTAATAAAAGAGAAAATAACCTCAGTGACCAAAAATCCCAGATAATATACGATTTTGACCAACTTTTTTTGAATTTGCGAAAATGACCAACAAAATCGCAATGCGATCTCTAATTCGCATTGCGATCTCCATTATCACAAATTCGCGTTGCATTTCGCGTTGCGATAGTCTACAGTTGTCGTTGCGATTTTTCAAATTCGTTGCGATTTTCCAAATTCGTTGTGATAGTTAAAAAAAAGATTTTGTTTCTTAAGAATTTTCTCTAAAAAGATAGTATCCGCGTGGACGTGTCGAAGACACGTATTACCACGACCACGAGACGAGACGAGACGGCGGCAGCGGCACGCGAGAGTCCCCCTTGTTCTCTATCACTCAACAAGAAAGTGGGAAAGCCAAGCCTTAAATACAATTCCCAATAGTGTTTCCAATACTATGTGGGATTTGAGCATTACCAACACTTGTTCCCAATACTATGTAGGATTGAGCCTTAAATAGTGATATTAATTTTGAATGTTTTGCTTAAAATTGCAATAAGCGCGATTGATTGTAGATTGGCTTTTAATTATGACATATTTAATTGTATAATACTAATGCAATTAGTTGTTGATTCAGTTGTTTTAAGGTGCATGATTGTTAATTGTTTCCTGAATAATCACATTGTATTGGAAACAAGTGTTGGTAATGCTTAATCCCACATAGTATTGGAAACACTATTGAGAATTGTATTTAAGGCTTGGCTTTCCCACTTCCTTGTTGAGTGATAGAGAACAAGGGGGACTCTCGCGCGCCGCCACCGACGCCGCCGTCAGGTCGGGTCGGGTCGGGTCGTGGTCGTGGTAATACGTGTCTTCGACACGTCCGCACGGATACTATCTTTTTAGAGAAACAAAATCTTTTTTTTTTAACTATCACAACGAATTTGGAAAATCGCAACGACAACTGTAGACTATCGCAACGAATTTGGAAAATCTCAACGACAACTGTAGACTATCGCAACGCGAAATGGAAAATCACAACGCGATTTTCAACTATCACAACGCGATTTTCAACTATCGTAACGCGAAATGCAACGCGAATTTACGATAGTGGAGATCGCAATGCGAATTAGAGATCGCATTACGATTTTGTTAGTCATTTTCGTAAATCCAAAAAAAAATTGGTTTTGACTTATAATGGGAAAATATCAATTTGAAAATTAATTTAACTATTATTTTTTATATATTTTATTTGACTCAAAATAGTTTTGAGTAAATTTTGAATTATAAAAGAAATTAATATAAAATATGACAAGTTTATTTGACTAGCTCAAAATTCTAAATTTCATTCAATTCAATCAAATATTAATTCTTCATCTATCAATCTAATTTAAATCTCATTTTCAATAATAATTTCGTCTTTCATTCTTATTTTTAATAATAAATTCACTCTTTCTACCATTTAATCCCTTAAGTATATATATTTTTGTTTAATTTACTTTTTTATAATATTTTTTCGAATTCATTTTTCTTATTAACTTTTAATTTTTTTCATACTCATCCATGTTTTATCTACAAAATATTTTATAAGATAAAATTACAAATATATTATAATTTTAAATAATATTTAATTTATTAAATATTATTATTATAATATAAAAGTATGAAAATATATTTATTATATAATTAAAAAACCATTTTACAATTTAATTTGAATAATATCATAAAGTTATAAATATTTATAATTAAATTTAAATAGAATTTCAAAAATTCAACTTAATTTGACTCAAATTTTCTAAATTAGACTCGAGTAAAATAAGGTTCAATCTTAAAACATATAGTCAACTTAACAATTCCAATTTTTTTACTCGAATCAATTCGATCAAATATCCATCCCTTAGAATAAAGATGGGATCCAAAAGTAAAAAGGGCTCCAAATCTATCCAAAAGGAACTGATGACCTTATACAAAGCATATTAGATGAGATGGAATTTCTTCGACTGAAGATACGAGGTTGAGAATGATGAACCTATACCCTCCCTCATTTTATTACATGAAGCTGTAGACAGATAGCAGACCAATCCCACCAAGGGGATATTATTTACACTCCACTTGGGGTTGAGGGGGCATTATTTGTATGTAGCTGCAAACATAACATTATTCACACTTTAATGCAGATACAGATTCATATGACTTAGGTAGGTGGTCAAGTTTAAACCATGTCTGAATCATCTACTCGCTCTCCCGGTTTTCCTGCCACCTCGAACCCATTTTGAACTTACATACAGGGCACGTCCTTGTTGCCGCATCCATGGATCGATACAACTCGCATGAGACCGCAGAGATGATACTCTTATCAATATATAATATGATGACAAAGGAAAACATGAGATTGTAAAATATACCCTGATGCAAACATGGCAAGCTCCGAACAAACTCCCCTCTGTTAACTTGATCCAACCAACTAGTACAAGTTAGTTCTTCATAAGCCTTCACACTTCCATACACGGTCCTAGAATCTTGCTTTGGCCGCAACATATACTTATAACGTCACACCCCAATTCCGGGGTTAAATTTATCATAATTTAATTTTGAGGATTAAATTAATATTTTGGTAAATTTTGGGGACTAAAATGAAATTTTTAATTAATTTTGAGTCCAATATCAGAAAGTTTTAAAACTAGAAGAACCTACAACATAGTTTTACCTTTTTCTTTTAAGTTGAGTCCCCAAAACCCTAAAGCTCCATTTCTAAAAAGTAAACTCGCTCTTCCAAGTTTTCATTTTTAGCAAATTTAAGCAAGAATTTTCAAATGTCATTTTGTCATCGATCTTTGCTCCGTTATCGGTACTGCACGTACCATTGAAGTTCTTGTGTTGTCCCGAGTCCAACGATGGTCATTTCATCATCTCTGTCGTCGGCGTGTGGAGGGGTGAGCGAAAGCAAATTCTCGACATTATCGAATCGAGCTATCTACCATTCACCGTTGTGAACCGAGGTTAGTAAGTGCCTTAAAACGATTGAAAATAATTTTTATAATTTTTATGTAATTTTCGAACACCTAAACATGCCACACGCGCCGCTGCTGCTGTGGGGATGGTCCACCGCTTGGTGGGCTTCTAAAAGAAGCTCGCTTTCGACTCGTTGACCCGCCCGCCTGCCTGATCTGACCCATCTATCGGACCCGTCTGACTCACTAACCCATCTGGCCCAAATACCAAATCGACCCAGTCAGACTGTTCTAACCGAACCGGTCCAGCAGAGCTGAACCGTGCTAACCCGAACCGATCTAGTCACACCACACTGCACTGTATAGCACTGTTGACTGCGTCGTTTGACCGCTGCCATTGACCGTTGACCAACGTTGACCATTAACCAGCGTTAACTTTTTCGAAAACCTCCCTCTTAATATTTTTTGACATCATGAGTCCCATTTTGCGGCCCGTTTTGCCAAATTATGGCCCGAAAACCCCGAATCAAGCTCGTTAATATGAAGATGCTTAGTATTTTTAGCATTTCTGTTTATTTATTTATTATTTGAATATGAAATTAATCTGGGATTATATTTTCGTGAACGTACCCATGATTCGCCTGATTGGGGGTCGACCAGATCCGGTACTTCTCGTCCGACAGATCAGTACATTGTATGTTCTTCGAGAGCTACTCGTAGGTTTCCGTAAATTGGTTAATTAAAGCTTATTATTTATTTTTCGTTAGGATTTTGAGATATTTTTTTCTGATTCGTAGGGTCTAGCGCTGCCACCGATTGTGATAGGAAGACTCGAGAGTAGGCTACCATCCCAGACTTCTAATATCTGTACAGGTGTGTTTCTATTTGGTGTTACATTACTGTTTTAAACTATCTTTCTGAGCTATTTTGGAAATTAAATACTCTGACAGCATGACATCTGTTTTACCACATACTGTAACATCCCAAAAATTTGGTTAGTGAGCAAAGTGTAAGATTTTAAAACTTTGTGGTCAATTTAGAAAAATTAAAAAGTTTAGGGATTTATTTTAGAATATTTTTAAATGATGGTTTAGCAAAGATTAGAAGAGGAAGGGACATTTTGGTCTTTTGACAATTAATGAATTTAATATTGGTTAGTGGTGTATTATATATAAGTGGAAGGAAAGGAAAATATCAGAAAACTCTGGAATCCTTTCTTCATCCTTACTTTCTCCTCTCTACGTGAGTGCTTGGCTAAGGTAAGAGGATTCTAAGTTTGTATTTCTTGAAGTTTTAAGTTGGTTTTGATTATTGGGGGTTAGGAAAGCTTAAAGAGAAGTATAAACTAAAAGATTTACAAGTTATGAGAGATTAAGTAAAAAGGGTTTTTGAGGAAATTGTTGAGAAAGAGTTTGTAAATGATGTTTGAGGTTAAATTTGACTTGTCATAAGCTGAAATGAGAAATTTAAAGTGTTAGAAATGGATTTAGAACACGTTGAAAAATTGCTAAGATTTTTAGTTTCAAAGGATATTATAGGATTTTGGATGGTTAAGTGTATTAAAGTGATCTAAGTTGAATTGGATAAGTGTAGTTAAGCTTAAAGGGTTGAAGGGAGGTTATAGTGGAAGATTTAATTGAGTTTGGTTAAATTTTCGAGTTATGATGAGTGAGTTCTGGGCTAGGGGTATCGGTATTGGATAAACAATACCTATACTTCAGAACAAAAGTAGGTGATATTTGGTTTTAGGTATTGATACTGTAAGAACAATATCGATACCATGGGAAATTGTATGAATCAGTCGTGTAGTATCGATACTAAAGGAGTAGAATCAATATTAGGGGTATCGATATTAGAGTAAATGTATCGGTACCATTTTCAAAGATGAATTCCAGTATGTAAAAAGGTATCGACACTGAAGTATAGTAATGTTACTACAGTAAGGAAGTATCAGTACTGTACCATGAGTACTGATACTACTCATATGGAATTTGTGAATCAAGTGTTTCTTATAGCTTAAGTTTGGATGATTGATTATTAGTGATTCAATTTTGATATTTATTTAGATCGTATATTTGTGTAGATATTGATCGGAACCAAGATCCGGACGATTCAAATTTGTAAGATCGATCTAAGGTGATAAGTGTTTATCTTGGACTAAGTGAGGCTAAGGTGAGTGCTTACTATTAAGTATATGATGTTTTATGGAAATAAGACTTGCGATGAGTCTATTTTCCATATTGGAGTACATGAATCTATGAATATAAGTATGTGCCTAATATGATTCTTATGTATGCATGAGTACATGAATATGGGTATAGGTGTCATATGTTATTGTATGTGCTACATGATCTATATGAATACATGTATGTGTGGTAAATATGTGAAATGATATAAATGACCTATGGGATTAAATGGAAAATTGAAATAAGTTCAATGACATTGACCTATGTGGATACATGAGAACAAATTATAAGCTATATGAAAATGATATATGTGAACACATGCCTATGTGATAAGCTATGTGATTATTATCTATGTGATTACATGTATATCTGATTATCTATGTGACTATGTGAACACGTGAATAATTGAAAACATGAAATGTGCAAACAGTAAAGCCCATAAGTATGTGTTATGAGAGCTAAAGGTATAATTGGCATGCCAAGAGTCGAGGGTTCTACGCGGTCCTTCGGACAATTCTACGTGGTCCTACGGGATATTTATATGCGGTCCTTCGGGACATTTCTACGCGGTCCTTCGGGACATCTATGTGGTCCTTCGGGATATTCTATGTGACACTTCGGTGCAATTTATACGAGTTGTGGTGACAGCATTTGTGCACAACCTCAATGTACTCACATACCTTAAGTTCTCAGAAGTGTCCATGGGCTACTAAAAGAAATAATGTAATTAACTGTATGTGATGTTATGTGTGTTGCTTTGTTAAAAGTATTATATGATGTGTACCAATGTTATGAATAAGTTATATGATTAAAGGGATTAATGATAATAATATTGAGAACGATAAGAATGTTGATGATGATAAAGATGGAATATGTGCATGTATGCATTTGTTATATGAAATGTTATATGGTTTTGTATGATATTATTGTATAAAATGTTCATGTATATTAAAGCATTTAAAGGTTCCATTATACGTTTTATATGCCTCACTAAGTCTGTGACTTAGCGTGTGAGTGCTTCACACATAGGATCAAAGAAGTCTGAGGAGCCAGGATAAAAAGTTGGGACTGCATATCTTTACCAGAATCAGATCAGAAGCAATATAAATAGTAGGTTCTTTTGTTATATGAAATATTGTTGACATGTAATTATAAGTTGAAATGATATATGCTCTGAACAATTTTGTAAACCTTTTTATTGTAATTATGTAAATTATTCAGTTTTATTTAATATAAAATTTTATTTTCAATTATCTTATGAAAGCAAATGATTTTGAATAGTGAATGTGACACTTCGGATTCGTATCCCGGTCAGATACGGGTTGGGGGTGTTACACATACTCTGACTTCTGATATATGATTTATCGTATATTCTGACATGATATATGGTTATCGTATTTTTGTATCTGATTATGAAAAATGACATGTTTTAAGGTTTTATTAAATTAAATTATTGTTTCCACTCAAACTCATGTATATTTACTACAATTGGGCGGTATGATTGGAGGAAGTATCTCAGGTCTAGTATATGACTTGTAAGACATTACTGCAAACTCCTCTTGCTTTATGTGTGAAAACATTTTGATATTCGATATAACAAATTAAGTTAAATGAATTTTAAGATTTTCCAAATGATTTTCTAAGTATATTCGATAGAATTATTCGAATATCAAAATTACTCCAATCTTTCAAAGATCATTTTTAATCCTTACTCAAAGTGTAAAATTAAGTTTTAATCTTAAAACAATTTCAAAATAATTTTACAAAGTATTTCGAACCATTTCAAAGCTAAAAATTCCAGATTGCTCAGAGGGAACCGATTTCCCCCTAAGGGGGTACCGATTCCCCCTGAATGGTTTGGCTCCGAGAATTCCAGTATGCTCGGAGGGAACCGATTCCCCCCAGGGGGTACCGATTCCCCCCTTGTATAACAGTCGAAATATTTGAATTTTACACTTAGGGAACCGATTCCCCATAGGGGGTACCGATTCCCCCCACGCTCCAAGCTGTTTTATTAATTGTTTTCACACTAAAACGGCTATATGATCTTCACTAATCATCCCTAACGTTCAGAAGTGATTCAAGGTGTATTTAAACAAGCTCTGAAGCCCTTGATCAACAAGAAATTATAGAGAAACAAGAGAGAAAGCATCAAACACCAAGTTTGCGCAAATCAAGCCAATTTTCCTTTCAATATTCATTTTGCTTTCAAAGAACACCATTTGTGCTCATTTGTAATTATTTGTGAGTGTTCCTTTCTTGTTCTAGAATTGTGCAAACATCTTACCTTGTGAGGTGTTCCTTGTAAGTTTGTAAATTTGTATTTCTCTTTGAGAAAAGAGTGTTCTCAAGAATTGGCGTATATTCTTGATGGAGTTGTAAGGTTATATCTTTGGCCTCAAAGAAAGAACAAATTAGTGAATTGTTGGAAAATACTTAGTGTGGATAGCTAAGGTAGTGGACGTAGACTTTGGTTGATAAAGTCGAACCACTCTAATTGCTGTGCAATTTCTTTCAATTTTCTGCAAAAGCTTCCACCAAAATTTTTATTGTCAATTCACCCCTCTTGGCCGATTAAGTCAATCGATTAACTCAACAATTGGTACCGGAGCCTAACTCATTTGAAGGTTTAATCGCCTCTTGAGTCGATCCGGGAAGAGTTAAATCGATAAAGATGGCGTCCACTTCCGGTTCATTCTCCATGGAAGAATCCAGACCAATTGACGTGCCTCCACACTTCAATGGAACAAATTATCGTCATTGGAAGAGGTGTATGATGATATTCATCAAAGCATTTGATATGGAAGCTTGGATGATAATCAAGAAAGGATATTCCTCCTACTAAGAAGGCAAAGAAGTGGAGTATTCAAGAACGAATGAAGCTCAACAAAACTCAAGGCTATGCACATATTGTGTTGTGCAATTGATCCTAATGTATATAAAGGAGTTTCTTCTTGTTCAAGTGCCAAGAAAATGTGGGATAAGCTTGAGGAGATCTATAGAGACAAGGAAGAAGAGAACCAATAAAAGTGATGTCTCTATTAGCTCTCACAGAGCCAAAGGTATCTTCTAACTCAAATATATCAAATTCAAAATCTTTTAATGATGTTACAAGATGCTTATGATAAATTATTTTCGGAGTTTGAGACCATGAACTCCAAATACAATAAATTGATTTCTAAATTTATTGCTAAAAATGATCTTCTTTTGAAAGCTAAAACAGACTTGGAAAATCAAAATGAAATGTTGAGAAAGGAGTTAGAGCTTTCGAAAATAAAATCTGAAAACTTTGAAAAAGAAATTTTCAAATTAAACAAACTTCTTCTAGAAATGAAAATGGATTTTGAAAATCAAAATGAAATCTTGAAGAAGGATTTAGAACTCTCAAAATGAAATTTGAAAGTATTGAAAAAGAAAATTTCAATTTAAAAGATAATCTTGAATGTTTACTAAAGAAAAAGAGATCATTCTAAATAATTCATCTAGTTCAATAATGACAATATGTTCACATTGTCATTATCATGGTCATAAAGGAACATACTTGTCCTTTAAAGAATGAAAACAATTTAAAATTAGACAAGTATGGATTCCAAAAGGAACAAGAGGCATTGAAACTAATGTTCAAGGATCCAAAGCAATTTGGATACCAAAATCTACTTAAATGTCTCTTGTAGGTGTGTGGGAGCAATGGTGATGAAGTTGATGATATTCAAGATGCTCTAGCCACACATGAAAAAGTAATGGATAACCTCTAAACTTAATTTTTTTATATTTGGTTGCTCATTTATTCTATGCATGCATGAGGTTTTAAATGTTAAATAATTCTAAATGATTATGTTTTGTCTCATGTATGTTGAAAAATATTGTATGATGAACATGGTAATTTTTGGTAATTTTTTTTAAACTCTAGTTCATCATATTAATTTTTTGTCAAAATTTTTTAAAATGTAATTGATATCTCTTAATAATTGATATTGATTTTTCAAGAACTTTGGTTTTGCAAAATTTTGATCTGAAATTTTTAATGTTTATGCATAGATTTTTGTTTAAATATTATAAAGTTTTAATGCATAACATTTTCAAAAACTTTATGCATGTGCTCTTACTCTCTATAATCAACATTGCATAATGTTTTATATGTGAATGGGTTAAAAGCATAATTTTTTGAAAAAATAAATTTGATAAAAGATACAATGTTTTATTTTAAATATTACAAAATTGATTGACATTGCATCTACTTTCTATTATGCTTATTGGTCATAAAATAGGGATATCTACATGGTGCATTTAGATTCTATTGATATGACTAATTTGTGCCTAGTTGCTAAGGATGAACATGATAGTTAGTTATGGCATAGACTAGGACATGCTAGTATGAGTGTTTTGCAACGGCTAATTCAAGGTAATTTAGTTCGAGGTTTGCCTAATCTTAAATTTGATAATGATAAAATATGTGATGCTTGTGCTAAAGGAAAACAAAAGCGAATTTCTTTTAAATCCATTAATGATGTATCACTAGTAGAGTTTTACAATTGATCCATTTAGATCTTTTTGGGCCAACTAGAACTACTAGCTTGGGTGGAAAACAATATGCATTTGTCTTGGTAGATGACTATTCTAGATATACTTGGGTTCTATTTTTAAATACTAAAGATGAAGCATTAGAACAATTCATCACGTTTACAAAAGTAATCCAAAATGAAAAAGGTTACTCTATAACTAGTGTTAGGAGTGATCATGGAACTGAATTTGAAAATCTTGGATTTACTGAATTTTGTAACTCTAACGGTATTAGCTATAATTTTTCAGCACCTAGAACCCCTCAACAAAATGGAGTTGTTGAGAGGAAAAATCGAACTTTAGAAGAAATGGCTAGAACCATGCTTTGTGAAAATAATTTGCCAAAATATTTTTGGGTGGAAGCCACAAATACCGCATGTTATGCTGTAAATCGAGTAATGATTAGGCCAATTTTAAAGAAAACTCCATATGAAATTTTCAAAAATAAAAGCCTAACATTAGTTATTTTCATCCTTTTGGATGTAAATGTTTTGTTTTAAACAACGGTAAAGAAAACCTTGGCAAATTTGATGCTAAAAGTGATGAAGGAATTTTTCTGGGTTATTCCTTAAATTCTAAAGCCTATCGTGTATTTAATAAAAGAACTTAGTTGTAGAAGAGTCTATACATGTTGTTTTCGATGATAATCCCCTTCCGAGGAAGGATTCTTGTGTGAATGATGATGTAGGTGTTTATAAATACAAATGACGTTAGACATGACGTTGGAGAACCATCATCAAAGGAAGAAACGAAAAATAAGGAAACTCATGATCCTCTTGAGAATCCAACCATTGAAGAAAGGGAAGTATCTTATCCAAGAGAGTACAACTATGTCAAGGATGGTGAAATTAGGTGATCATCAAAAGGGGTAACAACTCGATCTTCTCTTAGAAATATTTGTAATTATGTTGCATTTATCTCATGCATAGAGCATAAGAATATCAAAGAAGCATTAAATGATGACATTGGATTATGGTTATGCAAGAAGAGTTAAATCAATTTGAGAGAAGTAAAGTGGACATTAGTTGAAAGGCCTAGTAATAAATCTACTGTAGGTACTAGATGGGTATTTAGGAATAAACTTGATGAGAGTGTAATATAGTGAGAAACAGGCTAGACTTGTTGCTCAGGGTATACTCAAGAAGAGGGCATAGACTATGATGAAACATACGCTCCCGTAGCTAGGATGGAAACATTAGAATGTTATTAGCATTGCATGTTTCAATGAATTTAAATTATATCAAATGGATGTTAAAGTGCATTTTTAAATGGTTTATAAAAGAAGAAGTGTATGTGGAACAACCTCCAGGTTTGAAGATTCAAATTTTTCGGATCATGTTTTAAAATTGACAAAAGCTCTTTATGGTTTAAAGCAAGCTCCTAGAGCTTGGTATGAAAGATTGTCAAATTTGTTAATTGAAAAAAGGTTTTTCAAAAGGGAAGGTTGACACTACTTGTTTTTAAAGCATAAAGGTAAAGATTTATTAGTAGTTCAAATTTATGTTGATGATAATATTTGGTTCTACTAATGATGTTCTTTGCCAAGAATTTTCTAAGCTAATGCAAAGTGAGTTTGAGATGACATGATGGGGAGCTCTCATTTTTCTTGGGACTCCAAATCAAGCAGAAAATATGGCTCTTCATCAATCAAGCTAAGTACGTCAAAGATATGCTCAAGAAGTTTGGACTGGAAAATGGGAAACCTCTGACACTCCAAGGCTCTTCAACAAAGCTTGACTTAGATGAAGGAGGTAAATTGTAGATGTTAATTATAGGTCAATGATGGTTCATTATCTAACTGAAGCCGAACATTATGTTTGTTGTGCACAAGTTTTATGGATGAAACAACAACATTTTGATTATAGAATTGAAGTAGGTACCATTCCTATCAAGTGTGACAATACTAGTGCTATTTGTCTCACTAAAAATATCATCCAACACTCTAGAACTAACATTGAAATAAGACATCACTTCATTAGAGACCATGTCACTAAGGAAGATGTAGTTCTAGAATTTTTTGATACTTTGCACCAATTAGCGTATCTTTACAAAACCTTTAGACAAGGAACGATTTTTGGACACTTAGGAGAGAATTAGGTTTGACCAATCTATCTTCACTGAGTGTTTAAAATATTTTAGCACTTTTAATAATAAATGAAAATGCTTATAATAGTAATTTTTTTATTGCATTCATTGCTATTAGTTAGGGGAGTTTATGATTCGTGATAAAAAAATTAATTTTATGTTCAAATATCGTTTAAAGATTAATTGAATTGTTTGAACATGATTAATTTTCAATATATGAGTTGTCAATACCACTAGAGGAATTAATTTAGCATTTTGGGTGTTTAAAATCATTTTAGCATTTTGGTGCAGAGGGAATCGATCCCCCCTTGAGGGAACCGATTCCCCCTGGGGTTCTGGTTAAACACGGGCATAACCCTTATTTTTGTTCAAACCCTTTTCTTCCTTGCCGCCATTTCCTCTAAACTCTCTCCCTATCTCCATTCTTGCCTCAAATCAACAATATTAATCGGAATTCAATTCAAATATCATCTTCTAAACCTGTTGGAATCATTAAAATCGTGCAAACAACATCAAAATCCCCTCAATCTTCATCTTTCAAGGTAAATTTTTCTAAACTCTCTATTCATTGATTTTTGAACATAGGATTAGTTTTAATTAGTTCTAGGTTGAAATAGTGATCAGGCATTGATTGTTTAATGATTAGAAACTAGATGTTACAACTAATTTCATCAAAACACAAGAATTTTACAAAATTTTAAAATTTTCGAAATTAAAAAATATTAATTTCCAAATTATTGTGTTTGATTAAATTATGTTGTTATGAAAACTATATATATATATTGTTTCTCAAACCATATTTGTCAAAGTTTTTCAAAAACTTTGCCCAATAGGATTGATTTAGCGAACCTTGAAATATTGAGGACTCAATTGAGTTTTGGGAATTGAATTGCATACATTGTTTTTAAAATTGCAGGTTATCCAATCTATTCCGATTTCCTTTACCATGTCCAATCCTAAACGTGCTAGGTCTTCATCTAGTCGTTCTAGTCGTCAACCAAATCCACCTCCAAATCCTCCTCCTATTCCTCAAAATCATATTCCAAATCTTGATCCTAACTGACTATCCAAAATTCTGTTTCAATCAACCGGGTCCTAAAGATTATCGTTTTAGTTTTACCAATATTTTGACTCGTATAAGATTAGGGAAGAACTTATCCCATCTCTTCAAGCTATGGTTGCTATTAACTTTAAATCTCCCTATCTTGCACGAATGGAAATTTGATAAACTTTTCAAACTTGAACCCGTTGTCTATCATCAACTTGTTCGTATCTTCTATTGTAATGCGTTTGTATCAAAATCGTGACAAAACCAAAACCATAGGAGTACGTTCCTACCTCCTAGGTTAATATTTCCATCTTGATCCGGCTTACATAGCCAATGCCTTAGGCTTGTATAATGAAGGTTTATTAAATGAAAATAAGTTTTAGGCTCTCGATATAACGAAATGATAGTGCAAGTGCTAGATCTTCATGAGCGTTTCTTCATCTCATGATCACTTGGTGGTTTCGACCATCCGGGGGTCGTTATTCTACTCTCAGCTTTAGATCTTGGTGGTTGCATTGTTTTGAACACAATAAAAATAAACCTTTCCGAGATTATTTTTGCTGAAATTGTTGAAACCATAAATCTTGTTCCTAACAAAAAAACTATGTTCATCTTGTTTACGGTTGCATTTTGAGTAATTTGTTTTCCAAAGTTGGGCTTAGAGTCGTCTAGATGCCGTTTTTCCCCTTAAGAAACAATTAGCCTTCTTTCCTTAACAAGAGCGGGGGATTAAGGATAAGGAAACCGATGAATGGGTTCGATCTTCTGCAAATACTCTGGGAGCTAGTTCTTCACAAGCTCCACCCGAAGCTGACGAAGATCTCGAGCTTGAGCAATTAATGCGAGACATCGATGAAGCTGAAGATGAGCCTGAGCAGCCCAAGAGCAAGCACAACAAATGCATCCAATGCCTCCATATTTCCAATCCTTTATGGAGACATTCGATTTTCGATACGCTACTAGGATTCGCGCTTTACTTCTATAGAGTCCCATTTATCCACAATGGGAGCTCAACAATTAGAAATTCTTCGGGAAATGCATGCAAATAATGAAGCAACCAACACACGTATTAATGACCTCACTAACGAAATGGCCGCTATGCGAGCTCGTTTTCCTCCTCCTGATCCGGATATGTGATTCATGTTTTGCTTTGAACTCCAAACTTATTATTTTAACATTTTGAATATTTTGGAATGTTTGAATTTGTGGATTGATTGATTTGAATTTGTTTGGATTTATGAATGGTTAGAAATTATATTTGGTGTGATTAAATTTATTCATTTGCATCATTTACTTCATGATTAGATATATGACCAATTTGCCATTTCACATTAATTATGAATATTGATTATGAAACTAATGGCTAACGTTTCTCTTGCTTGTGATCTTAGTAGCTTATATTATATAATCATTGGATAACTGATTTCAAAACCTTGTTTAAATTCTTTAAAATGTCTTTTGATTTAACAAAAAGGGGGAGAAGTGTTAAAGTGTTTTTAAATGATAAATGGAAGAAGTGTTAAAGTAAGGGGGAGTAATTTCAAAACTTGATTTCAAAATCTTAAAATTACTAAAATGTTTGTTATATCAAAAAGGGGGAGATTGTTGAAAACATTTGATATTTCGATATAACAAATTAAGTTAAATGAATTTTAAGATTTTCCAAATGATTTTCTAGTATATTCGATAGAATTATTCGAATATCAAAACATTACTCCAAATCTTTCAAAGATCATTTTTAATCCTTACTCAAAGTGTAAAATTAAGTTTTAATCTTAAAACAATTTCAAAATAATTTTACAAAGTATTTCGAACCATTTCAAAGCTAAAATTCCAGATTGCTCAGAGGGAATCGATTCTCCCTAAGGGGGTACGATTCCCCCTGAATGGTTTGGCTCCGAAAATTCCAATATGCTCGGAGGGAACCGATTCCCCCATGGGTACCGATTCCCCCCTTGTATAACGGTCGAAATATTTGAATTTTACACTTAGGGAACCGATTCCCCATAGGGGATGCCGATTCCCCCCACGCTCCAAGCTGTTTTATTAATTGTTTTCACTAAAACGGCTATATGATCTTCACTAATCATCCCCAACGTTCAGAAGTGATTCAAGGTGTATTTAAACAAGTTCTGAAGCCCTTGATCAACAAGAAATTATAGAGAAACAAGACAGAAAGCATCAAACACCAAGTTTGTGCAAATCAAGCCAATTTTCCTTTCAATATTCATTTTGCTTTCAAAGAACGCCATTTGGGCTCATTTGTAATTATTTGTGAGTGTTCCTTCTTGTTCTAGAATTGTGCAAACATCTTACCTTGTGAGGTTTTCCTTGTAAGTTTGCAAATTTGTATTTCTCTTTGAGAAAAGAGTGTTCTCAAGAATTGGGGTATATTCTTGAGGGAGTTGTAAGGTTATCTCTTTGGCCTCAAAAAAAGAACAAATTAGTGAATTGTTGGAAATCCTTAGTGTGGATAGCTAAGGTAGTGGACGTAGACTTTGGTTGATAAAGTCGAACCACTCTAAATCGCTGTGCAATTTCTTTCAATTTTCTGCAAAAGCTTCCACCAAAATTTTATTGCCAATTCACCCCCTTGGCCGATTCAGTCAATCGATTAACTCAACCTTATGCATAGGTAAATCCTTACCGCAGGCCCTTATGCTATCAACATAAGGTCCTTACCGGATGTACAATCGAGTGTATGGTTCAGGGGAACCTACACATTCTGGTGTTCGGATAGGGGTAGTGTCTTGTTTTAAAGAGCGTGTTTTTATAAAATAAACTTTTACTGAAATGTTTTATGTGTTTTATACACCGCAAGGAGCATAGTGAGCTTTTAGCTCATTCTTTAATTTTTAATTTTCAGATATTATCCAACAATAGGCTAGCTGACTTGGCATCAGGAGGATCGATCTCTCCTCATTTTTATCACTGTATCTTTCTGTATGGCCTTTTGTTATACTCTGGTAACACATATTTGTACTACTGTCTCACGCTTCTGTATTACCGATATTTTGTTTCTGACACCAATACCATATGTATTTATAACACCCCCAATCCGTACCCAACCCGGATCCGAGTCTGAGGTGTCACATTGACTTTTCCAACTTTGACTCTTGATAAAATTCAAAGAAAATTTAAAACTTTCATTAAAATAAAAGTGGTTTATTTACATAAATCGACCAAATAACCAAAATCAATCAAAGCATATTCAACTCAATCATTAGTACATGCCAACTATATTCAACATAACCAAACACATTTAAATTATCTATTTTCTGATCTGAAATCTTGTAAGGGAGATGTTGACCTGTTTTACTCTTTTTCGCTTTTCTTCTCGCTTCTGTAACCTATGTGTGAAACAATCACACACTAAGTCTATACTTAGTGAGACAATAAACATATGCAAACTTTAACTAATAATCATACATGAACAATTACTATTTCATAATACAAATCATACACTCTTACAGGTAACAAATACATATATAGTATATGTCATAATTATTCATACCTCTTGTCTCAAGTTTCTATGATCTCTTATATTCATATCATTTATCTTGTAAACTTGTTCTATATCATCATGTAATCCATTATAATCATTCACATACTGTAACATGTACTCATATATTCATAAAACACATACCCAAAGCAACTATATCAGCATCTTCATGCTTATCCTATCATTGATTCCTTTTATCATATGATTCGATAATTACCATTTGTAAAATCATATATCCACATAACATTTCACAAGGAAACAACATATCATATCAAGTTTATTAATATTATCTCTTATTTAGCCCTGATACTCATGTGAAAACTAAAGATATGTGAGTACATAGAGGTTGCACTATGCGTCACTACAACTCGTACAATTCCCTCAAGGGGCATTGAATATTGTCTCGAAGGACCTATGTCCCGAAGGACCAGTATGTCCCAAAGGACCACTTATTGTTCCGAAGAACCACTATGTTCCGAATGACCATTGTTTGTCCGAAGGACCACTGATAATCCCCGACTCTTGGCATGCCAACTATACCCTAGCTCTCATATTACATAACATGGGCATTATCTTTTATACCATTACACATCTTCACATAGCCATATAGCTTTTCACATAACATTTCCATTTGCACATGTAATACTTAACTTATTTTCACATAGCTCATGTTCCATATCATTTCTCATAAGCACGTAGCACATACTTATATTCACATTACCAATTCACATAAGCTCATGTATTCACATGGATTATTTCTCATAATATCACATAGCTTCTATTCTTTCTCAAGTAGTCACATAGATCATGGCATTAACAATCCAAATTGCATATAATCACGTAGATCATTTCTTAGATGTTCATTTAAACCTAATATCAATCTTGTTCACATATACATATATACTTCATATGTACATAGAAACACCTAGAACTTTCACATAGCTTATATCAATTTTCGGAGTCCTTTCATATTACTTGATAACATATATCATATATGTATATAATAACTTCTCATATCACTACCTTATGCACAATTTCTTTATTTCCTTAGATTCATAAATTATATCGTATTCTAAACATATGTCATTTAATAGTATTTTATTTATGTATTAATTTAATCTATTTACTTAATTCAATTTCTATATTATTATAACCTTTTCATATAACTCATAGATTTTAGTATAATTATCTTACATATTCATATCATCCTTTATATTTAGTTTCCTACTTATATCTATTCCCCTTTATTCTATAATTCAATCTTATTTAGTTCCCTTCACTCTCAATAATCAAAAGCTCTATTACTAATTCTCATAGTGGATCATATCACTATGTACTTGTCAATTCATGTTTCTATTATGCATATCACTGTTACACATGTTTACCTAGTCTTATCACTTCTCACGAACTCACTTCATCATATTTCCTATTATACATATTTTATCTCATAACCAGTATTCACATGGTCTTATATTTCATTATCATATGACTTATATTTGTTCTCCTATGACTCTTCGTAGACATCTATTTCCATTTCCATATATCACTTGACTTATCTTCTTTATTCCTATAATTTCATAACTTATTTTATATTCTTTCATCAACACTTAATAGTGTTTTTACATAAATCATATAGCACGTACAAAAACATATCAAATCATATAATCAAAACATACATACATTTCATATTAATTACATAATCATGTACTATACTATCGGAAATAAACTTATCGCAAGTCACTTTCCATATAATCCTATGTAATAAGATGCACTCACCTTGGCCTCACTAAGTTCCCATCCACTTTATGATTTACTCTCTTTCGATCGAATCTTAAATTGATAATCGTTCCGGAAGTGGTTCGTGTTCGATATCTACATAATCATACATTGATATATATCAGTATCCTATTGATATACTCTAATCTATCATTTTTTAGACCAAAAGAAATGTCTATTTCAATTTCCCTTGAAGTGCATCGATGCATTCTACAGTGTACCGATGCATCCCTTAACATGTGCATCAATGCACTCCTTATGCATCTATGCACTAATTGCATTCAATGTTTCCATTTTTAAGGGGTGCATTGATGCACTTCCTGTGTATCGATACATACTGAACAATTTCTGGATATTTACCCTTGATGCATCGGTACATGATGAATGTGTACCGATGCACACTAACCCAGAATTCCAATTTATGCCCGAAAATCCACTCTTTTCAGCTTAATTACTTCATATATCATCCCCTTTCTTATTCTTAACTTACATACTCATATTCAAACTCATTTCTATTCATTAATCACCTGTTTAACATAAAACCATATTCTCCATATGTAATTCAAGAATTACACTAAATTTTCAACATGTTCCAAATTCATTTTTATTACTTCATATCTCTTAATTAGATTGATGACAAGTCAAATTTATCTTCCAACTCTAGTTATGAACTCTATTTCAAGATTTCATCCAAGAACCTCAAATCTTTAATCCCTCCTAACTTCATTATACCTTGATTTTAAGATAACTTAAGCTTTCTTTAAGCTTAGTTATCATCTAATAATCAAAACTCAATCTTAAATTTAACCAAAAACTCAATAATCAGAAAACTCACCTTTGGCTCTTGATTTTTCACGCGTGAAGGAAGAAGAAAGATGAAGAGAATTCTGGAAACCACTTTGTTTCCTCTTCCATTCCACGTGTTTAATATATAACCATATTTAAATATTTTCCTTACAAATGACCCTTTTGCCCTTCAATTCACCTTATAATTACTAACATCTTTCAAGTAATATTTCAAAATAAATCATTGAACTATTTCATTCTTTTACTTTAATCACCAAATTCTGAAACTTTACAATTTGATCACTAACCCGGTATTGAGGATGTTACAATATTTACCGCATGGACTTTTCTGATGGTTATTTCAATATTTTACCGTTACATTGATTATATTTATTGAAACGGATTTTAATTATGTTTTGAATCTGAAAATGAATTTTGTATATTGCATGTGACTGTCTAGATTCGGGTTTGTCTAGGCCGGATCTAGGGATTACATGTAATTCAGAATGTGGCACAGATGAAGACAAATTATCCTGAACACATGAATGTCCTCTACGATTATGGATACCTCAACGGGGGCAGGCAAAGATGATTCCCGCTTCAGTGATGGTCCAGAACTGTAAAAATAACAAAAATCAATGTGATTACGAATACGGTTAAAAGAAACCTGAATGCTAGTCCATGACTGAAGCAAGCTACCTCTCTGGATCAGGAACCTTGGTACTTGTACACGAGAAAGGCATTTATCTCTTCCTCGCTCATTGAAGGAGTTGTGAAATATTATCGGAATTCAATGCTCTCAGGGTGTCATAATCTGGAACAGAAGGAAAGAAAATGATAATCTTCGTAAAACCAAACAAAATACAGCCAAAACTCTTTCAATATTTGTTGATGCATGCTAAAATCAACTCATGGAATCTTACAAGTGAAATTTGAAAAAAGCACCATACCTAGATCGTCAAATTCCAGTCAAGAAGTGCAAGTTGTAGTCTTAGTCCTTGTAAGCGTCCTCTTGTAGCGAAAGCAATTGATGGTGGCATGTGCAAACGCAACTCAGTGTGACCCAGCAAACCAGTAGCTGCTGCAGCATGAGTTCGGGCCTGAGCTTGAAATTGCATACACCCTTAGACTCGTAGCCATTAGAAAGAAGCCCACTACTAGCCAAAGCTGCAGAAAGAGACAGAGAAGATAACCACACGAATTGCGATGCATTAACAGACACGGAAGCATGCTCCCAGTGAATGTAGTGTGTACAAACCAGAAAGTTTGGTGACATTTGATGAGAGTTTAAAATCATGAACAACAAAAGAACTGTTGAAGACAAGAAAAATAGACGAGAGTTTATAAATGCAAGTTAATGATCAAGACCTCGAAATTCAAAGATGAGAATTTTAAAAATGAGAGAACCTTTTATGTTGGGGTTTTCCAGATCAAAGGCTACACGTTTTAAAATCTGAAGATTACCGAAAAGATCATCTCAAATCTCTCATCGTCTTTTTTGGTTTTGTTTCAGTTTTCATGCTCCAATGTTATTTTACATTTGATGTTTCTGCTATCCCTGAATATTTCCTCGGACGAAGTGCTTTCTGCCTCTTGTTGCATCTGTTCTGGGATTTGGTTTCAATCGTGTTTCCTTCAAAGTTCGTTAATGATTCAATTTTCTTTGATTAAAAAAAGACTAGGCGGATTAAGGGAAAATGTAGCTAAAGCTAATTTCACCGTAAAAGAAAGATTTCCAGAATACCCGAAGTTCCTTTGATTCTTTTGGCTTTATCATAAACAATCCAGAAGAAGTGCTATTTACAATAATAAAATATCACATTTTTCCCTCATAAATTTCAAAACCCATAAAAATTTTGAAGAAAAATAATTTTGTAGAAAACAATTTTATTCCAAAACAGAATTGGAGCCTGCGCTTATGTTTCTTGCAACCCTACGGAACATAGATGTTGAACCATTCCTGGTCAAACCACCGGCTTCTTCCCTTTCCCGATGAGACCTCAAACCCCTCAAAAACGACGCCACGTTTCTAACAGCTCTCCTAAACCCATTCTCTCGTCTTCTGACTCCGACCCACGTAACCCTCCTCCGCGATCCATGCTCCGAACCCGATTCACCAAACCCTCCGTCCATCTCTGTGTACACAACGGGCACTTCTCTTTCTCCCCTGAACCTTCCCACCGCGAAAACCCCACCAGGTAACCTCCATATACTGAGCCCCACCGTCTCCGATACGTCGTCGTTTGACTCGCTCCGATCCAACGGCAATTCGCGGCGGCAAAGTGGGCATGAGTTTCGCTGCGAGAGCCATGGGATGATGCAATCCTCGTGGTAAATATGCTTACACGGCATCTCCCTAGCTTCCGTACCGAGATCGAAAGCTTCTTTACAAACGGCACACTGAGTTTCTGAACAAACATGACTATTTTCTATTTGAACCGTCGGCATTGATTCGATTGCTGATTTCGAAGCAGGCGGATTCTCGGGTTGACCCAGTCCGGTTATTTCGATCTGGGAAAGTTGTTCCAATAAACGATCAAAATCCATACCCATTAATGATTCGGACATCGAACTCGGTATGGGTCTTAAACCGGACCCAGATCCGTCGTCATAGAAGAATCCAAAGCCACTGCCGTTATTTCCATCCGCGGTGCTGCTCTCTTCATCGGCTGAACCACGTAGGACGATGATCGGATTGATGTTAGACCGGTCAACGGAACCTCGACGATTCCTACGAAAAACGAGATTCCGAGTCCGATTCGCATTTTGACCGCTGTTATCATTGCTGGCTATCATATACATGGCTGGAAATCGACGGTGGTGATTATCTGATGAGTCGATCTCCTCGATGAAACCACCGTCACAGTAGGGGCATACAACGGCGTCGTTTTGTCACGTCTATAGGCAACACGCGAACCAGACGGGTGCAACTGTAACACCAATACGACGACGCTGATGACATGCTTGAATCCCCCGACAAGAATTCCAGATCCAGAAAGAAAAGTGAACGCTAAAAGATAAAGTAAAATCAGAAATGGAGCTTGACTCGCTTTTAGAGCAAAACGAGGCCGCCTTGAAGTTTAAACGCCGTAAGGTTTATGATGAGTCCACGTGGCGAATCAGTAGTGGAGAAGAAGAGAATAATCAACGGCGTTAAGGGATTAACCAGTCAAATTGAGACCGATGGTAAAGTGAAAAACTGGGGTACAGGGAGGGGCGTGAAAAGAGTCAAAAACTTAAGCTGTAAATATGCGGGACGCCGAGTTTGAATTCAAACATTTAGACGAGTAATGAGAAGCGCGTGTGGCGTGCTGGAGTTTGAGTGGACAGCTGGCAGGAACTACTAGGAAGATACTTTAAACCGAGGCAATAGGGGTGTCTTGCTCTGTCTTTGGTTGGAGTGTGGGTCTTAAAAAATAATTTAATTGATTAAATAAGTGATCTGTTAAAATTTAGATCGATTATATTATATAATTTAATCAAAAATATTATTAAGTAAAATAACAAATTAGGTAGCGCTTATATAATGTAATAGGTAGCGCTTATATAATGTAATAGATTAATTACTATAAACATTATCAAGCACAATAACATATTAGGTAGCGTTTATATAATGTAATAGGTAGCGCTTATATAATAAAATAAGTTAATTACTAAAAATATTATTAAGCGCAATAATATATTAGGTAGCGTTTATATAATATAATAGATAGCGCTTATATTAACATATTCTATCATAAAATCAGTATATTTATATCGGTAACATTGTAAATTTACCTATTACATTATAATTATCAGTTTCGATGTTTTTGGGATCGATACAATTTTAAATGTATCGACACTTTATGCGTGCACCTCGTTGGACATTCATTATGGAAAAAAAGTATCGACACAAACTTAAAACGTGTCGATACATTATGTAGACCTATTTTTTCATAAAACCAGTATATTTCTATAGGGTACATTGTAAATTTACATATTACATTGTAATTATCGGTTTGGATTTTTTGGGATCGATACTTTTAATAAATGTATTGACACTTTATGTTTGCACCTCGTTGGACATTCATTCTAGAAAAAAGTATCGACACAAACTTAAAATGTGTCGATACATTATATAGACCTATTTTCTCATAAAATCGATATTTTTCTACCGATTACATTGTAAATTTACCTATTACATTGTAATTATTGGTTTCGATGTTTTTGGGATCGATACTTTTAATAAATGTATCGACACTTTATGCGTGCACCTCGTTTAGCATTCATTCTGGACAAAATGTATCGACACTTTTTAAATTTGTGTCGATACATTATGTAGACTTATTCTCTCATAAAATCGGTATATTTATATTGGTTACATTGTAAATTTACCTATTACATTATAATTATCAGTTTTGATGTAACTTATGTGTCGATATTTTTAGAAAATGTATCGATACATATGTTTAATTATTCTCTTATTATAATATAATTAATGATATATTATTCTTATTATAATAAATAATAAATAATAAATATAATTTATAATAATTTTATTTTAATAAAATATAATAATCATAATTTTTTATTTATGAAATTATAGATATAATATTTTAATAATAATATTGACATAAATAATATTAAATAAATTATTCTAATATTTTAAAAATAATATTATTATTTTGTTAATAAATAATATTATTTTATTGTATTTGATGTTTATAATTATATTGTAATTATGATTATTTTTCATCATTTTATTATGATTATTTTTTAAAATTATATTGTAATTATATATATATATATATATATATATATATATATTATTTTATTATTTGAAAGTTAATATCGAAATAGAAATACCGTGTCCTTTTTTTCATTAATTATATTGTGGCAACTTACAAACTAAAAAATTAAAATTAATTTGTGTTTACTAATTTTATCATTAAAAAGTCTATTTTTACCGGTTTTGTTATTGTTGGGCATAACAAAACCGGTAAAAATTACCTAAAATATTATTATTTCTACCTAAAACATCAATGTTTTTTAACATTTCCGGTAAAATGCCCATCAATAACAAAACCGATAAAAAAAATAACAAAACCGGTAGCGCTTTACATGTTTTGTTAAAATAATAATGTTTTCGGTAATTTTTACCTATTTTATTATTGTTGTATATCAGTTACATTGTAAATTTACCTATTACATTATAATTATAACATATGTGTCGATACTTTTAGAAAATGTATCGACACATATGTTTAACTATTCTCTCATTATAATATAATTAATGATATATTATTCTTATTATAAAAAATAATAAGTATAATTTATAATAATTTTATTTTAATAAAATATAATAATCATAATTTTTTATTTATAAAATTATAGATATAATATTTTAATAATAATAATTACATAAATAATATTAAATAAATTATTCTAATATTTTAAAAATAATATTATTATTTTGTTAATAAATAATATTGTTTTATTGTATTTGATGTTTATAGACGTTATTACTGCTTTTCTTTTAATTCTAAAAGTGTCGATACTTAATGAAATCGATACTTTCAACATATCTGGTAGGTAGTTTAATGTAATAGGTAGCGTCTATTTTTTTTACCGTTTACATTATTATACTTGATAATGTTTACAGTAAATACTCGGTTATGTTATCATTAGTAATATTTTAGGCGTTTACCTAATATATTGTAATAACTAATTAAATAATTAACCTATTTTATTATATAAGCGCTACCTATTACGTTATATAAAAGATACCTAATATGTTATTGTGCTTAATAATGTTTCCAGTAATTAACCTATTTTATTATATAAATGCTACCTATTACATTATATAAGCGGTACCTAATATGTTATTGTGCTTGATAATGTTTTCAGTAATTAACCTATTTTATTATATAAGTGCTACCTATTACATTATATAAGCGTTACCTAATTTGTTATTGTGTTTGATAATGTTTCCAGTAATTAACCTATTTTATTATATAAGCGCTACATATTACATTATATAAGCGCTACCTATTACATCATATTTTTACATGTTATATTGTAAAATATTAAACCTTTTTATAAAGAGGATCGATACTTTCAACATATCAGGTAACATTATGATAAAACCGGTAAAATTTACATAATATGTTAAAAGTATAGATACTTTTTATAAAAATGTATCGATACTTTGTTGAAAGTTATGTAATTTATGTTTCAAAATTTTTTAATAGTGCTTCATGTTTTCCACCTACAATATTAATTTAATAATTTCATTTACACAAAAAATTATTTGATTGTTTTGATATTTTATAAAATATTATCTAGAATTTAAATTTAACAATTTTAACCAAAGATAATAATAAATATGTAATATCTATGTTTATTATTTTTAATTTAATAATAATATATACCGTAACATAAAAATAAACCATTAGATGTGTATAATTACTAAATTAATATCTTAAAACTCACTAAAAAAATAACCTTAAATTAATGTTTTTCATAGTGAAATAAGTATGGACACTTATATATATATATGTATTAATACTTACCGATAACCAAAGTTTACCTGTTACCAAATTTTTTAATAGTTTTTCATGTTTTCTACCTAAAACATTATTAGTCTGTCAACATAATAGATAGCGCTAAACCGAATTTATTAAATATCTTTTAATATATCTGGTAATGCCGTATATTAATCGTATATTAGTCGCCTTTCCTTAGATAATCCCCAACAATTATCCAAACTATTAATATATTTTGAGTTTATTTATTTAAAATTTTGAATATATATAATAAAGTACTCCATTGTTTATAAAAAAAAAATACCAGTAAAATAACTGTACCCAGGTTTCTTTTATTAATTTTTTTTTTAAAAAAAATTGATAATGAATAGAGTTGATAAGTTGTGTCCAAGAGCTGAGCTATAGCAAACTTAGTATTTAGTAATTAGGTGAGTTGTTGTTGGCCAAAAGGGGCATCAAGGAATGTGCTTTTATTTGCAGATGTATATATCTATATCTGTATTTTTTAAAAATATTTTAATTCAGTTTATTTATAATTTAACTTTGTTTATTACTGCTTTATTATTTGAATTTGATTTTTATTAAAAAAACTGTTCGTATTTACCCACTTCAGTTAAATCTAACACTTGATATCCCCCCCCCTAAAAAGAGTACTATTAGATATCCAATTTTATATATTATATTTTTAAAAAATGTGCATATTGTGATTAAAAGAACTGTTACATGCAGTGGAAACTATGACTGACTCCAAAATCAAATATTAAAGTATCGTATTGTTAAATTAATTTAAATTAAAAATAAAAACAATTTAAAAAAACGCAGATGTTTATACAAATCAAGCTTCAATTTGGGATATCAACTTTGTGAACAACTCTACCAGAGACTTTAATGACAAAAATGAGTTAGATATAGATGCAATCTACGCAGGTGGGAAATTGGGTTTGGGGTGAGCAATCATTGATGTTTGTTTCTCCTCCCAAAACCCACTTTCAGCCCCTAAAAGAACAATGTTGATTGTGGAAGCGCACGCCTTTAAAGTAGGATTCTAACCAACATTTTGTTTGCATCTCCCTGTGTTGATGATTACAGACTCTCACTTTGGGGCTCCTTTTTGGAATAATCTTAATTTTGCTCAATAAAGTACCCAACTTTCTTTTACATGCTGCCATTAGTCCTGATTTAGACTATCTTTTTGAAACAACAATGCACTTATGTATACTCGGAACTAGCTACATGTTTTGATTCTCCAACTACGTTTCCAATTAAATACTGTTTTGAAGGTCAAGACTATTTTCACGGTTATCCTTTCTTAATAATATTAAAAAAAAGCTTATGAGAAAAATATTATTATTATATATAGGGTAAAGTACATAAATGGTCCCCCAATTATAGGATGATATTTTGTCAAGTCTCTCGACTATTAAAAGTTACAAAATGATTCACTTGATATAGGAAGTTCTTTTGTTGAGTCCATCGACTATTAAATATTACAAAATTATCACCTGACTATTCATATGTTCTAAACTCAATTTTTTTTGTTAAAAATTTGGCGATAGTCTAAGTTGGACGTTAATATGTTGGTTGAGGTATGATGAAATCTGATCATAAACCCGTTTGAATTATATGGATTCATCATTCATTTGTACTATATCATCGAGTCGGCGCTTGAAACATCATGTTGTCGAGCCAGTGTTGTAAAGCAACGACAGTGTCAGTGGACATCATTAAAATATAATTTATCATATCTTAGTTAATATATTAACTTTTAGCTTAGACGACAGTCAATTTTTTTTAATAGACAAGGACGAGTATGAAACATATGAATAGTCGAGTGATTATTTTGCAACTTTTAATAGTCAGAGGACTTGACAAAACAATGACATATAGTCGATGAACTATTTTATAACTTTTAAAAGTATAAGTACTCAATAAAATAATATCATATAATCGAGGATCATTTGTGTTCTTTACTCATATATAATTATAAGTGAATTAATTGACTTGAAATTGGTAGGTAATAAATGAAGGAATTCTTAGATTGGGCCTAACCAATATACAATGACCGTAATATGGGCCTTGATTGATTATAATATAAAATTAAGGGTAAATTATATCAGTGACCACCTAACTATAGATCATTTTCATTTTGACCATCATTTTTGAATTCTTGTCAATCAGACCACCTAATTTTTTAAATGCATTCAATCATGTCACTAGCTGTTAACATTTAACAGAAGTGTTGTCGTAGAAGTTAATAAAATTAGTATAATTTAAATTTAGTCCTTATTACTTACACAATATATCAAATTGGTCATAACTTTAAATTAATTCAATATATTTAATCCTCCAATTATATGATGACATGTGTCATGATGCTTACATAAACTAATATTTATCTTATAATATAATGAAGGTCAGAACAATGAAAATAGAAGAAACACTAAAACGACTTGATTCAAATAAATTAATATTTCAAAATATATTGGTCATATTCAATTTGTCCCACCCAGAAAATATATTGTTTATATTCGACCCACCCCAAATTAATTTGAATAAATTAATATTTTAAAATATTTAAAATAATATACTTATAATTATTTATTATATTTTAAATGGTTAAAATAATATATTTTTACATTAAACTCGATCCAGTTTGAATATATATAAAAAGGTAAACTAGTAATTTATACTGGTTTGGGTCGGGCTAGCAATTTCTTACCTTAAGCCCGACCCTACCCCGATTCGAATATATTAATACTTTAATATAATACATTTATATTAATACGCTAGAAATGGGGTGGGTATCTTGGTATCCTCTAGGCTCAAGGAAAATGTAGTTGAAGTTTGTAGATACCGGGATAGGATCATGATTATTAAAGTTATTATAGAAGCGGATGTGGTGAATGTCCTTTCAGTGTACGCCCCACACGTTGGCCTAAGGGAGGGGGAGAAACGTTGCTTCTGGGATCAGTTAGATGAAGTACTTAGGAGCATTCCGAAGGACCAAAGAGTTTTCATAGGGGGAGACTTCAATGGCCATATAGGTAGTGCAACCGACGGGTATGACGGTGTTCATGGGGGTTTCGGTTTTGGTAGTAGGAACGAGGAGGGGCGTACGTTGCTTGAATTTGCTATTGCACACGATTTGGTGGTCACTAACTCATTCTTTAACAAGAGAGATGTGAACCTGATTACGTTCCATAGTGGGGGACATTGTACCCAAATTAACTATATTCTGGTTCAAAATAGGGATCAATGAACTTACATTGACTGTAAGGTGTTCCCTGAAGAGGCATGTGCTTCACAACACAAATTGTTGGTTTTGATGTTCCGCGTACGACACGAGCGGAGCACTCATAGGAGGGCTAAACTTGGTAAACCTAGGATCCTCTGGAAGAACTTATATGGAGCAACAACTGATGACTTTAGGAGTAAGGTTTTGTCTAATACAGGTTTTGGAACTACAAACTCAAATAATGCAGATATGTTATGGAAAAATATGGCAAATTCCATTATAGAGGTGGGCAAAAACACCCTTGGGTTGTCGACAGGGAAGGTCAATGAGCATAAAGAATCATGGTGGTGGAACGACGAAGTCCAAACTAAGGTGAAGACAAAGCAAACTTGCTTTAAGGAGTATTTACCCTGTAATGACGACGAAGAAAGATCGAGAGCTAAACAACGATACAAGGAGGCAAAGAGGGAAGTAAAAAAAAATGGTTGCTAAAGCAAAGGATAAGGCATACGAGGAAATGTACAAGAGATTAGACACCAAGGAAGGACAAAATGACATCTTCAGGCTAGCAAAATCCAGGGAGAATAGGAAGAAGAATCTAGGTAGCATTAGGTTTATTAAGGACAATAATGGTGTTCTTTTAGTGAAAGATCATGATATTAAGAGGGTTTGGGGCAATTACTTCTTTGGCTTATTTAATGACGGTGCCTCTCCTTGTAAAGATAGTACCATTGATGGGTCAGCCGACCACCATACTACGGCCAATAACTGCCCTACAAGTAGGATTGGGTTTGAGGAAGTCAAAATGGCTCTTAGAAAGATGGGGAGGGACAAAGTTGTCGGTCCATATCAAATTCCTATCACTATGTGGTTGGCCCTAGGAGAAGAGGGAGTTAAGTGGTTGACTAACATCTTTAATATTATTTTAGAGACTGCCAAGATGCCAGAGGAGTGGAGAAAGTCTACGGTAATAGCAATCTATAAGAATAAAGGAGATCCCCAACGTTCTGGCAACTACAGAGGTATTAAACTACTCAGCCATACCATGAAGCTATGGGAAAGGGTGATAGAGGCTAGGTTGAGACAGGTTACTAGGGTTTCGGAAAACCAATTTGGCTTTATGCCAGGCAGGTCTACTACGGAGGCGATTCATCTACTTCGACGGCTTATGGAGAAATATAGGGAAAAAATAGAGATCTTCACATGGCATTCATTGACCTTGAGAAGGCGTATGATAGCGTTCCACGCTATACGATCTAGAAGACCTTGGAAACGAGATGGATCCCAACTGCTTATATCCGGGTGATTCGTGATATGTATTGTAGATCTACTACATACGTCAGGACTACAGTTGGTGACACCGAGGCATTCCCGGTGGAAATCGGACTCCACCAGGGGTCGACTCTTAGCCCTTATCTATTGTGCGACACCAGACGGTGTTCCATGGTGTATGCTTTTCGCTGACGACATTGTCCTAGTTGCTGAAACAAAAACTGAGTTGAATAGTAGACTGGCTACCTGGAAGACTGCTTTGGAAGAAAAAGGTCTAAGGATCAATATTGAAAAGACAGAGTATTTATGTTCAAACCTCAGTGGGAACCAAAACGATGAAGATGTAAAAGTATGCATAGAAGGACGTGTTCTCCCCTCAAAGGATTGTTTCAAGTACCTATGGTCTATGATACATAAAGATGGGGGTGTGGATGATGATGTTACATACCGTATAAAGGCGGGATAGCTAAAGTGGATGGCTGCTACTGGAGTTTTGTGTGACAAGAAGGTGCCTCTAAAACTTAAGGAAGAATGTTATAGAATGACAATAAGACCAGCGCTGCTGTATGGATAAGAATATTGGGCAATCAAGAAGGATCACGTAAGGAGGATGGAGGCCGCAGAAATGAGAATGCTTCGATGGGCATGTGGTAGGACTCTGTGGGACATGACACCAAACTCTGCTATTATGACGTCCTTGGGGGTGGTGTATGTATCCGAAAAATTGAGAGAGAGAAGACTACGGTGGTTTGGGCATATCCGTAGACGACAACCGTCGGATGCAGTCAGGAGGGTAGAGTCGATTACAGTCGACGGTGCCAGAAGGAGAGGACGACCAACGCGGAAGTGGGAAGATTGCTTGAGATTTGATTTGAAGGATTTAGCCCTTACCGAGGACATGACCTCTGATAGGAAAGTATGGAGACTTAAGACCAGGGTAGCCGAGTAGTGCGGGTCACATCCATAGGGTGTATCATCTCTGTCTTCTTTTAATGCCTTTGTAGTAATTTCTATGACTTTTTTTTACGTCTCTGTCATTGGAATTTATGAAGGCTTAGGACTTGGGTAGCGGAGTAGTGTTACCTTAGTTTAGGTTTTAACCCATTTAACTTTATTCATTCTCGTTGCTTGCTATTGTTGACTTTCTGTGTATCCTTCTCGTCATGTTTCCTCTTTTTATATTTTGTCGGGTCTTACGTTTCTGTCTATATGCAGAGATTTTTACACATGGATTCATTTACAGGGATTACTTCCCATTACAGACGCGCATATGAAGACTGCATATAAAGACTGTTTCAACTATGTATTTATATATACATGAATTGCATTTTATCTTTATTTTTAATTTTCTGACTGCCGGAGGTCTTCCACGAAAGCTGCTCTCAACCTGGCGTTGGGGGCAGCCTACTACCCTACCTCCCCCTTACCCCATTGCATATGGGAATAGGGTTTTGTTGTTGTTGTTGTTGTTGTAAATAGTAAAAATAATAAAATTTTCCTTAAAACCGACCCTTGAATATAAATATAAAAGAATAAACTAATAATTTATATCGAGTTAGATCAAGTAGTTTTAGTGTTACTTTTATATTCATTGTTCTGACATTCATTATATTATAAGATAAATATTAGTGGTTGAGATTATTTTTTATGATCTAAGGAGGCCCAGGTTTGAATCCACCCCCCCCACTCCCTATGAAAATATGTTGTTTCAATTTATTTTCCTTCCATCGGATGGTGCCACATGTCACCAATGATATCGTGACACGTGTCATCATATAATTGGAGGATTAAATATATTGAATTAATTTAAAATATGCCCAATTTGATAGATTTTATAAGTAACAAGGACTAAATGTAAATTATTCTAATTTTATTAACTTTCACATTAGCACTTCCGTTAAGTTTTAACGGCTAGTGGCCTGATTGGATTTCATTTAAATAGTTGGGGTGATTTGATTGATAAGAATTCAAAATTGGTGGTCAAAATGAAAGGGGTTATAGTTGAGTGGTCTCTGGTATAATTTATCCTAAAACTAACCTTCACGTTTTTTAAGTATTTTATTTTATTATTACAAATAAAATTAAAATAACGAATGGATAATAGATTCCTTCTTTTATTCCGTGTCACATCTTTCAATATACGTAAAGCTGAGTGTTGTCGAATATCAAGTTATACGTGTAAGAAACATGGTATTGAGCATATTACATGAAAAGTAGCACTAGGAAAGGCGTTACTATAAATAAATAAAAAAACATAAATTATCTTTTAAGATTATCTTACAATAGATTTGTTAGAAAAATAACTCTCAAACTACACACGTATAGGATTAACTCGTATCCTATGAAATGCAAAAAAATGTCTCGTTTTATACAAAGCGTGAGGTACGTCCTGCGTGGATGCACTTCAGAAAGAGTTATTTAATTTTGATATTAAGTAGCGTTATGTAACACATGAGGTTCTCGAGATATTAAACAGTCTCGAGAAATTTATCGCAAATAGAATTCAATGTAATTCACGTGTTTTATTGTATTTTTACCTATAAAATTTGTATCTACATACAGTTTTTTGAGGACGGACTTCCAGCTCAGAGAAGGGAACTTGCCGACAAGCTTTTTGGCCATGTTTTAACACTTAGTCTTGAAATGTATGGTTGTCGGATGATCTAGAGGGTATTAGTATATGGTTTTTATTCTTTAAGACTTTATTTTTCAGCTTTCTTTATGTTATTTTGTGTTTTCAATTTCATATAAAGTTTGTTCAAGTCTTTGTTTATGTTATCTTGTAAACACATAATATACATTTCATGGTAATAGACTAAAAGTGCTTGCCTTCGTCATCTCGGTATCATGCTTTCTACATATAGATTTCTTGAAGCACTCACGCATATGCTTTGTTTAACATTCAAGGCCATAGTTGTTGATCTGGATCAGAAGATCAAAATGGTTTAAGAGCTTGATAGTAGCGTTATGCGATGTGTACGTGATCAGAACGACAATCATGTTATCCAGAAGTGCATTGAACGTGTCCTTGAGGAAAACATTCAATTTATTGTTGCAACATTTTTTATCAAGTTGTGACGATTTCTACTCATCCATTTGGGTGCCGAGTGATACAGGTTCAGACCTCGTCGTTTTTGGTTATTTTTTACCTTTTGAACCGTTCTATATAAAAACGAGTAGTGTGTAATCCTATATTATGATTATTATTATTTCTTAACATTGCAGAAAATATTGGAGCACTGCAAGGACCCAAAAACACAACGTAAGATTATGGATGAGATTTTAGGAGCTGTTAGCATGTTGGCCCAAGACCAGTATGGAAATTAGTGGTCTAAGTTTGTATTCTTTTCGGGAACTTATATACGTATGATATTTCTCATGCCGCTTGACACGTGAACTAACCTCATTCATGCACTTAACAACATGTGGTGGAGCACGGAAAGCCTGATGATCGTTCGGTTATAATTAAGGAATTAGCTGGAAAAATCGTCCAGATGAGTCGGTAGAAGTTAGCCTCTACTGTTGTTGAGAAGTACCGAACTTTTTGGGTCCCGATGAACGCCAATTGTTGGTGAATGAAATGCTTGGTTCTACGGATGAGAATGAGCCTCTTCAGGTTTGTCCATTCCTTGTGCTATTTATTTATTTCTTTTAAGCTTTGATTAGAAATGTTTTTCCGATTTTCTGTCCTCGTGTTTGAGGAAAAAATGCCAATGGCAACTTCACTCGGTCTGAAAACAATTTGAGAAAAGCCATGTTTAATTACCAACTCAATTTGTACCAGTTTCGGCTGAATATGTAGGTCTTCCTTGTTTATCAGAACTATGCGTACATTCATATTTGTAACTCGAGTGCTTATATTGATCCAAGGGACGAACCTGCACACAAAGTATTGAAACTCTAGACAAATGCATATTACACTGATGTCTTGGGATGCCATATCCTGAGATGTAACCAGAAACTTTCTGAATGGTGTCAAGGATTTACCTTCGACTTTTCTCTAGAAATAGTTTCTCTGAATATCTCGTTATCCATTTAATTTTTACTGGCAAATGTTTGTCCATCCCAGGCAATGATGAACGATTAGTTTGTGAACTACGTTGTACAAAAAGTGCTGGAGACTTGTGATGACAAGCAACATGAGCTGATCCTTTCTCGAACCAAGGTCCATTTAAATGCATTGAAGAAGTACAGTTACGAAAAACATTTTGTTGCGCGTGTAGATAAGCTTGTTGTTTCTCTCTCTTTCGTTTTTTGCTCGAGGAACCTTCGAATAAATAACATAACCATGACTATGACACTCGAATTCATAGCATCGAAGTTCACCTATCTTCAAATGATAGATTTGGATTCCACCCCTTTAATCATCATGTGCATTTCACAACTCATAATTTTACATCGTTTTCATAGAGAAGAATTGTTGCTCGGTCTCCCAACCTGTCTTGGTTGGTGTATGGAAGAATATGTTTTGTACAACTAACAGAGGCTATGCGATGTTCTCGTCTTCCTTTCATCGGTGTATCTTTCAACCTCATCTTTTTACAGATAGGTACCCTACGGAAATAAAAAAGGTTGTTTGTGCTGGAAAAATGTAAATTGTGTAGCTTAAGGCTTGGTTTAGAGCAAAGCTGAGGTTTTGTAGTTTGAATACATATAACCGGTTGCGCATGCAGATGAGTTTAAATGATTATACATGTGTTCCTGAGGGTGTAAAATTCTGGATGGTGAAGTAATTTTATATCATCACGAGACTGTACAAAATGTCGGCATGGAGGGCAGTTGAGGCCCGAGTTTTTTACGCCATCAATGTATACTTTTTGACATTTTCTTCCCTAAACGCCCAATTTTCTTTGCGCTACCACCCTGTTTATATTTATGGGTTACATCAATGAGCTCATGCTTTTTAAGCTATTAGAATGTTAACATCTGCATTTGCCCTGAATTCTAATTAAAATATCTGAATATGTACTTGTATATTAGCCCAACTAAATGTACTCAATACGACCAACAGAATAAAAAAACGAACCAGCAAAAATTAAGTCAACCTATACAACCAAGCAGGAACACCTAAGAAGGATCAACAAAAACAATCCCTCTTAAGTAATCAACCCGCCAAACCCCAACTCACGCAGAGAGCACTATTAGCAAGTCCTCCAGATTTAATCCTTTTTATGCATCGTTAGACTAATCAACTATTTAATCTGCCCCACAAGACCATTCGCAGTTGCTGCATGCCCCCGGAAGTGTCTCCGATTACGTTCCCTCCATATATAGGTAATGTAACAACAATTCTATGACATTTTCAATAAAGTTGAGAGTAGAGATTTACCTTTCAAAGATTAACAAGCCCAACTTAGCTCTTGACTCCAATTCAACATCCGTCGCTGTTGGTGACAGATATTCAAAATGCTTTCTTGCACTGCCTTGGAAAAGCAACTTTAAGAAAACAAGTGATCCCTTGTTTCTTGCTTAACAGAGCAAAGCTTGTAAATCCCTTCACATCCACCCGAAACGAGATAAGCCTGTTCTTAATAGTTAGTCTGTCCAGAGTAGCTATCTAAACAAGGAAAGAATACTTTGGAATATGACCCGAGTGCCACACATGCCTCTCCCAATTCATTCCAAATTCCACGAGTAGAAGGAAAAGCAAGCTCATGCATCCCCTGAATGCTTGCTGCCTTCACCTGAAGCTGCATCAAACACCTCCAAGTCCATCTGCAGCTTTGAGGACAATAAAAATTCTAAAATGAGTTATTCTTAATAATATAAACACGAACTCAGGCCACCCAAATATCTGAGTATTATTCAAATAAAATATTCAAATCGAAATCTTTGAATTTCAATATAATTCCATCTGTTTATCTTGTAAGAGTAGAGTAATGCAAAGAAACTATTGATTAATTCTATGTAATTTGATATTAACAAGTTTTTTTTCTCAAATTCAGCCAAACACACACATATATTATTCATGGTTTAAATTGAGTAAATTTAAATTATCATTTCTTTTTGTTATAAAAAAATTATCATTTCTTTTATAAAACACCGTAGGAATGCTTGCACCTCGCAGTCAAACAAATGCTATTATTCGATCCGATTATCAATATAAATATATACATATATTATTTAATTCGTTAATAGTATATGTATAGTGAATGTCTCAGTTCTCAAATATACTTTTTTTAAACAATAAATAGATAAATTGCACTGTATTATTTGAAGAAAGAAAGAGCATTAACCATCCGAGATATTCTAGATTGTGGGTTAGAGTCATCAAACATAAGTACCGTTGGCATGGCCAAATTCCGGAGAGCATTAACCATCCGAGAAGTTCTAGATTGTGGAAGGGTTTGGTTTGCATTTGGGAAGAACTATAGTGTTACTTGGAGCATTCGAGATGGCCTGCAAACTGATTTCTGGTGTGATAGTTGGGTTAATGATTCGGAATTGCTCGTTAATTACTCCATTCCCAATCAAATACCCCAACCAACGCCGATGTGTTCGATGGTTACGGCTACAGGCCAGTGGGTCTGGGAGCGACTGCGTGACCTTGTTCCAAGCCATATCTGTAGTTAGTGGTGTGTTGCATTAGTAGTGTGTTTCTATGTATGGTATGTATTGTATACTCATTCGTCATATGATATATTTAATAGATAATTTGAAGGAAAATGAGTTAATGAGATTAATTTAGATTAAAATTATTAAGGATTTAATCACTTGTTATGTAATGAGATGATTGATTGATTAAGATTTAGTGTGACAATTGACGTTGAATTTATCTAGCAATTTCAATGCTTAAATAGAGTGTTGTTCTCCTTATAGGTCTTAGGTTCGAACAGTTACATCTATAATATATATATTATTAATGACTAAGAAAAATATAAACAGATATAATTTTATAATATTTTAAATTATTTAAAAAAATTAAAGGCTATTGGTTGAGATCTAATCACTTGTTATGAAACTAACCTAAATACACGAAAAACTAGTACTCCCTCTGTCCCATAAAAGATGTCAATTATTCATTTTTTGGACAAGTTTTTTAAACGTCGACTAATTATTATTTAAAATTTAATATTGATAAAAATATGTAAAAATATATTTTTAAAAACCTTCAATCAAATAGTTTTCAAAAATATATTTTATAAAATTTAATTATTTAAAATAATCAAGGTCAAAGTTTAATTTTTTTTTACTTTTTAATAGCCAATAAGTGACATCTTTTATTGGATAGATAGAGTATAAATAAATGAATGGATGGAAATACTTTCAACGGTTATGGTAAGATAATATAAACACAAAAAAGAATATGTATATACTTTAGTATATTTACATTTACGAACTAAGCTATTCCAATAAATAAATAAATAATTATTATTTCTAGAGGTTTCAGATTCAAGCACGTCATATGTCAAGGGTGTTTAAGAATTTATTGTCAAATAGATTAAAAACTTTTCAAACATATATTAATAATACATTGTAATCACTCTGAAATTAATGAAAAAAATTTCGTAGATCTATATTTATTATATTAAAAAATTGTCGTGGGCTTGGGAACCTGCGAATAGTTTGAGCTTGTTGGGAAATCAGGCTAAGTAACACATGAAATAAATGAACAGTAAAGAAAATAAAGAACACAAGATTTATCGAGGTTCAGCAAGGTGCCTACGTCTTCGGGAGCGATAACCGACTGTTTTCTTATTGTTAGCAATAATAAATAACAATTAGGTTACAATTACATAATATAAAAAACAATCTCGGTACAATTACCAAAACTTCAACATCTGTCCTCTAACTGGTATATGAGCCATACCTAACAAATCTCCACCTTGACGAATATCCTGCCTCTTGGAGATAAAATAAAAAATCGGGAGTTTACCGAACATCAAAGTGGATTGGGCTACCATGCTTCTCTAGCAACTGTAAACATTCAACAAGTCCAAGCAATTCATGAACATGTCAGTAGTAACTAGCTTGATCAACATATCAATTGCATTCTCACTAGTATGAACCTTCTGTAACAATATCCTCACATCAATATGCTTAGTTCTAGCGTGATACACCTGATTCTTAGCAAAATGAATAGCACTTTAGTTGTCACAATGCAACTGAACTCCACCTTGTTGAACACCCAATTCCTTCACTAGCCCAGTAAACCATAAAGCTTCTTTTGCAGCTTCAGCTGCTGCCATGTATTCAACTTCAATTGTATATAACGCCACAATAGACTGAACAGTTGACTTCCAACATATAGGCCCTCCATCAAGAGTAAAAACATACCAGTTGTAGATCTTTTATCATCCAAATCACCTGCATAGTCTGAATCCACATATCCTATAACCAAAGAATTATCCTATTGATTACCAAAAACAATTCAATTCCCTACAGTGCCCTTTAAATACCTGAAAATCCAGTTGATTGTTTCCTAATGTCGCCTACTTGGTTTAGACATGTATTTACAAACTTGACTAACATCATGAGCTAAATCAGGGCGAGTACATACCATTGCATACATCAAGCAACTAACAGCGCTGACATATGGAACCTTTCCCATGTCTACAACTTCATTATCTGTCTTAGGACATTGTTATGAAGAAAGCTTAAAATGATTTTCCAATGGAGTGCTTACTGGCTTTGAATTGCTCATCCCAAACCTGTCTAACACTTTCTCAACATAGCCCTACTGAGATAACCACAGTTTCCTTGAGCCTCTATCCCTTTGAATCTTCATTCCAAGAATTTTCTTTGCAGCACCTACGTCTTTCATATCAAATTCCTAGCTCAATAAAGTTTTCAAACCAACAACATCATACACATTCTTTGCAGCAATCAACATATTATCAACATACAACAACAACAACAAATAAAAGAACCATCATCAAGGCGATTAACATAAACACAACAATCATACTCACATCACTTGTAGCCCATCTTAATCATATTGGAGTTGAACCATTTATACCATTATCTTGGAGACTGTTTCAACCCATTTAAATATTTCTTTAACCTGCAAACCAAATGCTCGTGTCCAAGTTGAGTGAACCCTTCTAGCTACTGCATATAAATCTGCTCCTCTAAATCACCATGCAAAAATACAGTTTTAACATCCATCTGCTCTAAATGCAAATCCCAACTAGATACTAAAGCAAGTACTGGCCTGATTGAAGTATGCCTAACCACAGGAGAAAAAAAATTCATCATATTCTACTCCCTTATGCTGTGAAAAACTCTTTACTACCAATCGAGCCTTAAACGTTTCCTTTCTTTTTCTGAAACTGCTGGTTTCTTTTTATACACCCATTTGCAACCAATAGCCTTCTTTCCCTCATGAAGTCGAACCAACTCCCATGTAAAATTTTCTGCAAAGACTCCATCTTCTCAACCATTGCAACCATCCATTTCTCTTTCCATTGACTAGTAATAGTCCCTTAAAAAGTAGCTAGATCATCACTACTAATGAGAAGTGCAAATGAGACCATGTCTTCAAAACTCAAATGTTTGTAGCCTTTATATTCATGCACCTGTCTCTGTCTCTGGCTAAATTATAATCTTGCAAATCAATTGTATTAGAACCACCAGAAGTTAGATTAGAACTTTTCTCTCTCACACACTCTCAGCTGTTACTGGATCTAAATCCATCAATGCCTTGTCTTGGTTCTGCTATAACATGAACTTCTCATCAAAGACTACATCTCTACTGATCAACAATTTCTTTGCAATCGGATCCCAAAACTTGTATCCTTTGACGCCTTTATTGTAGCCTAGAAAGATGCATTTCTTCGACTTTGCATCAAGTTTTGATCTCTCATCACCATGTACATACACATAAGCAGGACAACCAAAAATCCGTAAGTGATCAAAATCAACTACATTACATGTCTATACCTCTTCTGCAATCTTGTCACCCAATTATGCCCTTGGTGATCTATTAATGAGGTAGCATGTCATGCTCACAGCCTCTGTCCAGAAGCTTTTAGGAAGCCCTACATTCAGTTTCAAACATCTTGTCTTTTCATTCAATGACATGTTCATCCTTTCTGCAACACCATTTTGATGTGATGTCTTGTGCAATGTAAAATGCCTCTGAATCCCATGTTCCTCAAAGAATTTCAAAAATTGTAAATCATTGTACTTTGTACCATTATCAATCCTCAAATATTTGATCTTTTTACCAGTTTGGTTCTCCTCCTCAGCTTTCCACAGCTTGAACTTGGCAAAAACTTCAGATTTATGTTTCAAGAAATACACCCAAACTTTCCTAGACAAATCATCAATAAAAGTAACATAATACATAGATCCACCCGATGATGATTTTCTGGTAGGCCCCCCCATACATCAGAATGCACATAATCAAGAATCTTTTTAGTTTTGTGCTTTCCAATCATGAAACTAACTCTAATTTGTTTATTAAGAACACAAAACTTGCAAAAATCGAGCTTGCATATTTTAACACCATGCAATAATTTTTTTATGCAATTCAGTCATTCCACATTCACTAAGATGAGCAAGACGTATATGTCATAGTTTTGTATTATCATCATATGACTTAATAGAATGAACTCCACCTACAACTGTACTCCCTAACAGTTTATAGATATTCCCTAAAGTCATCTTTCCTTTCATCACAGTCAATGCACCTTTAACAATTCTAATGGTTTCCATATCCTCATCTTCCTTCGGAATAAAACCATTCTTATGCAAAGTGCTTAAGGAAATTAGATTTTTTTTGAATCTGTTATATTCCTAATATCACATAATGTCCTAACAATACCATCATACATTTTAATTCTAACTTCACCAATACCAACAATATTGCAATATCTATCATCACCTTAATAGACATAACTAAAATTAACTGACATGTTTGTCAAAAACCACTCCATGTTAGGCGTTATATGATAAGAGCATCCTGAATCAAGAATCCATGCAACTGTCAACTGAGTTGTTGAAATAGAAAGCATGTCACCATCACTGTAATTTGTATTATCATCATGCACCACAATCACAGACTTGGATGATTTATCACGTTTCTCATCAGTCTACTTTTTTCGTTTTGGACAATCTCTCTTCATATGTCCCGGGTCCTTGCACTTATAGCAATGAATTATCTTTTTGCCCCTAGACTTTGATCTGGAATTTCCAAACCCCTCATTCTTTGACTTTCTTCCACGGTCTTGATTACCCTTAATATATAAACTATCAGCATGAGTGTTTTCCCCTATATTTTGTGAGCTAACAAGGCTACAATAATCTCTCAACTTTGATTGTTTCTTTCCCATATGTAAGAGTAGTCACCATGTGTTCGTAAGAGGAAGTCAATGAACACAACATAATCATTACCCTTTCTTCATCCTCAGTCTTCACATCAAGTTGAGCCAAATATATAATTATTTGATTGAATACGTTCACGTGCTACGTCAAATCATTGTCTTCCTACATCCTCAGCCCATACAACCTCTGTTTTAGATACAATTTATTTATTAGTGTTTTGGACATAAATTGACTTTCCAATTTCTTTCATATTTCTCCTGGAGACGACAGACTCATTACATTATACATAACCTCATATGCCAAACATATGGTTCCTGTTGCTCGTTGCTGCAATTATTCCCAATCTTCCTTCTTCATCGATTCCATCTTTTGAGATCGTAAAGCTTTTAAAACCCCTTGTTGCACCAACAAATCCTTTACCCTCATTTGCCATAATCCGAAGTTACCATGACCATTAAATTTTAACACTTCGAATTTCGCACCTGACATAGCTATCTCAACATGCTCTTGATACCAATTTTGGAAATCAGGCTAAGTAACACGGGAAATAAATGAATAGTAAAGAAAATAAAGAACACAAGATTTAATGAGGTTCGACAAAGTACCTACATCCTCGGGAGCGATGAGCAACTATTTTCTTATTATTAGCAATAATAAATAAAAATTAGGTTACAATTACATAATATAAACTGCTCAACTCTGCTCCAACATCTTCCTTCAACTGGTATATGAGTCATACCTAACAGAGCTCTTCAGCAATTAATTGCTCACAAAGATCCTGATGTTGTGTTTCTTTGTGAATCTTGTCTTCAGCAAAATAAGTTTGAACAACTCAAAGTGTTTCTTCAAATGGATCGATGTTTGTGTGTTCCTAGTTCTTCAAATTGTTCTGGTTTAATTGTTCTCTGAAAGCATTCTATTTATATGGATTTATTATCTCATCAGATCACCCTATTGACATATCAGTTCATGGCATTGACACCCCGTTCAGGTTCACCAGATTGCATGGTTTTAGTGATCAAAGATATCAAGCCAATTCTTGGGCGTTAATCGACTCCCTTCGTAGTCAATCATACCTCCCGTGGGTGATTGGCGGTGGTCTTAATGAAATTCTGTCCGACTCGGAGAAATCTGGTGGCTGACGTCAATCTCGTTCGAATATGATTACTTTTCGGCATTGTCTTAACCATAACTTTCTTTGGGATATTCTTCTAAGTAGTGGATAGTTTACGTGGTTCTGGGGTAGGTCACCATCAGTGATCATTTGTGAGAGACTTGACCATTTCCTTGGCTCATCATCTTGGATGTCTCTCAGTGCATCTCATTCTGTTACGAGTGAATATATGTCTAAGTCGGATCATTGCCATCGGTTGTTAGACACAGAGCAGTCCCTACCATCGTCGCATAGATGTCGAGATGATTGTTTCCATTTTTGAAGATTGTTGGAAAGATGAACCGGAATGTATTCAATGGGTTCAAACAGCTTGAGGACAAAAGCCTGGACCGACAATGAATAAAATTAATTCAGTAGCTACGGCTCTGAATGGTTGGCAGCCGGCCAGAAGACGATAAGAGAAAGATTCAATTCATGCTCTCCTATACCGAATTAACTCCTTACTGCTACAACATTTGTCTGCCTCCGACTTGCATGTTATTAGCCAACTTCGGGAGGATTTAATGAGGCGGTTGGCTAGAGAGAAAATTTCTAGGAAGCAACGATCCAGAGTATTATGGCTTGCGCATAGGGACTCCAACTCCTATTTTCATGCACGCACTTCTTCAAGAAAACGGAAGAATTACATACGGGGACTTTCCACGACATATGGTACTTAGATTAATGACTTGGATTCAATCTTATCTGAAGTACACGCTTATTTTTTATTGGCTTACCAATCCCCATCCCCAACCCCAACCTCTTCTTTGAAATTATTATCTACCGTAACTCCTGTTTCTAAAAAAGATTTCTTATCATAAATACGTATATAATTTTATTTAAAAAGTTGGGAGTTTGGAATTCAAATTATGCATGTTTAACTAATCTTTAATCACATTTGTTTAATTATGTTGAGTTGGGATATATCCTTTGGCCGACAAGGATTGCATGTCTCTCATATATTTTTTATCGATGATCTCATTCTCTCTGCGAGAGCTGATTCACAACATGCGGGCACTATTAATTCTGTACTCTCAAATATTGATTATTTCTCTAGTCACAAGGTCGGTAAAGCTAAGACTCAAATGTACTTTTCGCCTAATACTGATGTGGTTACTCGTAGTTTCATTGTCTCCAAGCTTGGTTTTCAAGAAGTTAATTCTCTCGACAATTATTTGGGTGTTCCCGTTTTCTAGAAACGTCCCACTACTTCAGATTTCGCTTTCATTGTTGATATGGTTTAGAATTAACTTTCAGGGTGGGCTGCTCAAACCTTGTCCTAGTTGGCCTTCTAACTCTTGCAAGTTCCATACTCCGTGTCATTCATATCTATTTTATACAAACAATGTGTCTCCCCAAACAAGTCTGCGAGGACATTGAGGCTTGCATTCGAAGATTTCTTTGGGGATCTACTCCTACGAATGCGAAAGTCTCGGTTGTCAATTGGGAAACTGTATGTCAACCTAAAACCCGAGGCGAACTTGGCCTACCTTGGATGCATGATAAAAACTCCGTTTTCATGATGAAGTTGGGATACCACCTTCTGACTTGCCCGAATGCTTTTTGGGTCAAAATCCTTCGACAAAAGTACAAGATTATCGAGTCCTACCCTGCAAGTATTCACCGAACAGTTTGTAGCCCACTTTGGCGTGGACTTTTGAAAGTTTGGACTTGTCTCCTTTCTTTCCTTGTGTAATTGATTGGCTCTGAGAATAATTATAAATTTTGGAGTGATAATTAGGTTCCCTCGTTGGGTCCCCTCCTCAACCACCATTATTGATGATCTCCTTGTTCGTGACTTGGTCACTGTTCAGATATGTTCATGCACGTGAGTTAGAGTCTTCATGCATGTCATGCATGTAAGCTGAGAAATGATGATGGATGTGGTTAACCATCATATGAAGTTGTTAGGAAGCAGTTTTAGGGTTGTTAGGCTATTAGAGTTTGTTATAAGTGTGTTATAAATGTAAGTGTAAGTGAGAAGCATGATGAGTTGATTTAATAAAGAATATTTTTTATTCATTTCTGTTAGTTATTTTGCTGCAATTACTGCATTGCTTAACATGGTATCATTCGCCGGACGTTCCTGAGGTTCCCGTACGTTTTGTGTTAAACTCTCGATCATAGAGGTTCCTGCTGGAAAGACTTTCACAAACAAGAAGGTTCACATCATCCTTGATAAAACTAACTTCCTTCTATGAAAGCAACATATTTTGTTGACTGTTCGCAGTCATCGGCTGGAACAGTTATTAACTGGAGTGGTGCGTCCTCCTCCTGCAATAGTTGAGGATGAGAATGGCGATATGGTGGCAAATGAGCTGCATGAGGAGTTTGTTGCATAAGACAATTCACTAGCTTCTTGGCTACTATCCACGATCAGCCCGCATTTGTTGCCCCAGTTTATTGGAGCGGAGACGACGGCGGTGGTCTGGAGTAAGGTGTTGCAGTTCTTTTCAAATCGGTCCACAACAGCGGTTATCAGCCTTCACTATAAACTTTAGTCACTCGAGAAAGGTAGTGATAACATGTGAACATACCTCACTCATATCAAAGAGGTGTGTGATGCGTTAGATTCATATGACAGAGTACCAGCCTTACATTGCGTTTATAACCACCATTAAAGAGGCCTTGTCCCTTGATCAGATATGCTCAATGCTGATTGATGCAGAAACGTAGCTTGCTGGATTTAACTCTCAAGAAGAGTTTTCTTCCGATGAGTGCTCACTTTGCTCAATCTAGTCCTACTTAGAAGAACGTTAATCATACATTTCACGATCGATCTTTGGGAAGATATGAAACTAGTACTGGAGGACGGGGTCGTGGTCGACCACGGGTTCAATGTCAGTTATATGAAAAAAAAATGGCCACCTTGTTGTTGATTGTTGGTACAGGTTCGACCAATCGTTTACCAGCCGATCAACTGAGCGTGCTGTAAGTCGTGGTGGTTCGGGATCTGTAAACTGCTCTAGCCTGGAATCGTCTCATCTTGATGTGGATTGTTGACGAAAACGGGTAAAGAAAACGAAAGAACACGAGAATTTTACGAGGTTCGGCAATGTGCTTACGTCCTCAGTGCCTAGGCGGCGCTAGAATTTTATTCAATAATCTTTTAGGTCTAGGTTACATCTCTATTTATAATAGAAAACCCTGGTACATAATTACAAAATCAACCCTGTACCATACCACGGGGGCTACGCCCCCGCACCCCAACCCACATAATTTGTAACCCCACAACGAGACTTTCTTTGTAAGGACAGTTGATGTTCGCTTCGCTCACTCCGCTCCATCTCCTGTCCTCTTTACTGGTATATTTATGAGCCATACCTAACAAATCTCCACCTTGGCGAATATCCTGCCCCTTGGAAACTTCAATGTGGGTTGGGTTACCTTGTTTCTTTAACAACTCGAAACATTCAACAAGTCCAAGCAATGCTTGAACTTGTCTGTCGTAACTGGCTTGGTGAACATATCAGCGGCATTCTCATCAGTATGTACCTTCTGAAACAAAACCTCTCCAGATGCAACCAACTCTCTGATCTTGTGGAACCTTACATCAATATGTTTAGTTCTAGCACGATACACCTGATTCTTAGCCAAGTGAATAGCACTTTGATTATCACAAAGCAACTGAACTCCACCTTGTTGAACACCCAACTCCTTCACTAAACCAGTAAGCCATAAAGCTTCTTTTGCAGCTTCAGCCGCTGCCATGTATTCAGCTTCAGTTGTAGATAATGCCACGACAGATTGAACAGTAGACTTCCAGCAAATAGGCCCTCCACCAAGAGTAAACACATACCCTGTCGTAGATCTTCTATTATCCAAGTCACCTGCATAATCTGAATCCACATATCCTACAACCAAAGGATTATCCCGCTGACTCCCAAAAACAATTCCATGTCCCACAGTACCCTTTAAGTACCGAAAGATCCACTTGACTGCATCCCAATGTTGCTTACCAGGTTTAGACATGTACTTACAAACTTGACTAACAGTATGAGCTAAATCAGGACGAGTACATACCATCGCATACATCAAGCAGCCAACAGCATTAGAATACGGAACCTTTGTCATATTTTCAGCTTCCTTATCTGTCTTAGGGCACTGTTCTGATGAGAGCTTAAAGTGATTCGCCAATGGAGTGCTAACTGGTTTCGCGCTGCTCATCGCAAACCTTTCTAGCATTTTCTCAACATAACCCCGTTGAGATAGCCGCAGTTTCCTTGAGTCTCTGTCCCTGCAAATTTCCATTCCAAGAATTTTCTTTGCAGCACCTAAATCTTTCATATCAAATTCCTGACTCAATAAAGTTTTCAAACCGATAACATCATCCATGTTCTTCGCAGCAATCAACATATCATCAACATACAATAATAGAAAAATAAAAGAACCATCATCAAGGCTCTTAACATAGACACAACAATCATACTCACATCGGTTGTAGCCAATCTTGATCATATAGGAGTCAAACCGTCTATACCACTGTCTCGGAGACTGTTTTAACCCGTACAAAGATTTCTTCAATCTGCAAACTAAATGCTCGTTTCCAGGTTGAGTGAAACCTTCAGGTTGCCGCATGTAGATCTGCTCCTCTAAATCACCATGCAAAAAAGCAGTTTTAACATCCATCTGCTCTAAATGCAAATCCCAACTAGCCACCAATGCAAGTACTGCTCGGATTGAAGTGTGACTGACCACAGGAGAAAAGATTTCATCATAATCAACTCCTTTCTGCTGTGAAAAACCCTTCGCTACCAAACGAGCCTTGAACTTCTCCCCCTCTTTTTCTGTTACTACTGGTTTCTTCTTATACACCCATTTGCAACCAATCGACTTCTTACCCTAAGGAAGGGGAACTAACTCCCATGTGCGATTGTGATTCAAAGACTCCATCTCCTCAACCATGGCTGCCATCCACTTGTCGTTTTCTTGACTAGTAACGGCATCATGAAAAGTAACCGGATCATCACTGCTAACAATAAGTGCAAAAGATACCAAGTCTTCAAAACCCAATCTGTTCGGAGGCTTTATATTCGTCCGTCTCACCCTGTCTCTGGCGAGACTATAATCCTGCAAATCATCCGTAGTGGAACCACCAGAAGTCGGTTGAGAAGTTTCTGGTTTCTCAACTGGAAACTGCTCGAAATCCACCACTGTCGTGTCTTGCTTCTGCTGCAACATGGATTGTTCATCAAAAACGACATCTCTACTAATCACAACTTTCTTCGCAACTGGATCCCAGAACTTGAATCCTTTGACACCTTTCTTGTAACCCAGAAAAATGCACTCCTTTGATTTTGCATCAAGTTTGGATCTCTCATCAGCAGGTACATGCACATAAGCAGGACAACCAAAAATCCGTAAGTTATCAAAACTAACATCATGACCAGTCCATACCTCTTCTGCAACTTTCCCAGCCAGCGATGCCCTTGGCGATCTGTTGATAAGGTAACACGCCATGTTAACAGCCTCAGCCCAGAAGTGTTTGGGAAGCCCTGCATTCAACCGCAAACATCTGGCTCTTTCATTCAACGACCTGTTCATTCGTTCCGCAACACCATTCTGTTGTGGTGTCTTGCGCACTGTAAAATGCCTCTGAATCCCATGCTCCTTACAGAATTGTAGGAACTGTGAATCTGTGTACTCCGTACCATTGTCAGACCGCAAACACTTGATTTTTCGTCCTGTTTGGTTTTCTACCTCAGCTTTCCACAGCTTGAACTTCTCAAAAACTTCAGATTTCTGTTTCAAAAAATATACCCAAACTTTCCGTGAAAAATCATCAATAAAAGTAACATAGTACCTAGATCCACCCAAAGACGATGTCGTGGAAGGCCCCCATACATCAGAATGCACATAATCAAGAATCCCTTGAGTTGTGTGCTTCGCAGTCTTGAAACGGACTTTAGTTTGTTTACCAAGAACACAATACTTGCAAAAGTCGAGCTTACAGCTTTTGACACCATGCAACAAGTTTCTCTTGTGTAATTCTGCCATACCAATTTCACTAAGATGAGCAAGGCGCATATGCCACAATTTTGTCGTATCATCACAGGACTCAACAGAGTGAACTCCACCTGCAACGGTACTCCCTAACAATCTGTAGATATTCCCTGCAGTCATCTTGCATTTCATCACAGTCAATGCTCCTTTAACAATCCGAATGGTTTCCCTATCCTCGTCAGCCTTAGGGATAAAACCATTCTTGTGCAAAGTGCCCAAGGAAATCAAATTCTTTTTCAAGTCTGGGATATGTCGAACACCACTCAACGTCCGAACGGAGCCATCGTGCATCTTAATTCTGACATCACCAATACCAACAATATTGCAACATCGATCATCACCCAAATAAACCGAACCAGAATTAACCGGCCTGTATGTCGAAAACCATTCCCTATTTGGCGTGATGTGATAAGAACATCCAGAATCAAGAATCCAAGCATCCGTCAATTGTGTCGTTGAAATAGAAAGCATATCACCCTCACTGCAATCAGAATTATCATCCTCGACCACGTTCACAGACTTGAATGAGCCATCACGCTTCTCATCAGTCTGCTTTTTCAACTTCGGACAGTCTCGCTTCATATGTCCCGCCTCCTTGCACTTGTAATAGTGAATCGTCTTCTTATCCCTGGATTTGGATCTGGAATTCCGCTTCCCGGACCCTGCCTTCTCTGGCTTCCGTCCACGATCTCGATTACCCTTGACATATAAGCTATCGGCTTGAGAGCTTTCCCCTGCATTCTGCTTCCGCTGGTTGTGAGCCAACAAGGCTGCAGTAATCTCCTCAACGTTGATAGTCTCTTTCCCATATGTAAGAGTAGTCACCATGTGTTCGTAAGAGGAAGGCAACGAACACAACAGAATCATCGCTCTGTCTTCATCCTCAATTTTCACATCAAGCCGAGCCAGATCAGAAATGATTTGATTGAAGACATTCACGTGTTGCGCCAAATCGTGATCGTCCTGCATCTTCAGCCCATACAGCCGCTGCTTCAGATACAGTTTTGTCGTTAAGGATTTGGACATAAACTGACTTTCTAACTTCCTCCAAATTTCGTCTGGAGACGATAGATGCATGACGTGATACATGACCTCGTCCGCCAAGCATAATCGTATGGTTCCTGCCGCTCGCTGTTGCAATTCTTCCCAATCTTCCTCATCCATCGACGCCGGCTTTATAGGTCGCAAAGCCTTCAAGATCCCTTGCTGCGCCAATAGATCCTTCACCCTCGTTTGCCATAATCCGAAGTTACCCTGACCATCGAATTTCGCGACTTCGAATTTTGCTCCTGACATCTGATACCAATTGTTGACGAAAACGGGTAAAGAAAACGAAAGAACACGAGCATTTTACGAGGTTCGGCAATGTGCTTACGTCCTCAGTGCCTAGGCAGCGCTAGAATTTTATTCAATAATCTTTTAGGTCTAGGTTACATCTCTATTTATAATAGAAAACCCTGGTACATAATTACAAAATCAACCCTGTACCGTACCGCGGGGGCTACGCCCCTGCACCCCAACCCACATAATTTGTAACCCCACAACGAGACTTTCTTTGTAAGGACAGTTGATGTTCGCTTCGCTCACTCCGCTCTATCTCCTGTCCTCTTTACTGGTATATTTATGAGCCATACCTAACATGGATGAATGTGTATGTTGTACAAAAGCTAAGGTTGAAGCACAAGTATGCTATTCGACTCAACCACATAGTCATATCACCACTAGCACGAGGGATCACTGGGTTCTGGACTCTGGGACCACGCATCATGCAACTGCTGACTCGACCAAGGTTCTTAGCCAAAAAGAATTTTTAGGACCAGGTAAATTAGTGGTTGGTAATGGTGGTTTACTTCCAATTCAAGCCATTGGTAAATTAATTTTGTCTTCTTCTTCTCGAGCTTTAGTGTTAAATGACATTCTTCATGTAAAAAATCTTTTCTCGGTCTCGAAGCTTGCTAAGGACAATGAGGTGTATTTCAAGTTCCATGCTTCATGCTACTGTGTTAGTGATGAAGCCACTGTTGAGGTTCTACTGAAGGGACAGGAGAATGATGGCCTATACCTGTTCCAAGTTGATGATAGTCATAATAGAAGTACTTGTCTTGTAGCTAATAAAGGTTTTTACTTCAAGTCATTTGTATAATCTGTGGCATAGGCACCTTGGGCACCCTGCTCATGGCATTATCTAGAAAATATGCAAACTCCTTGATGTAAATGTTGAACAAAATAATGAAAGTTGTATTGCTTGTCACATGGGAAAAAATCATAAACTTCCCTTCTCGGATTCAACCACTTTGTATGAATTTCCCTTTCAACTCGTGTTTATTGATTTATGGGGGCCATCGCCTGTCATCTCGAACGAGTTTAAGTATTATGTCAGCTTCAATGATGCCTGCACTCGACATATGTGGTTGTATCTGCTTAAGGACAAGTCTTAGGCTACTTAGGCTTTTCAACTGTTTCAGCAGCTTGTAGAAACACAGTTTGAATCAAAAGTCTTGGTTGTTTAAAGCGACTGGGTAGTGAATATCATCGATTGTCTTGTGTACTTGCTGAAGCTGGTATATCTCACCGTGTTACCTGCCCACACACGTCAAAGCAGAATGGTGTTGTGGAGAACAAACACCGACATGTGATTGAGATGGCCATAGTACTGCTTGCACAGGCGTCCATGCCAACAAGCTACTGGTCCTATGTTGTGGTTATGGTTGTTCACCTAATAAACATGTTATTCGAAGGTATTAGCTGGAAAGTCTCCCTTCAAGTGTGTGTTCAACAAGAAACCTGACTATGGCTCACTTAAGGTATTTGGATGTATGTGTTTCCCTCACCTAAGACCGTTCAACAATCACAAACTCGATTTTCGGTCTCATCCATGTACATTCTTGGGTACAAGCCCTCAACACAAAGGTTTTTTATGCCTCACACCTGAAAAACGTGTAGTGGTGTCGCGATATGTGAAGTTTGACAAGTGGTGCTTTCCATTTTCTCAGAATAGTTCTGTTGAACAATCGAGAGTTCATTCGCAGCTAAGCAGACCCCTTGATATAGTAATTAATACTAATAAATTGCATGCTGCTACTGCTCGACAACCAGAGCTCGCTAACTCGTCTGTAGACACTCTTGAGCACAGTTCTGCACGGTCTGGTGAAGATAATGAGTTTGCTGCATCACCTGAGAAGACTGATGCCATAGAAGTGCAGCCACCATCTGATGACATAATAGAGGTTGTGGTTGGCAATGCTCATCCTATGTTAACTAGGAGTAAATGTGGAGTGTTTAGACAAAAAATGTACAATACATTGTTTGATGATATTGTTCCAACAACTGTTAAGGAAGCTCTTCAATCTGCTCCATGGTCAGATGCAGTGCACACTGAATATTCAGTGTTGATTCAAAATGACATGTGGAGCCTTGTTCATCTACCTGCTGACAGGAGTGTAGTAGGATGTAAATGGCTCTTCAAGATTAAACAAAATCCAGATGGGTCTGTGCACATGTATAAGGCGTGGTTGGTGGCAAAAGGTTTCACTCAAGTCCCTGGGTTTGACTTTACAAACACATTCAGTTTAGTGGTAAAGTTCTCGAATGTCTATGTTCTTTTAGCCATGGCTGTTGGAAGAGGTTGGGCCTTGAGACAAGTCGATGTCAATAATGCGTTCTTGAATGATGACTTGTGTGAGGTAATATACATGCAACAACCACCTGGGTTTGAGCGTTGTGTTGAATATGGAACTCTACTAGTATGTAAACTACAGAAAGCCATCTATGGTCTTCGACAAGCTCTACGCAACTAGAATGACAAGCTTAAAGCTTGCTTTTTGGAACTAGGATTTTTAGAATCAAAGGCATATGTATTCTCTTTTGTTCGAGTTCAAGATGATTGCAGTATATATGCTTTGGTGTATATCGATGATATCATCATCACAGGAACTTCAACTTCCGTTGTTGATCAGGTTGTTCATCTGCTCAGCTTTCGATTCTCTCTTAAAGATCTTGGTGAACTATCCTACTTTCTGGGGATAGAAGTTAAGAAGGTTGGTACTGGCTTGCTGTTAAGTCAGCGCGCTTATATATGTGAACAGCTGAAGAAAACAAACATGAGTCAAACTACACCTGTCTGTACTCCCATGGTTTCTGCAAAGTTTGCTGATCATGCGAGTGATCTGATGACAAACGCCTGAGATATCGCGTTTGCAGTTAATAAAGCAGCTCAATTCATGCAGTCTCCCCGAATGATTCATTTTGCAGCAGTTAAACAAATCCTACGTTACTTGGCATGCTCGCTTGATCATGGATTGATGTTCTCAAAAGGTAATGCTCGGTTATGTGCCAAAGCATTCTCAGACACTGATTGGGCTGGTGATGCCAGTGATCGCAAGTCCATGTCTGGGTATTGTGTGTTTCTTGGAGATTGTTTGGTTGCGTGGAACTCTAAGAAGCAGAAAACTGTTTCTCGATCAACAATGGAAGCGGAGTATAAAAGTTGATGCAGAGGGATCCGAGACAGATGATGCTGAGCTGTCAGATTGCACCTTGATGGCGCTGAGATACCATGAGTTGGCAGATCAGCGCAAATGCGGGAATTGATTGTGATATGTTCCTCATTGGGGCCGTTTTGAGTGTGCTTCAGTCTTTTGGCCATAACTTTGGCTACGGGTGTCAGAATCGTGCATAAGACCCCAAACCGGAAAACTCTTTTCGACGCGCACACTGTCCACATGAGCTATGCTCCATGTGGCCTTTTTTTCGACCTCAAATTCTACCGTTTTCCCCTCCGAATCACTAGATTTAGATATTTTTTACTATTTATGGTAATATTTCGATTGTCAATTAGGAAGTCATTTTAAATCCGATTTCGGCCGGATTTTTTTAATTTCAATTTATAGTGATTTTCGGGATTTTGCTATTTTTGGTAAAATTTCGATAAACAAGATTTTTGGCTTTAACAGTTCGGCTTGTGGACTGATTTTGGACAGTTTTGATTTTATAATATTTTATTAAACTCTAGATACTTTTTTTCTCTGGTTTTTGGGCGAATTTTCTCTTGTGAATCATCTGTTGGAACTAGCCTACGGGATAATCGTTATTCTGTCTGGCGTCAAAAGTGTTGCTGAGTCGGCAGCAGAGGTGACCTGGCTTACTGCACAGTTGTGTGATCTTGGGTTGTCCCTACAAGAAGCACCTGTTATTTGGTGCGACAACACAAGTGTTGTGGCCTTGAGCGTGAATCTGGTTTGTCATGCTTGGTCCAAACATGTTGGACTCGATGTTCACTTTATTCGTGAGAAGATTGCAGCCGGTGTACTTCGGGTTAGCTACATTCCTGTTGAATTCCAAATAGCAGATGGACTGACCAAGCCATGACCAAGCCTGCGTTTGAGCAATTCCGTGGAAAATTGCGGGTGCTATCTTGTTAAAGAGGAGGAGAAAAAAGAAGTGGAGAGAATGTTGAGATATGTTCATGCACGTGAGTTAGAGTCCTCATGCATGTCATGCATGTAAGCTGAGAAATGATGATGGATGTGGTTAACCATCATATGAAGCTGTTAGGAATCAGTTTTAGGGTTGTTAGGCTGTTAGAGTTTGTTATAAGTGTGCTATAAATGTAAGTGTAAGTGAGAATGATGATGAGCTGATTCAATAAAGAATGCTTTTCTTATTCATTTATGTTAGTTCTTTTGCTCCAATTACTGTATTGCTTAATAGTCAATAAAGAATGCTTTTCTTATTCATTTATGTTAGTTCTTTTGCTCCAATTACTGTATTGCTTAATAGTCACTTCCGACAACTCTTGGAACATCCATGCTCTTAATTCTCTTGTCTCTCAAGAAGCGGTGGCTCATATTATCAATATCCGTCCACCCCTTGCCTCCAACACCGATGTTGCCATCCTTTGGTGCCATGATAACGGAAATGGATTCAGCGTTAGTTCAGCCTACAGCTCGCTCATGGGTGGCATAATCATAATCTTGTTTGGAAAACAATATGGTCGCTCCCTATCCCTCAACGTCTTCGGCTTTTTATATGACTCTCATTGAAGAAACGACTCATGACGAATGGTGAGCGCGTCCGTTGTGGCATGTCCTCGGAGCCTTTGTGTCAATTCTTCAAAGCTGGCGAAGAATCGATTCAGCATGTTTTATGGGATTGTCCGAGTGTACAAAATTTCTGGAGTATCACTTTTCCTACTGCTGTAAGCGCTGATTTTTTAATGCTGACTTCAACCATTGGCTCCTCCAAAATCTTGCCAGCATGTGACCACCACAAGGATTTCAAGTTCCTTGGTCTTCTCTTTTCGCTTCAATCCCCTGGCAGCTTTGGAAGCGTCGAAACAATGAGATTTTCACTGAAGATAGCCAGTCTTTCGAAGTAATCCTTCAGCGAGCCTACGGTTGGGCTCGCTGTTTCGACACTCGCACTCCAAGGGTTTCACCAGCTCCATCTTCTTCGTGAGATGTTACAATTTGGCTTAGAGCGCCTGATGACTGGTTTTGCTTGAATTGTGATGGTAGCGTCAACCTCGTGTCTAATCTGGGATCTGCCGAGGGAGTTATTAGAGACTCTTCGGGCCGCTGGATTGATGGTTTTAGTAAAAACATTGGCTACTCTACGAACCTCCAAGCTGAGCTTTGGGGCTTATATGAAGGTCTCCGACTTGCCTGGAGTCATGATATTGATCGCTTGGAAATTCAGACCGACAACGCCAAAGCTGCTAAAATAATCGACATGGTTGATGCTGCCAATAGCCCCTTTCCGATGGTGAGAGCCGTTGCTTCCTTTCGTGCTCGACCGTGGTAGACTCGCGTCCGTTGGATTCCTCGTTTTACTAATTCAATTGCGGACAGCCTTGCTAAGATGGCCCCCCTGGTCTCGCCGATTATGTGTTCTATGCTACTGCCCAGCTGAGATCGTGAAGCAAGTGGAGCTTGAAGCGCACTCTCATTTGTTAGCATAGTTTACTAAGTTTCCTTTCGATTAAACAAATACATTACAAATGATTTAAATTGCGGTTGCGACGTGTTTTCGACTTGTGTTGCATTTATCGTGATTGTAGATATAACATATGTTATTGTGATCATTGCGGGTATCGCGGTGGTGAACATTTTTCAAATGAGTTGTTTAAAAAAAACTGATTTTTTAAAATAAATAAAATAGTGAAATAACAGTCCGCTATTACCACGATTACCCATTATCCGTTAAATTGTGACCGCGGTCAGCTGCTATTGGTGTGATTCAACTGCATACCGTTATTTTTCGCGATAGTGGTCTCGGATGTCTTCACGACTGCGACACCGCTATCCGATCGCTATTTGAATTTCTGATCCCTATAGATGATGGGTTTTTTTTTGACAAATAACTTTTGGAAGAGCTTTTAGCTTATTTGACCATAAATAGCTAATTGGTAGTCAAATCCTCTATTTTTAGTGTTTGATAAATATCTTTTTGAAAGAGTTTATTGTGCAAAATAAGCTGGAAATGAAAACGTTAGAAAATTCAATGGTTTGAAAGAGCTGATTATAAAATAAGATGTTAAATGACATATTTGATCTTATTTTTTTCCATAATTACTTCCTTACTGTAAAACATAATATAATGAAATATTCTTCATCCTAATATATTTAAGATGAAAATTTATTTTATTATTCTATTTTTTTGTTGTAGATTTTCAAATAGTTAAGAAAATATAACAAAACATGAAAATAGAATAATGTAGTGTTGATATTCTATACAAAGTTAATAATATATATCAATCTCACAAGATTAATATTTGTAAACATTAAATTTAAAAAATATATTTAAAATTTTCAAAAATATTCACTAATTTTCTTAAGGGATTTTTAATTCCTTGTGAAAAGTATTTTATACGAATAATTTCATCCCAATAAAGACTAAAGTATTATAAAATATATATATTTAACAATCAGATGTATTATACACTTATTTGTCATTTTACACATATCAACTATCAGCTAAATTTTACCAAATACTTTTATATAAACAGATAATCAAATTAATTTCTCAAATCAGTTAATCAAATCAATAAATCAACTCAACTATTAGAATCACCTATCAACTATCAACTTTAGTTATTTGCCAAACACCCTGATATATTCTAATTATAAAATCTTTGGAGATAACAATTATCGTTTTTACAACCAAAATTTCTTAATTTGTATTTGTATTATTTTATTACGGTTAAATAATTTATTATGAATTTTATTATAGTAATAATAATATTTTTTTATAAAAAAAACATTGATCATAAAGTGGATAAATCCATTCAAACGGCCCAGAATATCCACGGTGTCCATAAAATATTCATCCCAGCTGTTCACCAACATTCAGTTCTCCTATTGGTTAGTCCGCTATAAAGAAAGAAGCCCTCAAAGCCTCTATTATCAAAAATACCCTCAAAAGTGCACGTTCTAAATATGCCTCCTCCTCTCAACCGAAATATGTCCATTTCCGTAAATAAATCCCCACCATCTACGATCCAGCGCGACCGGTTCCACCCTTACGACCCGTAAATCACTGACGTGTCGGAACATTACTGGATAAACCCTGGTTTTTAAAATTTAGGATGTTTAGATATTTAGCAGATCAAAAATATCTGGCTAACTCGTCCACGTTGGCAGACCGATCTGGAATCTGGCGTTGCACTTTTTTCTTGCTTCTCTTTTACGGTTTTACCCTTTATTTTCCCTCAGAAAAAAATGTTTTTTTCTTTGGTCCCAAACAGCCGCCCGATTCTCACGCAAATATCTGAAAATCTCTTCAGATTTTACACTTTTCTTTCTGATTCAAGCAACGAAATTTGAAGAATCGCTCGAAAAATACTGATAAGATCCCTGAGTTGGAGGCAAAAACATGGGAGAAGAAGTGAAGATGAGTGAATTTGAAGTTAACGGCGGAGACGACGAGGCCACCGCAACAGCCAACACTGCCTTCGTTGACGATGAAGATGATGTTGACCAAAGAGTTCTCGAATGGGAGATTGGATTACCCGACTGCGATGATTTAACTCCGTTATCTCAATCCTTAATCCCACCGGAACTCGTCTCCGCTTTCAGTATCTCGCCAGAGCCTCGTCGGACAGCTCTCGATGTCAACCGTGCCTCTCACGATACACTCTCCTCACTCCGATCAAGCGGAACCCACCTCTTCACTAACAATAGCAATAAAACCAGCAATAATAACAATCTACATTCTTTTAATGACCCGATGGTAGTGGAACCGGAAGGTGACGGATCGGGTTCCGGTTCTGGATCTGAACCAAAGAAGATGAGGAAGACGGATTCTGGTATTGCAGAGGAAGCGGATTCAGCGGTTAGGACAACGGAGAATTCGGAGGATCCATCAGCGAGGGCATTGAAACGACCACGTTTAGTGTGGACGCCGCAGCTGCATAAGAGATTTGTTGATGTGGTGGCCCATTTAGGCATAAAAAACGCGGTTCCCAAAACAATCATGCAGCTAATGAACGTAGAAGGCTTGACCCGCGAGAACGTTGCCAGTCATTTACAGAAATACCGGATTTACTTGAAAAGGATGCAAGGGTTAAGCAACGAAGGACCATCGGCTTCCGATCAGCTGTTTGCGTCAACGCCGGTGCCCCAGAGTCTTCGTGAGAGTGGAAGCGGCGGCGGTGGAGGAGGAGGAGGAGGAGGAAGTGGTCTTGTTGGTGGTAGTGCGAATGGCAATGGGCATGTTGGGATGCCTATACCGATGCCTTATGGGGCACCTTTGGTGCCTGTAGCAATGCCGATGTACGGACATATGGGTATGCATCAAGGAGGGTACCATCATCAGCAGAATGGGTATGAGGCGAATTCGTACGGGATGCAACCGAGAGACTGGCCTCGTGGGAATAAATATGGATCACTGATGTCGTATCACAATTATATGGCTCCCAATGATAAGCTAAATTAGCTGGATTTTTGTACAAAGGTTAGTTCCTTTCTTTCTTTTTTCAGTATTAGAATATGATTTTTCAGCTTTATTGTCTGGTTGAATATTAGTAACTAACTTATAATTGCATATATCGTGCTAATTTGTTTAGAAAATTTGGTTCTAAGTAAGCTTTGAGGTATAGTGTGATGTACAATATTGTCGGCTTTGGAACTTGCATAGGTGTTGATTGAAATGGAAACTTGAAAAGCTATAATTGAGCATAGCCTTAGATTATTTTGCTATTACCAAGAAAGGATGCGACAGTGTGGTTTAAACAGGATCAATCGGCATTAATCTCTTATTTTGCTCATCTAGGAAAAAAAAAAGAATCAGTTTTGCTCTTATGTTACTATATTATGTTACTTGATTAGGATTAATGCCTACTCTGCTTAAAGAATTACTGTATGATTGTCTAGACTTGTTGTGTCTCTTTAGTTGGTAAGCATACAAAATTATGGTGTTATGGTAAGAAATTTCGATTCAATGTACAATTTGATTTGGTGTAACTATATACATGAAATTTTGATTTATTTGTATGTATTTTTAAAAGTCTAATAGATTCAGATACTTCATTTTTAGTAAATCTAATTGTTTGTGCATGCAATAAGTAAAGGTAAGATTGTGCCACATCTATAACTAAATAATTATGCATTTTACATCACTGAACTTGACATCATGTGCATGTATTTCACAATCCTTTAATTTCATCAATTTATATCTCTGAACTTTTATTATTAATAACTAAGGTGCTAATTCCATTAAATAATTTTAATTAAAAACTTGTCTTAGAATGCATACATGGTTTATATTTGAAGTACAATCAACATTAGGATTTGGTGTAGAGTTATGTATGCTTTTTGAACCAACTGTTCTTATGAGAATTACTCGACGGAGTTAGTATCAGTGACCTAATCTATTAATAATGGAAGTTTCCTAATGTAATTTAGTGGAATTAAAGGTCTGTGATCTACATTACAAGTTTATGCATTTTAATTTACCTAAAATATAAACTACCCTTATAACTGTATTAGTTCTTTGTAAAAGTTAATCAAACCCAAAATCGCATGTATACAATTACATCAATCAAGGTTCATATAATGCATTGTGTATTAAACCGAAGTTCATGAAGACTTTTTACATTTATCCATTTTCGGTAATTTTAGTTTACCCTCTTGCTTTATGTGTGTATTGGACAGGACAGTCAACACTATCTTTGAGCTATTGCTTCATCTATCTGTATACAGCTCTTGCTTATGCATTTCTCATCTATTTTTATCTGTATTAGTTTATACCGTTATTTGTTCTTCTGAATATAATGCTGTCAGCTTCATTTACCATTACCATTGCTTCCATTTTCCTTAGCCTTTCACCCATTCTTTGCTCTCACGTTATTAATTTATTGGCACTGGTTCGTAATCGTTTGTGAAGTGGTTTTGCTCCTGGTTGGTTGCTCTTTGATTACTGGTGATGAAACCAAGGTTTTTCCTGTTCCTTAAAACGACTGTGTTAGAAAGCATCGATTTTATGTTTCATATGTTCACTGATCATTGGACTTTGCATCCCAAATTATTCTTTTGTAGATTAATTCTTGTATGAACTTGGTGTTCACCTAGACACACTGAAATGGCTGGGTTCTTATGGTTTTTGACAGACAGAGAAAGACATGTTGGAGTATATCTAGGTGGAGAATTGCAAGTATGAATGAGATTTGACAAAGAGAGAACCAAACCTCTCACTCTCAGGGTATTATTGCTTTCTTGAGTTAATTAGGCACTAGGGAGAGTCCAGGAAACTTGTTATTCACTTGATAATTATCATTAACCAGTGTATTATTGAATATATTAACACCCTTTTTTTGTTTTTGTTTTTTTGGCCATGGAACAAAAGCAAACACTATTATGACTTTATGACCTTTTCCTTTTAGAGAAGTCCCCCCCCCCAATTGGCTTGAGCATGAAGTAATTAGCAGCCCCATAACTAACATATTTCCCCCCATTGGGTTAACATACAAATTGGTGTTCCTATTTGATGCTTATAGAATTCAATGACAAAACATTTCAGACATCTATATGGTTTAACTTCTGATGATATGTTGAATGATATCATCCAATTGACAATTGCATGCAGAAGTAGGAGTTGTAAGTTTTCCTAGAGTCTGGCTTTATAATTGTTGGCATGTTGGTATCACTCATCTAATGGAAGTGAGGGTCACTAATTTTTCAACTTTGCTGCTTCTTTCCAAAGGATAACAAAAATTTGAGTGCATTTTTTTCCTCATTAAAGGAGCATATGTTTTATTAATGGAAATTAAAGGATCACATTTGGGTGCAATTAGGTGAGAAAACATGACCTTTGGATAAGGGCAATGGTCGCCTCAATTTCCAATTTACAATATATGACGCGAGACTGACTACCCAATTATTGGGCATAAATTAACTAATTAATTTAGGGTTCTTCACTACCCTATATTATTATTATTATTGGCTTTAGATTATTTTTTTAAGTGAGATCAGTTTGCCTCTGTCAGAGTTTTTGATTTTTTTTAAATGTTCATTTTAACTATTATAACTTAATTTTTAATTTTGCATATTAATTTTTAATTTTTCACTTTATTTTAGTATAATGACTTTGTTTCGTGATTTTTATATTATTTATAAAGCATAAAAAAAGTGTAAATATTTTAAAAATAATGGTTCAGTTACTATTATGAAAAGAAAATAAAGTAATAAGAGATATAGGAATGAGTATTTTATATTATTTTTCAATATAGATTCAGTATAAAATTTTCTTCAAATTCTATATTTATAGACGTAAGAGGTAGAAATTATATGAAATTATAATTTTATTAGACATCAAAGTTTGAATAATAAAATACATCAAAAGTCATATTTAATACTTAAAATTTTAATCATAATATACATCTATAAATAATAATTATTCATAATATTCTACCTTGGATATCTATTTAAAATATGTAATTCGTTAAACTCTTACTATAAAAAATCTTGTAAGACAAAATCCCATTGAAATAATATATATACATATCATATTTTAATACGAATAATTATCGCGTGCATCTCGCTTATTTACAATATTAAAAATGACTTCTTAAATGTAGTGATTTGTAATTTATCTAAATAATAAGATTTTTTTAAAATAATGATATAGGGAAACTCTATATTTTAGATAAAGCCTTTGACACATGATCACTAAACCAACTTAAATATTTTGTTACATGGTTGATAATAAATTAATTAAATTAAATTGGTGTTAAAATTAATTATATTTGTTTTATGGAATATATTAATTATCAAATAAAATATTAAATTATATAAATATATATATTTATAATATAAATTATATAATTAATAAAGTCATATAGAAAATATTTATAATTATGTTTAACACTAAAAGATCAATGAAAAAATAAAGAATAATAAAAATTTATAAATTATTATAAAAATATTTGTAACATTAATTAAAATTAATATTTTATGATTTATGTTATAAAATTATTCTTATGATTATTATAATTATATTTTATAGTATTTTTATAATTTATGTTATAAATAACATATTTTTATTATTTTTTGCTCTTTTTATTAATATTTTAATTTTATAATATAAATTATAATTTTTTTAATATAAATTTAAGCTTGAACCAAGATAATTCAAATATAGGGTTCAATTGTGCTTGATATATCAGAGTTAAATTTATTTAAATAATATTAGAAAAGGAAATTTTAAATTAAGAATCAAGATAAGATGAAAGAACCTAAGACATAGATTCTCCATTCATAAAAATCATGGGTTAACCACTCTTATTTGGATGTGAACTTCAAGGGACCATGACTTAGGGTAAGTTTGGAATAGCTTTTGAAAAATGATTTTTAAAGGTGTTGTAGAAATAAATTTTTAAAAATGTTATATAAAAATAAATTTAAAATTTAATTGTTTGGGATTGTTGTTAAAAAGTAAGTTTGAAAAAAAATGTACATTTTAAACATTATGTTGTAAATTAAAAATATAACATTTAAATTATATTTATACTTCTATATGAATCATATCAATTTAAACTATAACAAAATATTAAAAATATAAATATAAATATATAATTATAATAAAAATATTTTTTTATATAACTCACTATTAATATTTTAATATATAAATAATAAATTTTATTTATTATTTAAATAATTAAAATAAATTATTAAAAGTAATAAATTATCTTTGTAAGGATGTTAGTATTAGATTCTTAAAATAAAAAGTAAATACACAATTGAGTAGAGCTCATGTATTAGTAAAGATAAAATTATAATTTATTTCCAAACGTAAAGTTGAAAATGAAAAAGACTAAAAAATTTAATTTTTGTTATTAGTTTAAAACTACCGTTTTCACTTTTTTTTAGTTTTCACTTTTTTGACACATTTCGTAAATTGTTTTCAGAAAAATTAACCAAACAGTGTGAAACATTTTACAATGCAACATCCAAACAATGTAAAATATTTTTTGGAAAACGTTTTCCGGAAATGTAATTCATTTTCCGGAAACTGTTTTTAGTGAAACAAACAGACATTTATATTTGGATTATGCAATTTGAATTTTTGAACTTTACGTATGAATTATGTAGAATTTTAAGTTGTTCGAATTTTAATTTTTCAGGAAAACTAATGTAGAATTTTTTAGTGCAGAATCGTTTACTGTTTAGTGCAAAATTTGAAAAAAAACTCAAGTACCCTGTTACTTGAACTAGCAGGTGCCCTGATTATGCGAGTATCCGACTTACGGGGTACCCTGATATTACGACCCAAGTCAAAGGTCGATTTTTAGTACCCAAACAGTTCGAGTACCAGGTAGTTCAGGTACCCAAAAATGCATGTACCCGGTTTTGAACACCCCTATTTGTGAGAATTGAAAAGCACTTAATAACTTCAGATATCATTCTTAATTTTTTTGAAAACTTGGATTGGCAATAAACCTTTTCTTTAAAAATCTCAACTTTTTTATTTCAAAAAGAGCTTGTTGGTTTGAATGTTGTTATGATTTACAGTTGAGAATAAGAGTCGACTGATAGCAAATTTGACTTCCTATGAATACACCTAGCAGTAGTCCGCTATTGAGATCAGGTTCAATTCTTATTAAGACAATATAACCTGAATTGGGCTTTTCCAACGCTTAAAACTGTTTTGGAGCTAACGACGATAGCCATAGTTAGTTTAAGCAATGACTGAATTTCAAGGATTGACTTGTGCATATCAGTTTGAAGCAAAAAGTAAGTTACAAGAGTTGGACCTTGTAGACTGTAACCATAATTAATCCCGAAGTAAAATCTTTATCGATGATCGAAATAAATTAAGGCAAACCGAGGCTTGAGGCTATTTTTCATCATTATTATTTTCAACTATTTACTTTCATTTTGTCATTTTTACTTAATTTATTTTACTTAGTTTTTATCACTAAACCCCCTTTTCTTTTTACTTACAATTTTTTGTATCAAGATCAACACAATTCTAAAATTGAAAATTTTTAAGTCCCTGCGGATCGACAATTTCTTCTTTATACTACGCTTTAACTTATTTCATTTGAGAAAAAATAGTGATAATGCCTGTCAATTGGTAATAAGGGTGAGTATTGGGTGGTCGGTATCGATACTAGAGGGCTTAGTATTAGTACCATCATGTTAAGTTGGGCAAGAAGTATAACTTTTGGATAAGAGCTCGGAAATAGGTTTAGAGCCACCAGGATTATTATAATAAGCTTAAAACTGAAATCCTTAATGTTGTGTGATAAGCATGAGAAAATTATGAGGTAATATTCTATAAGACTTATGCTTTTGTTTAACACTCTGGAAAATGACGAGGACACCCGAGCTATTTGTATGTATGATGACGATTTAAAGTATATGCATGTGAAATATTCTGATATATCCCCAACAGTGTTAAGGCACTTTAGTATATCAGTGCTAATGCACTTTCGTATTACTACTAATGCACTTTCATATTAGTGATTAGGCACTTTAGTATCAATGGTAAAGCACTTCAGTTACGTGACGGTATTACCATGATATTATATACCACGAACTATATCATGATGCTTTTGATGTGATTTTATGCTTGATGCATTTCTTTATTGTATGATTTGTACCTAAGGCTATGTATTATCATTATGTTTGTGTCCTATCTGTAGCGTAGGACGATGCATAGTAACATAGTATTATGATTAGAGACTAGTATATGTATACTCACGGCGAGACCTTTAGTTATGAACTAAGGAAAGCATGAGACTCATATCAGTGTGGTAGTTGATATACCTTGGGTAGGTGGTTTGATAATACTGATAACATATTTGTATTGCTTCTCTGACTATACTTGTTAGAATGATTATGTTATGAATGCATGTAGTATAGTAGATGAATTATCTGAAGCGTGGCTTGCAAGCTCAGAGTTCGAAATGTGTTTTCGTTCATAGGTTACAACTCACATTATGTGAGATGAGACAACGATAGTATCAGGGAATCTCAGTGGGGTATCAGAGTACATCGATGATGACTTAGTAGGCATGTAGAGGTCATGTTTTGAAATGGTCAAATTGTAATATTTTAATTGTTCATTTTATTTATCGAGTTTTTAAATTATTGCCTCGTTTTTGTAATAGTTATGGTTTCATAATTTGTATAAATGTTTTAAAAATGAGTACGGTTTCTGAAAAAATTGTTAGTCACTTTGGTGATTCCGTGTGATACTCAAATCTTGAGATTTGGCTGTTATAAGGTGCCTGGACTGTAATGGACATTATTTGACACGTGTCATGCATATAAATTTTAAAAAGTATTTTTTTTAAAAATAATTAATATTATAATTAAAAACCCAAAAAACCTACAGAATCGTCGTCGACCGGCCACTATTGGTCTGTGACTGCCACCATTGACACCATCAAAATCGTCACACTGCAACGACTAAAACCCAATGCCCCACCCACCCTGAAACTACGCCCATTTTTGTATAAAAAAAGTCGTGAAGGTCACTGGATTTCTATGTTATTCGACGACTGTAGTTGTCCATATGTTACATGGTTTCCATTGTTGAGTTCTTCGTCTTGCTCCGAACAAAACTCGATCGGTGATGACCCCTTCGCCATCAGCGGTGGAAGGATGAGAGAGAGAGGGACGACGTAGGGGTTAATTTTTTTTATTTCTTTTTTTAAATAATTTTTTTATTATTAAAAAAATATAATAGTTAGCACCTGAAAGTTAAAAAATATAACAATAGACACCTAAAAGCAATATTTTTAAAACCGGACCGGACCTTGAACCGGTGCATGTACTGGTTCACTGGTTCACTGGTTCAACCGGGTTTAACTGCGGTTCAACCGGAATTTATATAAAATAATATTTTTTTAAATTTTACATAATATTCAAAGCAATATTAATATACATATAACACTTTTTTAAGTTTATAATATTAAAATGTATAAAAATATCACAAGTCATAACATATATAAGTTAAAAAACATAAAATCAAGTGAAATAAAATGATTCAAATCAACTACAGCATAATATTTAAGGTAAAACATATTAAATGATAAATATAATTATATAATTATAATCAAAAAATAAATTTGGGGCTGGAAAAAATCATAACGAACGATGTCGTTTGGTTTAATTTTTTTTAAAACAATCTCACATGACTAAGAAACATAGAAGATCATCCCAAAAGTCTAAAAAGTAAAAATATGAGAACAAAACAATCTCACATGGCTAAGAAACATAAAAGAGCATCTCAACTGACTTCTTTAAATACTAGAGGTAATTTGACATTCAAAATCATTGAGTCTTTTGGTGAGCACAGAGCGAATTATTCTTTCGCTTCAATTGAGCTCGAATTTCAGGTTTCAATCGAGCTTCTAAATTTTTTTTGAGTTCGAGCCTTTTCGAGTTCAAGTTTCAATATTATATTTCGAGTTCGAGTTGAACTTGATAATTTTTAGCTTGTGAGTTTTTGAGTCGAGTTGAACTTACTTTTAAAGTTTTCGAGTTCGAGTTGAGCTCAGCAGTACTCGAGTTCGACTCGGCTCGTTTAACAAATGACGTCGTTTGGTTTAATTTTTTTAAAGAAAAAAAGAGAACCGGCGGTTCACACCGATTTTGCCGGTTTTCAGCCGGTTCACCCCGATTTTGCTGGTTCTCAGCCGATTCTACCGGTTCTGTGCTCATTCGGTTTTGAAAGTTAACCAGACCGGACAGGCCATCGGTTCACGGTTCAACTGGTCGAACCAGCCGGTCCGGTCTAGTTTTAATAACATTGCCTAAAAGTGTAACGGATAAAACATTAGGCATCTATTATTAGCAAAAAATTCTATAAGCACCAAATCGTATTTTGAGGTATAATTTAAGCACTAAAGAATGTATTAAGCCAAAATATAATAATTATTTTAAAGTTTTGGGTAAGCCAAGCGTTTAATATCTAAACTATAAATTTTGGTTCGTTTTAGTACCTAAAGTTTCAATTTTTTTAAAACCATATCTAATGTTTAATTTTTATTTTATTTTAGTACTCGTTAAAAACTTAACATTAAGTTTTAAAAAATATTGAAACTTTAGGTACTAAAATGGACCAAAACGGATAGTTTAGGTAGTAAAAGTGTTAAGTTTTTAATAGCGAGTACTAAAATAAAATAAAAACTAAACGTTAGACATAGTTTTGAAAGAATTGAAAGTTTAAGTATTAAAATGGATAAAATTGATAGTTAAGGTACTAGACATACCGTTTACCCTAAAATTTTTAAAATTTAATAATTAAAAACCATTTTAACATAATTAAATAATCATTTATCTATTTTAACCTAGTTCTTTTTCCCTAAAGTTGTAAGGATTGGGGGACCCTTACGCCTTTTTTTTATACCTTCTCCTTAGACTCCATTAAATCCCCAAACCCTAGATTTTTTTTCCATGGCGTGAAATTGAAGTATTAATCTCTCATTTTCTCAAACACATATTTCTCTCACTCGTCATCTTAAACAAGGACTCGCTCTTCAAACCCTTGAAAATGTCGGGCGGATTTTTCCGGGTATTTTTTAAACTATTTTCCCCTCGCGTGTACTGTATTCTTTAGATCTTCGCTATCGAGTCCGTTTGCGACTAATTCTTTAAAAAAATTTAGGGTACTTCGGCTGATCAAGACACTCGGTTCTCGAATAAGCAGGCGAAGCTACTGAAATCGCAGAAATTCGCTCCCGAATTGGAGCATCTGGTTCACTTCTAGATGAATCATTTCCCGCCATAATTTCTTTTCCATATTTGCGTTAATGTTCTATGTTAGGGTTTAGTTTTTTGAAAAAAAGAAACATTGTTACTTTTTTTTCAGGTTGATATGACGAAGGTTAAGATGGACGTTATTAGACCTTGGATTGCGACTCGGGTAACTGAGCTTCTTGGTTTTGAAGATGAAGTTCTTATTAACTTCATCTGTGGTCTTCTCGATGGAAAGGTATTATTGTGTATTCATTCCCCTATAGTTTTTGTTTTCTCTAGTTATAATTGTGCTGCTTTATAATATGGTGTGGCACGAAAGTTCTATTGTTACTAGTTAGCAATGACCAGAAACTTTGAAGAACGTACTTAGTATTAGCTAGAAATTGCATTCAGATGGGTGGTCACTCATTAAATCTTTTGTTGAGCTTTATATTTATCATATGGTTTTCCTGTTAAGTGTATGTTAGTTTGGGCTTTTGGTAAACACGCAATGTTATTTATATTTCATCTTGTTGTTTATTCTTATGCAGGAGGTTAATGGCAAGGAAGTCCAGATATCCCTCACTGGATTCATGGAGAAGAATACTAGAAAGTTTATGAAAGAGCTTTGGATTCTATTGCTTAGTGCGCAGAATAATGCAAGTGGTGTTCCTCAGCAATTCTTGGACGCCAAAGAAGAAGAAACTAGAAAGAAAAAGGTTAGAAATATTTCTAGGATTCTGGTTTGCATCTGTGTTAGTACTCATCTTATCTCTTGTTTAACAATGTTAGCATGTGTGGTGTAGGAAGAGTCAGATCGGATAGCAAATGAGATTCAGCAGAAGAAAGATAAGGAAAGTAGAGAACTTGAACAAGAGAGATCGAGGAAGATGGTAATACTATTTTTTTTCATGCTGGAGTTGCAACTTTGAAGCTGGGTTTTTGGTTTTAACTTCCATTGTGTTTTTTATGCCACTCAGCTAGCTTCTGCAATTATTTGGGTTCATGTCCTTTACCTCAAACTACTGTAGGCTGGTGATGCGGGGTTGGATTCATCATCAAAGAATATGCTGCCAAAGGGTTCGAGTGTATGCCCCGAGGAAGAGAAAGATACTGACCAAAGGAATGGTGTCAGAAGGAAGAGGTGAGGAGCTTAGCTTCTTTATATTTAGTTTGGTGCAATTTTTCTCTCTTCTATGTGCCATGCATGTGAGCTGCGGCTTTTGAACAGATCAAGTAGTATCGAATCACTATAAAGATAGTCTGATGTTAGTTTGGGGCTTTCACCTTTCTATTGGGAGGTGTGGGATCTAAAATTTCTTCTTTTTCCTTTACGTTAACCCATTGAGTTTTGGGCTACGCAATTTATGTAGCATTCCCCCTAATTCTTTAGGCTTCTCCTTATTTCTGACTTAGAAGTACTACATTGCAAACAACTTTAATTTTTGTGAAGTTGAAGATTGTGCATTAAAATGGCTTGAATTGACCAGGGATGATAATAGTTCGGATTGTTTTGGGGAAAATATTGCGGTTATTATGTTGTATTCTGTACTTTTTAAAACCGAACCAAATATTAAAGATAACCTAATCAATCTGAACGGAATTCCACTTGTTCAGGTCAGTTCAGTTCATTGTTTATATATTTTTTATAAAAAACAAATTTTCATATAGTGTGTTATTTTCACCAATCTAAATGCAAAAATATTTATTTTTATGTTTTAAAAATAAAAAAGTAATTTAATTAAATAAAAAAAAGATTCAGTTTGTGGGTTGGATAATTGCAATTTCTTAACTTGTGAACTGAGAACCAAACCGAATATAAAATCGAACTGAACACAATGATTCAAATCAGTTTTTGGTTTTCTTAGGTTCTTTGCTCAGCCCTAGAATTGGTAGCCTTATCATTTCAATGGTGGTTCTGTAAGTTGAGGGATGATAAGGAACTGGTTTTTGAAAATAAAATATATTTATTTGAAGTAAATTGATGCAAATTGTTTAAAACGTTGTATTTTAAACTTTTAGAGAAATTCTAATGTATTAATCACTTGCAGCGTTTCCCGGTCTCCATGTTCAACTGATCGCCTTCCGTCCCCTTGGTAATTTAATCACCACTGGGTTTTAGGTTGCAATCGTGAAACCTGTTTATTCAATATCATGTGTTTCATGTGCAGGAGGCCGCATTCTCGTTCAGTCAGCAGATCATTTTCTAATTCAAGAAGCTATTCAGAGTACGTCCTCTCGATCTAGAACTAATAGCATGAATGCATTTCAATCATTGAACCAGGAGGAAATTTTATGTTAAAATTTCTATATTTGACATGGGTGATTACTCGTTTAGTTTCTATGTTTCTGGTTGCTTCATAAGTATTGATTGGCTGAAAACTTTTTTGAGATTTTAGCTTCTGAATTTCATGCAGTGGCAAAAAGAAATTTAGGAGTGTATCTAGATCACCTCAACCTCGACAGAGCTCCATTTCCTTTGATAAGACGTATCCTTCCCCAAGAAAATCTCCAACTCGATCTAGATATTCACCTCGATCATCACGTTCTCCTGCAAGACGACGATCACCTTATTCTAGGCAAAGGTCTAGATCTCATTCATCTCGAGGATCACCATCTCCTGTAAGGCGTAGATTACATTCTCCTTATCAATTCAAATCACCATCACCCATTCGACGTCGTAGATCGCCATCACCCATCCGACGACGTAGATCGCCGTCACCCATCCGACGTCGTAGGTCACCGTCACCCATCCGACGTCGTAGGTCGCCGTCACCCATCCGACGTCGTAGGTCGCCGTCACCCATCCGACGTCTTAGGTCGCCGTCACCCATCCGACGTCGTAGGTCGCCGTCACCCATCCGACGTCGTAGGTCGCCGTCACCCATCCGACGTCGTAGGTCGCCGTCACCCATCCGACGTCGTAGGTCGCCGTCACCCATCCGACGTCACAGGTCGCCGTCACCCATCCGACGTCGCAGATCACCATCTCCTATCCGACGTCGTAGATCTCCATCTCTTGTCCGTCATCATAGATCTCCATCAGATGTGCATCGTATGTCTCGTTCACCTGTGCGTCGCAAATCTCCTCCTCCAACACATCGAAGATCTCCATTACCTGTGCGTCATAGATCTCCGTCACCCTTCCGACGCAGGTCACCCTCCCTTGTGCGACAGCAGCGCCGTAGATCTTCTTCAACACCAAGACATAGGTCGTCATCCCCTGCACGACGTAGATCACCAGCTTCCAGCCGTAGGCCAATAACTCCTTCCCAGGGTAAGTCTTCACCTTATCAATCAAGTTCTGCCTCCCCTGTGCAACGTAGATCTTCGCCAGTTGGGAGGTTTCAGAAGGATCGAAGGTCACCTTTGCTTTTTCATGGAGAAAGACAACGGTATGTTGACATCCTGTTCGTACAGATTTTGTTAATTTTAAACATCTTAGATTTATTAAGGGGCTGAAGTGTACGGCACAGAATGTCTGGAAAGTTGTCTCCTGTCTCTGGATCTCCTTCACATTTGAGGAAGCAGTCTACCAGTGAAGATAGGAGGTATGTTATCAAAATTTGTTTTAAGATGTTTTATTTGTATCATAATCTGTTCATTTTTTTTAGTGTCAATGCTTCTCATGGAATATATCTATTTTCCACATTGTTGATTCTGAAGGTCATCAAGTCTGCGTGACAGTCCTATGAGACAATGTATGCAGCGAATCGCTCGTGATGATAGCTTCAGTCCTGAACAGAAATCGAGAGAACTGAAAGGTCAGCTGGACAGTAAAGGAAGAGGGGGTAAAAATGGAGCCAGCAGAATCAGGTTTGATTTCAAATTAATCGATTTTTTTGCTAGTGCTCCTGTTGGATCTTTTTAGATGATGAATGTTCAAGTTAGTTTGGTCTAATTTTTCCCATAGGCATTCACCACCATTGAGTGAGCAGAGGGTTTCTCCTAGTAAGGTTCATACTCTTGAACGATTGACAGGCATTCAATCTACAGAATTGAGGAAGGACCTTGAAATGAAGAGGTATCACTTTGTTACTGCCATAACTTAATTCTTCATCTTTGATTACTATTGTTAGAGGACTGACTTCTAGTTTATTCCTCTCAGCGAGAGGTCCTCTGGTAAAAAGGTTCATCTAGGAACTCCAGATCGACATAGAGCACCTGCTTTGTCTCAGGACTCATTTCAAGGTGAGAAGCAAAGTTCACCACACCTGGGATCCGGGAAAAGATCTAATGAGAGGAGTCATTCTCGTCAAAATAATATGAAGGATAGTGATAAACTCCACAAAGTGGAAACCTCACCGATGTCTCTTGAAAAGATTGATCATAATAACAATGGTCTGGATTCAGGTTCTGAAGGGAGTGATAATCACAAAACTAAGCATAAGAAGAAGCGAAAGCATAAAAGGTCCGAGAGGTGTGTAGTTACATCAGACGATGATTCTAGCTGTGATTCTGAAATTGAGGATAGGAAAGAAGCTAAGAGGAGGAAGGAAGAAAAGAGATTAAGAAAGGAGGAGAAGCGTAGACATCGCAATGAACGGCGTCGCAGAAGAGAAGAGAGACATGTGGAGAAGCTTAAAATGAAAGGTCAGGACATCAATGACGAGGATGCAGCGAGGAGGAAGTCTCATCCAAGTTTTGATGAAGAGGCCGAGAGTGAGCAGAAGAAGCTTGAAATTGAGCTTAGGATTCGGGCACTTGAGTCACTCAAAGCAAAGAAGGGAGTCATTGGCTGAAACTTGTGTGTTTTGGCACGAATATGCTATTTCATGTTTGTTCTTATTGAACAAATATTCATATTTTGAAGTTTGATTGTAGTTATTCTTTTTTCAAGGTGCAGTGTCTTTTTTCATCAATTCAAGTGTGAATTTTGTAAGGCAATTTGTTTGCTTTGATTAATTCAGGTGTGGAGTTTCATCAAATCTGAAAAAATTCTGTACTCTTTCATTTGAAAATTTATAATAAATGTTAGAAACAAATAAACATTAACCACGTAAAATGAAGTCAAGCGATGTTATAGTAAACCGAACACCCGTCTCTCTCACCTGCCTGTGTTTCCCGATCTTTCTTTCCACGTGCCCATCTCCTCACTTACCTTCCTAGTCTTCACCTACTTGCTCATTTCTTGCAATTCAAATAATTTTATATTTTTTATTATTAAAAATTAATATCATATTAAATAAAATTAAAATTTTTATATTAATTTAAGAAAAATAATTAATTTATACATTAATTTAAAAATATTTTTAAATATTAATTTAATATATATATATATATATATTCAAATATCTGTGTTTCTATCGAAATATCACCCTCAGACCCAATAATTACATGTCAGCCATATTCTCTCCTAATATTACTGATCTAGCACCCTTTTTGACATGGTGGCAATAAGCGCAGATCGTTAGCCGCGCTTTCGAGAGATTCTGTTCGAGCTGGTGTCGCGTAAGGAAAGACGTAGATGGCCATCAGTGTATTCGCTGAACATCTGACACGTACGGAAGGCACGGATCTCCTTTAATTCAGTCGAACCACCCGTCTCCCACATTAATTACCACTCGTCCCCCTCCACTCTCCCTATAAATACTACACTCAACACAACCCTCAAACCACACTCAAATCTCAAATTTTCTCGTTCTTCCTATTATCAATATTTCTATTAAGAATGTCAAATATTTTTATTAAATTATAATTATTTAATAATTTATTATTTTATTAAATTTTATTGTACTACTTTTTTTTTATTACTTTTTGCAGTTATAAAATGGAAGACGGGTTGTTACGTTTAGATGTAAATCATATCTCGAGGCATTTTACCGATACAATAATAATTTTAAATTGTGTAGTTATTTTAATTATTGTGAATATTTTATTTATTTAATTTTTTAGTATTAGTTTACATTTTAATTTGTATACTATTTATTAAATTAGGAAAGAGATCATATATTAGATTCATTTATTCGTAACGTTAAGTTAGAGATACATACTCGTGTTTGGCCGTATTTAGTCGAGGTTGGATTCAGTTACGCAGTGAAATATAAAGGGCGTTGTAACCTTAAACCAACCTTATTTCTGCACTGGTTGAGAGGTGGAGACTAAATACACACACATTTCATCTTATGTGTGGAGAATGCACGATTAAACTAGAGGATGTTTCCATATATTTGGGGCTTTCGATATATGGGAATGTGATTTCTGGGGTGGCGGATGGTGATTGGCATTCTTTGTGCGAGAAGTATCTTGGAGGTGTCCCGCCTAATTTCAATGATGATCGAATATCGTTAAATTGGTTGGATAAAACTTTTCTACATTTGAGTCGTGAAACCTCTGAGGAACAAGTTAAAATGTATACACAAGCTTACATATTATAGCTCATAGGAGGGATCCTGATGCCCAACAAATCGCACAACCAAGTTCATTATATGTGGTTACATCACATCACAGATTTTCACGTTGCCGGTGCACTCAGTTGGGACTCGCAGTTTTAGTATTTCTGTATAGGGATATGTGTCGAGAAACTGATTATCGAAAAAATGCTATTGGCAGATGTCTCATTCTTCTCCATTCTTGGGCATGGTATCGCATACCCTTTTTATGTCCGATCGTGAAAAACTTGTTGGTCTTCCAGCTATTGTTGATGTAATTTCAATATTGAATTCGTATATAAATAATTTTGTTGAGTATATAATGAAATTTTTTCATTGAATAGGTGGTTAAGTGCAAGAAAACATCATTGAGATTTACCATATAAATTGGAATAAATTCGGCTACTCATTGATCAAAAGGTTGGTACATAGGTATGTATTTAAATTTTACTATTTACTTTTAATTATCATTTTATAATTATAATATTATTTTGATAAAAATTAAATATATTTATTTTAGTTTCAATGTGTTCCTTATTCTACTGAAGAAATGAGGATTTGTATCCCACATCACTTAAGGGGCCTATTAGATGTATGGATGGCGGTGGTCCCTCTGATATGTTATGTTATTGTCAAGTGGCATCCTACTGATCGCGTGCTCCGCCAATTTAGTTTCGTACAATCTATTCCAGAAGCACCTAAGAATCACAACGATATGCATATCATCGATAGACGAGGCAAAAAAATGTTGATTGATTGTTAAAGAACATTGAGTGGGTAATGATATGGGAGGATCAACGTGGTCGCATTCCTCATATAAAACTCATTCATGTGGATCATTATTCGATTGCAGATGATTATTATGAGTGGTTCAACACGAACGGGAAAATGTTCTTACCTTCAAAGGAAGCACGAGGCGGGAGCATTCATCGACACTGATAAAGATGTCCACCGTCACAACATCATCGTCTCCTGACTCATGGAAAGAGAGTAGACGCTTTTCGATCGTTCTCAGCTACAGCACCGGAACCATCACAGCAGCCGCCGTCTACATCAGTGTACATTCCACAACCATTTCAGATGACACCGCAGTCATATCATAGGGCACTGCAACCATTTCAGATGCCACCACAGTCGGGTCAGACAGTACTGCTTTTATATCATATGCCACCGCAATCGAGTCAGATGCCATCGTAACTTGTTTATATGCCACCGTAACTTGTTTAGATGCCACCACAACAGGGTTTTATGGCCCTTCATGGTGGATATTATACTTTCATGCTTGTAGATTTAGCGTGGGGTTCATATGTTGCTTATTTGGTTGGTGAAGGTTCACCACATACACAAACACCTACGACCCAGTTTTCGCACTCATCGATGTAGGTGTTTTCGTAGTTTTCACAGTTTTCTATGAGCAGTGAGATAGTTAGCCATACCTTATTCTATGGAGGTGCTACATCGTCATTCATCTCTCATCAACAAAATATAGTTGCTCCTGATGATGATGATGAAGATAATGATGATGATGATGAGAGTGGGGAGGAAAAATAAGTTATACGAAGAAATCATCATCGATACGGACAAACACCATCATGCGGAACACATTCAAGACGCAGACATCGATAGAGTTGTTTAGTTTGTAATGCTTTTATTTAATTTTGTTTGTTTACCAGCAATTGCAAAGTTTTTATTTAATTATGGACTTTTTAATTATTTTGTTTATTAATGTTTTTATTATTTAATTTTTTGAATTGTATCATTTGTATTTAATGTTTCTATTTAGTTATTTTTATTGTTTGATTTGTATTATTTTCTTGTATTTAGTTTGTAATATTTTTATTTAATTTTCACTTGAGTGTCTTATTACTCAATGATGCTCAAATGACATTAATTGAAAGTAAATGAAAATTAAATAACACAAACTTAGATTTCATAAACAACAATTACATCATCACAACATCAATGGTTACTTGATGATAAAAGAGATGGACATTTTTTCCTATTGTGTCCTAGGTTTCTACAATGCCTTTATATTTTTTTGTTTTCTCTGGACGTCTATCGAATATTCATATCACAATGAATTCGAGTTGTTTTTGGATGATCGGGCTCCCTTAATAAGGATTGATCTGGTACAATCGGAAGCCAATTCTGGACTTTATCAGGGTCTTTCTCATTACCTGTGGGGGAAAATTAAATTCATATACCTTAAATACTTCTGAAAGTCGATATACGGGATCCAAAAAATAGTTATAGTCTTGACATGGGAGGATGGATACTTTAGATATTGAAAAATCCCACAGTCACACCATCTGTCTCGTAGATTAACTTTGAACGAGTTAGCTTGAATCCCTTGAAAAGGTTGCGACATCTCTGTGACACGAAGTAATTTATGTGTCCAAGAGAAGATTGTTATAGACATTCCATTTGATGCAACAATTCTTTTTTGTAGATCTACAACTAATCTTAGGTGGTAGACATGACCGTTTTGAATCCAAGTTTGAGCTTGTCCCCCGAGCTTGGAGCTTGGAAAAAAGCGCTCCTAAATGAAAATACATCATTTTAACCAAACTCGTTACTGATAAATGGTGTGCCCCCTTTAAGGTTAAATTGATAACCTCAACCAAGTTGGTCATCATGTGTCCATATCGATATCCACCATCATATGCATTTGTCTATATTTATTTGTTGATGAGGCTGATGTAATTGTATTATTGGTCATTCTTTCCTCGCAAATCTTGAATCATGAACTCAAATGTTTCAGGTAATAGTTTGTAACTTGAGCGTCAAATGTAGAACTTACTGTTAAGCTTCCATAAAAAATGAAAATGATTGAGAAATAAAATTAGGCATTTTGACATACAAGTATTGGCGCTCATCATTATTCTTGAACTTTCCATGATAGTTAGCATCAATGTGTCGGATACAATACTGATGTCGGACATAGGGTGGTTGTCACATTGGACCCAAAGAATTAATTGCTGTTTTGATCCCTATTCTGCGATCTGAAATGACACATATTTTTTCCCTCGTGACAACATGTAAGCGTAAGTTTCTGAGGAAAAAAGTCCAAGAATCTGTATCTTCTCATTCAACAAGGGAAAAACAACTAGAATAATGTTGCGATTACCATATTGGATAACTATCAATAGTAAAACTTGCTTGTATTTTCCATACAATAATGTCCCATCAATTTGGACCACGAGCTTGCAGTATTTCACAACATTAATGCACTGTGGGTAAGTCACAACATTATTTCACAACATTAAGCGTAAGTTTCTGAGGAAAAAAGTCCAAGAATCTGTATCTTCTCCTTCAACAAGGGAAAAACTACTATAATAATGTTGCGATTACCATATTGGATAACTATCAATAGTAAAACTTGCTTGTATTTTCCATACAATAATGTCCCATCAATTTGGACCACGAGCTTACAGTATTTCACAACATTAATGCACTGTGGGTAAGTCCAAAATATCCGGTAGAATTGACATCGATAGCGAAGCACTCGATCATTGTGGTATTCATGACAAGTTTAGAAGTAGGCAATTGTCCCAGGATTCAATCTTTGCACTACCCTAAACTAACTTGGTAGTTCGTTGTTAGATAGACCCCACTCGCCGTGAGGTTTTTTAATGACATTCTGTTTTGCCTTCCATGCTTTCATGTATGAGACAATGTGCCCATATTGCGATTGTATAGCTGAAATCAGCACCACAATAGCTATATGGGAGCTTGCTTTGACTATGGGCATGATGACTTGGCAGATAATGTTGGAGTCCAAGTTTGGATGATCCTGATTGATCACTCTAGCACAACATGTGTGAGGACCATTATATAATGTTAGTTCCTATATATTGTTTTTCCTTTTTCCTATTCTATACACGAACCATCCAGTTGCATTTGTTATCACGTTGGACACAGTGACAGACATACTTTTCGGTGGTAGAACGATCAACTCTAGATTAAACATAATTACGAATGTTATAATTCTTAATTGCCATTATCACTTCTTATTTGGATGGAAACTCCATTTCTTTATATAACTCACCATCATTAACTAATGAGTTAAATTCGTAGTCACTAACGTTAGGTATATCAGCAAATTCTGGCTCGCACACTGTACCATAATCAGTTTTATACATGTGTGTTGGAGGTTTGATGTGTATCGTATTTGTGGAAACTTCATCTACATTATCATCATCAGAGTCTATTCTGAACTGCGATGATTCTGGCTGAACGAATAGTCTAGTCTCAGCCCTATCTGTACCTGGCTTACGAAGAGGTTCTCTTGGTGGAGATGAGGGTTCCTCCACGATGCCGACATTTAGGTCGAACAAGATGGTAGTTTAATGTCTTCCCTTTGAACTTGAAAGCATCTCGACATTGAGGTCGAATAAGCTTACAGTTGAATGTCTCCCCTTGGAACCTGAAGGCATCATATCAAATGGGTACTGTACAGATTGTTGCGTCGAGGTCATCTCCATATTTAGGTCAAACAAATTGGCATATGAATGCATTCCCCTTGAACTGGAAGTGATGTAGCCATACAGATTGTGTATGGAGCCACCTCAGTACAAATCGTAACAAGTTGCTGATGAATGTATCCCCATTGAGCTTGATGGGATGGCACCATGACGTGGATTTCCCATTAACAAGTTAAAATCTTTACACATTACTTGAGTTGGGTTGTCAACTTGTTGAGCTAACCCATAGTGAGAGCATAATGACATACCACGAACCATAAATACTTCAACAAATATCGCATAAATCTGTGTATCAGTGTCTGAATATTGATTATGAGAATCAACCATCATAACAACATCGTCATCGTTGGAGAGTTCGAAAGATGTATAAGTTAATAGAAATACTGCGATTGAAAATCTGTACTGAAGTGAGGGCAATCTTCTAATACTTTCAACATGAACCTCCCTTAAAAATTTTGTGATCAACTCCTCAAGATTGATGTTTCTTTTGAAGAATATTATGACAGAATGATTTGATGCGAAGACAACATCGGTTTCATCTTCCCGAATTTCACCATCATAGTAAATAATAGCTGAAATACGTGTCATTTTGAGAGTTTGAAAGGTTGAGAATCTTATATCTACAAAAACAATAGCTGAAATATACATAATTAAATAAATAGTATATGAATTAAAATATAAACTAATCCAAAAAAATTAAAAAAATTTAAATAAAACAATTTCATATTGTTACCGTATCGGCAAAATGTCTCAATGTATAATTATGCCTTCCAATTTTATAACTCTAAAAAATAATACAAATCAATTAGTACAATAAAATTTGTTTAAATAATTACAATAAAATAAATATAATATAATAAAAAATAGTTTTACCTTATAAAAACAATAACAAAATTTATTTAGCTTAATAAAAGGAATTAATAGAAGTGAGAATAAACAAGTAATTTTGGTGTAATGATGTTTGCATTTAGAGGGGTTATTTATAGGGGAAGAGATAGTTAAAAAGTCGAGTTTTCTGGCTCGGGTAATAATGGAGTACTCAATAATTCAGCGTGCATAATGGAAGGTGCGAATAATGATTTGTGCCTTCCATACGTGTCAAACGTGGTGCCAACTTGGACAGAACCCCGCGAAGGCGCGACTGACGATTCACGCTTTATTGTCACTGTGTCAGAAAGGGTGTTAGATAGGTAATATTAGGGAAGAGGGTGTCTGACAAATAATTATTAAGTCTAAGGATTATATTTCGATAGAAACGCCTCAAATATCAAATATATGTTTCAGTCTTAATTTTAAAAAAACAATATGATAATATATATATATATATATATATATATATATATATATATATATATATATATATATATATATATATAAACAACACATTTTTATGTTTCAAAATTTTCATCCAATCCAAGGCTTTACCATAATGCAAAATTAAAGTTAAATTGGTATTTTAGTATTTTATAATTATTATTATTTTTTAAATAATTTATAATAATTATAATATGTTCAAAAAATTTAAATAAATATTAATTTATATATATTCTATAAATATAGCTACTCAAAATCTAGAATTCTATAAAGAAAAACATATGTTTTATGTTATAATAATAAAAATACTTATATTTTAAACAATATAATTTAAAATAAAAAATTAAGAAGATAATTAAAACTAGAAGGATAATTAAAATTGGAATATAAATAGTAAAGAAAAAGAAAGAATGTGATGTACTTCGTTTAAAAAAATGTGACTTAGGAGAAATTAATTGACGAATTCAACTTATTACGTTATGGTCTAGGCAGAGGCTTAGTATATCTCCTTATTTTGAAAAAAAACAATTAAATTTAAATTAACGTGTTAATAAAAAAACAAAATTTTTGTATACCTATTATTTAAAAAAATTAAATTTTAGACTACCTTCTTAAATTTCTGGATCTACCACTATGTCTATGCGAATAAGATATATAAATTTTAAAATAATTTCTAAATAACTATCAATTTCTTATTTATGTATATAAAAGTGAAGATTAACCTTAAAAAATAGATAAATAAATACTATTATTTGAGATATGAACCAAATCTATCATATTTTTCCTTTTCCAAATTATGAAGTGTCGAACTTACCTCCTTTTGTGTGAATCCCATTGGCATGGCGATGCAACCTTCCTATCTTGGGAGTTTGCGGTGTGAGACGAACTAATATATAGTTAAAAAATGATATAATTGATTAAATAGATGATCGGTTAAAAGTACTATTGAAAATGTTATATATTTTTGTCGAAAATATTATGTGTTGATAATAATAATGGTAATAACCGGGAATATTAACGTCTTATGTAAAATATCCCAAAAAATATTGACTTTAACATAACTAGTTAATTATTGAAAACATTATCAACCATAATAACATAACATGTAACCCTTATGTAACATAATAGCTAGTGCCTTTTAAAGCTTATGGGACCTTAGAAATCTGATGATAACAAAATATGTTAATTACTTTATTTGTTATTAATATTATCATGATATTAGGTAGTGCATAAAATGTTATCAAAGTTTAAGTTGACGGAGCCTTAGAAATATGACGATAACAAAATAAGTTAATTATTGAAAACATTATCATCCATAATAACATAACAAGTAGCGTTGATTTAATGTAATAGGTAGCGTATTTTTAAAGCTGATAGGGTCTTAGAAATATGAGGATAATAAAATCGATTAATTACTTAATTTGTTATCAATATTATCAACATATTAGGTAGCGCCTAAAATATTATCAAAGTTTAAGCTGACGTGACCTTAGAAATCCGACGATAACAAAATATGTTAATTACTTATTTTGTTATTAATATTATCAATGTATTAGGTAACGCCTAAAATGTTACCAAAGTTTAAGTTGATGGAGTCTTCGAAATCCCACGACAACAAAATAAGTTAATTTCTTATTTTCTTATAAATAAATATTAACATACTAGGTTTCACCCAATAATATTATTTTGAATAACGAAGTAGTTTGCAATTTAAAATATTAAAGTTGTGTTTAATTAAATCGATATGATTTAATATATTACGTATCTTTGTATGACAATTATTTTTAAAATAAATATCGATACTACTATGATCTGATGGTCGATACTTTAACAAATATAAATACTTTTAGAGTAAATATGTATACATTATTATTATGGATACATTATTATTAACCTTTAGAGTATCCATACTTTCAAATTTTTTAAAAAATATTTTAAACGGTTAAATTGTATATATTTTACAGTTTACATTACTGTCGAAACAATATCCATACTTTTAGGTAAGTATGAATACATTATTATTAACCTTTAGAGTATCCATACTTTTAGAGTAAATATCCATACTTTCGAATTTAAAAAAAAATATTTCAAACAGTTAAGTTGTATATATTTTACCGTTTACATTATTATTAACCTTTAAACAAACTGATAGTTTAACGTAATAGGTAGTGCTTATTTAACGTAATAGGTAGCACCTATTTTATTTTACCATTTACATTATTATTAATATTTAAACAAACCATAACTAGTTTAACGTAATAAGTAGCGCCTATTTTATTTTATTGTTTACATTATTAGTAACCTTTAAACAAATCGGTAGATAATTTAACGTAATAGGTAGTATGTTGAAAATATTTTGATGTTTTGATATAACAAATTAAATTTAAATAAATTTTAAGATTTTACAAAAGATTTTTTAAGTATATTCGATTTAATTAATTAAATATCAAATTATTACTCCAAGTCTTTCAAGTTCAAATTCAAACCTTACTAAATGTGTAAAATTGTGTTTTATACTTAATATATTTTTTTGAAAAAATTTTCACAAAGTATTTTGAACCAAAATCAAGCCTAAAATCAATTTTTCTGAGTGATGCACCGATGCACCAATCCATGCATAGATGCACCATGAATTAAATTGAACATCGAATGCATTTCATGCATCGATGCACATACCATGCATCGATGCACTGAGGATTTTATGAAAACATCGAATGCATTTGATGCATCGATGCACCAGCCATGCATCAATGCACTCTGACTATTTTGAAATATCGAATGCACTTGATGCATCGATGCACTAAGGGTCCAACGGTCAAAATATTTGAATTTTACACTGATGCACCGATGCACCATGGGTATGCATCGATGCACTAACGCTCTCAACTGCTTTAATTAATTGTTTTCATACTTAAACGGCTCTATTGACTCCACTAATCATCCCCAACGTTCAGAATCATTTGAAGGTGTATTTAAACAAGCTTAGAAGCCATTAATAAAAAATAAGAAACAACAATCAACAAGAATCAAGAGATAATCAAAGAGAAAGCATCAAACCTCAAGTTTGAGCATTTCAAGCCTATTTTTCATTCAATATTTATTTTGCTTTCAAGAACAACACTTGTACTCAATCGTATTCATTCTTAATTGTTCTTTTCTTTGTTCTAGAATTGTGCAAACAATCTACCTTGTGAGGATTTCCTTGTAAGTTTGCAAATTTGTAATATTCTCTTTGGGAGAGATTGTTCTCAAGAATTTGGGGTATAATTCTTGAGGGATTTGTAAGGTTACTCTTTGTCCTCAAAAGAAAGACAAATTAGTGAATTTGTGGAAAATCCTTAGTGTGGGTAGCTAAGGTAGTGGACGTAGACTTTGGTTGAAAAAGTTGAACCACTCTAAATCGCTGCCCAATTAATTTCAATTTTCTGCATAGCTTCCACCGAAATTTTTATTTACGAATTCACCCCCTCTTGGCCATATTCGTCGATCGATTAACTCAACATAGTACCTATTTTATTTTGTCATTTACATTATTATTAACATTTAAACAAATCGGTAGGTATTTTAACGTAATAGATAACGTCCATTTTATTTTATCGTTTACATTATTAGTAACCTTCAAACAAACCGGTAGATAGTTTAATATAATAGGTAGCGCTTATTTTATTTTAACCGGTTAAGTTTTAAATATAAGTATTGATACATTCAATATAAGTATGAACACTTTTTCAGGATAATAGTTAGGCATAACTTAATGTCGAAACAATATTCATACTTTTAGAATAGGTATGTATACAAAAGCTATGCAATTTATGTTTCAAATTTTTTTAATAGTTTTTCATGTTGTCCACCTACAACGTTAATTTAATAATTTCATTTACACAAAAAAATTATTTGATTATTTAGATTTTTTATAAAATATTAATTTTAACTAATAATAATAATAAATATGTAATATCTATATTTATTATTTTTAATTTAATAATAATATAAGCCATAACATAAAAATAAATCATTAAATACTTATAATTACTAAATTAATATCTTAAACCTTACTACAAAAATAATCTTAAATTAATATTTTTCACAGTAAAATAAGTATGAATACTTATATATATATATAAATATATCGATACCTACCGATAACAAAACTTAGCCGTTATCAAATTTTTTAATAGTTGTTTATATTTTCCATTTACAACGTTATAAACCTTTCAATATTTTCAATAACATTTCACTAGATTTATTAATTATCTTATTAAATTTTCGATCACATAATTCCTTAACTATATATATTAATTCGTCTTTTCTTAAACAAACCATCTTTCCTTCCTACAACTTCTGCGTGACAGCTTGATGGATACACGTGTAGCTTCTCATACGTTCTTCTCTCTTCTCTGGCCCCACTCTTTTTACATCATCAACACGTTTGCCAATAATACACCCCCACGTATCCCGCTGAATCTACTCCACCTCCAAATATACGCTCTCTCCCCCAACTCATAATTGTGTATAAATTAGAGTGAATGTTTGATCAAATTAAGCTGAGTTAAATTAAGTGATTCTTTATTTAATTAAATTGATTAATTATATTTTATAATTTAATTTATTAAATAGTTAAACAAAGTCAAATTTAAGTAAACTAAATTTATTTAAGTCAAATTTATAAAAGTTAAATCAAAATATTATTTACAATTTCAGCAGTATTGTTGCACAAAGTAAAGCAAATTTAGTGTTTCTTCAGGAGTCGAAGTTGTCCAGAGAGAATCCTATAGTGATAAATTGGTTAAAAGGCAGGGAGTTCGATGAACATGTTTCTGTTCCATCGGAAGGCTCTTCGGGGGGGTTTAATCTTGTCGTGGAATTCAAATGTGTTTTCAATGTGTAGGAGTGTTTCTCAAAGGAGGTTTATTGCCGTGGAAGGAATATTTGTTCAATCTAATTTTGAAGGTAGTATTAATCAACGTTTATGAGCCCAACGATCCAGCGGAAAGAAGAGATTTTTTTTGGTGTTTTGGGTGATTTTATAGTGGGGTCGGGTTTGCCGGTCATCATTGGTGGGGATTTTATAGTGGGGTCGGGTTTGCCGGTCATCATTGGTGGGGATTTTAATACAGTTACTTCAATCAAATTTACTTTCTAAGCATCATGATTCAATGGCAGAGCATTCGAAAAATGTTGTATGATATTTGTGCAGTGTATCAGGCAACAGGCCCTGCAGCAAAACTTCTTTACCAAAAGGAGCATTTAAAGGAGTCAAAGAAACCAAGACAACTCATGAATTATGCTAGTGGGAAGTGGAATCCACTTCTATATCCTTCTTCTCCCAGTTTTGGAGCGTCTAGTGATCGTCAAAGGTTAAAACTTGGCAGTCGACAGCGTTGTCGGACTGAAGTTTTGAGTTTTGACGGTAGCATTCTTAGGTCTGTCAAATCAGCCTACATTTTTTTTTCTTCCTCTTAATGTTTTATTCTCATTTTAGTGTTTGGTTGTGTATTATTTATTCACTTCGTTGAATGATATTTGCAGAGCATATGCCGTAACTCCTGTCAATGAAGTTGCCACAAGACCTGTTGATGATTCCACCACAACCACCACAACAAAAGTTGACCCTGATGAATCTGACAGCAATGAAGTAATCCTTCCCGGTGTGAACCTTATTTTTGATGGTGCTCAGTTGCATCCCTTTGATATAGCTGGTTGCCTGCAGGCTCGCCAGCCAATTTCTTTAATAGCAGAGGCAGCTGCAGCTTCCTCATCTTTTACAATTAAATAGGTCTTATGAATATGAGAAATGTGGATTGAATATTTTGTCTGTAAACTGACAAGTGGAAGTTATTGTGTCCATACTAACATTATTCTGGTTATCTGTTTCATCTTTGATGTCATTCATTTTATGGATCTGAGCGAGCAGTTGCATCAAAGGCAAGTATCATCATTTTTTTCCTATAATGTGACAAATATTTGTTCTATTGATTTCATAAGCTTCTAGGTATCTGTCCAATTATTTTGTACCATTTGTTACCATTAGTAGCTACTTAGATAGTTGCATGAGGACTGCCATTGGTTTGGTGCAGAATGCCAAGAAACTAATCGAGGGGTTGTTGTTCCTTGTAGTAATTATGGGGCTTAATTATAACATTTCATATAATTTGGGTTTATTTGGTTTTTAAAATTGATATCAGGGTCTAGGATCTTAGTTTTTATGCCTTGAACTGTTTTTACTCTTATAGGATGAACGTTGAGGTTTGCTTGGAGTCATATAAATCGGCCTCTCTCTCTATTATGCCATAGGTCCATGAGAAGCAACATTATATTCCTTGTTATTAACATTGGGATAAAACAGTATCGCAGAAGCTTGGATCAATTTAATAACTTAATTTTTGATACAATAAAATACTCTTTGAATCAATCAACTCTCAACATTTCTTACACGTAGAAATTGTTAATAAAAATTAGACTGAATAATTCGTGTATTCATATCATGTTCATGTACTTTCTTATGTCAAAATTGTTTTTAATTTATTTTTATATTTATATAGCTTTCAAAAAAATTAAAAATTAGCCTTATAAAGATTATGGCATATCAGATACTCATATAACGTTCGTGTTTCTCTTTGGTGCCATGTTTATACTTTTTCGGGTCATATTATTGTATGCAGCATTACCAGCTCCACTAAAAAGAGACATGAAACAGTCTTCTGAATTCAACTACAATGCTGAAGTGCCTTCGACGATTATCACTACCTGGTCATCTTTCAGATACTAATAACGCAACTAAGTTACATAAAGTTCACGATCAGCTTAATCATGCAAAGTTTCCCTAAACTAAATCAGATCATAAGTATTTCCAAGAAACTAAAATATCAACAGGATAGTTTATCACTAAATACTAGGGACTTATGAAAAACTAATTTCAGCATGAATAAGTAGACATACATGAAGACGAATCAAAGATTGAGTTGATTGAAACTAGGATAAACCTGAAGGGTTCTAGTAGCGAACTCGACGCCAATGGTTGATTTAGATTCCAAACAGAACTCATTTCTGGTGAACCTAGAGAGAATATTCGACTTTCCATCGCCAGAGTCGCCGATCAGCACGATCTTGAACAGGTAATCGTACTCGTGATCTACTCTATGCGCCATTCCCCTTCTCTCTCAAACCTGCAAGATCCAAACGAATCAATCAATCTAAATGGAAAAAGTAAAAAAGAAAATAGAGATACGGAAGCAATTGAACTTACTCGGAGTGGATAGACTGAGAAGAGAAAAGAAAAAGGAATGAAGATAATTTTGGAGAAATTTTTTTGAAAGTTAAAAGAAGGTTTAATACCAAAATAAGTGCTCAAACTATACCGTAAAACCCAAATAGGTGCCTAAACTAATTTTCGTCACATTCATGTGTCTAACGTTACAAACGTTAGTATCTAGGCCGATAACGATGTTAATTTCTCTGTTAAATGATATGTGTCAAATTTTGGTAATTTTAAAAATTTTATTTAAAATTAAAAAATTAAAATTATATATTTTTTAAAAAATAGAAAAATCAAATTTTGAATAAAATCAAAACTTTGAAAACCTTTATTCTAACCCCTAAACACACGCCGACAGGAGTATTTTGAATTCGGCGAAGCTCCACCAACGGCCAAAACCCCCATGAAATCATGATCGATCGACGACCTATCGATGACGAATCAACGTTTTAAACCACTCGAACCCTAAGGAGGCGGCGACATATTAAGGTTAGGATTTGAGATTTTGGGATTGTTTTATAATATAAGAAAAATTAGTGTCTTTTTATAAATATAATAATGTTTTTAATATTTTATTTTAAAAAATAAATTTCAAAATATCAGATTATGACACATGTTACTTAACGGTAGAAATTAACATTGCTGATAACCCAGACACCTAAACAGATAACGGTTGTAACGTTAAGCACCTGGATGAGACGAAAATTAATTTAGACATCTACTTGAGTTTTAGGGTATAGTTTGAACACTTATTTTGATATTAATCCTTAAAAGAAATGAAAATTAAGAAAAAGGAAGAGAAAGGAAGGGAGAGAGGAGGTAAAAAGGAGCCTTTGATTTTTTACACGGGCAAAAGATGTAGATTTACGGTTTTTGGCTTTGAAGGAGAACGGTGCCCTTTTACGGGGCATTTTTGTGAGGGAAAATAATGCACAAATATGAATAGAATCAGACTGGCACGGCAGCTGTTATGCTGCGACAGTGGGTTTGTGCACCTGTATTCTGTTAAAATCCCTAGTAAATATTATCTTAAATTATTAAAAATTAATAAATTAATTTAAAAATATATTTTTTAAATACTAAGTTTTAAAAAATGATAAAAATACATTTTAAATTTTAATGCAGAGGATTACGTTATACTAAATCAAAGTATAAAGTTGAAGTTTCAAATGTCAGCATAGTAGAGAGACTAATACCAAATTAGACCTAAGATCTACTGAAATAAGATTAAAAAAAAAAACCGCGTGAAAACTAAATATTGGAGGCCAATGTTTCTGTTCGAGGGTGAGTCATCATCGGCCCGATAGCCCCAAAAACTAGAGCCCAACATCTGGAGTAAACCGGAAAGTCGCCGACGATTGGCGATCTCCCTCGCGATCTCACTAGATTGCGGATAATCGGAGAGAGAAAGAAGATGAAGAAAGAGGAAACAGTTAAACTGATCAGCGCTGAAGGGATGGAATTTGTTATTGACAAGGAAGCTGCCATGCTTTCTCAAACCATCCGTAACATGCTTACTTCTCCAGGTCCAATTTCTTTTTCATCTCTTCATGCTTAGTCTTTTAGGAGAGTTGGATTTTCCAGTTCTTAGTTGTTTTCGGTTGGAAAGGTCTAATATTTTGTTTTATGGGTGATGATGAAGGTGGTTTCGCGGAGACGGAGCATGGGGAAGTGACTTTTCCGGAGATAAGTGCTTTGATTCTTGAGAAGATCTGTCAGTATTTTTATTGGAATCTTCAATATTCCAGGTTCGTATTTCGTATACTTCATTTTTTCTTCACTTTTGTAAGCTCTTCCTTTGTATCAGTGTTTAATTCGTGTCAATACTCAATACTGTGGATATGTTCAAGTCCTAACTCCAACTGTAGCTTTGAATATGTCGATGAACTGTATGGGAATGGATTTGGTTTTTTTTTTTTTTTTAACTTCTGTCGGGATCATATTGAAGGTGGATTATCAAATTATACAAGAAGAAAGCCTTTTTTTTTTCTAGTAAGCTAGAAGAAAATATTAGTATTTCTAGGAAGCCTTTGACCATTCAATTCATATATTTCTCCTGTTAAGATGGATATACTTAGAGTGAAGTCAACGTGCAAGCTTTTGTAGCTCTTTTTCATGTTTTCTTGTGATATAAACGAGGCAAGTTACTTATTTTATGAAATATTCTAGTGCGATGTTGGAAACATAAATTTGAAAAATCGGATTTAGATTTCATTTTCTATATGAATTGTGGGAATCTAATGCATACATCATGTTACATGTATAACTTAGTTAAGATTCAATATTATCATATATATTTTGTATATGAATTTGAAGATCATGATCGCTACATTTTCGTTTTACCCTGATAAAAGAGTTGATATTTGATCAGGGGTAAAGAGACCGAGTTCCACATTGAACCTGAACTTACTCTGGAGCTGATGATGGCTGCTAATTATCTCCATACTTAGTTGATTACTTTCTTTCCTTCTTAGGTAAAATGTTATGTTAAAAATTATGACGTCTCTTCTGGTTGTTTTACGTATTTATATAATTTTTTTTTAACAATGAATCGATAATTTATTTTTTCTTATGGGTGTCACCGACAAATTACCTTGCTGAGTGCTGCAGTCACTCCGGGGTAGTATTCATGCCCAAGAGTAGAATCTGCATCGTGAATTTGAGCTCCCTGCTGCATTGCATAATGGTGTATTTCTATTTATCTTATGTTATTGTTTTGACTTAAATAAGACTTAAATATGCAAATGGATGCAGTTGTTACTAGTATAATTGCTGATATGCACTGAAATAACGGGAGCACAATCTGATATCTCGACTTTATATTGATTAAGTGTATGCTGATTGGAGAGGCCCTTAGATTGGAGAATAATGCAAGGTTTTAGGACACTCCTAGCTTAAAGATTTTCTAGGGAATTTTATCCACACGCCAAACAGATCACAAACTATATTGCAGGGTATGTTGCATTGGTCTTGTGACACTAGCCTGACCATAGCAATGCCAGACGTGATCACTGATCAAAATGATATAACTAGCTCCATAACTGATTGAGGGAATTGTAGGAAGACTCACCTTCTCTGATGCCAGAGTGCAGTTATCTCCAGAAATTTAGCCATCAGATCCCTTTTCTGATATGTTTTCATTGTTGAATTTCAAATGCAATGTGTCCAAACCCTTCCACAGCCTTATGTGCTAACATCTTATTTTAGGAGCTTATTTTACAATTCTCCAACAGCTTCTTCCATTCCAGATCGTTGCCTAACTTGGGCATAGTACCCCAGAAGAATGGCTCCTTACTATATTATAAAGTCCAAGCCATCACTTCTGGTGTGTTATTGTCTATAGATGCTAAACTGCTCAAACTTGGATATAGAGCTGAATTCTGAAATTGCTTGTCAAACCGTGTACTGCAGATGCCAGATGGTGCCTTCCTTTATTGAACTTCTGGGTGAAGCTGAAACGACTTCATGCGAATGACAGAGTGGTGATATTCAAATGTGTCATTGCTGTTTTTTCTTTTTTTAATTTCTTTTTGCAGTGCTGATTGAATGATTGTTCAAGGGACATCAATTGTATTCCAGATAACTGCTGAAGATGTTCATGTCTTGTATATATGTTGCTATGAATTGCAAGAAACTTATCTGGTGTTTCGAATTTGGACATCAATTAATATAAAATGATTTTAGCTAAGCATTTTTGAGTGATTAGAGTATTTATACATCTCATTTTCTAGTGAGTTATAAAGCAGTAAATTGCAACACAAACACATATAAAAAAAGCCAAAAGAGAGCAGAAATAATCAAGGACCAATAGCAGTTCAACCCCACGTGTTTGGTTTGAAGGCTGAAGCAATGGATCAGGATAAAGGTATTTACCGGTAGTTGTGTAAAAAGCTTTAATCGCCGTTGCCGGGGATCGAACCCGGGTCACCCGCGTGACAGGCGGGAATACTCACCACTATACTACAACGACTGAGCTGAAAATTGATTTACAAATATTTTATATAATCACAGCATAAGTTTACAAACCAGTCATGAAAGGCTTCAGGTCAAGTCTTTGCAAACAAATAGGTTAAAGTAGTGTGCTTGTCGCCACTATGTAACAAAGTGCTCGATATAGCTTCCACAATCTTATGTCGATTGTACTATGAGATTCTCTATTCGATTTACTGGGAAATATCATTATAAATCACTTTAATAAAAGGAACAAGTTAAACTAGTATCTTACAACTTCATGGTTCATATTGTATCATCCAATAATAGACTTAAATATGCAAGAGGATACAGTTATGACTAGATTTATAATTGCTAGTATGCACTGAAATAACTGGAGCACAATCTGAAAGCTCGACTGTCTAATGATTAGGTGTGTGCTGATTGGAGCGCCCCTTATATTGGAGAATAATGCAAGGTTTTAGGACTTCCCTAGCTTAAAGATTTTCTAGGGAATCTTACAATTAACTGGCCATCGGATCCCTTTCTGATATGTTTTCATTGTTGAATTCCAAATGAAATGTGTCCAAACTCTAGCCTAGTAACCCAGAAGAATGGCTCCTTACTATATTATAAACTCCAAGCTTGTTATTGTCTGTAGATGCTAAACTCCTCAAACTTGGATATAGATCTGAATTCTGAATTTGCTTGTCAAACCGTGTAATGCAGCTGGTGTCCCTCCTTTTATTAAGCTGCTTGGCGAAGCTGGAACGACATCGTGTAATGACAGAGTGGGAATATTGAAACTTGGCATTGCTTTTGATTTTTTTTTCCTGCAGTGATGATTCTTCAAGAACATCAATTGTATTCTGGATAACCGCTGAAAATGTTAATGTCTTGTGTATATGTTAGCTATGAACTGCCAAAAACTTTCTGGTGTTTCGTATTTGGAAACAGGCAGATCATTGAATTGTAGGGGCGGAAGCGAAGGCACTAAGCCTTGAAGGAAGTATCTAAACTTGAGAAAAGTATTGAAATCTAAAACTTTTTGTTCTCATTGAATCCTCCATAAAAGAATTGAACATATTGTGTTGAACACATAGTTTAGGACTTTTGGTATTTGCAATATTCTTCCTTTGATATGCAGAGAAATAGTCTTTCACACGCAGCTGCCATTTTCGTGGCAGTGAACAATTGCAACCCTCTTTGCCTAGCAGCCAGGCCTTTCTTCTCCAATACCACTCTTCCATCATTCCAAACACTATAGAGGGTCCTTTTCAAGGAATCCACACTAGGTGAGAAAGTATAACCCATTTCTGGTCCGATGATTACCGACCCCGTGATGCTGGCAACTCTTGTAGCCATTACTGGTTTCCCTGTGAGCATTGCTTCCAACAGAGTATGGTTCAATCCTTGAGCTCGAAGAGTCGGATTCACGAAGATATCTATTGCATTATAAAACTTTGCTAGTTGAGCTTGTTCCAATGGACCTAAAACAAGTATATTGGCTCCAAGATCTTTGTATCTTGCACCCCATGGACCATCACCAGCAACAAGAACAGTGACAGTTTGTTGAAATTTTTTGTTTTCCATTAATATTTGATTCAAAGCTTCAAATATCAAAGGGTTTCCTTTGTCTTTCACCAGCCTCCCTGCCATTCCCAAAACCAATGACCTTTTTGAGATGCCAAACTTCTGTTTAAAATCGTTCCCTAGAGAGGGTTCCGGTCTGAAAATTTCCTCGTGACTCCGTTTAGAATGATGTGGACGCGTTCTTCGGGGATCATGTAGATCCTTTTCAGGACATCTCCAGCATGATCACTAGAAGCAACATGGTGAGAATATCTTGGAAAAAACTTTACCTCTTCGACAACTTTTGTCGTCCTTTCGGTCATCATAGATGGCCGTTGTGATTCTGGTGTCCAGAGAAGCTCTTGGATGATATCAGAATGAATGGTTTCATACGCAATTCCGTGCCAAGTAACTGCTAGATTCGGCACGTTCTTCGCTCTAGTATGCAACAATCCGACACTCTCGGTGTGGACCACATCAAAATGTCTTCCGGCCGAGTTTTGAGTTTGAAATTGCTTCCATACAACCGCCTGTTCCAGATAACCACCGGATGTCGGCTTCTAAAGGTGAAAAACTAAGTTGGCAAATGGATATCTCGGAAAGGAGGAATTCGGAGGAGTGGTGAAGATGTGCAACTCGTGGCCTCTTTTCGCAAGGGCAAGGTGTAGAGTCAAGGCATGCCTTTCGAGCCCCCCCCCCGCACGAGAGCCATGAGGCCATTTCTTAACAAAAAGAGCAATTTTAAGGATCTGAGGAGGGTCAGTAGGAAAAGAAAGAAGATTCCAAGCATAAGGGAATGTAAGTAAATCGATGTCTTCCTTCGGCTTTTGCATGGTTAAAAGGTTCATGGAATAGCAATTGCTGGAAAAATGACACCGAAAGAAGATTGAAATGATAGAAAATGCAGAAAGGATTGAAATTATGCAGTATAACTTATGGAACCTGAACATAGTACTAATCATCTGATCTTCTCCAATGAAAATGAGATCAAATGAAAAGTTTCAACAGAAAATATTGCCTACAAACACATTGTTTGAATCAAGATGAAAAGTTTCAAAAAGTTTTTGGACCAAGTTTCAGATTCAAGAAATTAGCACATGGGTTTGAACTGGCAAAAGGAAAGCAAAATCCATGAAACCAGCCATTTTCAAAGGAGTAAAAATGAAAAATCAACCTTAGCAAGTTGTCATTGAAAATCCCATAGACTTAATGGACTAATTAATCTATTTTTCCATATTTCCAAGATATATATATATATATATATATATATATATATATATTATTTCAATAAACAAAAAAGGGAATCTGCAAACACTAGATTTAATAAAAGAACCAGTGAGCTATTCCCAACATGATCAATTAAAATATTTGACACCAACTTATGAACCTAAACGAGCTGCACCATGTAATAGACTCTATTGGTGGAGATAAACAATTAAGGTTCTAGAAATTTTGAAGTCATGTTAGAATCTTATCATAATGCTCACATTTAGAAATGGCATTTTATTGAAACCCTCCTTACTTTAAAAAATATATATTTTTAATGAAGCCCTCCTTACTTGCTATACATACTGTGTTTGATTAAGTTGGTGTCACCGGCTAATCAAATTCCAACTCGTCTGAGAAATGATTGTAATATCCTCATAATCAATGATAATGAATATTATTATTAAAGTGTTTTTATCTTTTACACTTTTATATAAAATGTATAAATAAAACAACAAAAAATTATTACTCACGGTTTAAACACGCAATTAATAAACTATACACTAATCATTTACCACTTCATTTATAATAATTATTAGGGTAAATTACACGTTTACTTACTTAACTTTATTATATCTCCTATTTCACTTACCGTACTTTCAATTTTTTCAATTTGCTCAATAAACTTTAGAAATTGAACTTTTTTTGTCACTCGACCGTTTACTCAGTAACCGGGTTCATGTGGCTTATTTTAATAATAAAACATACCACATAGGACTTATAATTAAAAAGATAAATTATATGTCTACTCACTGAACTTTACTCTCTATCCTATTTTACTCACTATAGTTTTAATTTTTTTCAATTAATATAGCAACATCATAATGCCGTTAGAAATTTAACGGTCGAGTGACAATAAAAGTTCAATGTCTAAAGTTCAATGAGCGAATTGAAAAAATTGAAAGTACGATGAGTGAAATAGGAGAGAGAGTAAAGTTCAGTGAGTAAGCGTGTAATTTACCTTAATTATTAAATAAATTTTGATAAATATATTTTCACATATCTAAATTGTTGACATATAAAAAATATTTATTGAGTTCAACAACCAGTTGGTTTAATGAGATGCGACAATATATTCATCAAACAAAGCCAAAGATTCTAATATTGACATTATAAATGAAGCAAACTATTAAAAGGATCACCTTCATGATGATAATCTACAATATTAAACCTAAATTAGTCAACCAATAAATCAACGTCGATAATTTTAAAAATAAATTTTCATTGAGAATTAAAGGGTGTTTCAACAGGATATCGATAATCATAGATAAAAGTAGAATATTTCACTATAAATTAATTTTTCATGAATGTATGGTACAATATCTAGATTTGGATGTGTATTTATTATAATACCGTAAGCGTTCTGAAAAAAATCTGTACAATGTTTGTTGTATGATTGGCATTATGACCATCTAACTTTTTACCTGACTTGCCTAAATTTCTTGTATTAAATATTCAATACAAAGGTACTTTTGTATATCATCATTTCATCCTCAGTCAATACATAAAATACTTAGAATTCAATCTTATTTCTTTTTCTCATCAGCTTCAACACTACCTGCTAAGAAATGAAGATGGGTTCTTTTGGCATTGTTTCCCTTCTTATCATCTTAATTCTGGCCTCATGTTAGTACATACATACATATACACATCATATTCTCTACTTTAGTATTTTAACAAATTATTTACACGAATATTTAAATGATGATAAATTTTTATTTAAATTTAATTTACAGGAGTGTCAAACTCACTAGCATGTTCTAGTGACAATGATTGTGATATTATGGAGTTTTGCGCATGTGACCGTGCCGGCAACTGTTATTGTCAGCACCCAGAGGTTGTTGCTAAGGTGGTATCGGTTGTCGAGGATGCTCAATGTCGAACAAACGCCGACTGTGCCCTCGCTTGCCGTTGCAAACACTATAGTTGTATCGGTGGCACTTGTGTCTGTCAATGTTAATTAATGTGCCTGAAAATTTGCTTTAATTGCAAAAGACTCGAAATGAAATCCTTCTATATGTTAGAAAATAAAGAAGAACAATAATACAAGTGAAACATGATTTTCATATTATTTTGCTTATTTGACTACAATTTTTAATCTGACCTTATATCTTACACTTTTCTTGAAGTAGAATATTTGAAGAGTGAAGGAAATGAAGCAACAGAAAATAGTTCCGGTCACGTTGCAGGAATCAATATGGAATGTAGTCGGTGAAAATGCACAACTTTGTACCATGTAACTGAATTGAGGCAATAAGGGAATTCGAAAACACTAAATTTAATAAGAGAAGCAGTGAGTTAATCCCAACATGATCAATTAAAATATTTAACACCAACTTAAGAACCTAAACTACCTGCACCATGCAAGAGAATCAAACACGGGTGACGGTCTGGAATATTCACCACTATACTATAACGAACGGCATCATTTAGTAAATAATCAAAGATACGTTTACAAACCAGTTATGAGAGGCTTCCGACCAAGTCTTTTGGAAACAATAACTTAAACTAGCATGCTTGTCATCAAAATAAAATAACACTCCAAAAATTCAGAGCAGGAGGGAGGAGGCAACGTGTAACTGTATTTGTTCAAAATATTCCAACGGCGTTACATTAGAGTGGCTTGAGACAAACACCCGGGAGGCGTGAAGATGCTATCGATTTGTTTATTGCAAGCAAGTAGGATAAAACTGGGAAGATATTTGGTTTTGGACGTTATTCCAACAAAATGGATGCGCTCAAAGCAATAGAGAGACTGAATGGGTTCAACTTATATGAATTCTGTTTAGCTGTAACCCTAGCAAAATATAACAACTAGAGAATGTCTAGACAATTTTCCATAGATAAGATGAAGGAAACCGTTTGGGAGACTAGTGAAAATGATAATGGAGAACCAAGCTTTCATAAAAAAGTCAAGATTAATAGAATATATGGTCATGTAGAAACGGAGGAGTTATGGAAACTAAAGAGGTGTTTAATTGGAGAGATGTCAACAGTCTGTAGCACTCGTAGAAAGTTAAGATTTAAGCATGTTGAGTAGATTTCCATGGTAGATTCATATTAAAGTTATTTAAGCATGTTTTAAGCCTTATTTATGATCCCTCTAAGATCACATAAGACTTAATAATCATTGGAAAACCTCAAGGTAAAGAAATTGAGGAGTTTGAGTGGCCTTTTCGAGCCCAAAAAGGGTATTCTCAAACAGGAGTATCGGTATTGTATGAGTCAGTACGATACTATTCTTCAGAAGTATGAAATTTTACTTAGGTTGAAGAGAGTATCGATACTCTCAGAAGAAGTATCGATACTACAAGGTTGGTATCGATACCAGGAACACATTTCAGATTCTAGAATGTCATTTTAGTATCGATACTCTAGTCAGTATCGATACTATGGTATGGGAGTATTGATAATGGTATTGGAGTATCGATACTACCCTTAAGTTCTTAGTAAAGTTTTGCCTTGAGTATCGATACCCAAGAAGGAGTATCGATACTCTAGAGTCAGTATCGATACCAATATGCTTGGTATCGATACCAACAGTCAGGTTTTGAGGGTTTTAATTATAGGGGAGTTAATATGAGATGAAGTTTTCCCAAAAGCTTTAATTACTCTCAAATAAGACTACAAGTGAGAACAATAATAATGCTTAATTCAAACATAGAAACGGAATAAAGTAGGGCGAATAAGACTAGCCTTGTTTGAATACTCGGGAAACAATCAGGACACTCGAGTTCCTTTAGAAAAGCTAGCAGTGTCGAAAGTATAAAATCAATCTTGATATCCTTAGGGAGTACGCAAGGCACTTTAAGCTGACTAACTAAGGCCAAGGCCTGACACTCGCAAGGGGTGGTTAATTGAGGGTGTGATGTCCGATGCAGAGATTCTGAGGGGCCCATCCTAGGTAGACTAGAGGGGTGTGTGAGCTCTGAGATGCAGAAACCTCAACCGTACCATGATGTCTACCAAAGAGTGTAGAGTGAGTATACAAGTATACTCACTAAAGCAAAGCAGTAGAATTGATGGCTTAAGCCTTTCAATGATGCACTTTTAGTATGTTTCAGTTGTTAGTGTGGCACTGAGCTAGTTAGCTCAGCGTTTGAAATTTGTTTCCTTACGCATATTAGGTGGAGTAGTTGAGGAGCTTAGAGAGTCCGAGGTCTAGACCCAGAGCAGATCATAGTACGTTTCAACATTTTGAAGGTATGTATAGTTATAAATCCTGTTGTAAAGTTGAGTCGTAAATGTATTTTAAATTCGTATGTATTATTATTTTGAGAGCCCCCAGTGTACAATTTTAATTTATTTTTACAGTTGAAATTACAAAGAAAACAGTCTTTTTAAAGCAAGAGAAATAAGAAAATGGTTGGTTAGCCACTTCGGTGGTTCCGTGTAACATTCTGATCGGTCGACTGTGTGTCGTATTGGTCTAGGGTTTTACATAAGGTATCATAAAAATATATTTTTAACACTTAAAACATGATTTGATTGAGAAATCAAAGAGAAACCCTAAAATGCTCAAATCACTAAATCTTAGCAAATACTTGAAATTTATGAAAGCTTAATACTCTAAAGAATTATAAATACACTACCTTGATTTTAGAAACTCGAAATGAACCTTCTTTAGCTATCAAGAACTCTCCTTTTTGAACTTGGTTGATTTTTCTCCCTTTTTCCTCAGTCACAAATTTGATGTTATAGGGAGTAAGAGGGACAAATTTGAGACTTAATAAAGTTAAAGAGGGAAGAAGAAAAGAAAGAAAGAAGATGAAGAAGAAATGGGAAAGCCCCCCGGTTCAAGCTTGATATAAAACCCTAAAATCTAACTTCAATTTCCAATAATGGTATCCCTCACATATTGACTCATATTTAAAAATCTCATTTTATGGTTAATTGGGCCCAAAACCAATCCAATTAAACCAACAACTTAAATCATAAAATCCATAAGGTCCACTTACCTCTCGGGTAAACTCGAAATTACTAGTCTGGAATTTTGGGTGTTACATAACGAACACCCCGCAAGCCTTTCTCACCCCAGCAACGTCCACTAAGGACTGTCACTACCTAACCCCGAAACTTGATATTTGAAACAGAAAGCGTCCATCTTAGCAAACTAGAACCTTCTTTTTGACCTCTTGCATTACATTATCATGACAAAAAATAAAAAATAAAAATGAAAATAAAAAGAGATTGTTATTGTGACTCGGAATGAAAGATTTATTACTAACGAGCCACATCAATTGCACCTATCAAAGCAACTAAACGAATTATTGAAATAAATTAAAATGGAAGAAAAAACACTGTTACTAAATGAGTTCCAATTTGTTGACTATAACTTATCAAATCTTGTTCTATAATTTGGTTTGATCTTGTAGTCCAAATAGTCCCGTACCATGATGTATCTAATATAGTAATAATTAGCGAAACAAGAATTCTTTTACAAACCAACAAAGTTTAAAAAACGAATAAGATAAGATAACATATATCATATAAAAATAGACTATATTAATAATAAATAATAATAAAATAAATAATAAAAATTTGAATTAATTTTTTTTCATTGTATTTTTATAGTCTTTTTTATAGTCTTTATTCTTTTCTCAACTTCGAATATTTCTATTTAAAATTTACAATCATATTGACAATAGTGCATCAAACAAATATAATTCGATCATAGATAAATAGATCAATTTATCTCCGCCCACAAGTTTTGCACTTCACTTCATTGAAATAATGGTTTCTTTCTATAGAATTTGGTGTGATACAATAAGTTTTTTTTATTCACAAACAGTAACGAGTCTAAGTTTAGAGACTATTGTGTCAAAGCATGAGTTGCACTGTTTGCTTCTCATCGAAGATATCAGACTTTGATATGCCTGTTGCGCGCTAAAATGGTCCTCGCTTCGCGGAGATAGAACCCTACGAGAGGAAGATCTTCTTCCGGAGAGGTCAACTTATTTACAATGTTCGATGCATTTCCTTCCGATGTCACTTCGCTCCAACCTTTTTCCACCGCCAATTTAATACCTTCCGTGAAAGCGTAAGCTTCAACAAAACTTGCATCTTGCATATCTCTTAATAGACGTGTGTGGCAAGCCACCACTTGGCCAGTATGATCACGAGCGACAAGCCCAATCGCTCCATGTCCCGTATTTGTCGCAACGTAATTAATAAACTATACCCTCAGGGCTGTTTGGTTCGGGGAATGTGGGATTCTCATGGAAATGGAATCCACATTCCCCCGTTTGGTTGGCCGAGAATCTCATTCCCGGTAATGTTTTATTACCAATAGTGGATTTTTTGAGGTATATTACCGGAAATCTCATTACCCCTTTCCCTTAGGTATTGTTGGATTACCAGCGTTTTCGACTAAAATACCCTTATTTTTTTTCAAAAATGTCCTTCTCATTGAATAATAAAAATTCTACGAAGATTAAATTACAAATTTATCCTTAAACTATTTTAGATTTATAAAAAAGTCTATAATTAAAATTTTATATGAAGTTCAGGGGTTAAAATAAAATTTTACCCTTTCATTAAACCTTTTTATATTTTCAATTTTGTAAAAAAATTATATAAATTTTATGAATTTTAATTTTTTAAAGAAAATATATAAAAATTTTCCAACTTGTTAAAAAAACAAATATATAATAAGGACAATTTGGTCAAATATACATTCCAATAATCTTTTATTCCTTTAACCAAACACGGTAATATTACATTACTGCTAAATCAACCAAACACAAAATACAATATTCCCAGTAATCCTATTCCCTGATAATCTTTTATTCCCACTGGTAATCTTACATTCCGTGAACTAAACGCACCCTCAGGGATGCAGTCATGATTCCAACGTAAGGGAGGTAAAATATAACTAATTATAAAAAATGAGGGATAATGTATAATTAACCATAAAAAATGAGGGGCAAGGTATAATTAACCATAAAAATAGGGACAAATCAAAATAAACTAAAATTTGGAACCCTAGTTTTAATATTTTCTCATATATTTTTTAATAATAAAAAATAGAGGTAATGGCCCCGTGGGGTTAAGCATAGTTTCGTCATTATATACACTAATCATTTACCACTCCATTTATAATAATTATTAAATAAATTTTAATAAATAGATTTTTACACGTCCTTTTGACATGTAAAAAGTATTCATTGAGATCAATAATCAGTTGATTTAATAAGATGAGACACTAAATTCATTAAGATTAGAGATTCGAATCCTGATGTCATAAATGGAGCAAACTAGATTGAAATTGTCGCCTCCATAATGAATCTCTATAATATTTGATCTAAATTAATCAATTCAAATTAATCGATCAATAGAATATGCTAATAATTTAAAAAATTTACCAAGAATTAGCTGTTGTTTTAAAAGAAAATCAATAATCATAGGTACATATAAAAGATTATTATAAATTGATTTTTCATGCATGTATGTTATGATATCTAGATTTGGATGTGCATTTATTATAATACCATAAGCGTTCAAAAAAAAATCTCTATCTTTAACTAACGAAATATTAGCTAAGATATATGTTGCATGATTGGCATGATGATCACCTAAAAATTCTTCTATAAAATACTCAATACAAAGACACTCTTGTATATCATCATCCTATCCTCAACCAATTCATAAAATACCTAGAATTCAACTTTGTTTTCTTCTTTAATCGGCTTCAAAACTATCTGTTAAGAAATGAAGATGGGTTCTTTTGGCATTGGTTTCCTTCTTATCATTTCGATTCTAGCCTCTTGTCAGTACATACATAGATACATGTATTATATTTCTTTATTTTAATATTTTAACAAATTGTTTTCACAAAAAATTTAAATAATGAAAAAATATTTAAATTTAATATGCAGGTGTGTCAGGCTCATTAGCATGTTCTAGTGACAAAGACTGTGAAGGTCCGGAGTTTTGCGCATGTGACCCGATGGGCATCTGTTATTGCCAACCCCCGGAGGTTGCTGCTAAGGTGGTACCCATCGTCGAGGATGCTCAATGTCGAATAAATGCCGACTGTGCCCTCGCTTGCCGATGGGGTTGTAAACATTATAGTTGTATGGGTGGCACTTGTGTTTGTCAGTGTTAGTAGTGCCTGGAAATTTATTTCAATTTCAAAAGACTCGAAATAAAATCCTCCTATGTGTTGGAAAATAAAGGACATTAATACAAGTGAAACATGGTTTTCATATTATTTTGCATATTCGGCTATTTTTTTAACCAGACCTTATTGTTTTTACAATATTCTAGAAGTCAAATATTTGAAGAATGAATGATTTGGAAATGAAGCAACAGAAAACTATTTCGCTCAAATTATAAGAATGAATATGGATTGTAGTCGGTTAAAATGTATAACTTTCTACGATGAACCTAAACTACCTGCACCCTGTAAGAGAATAAACAAATAATAAGCGACATGTCACAAGATGCAATGAGCATAGGTAAAATAAAATTCTAGAAAATTTGAAGTCATCTTATATTCTTGTCATAATGCTTACATTTAGAAAATAGATTTGAAGATTAGTATAAAATGCTTGTAAGTAAATAATTTTGAGTTATCACAGTATTTATGCATCTCATTTTGTAGTTAGTTGCAGTAAATTGAAAGACGAACACAGATAACAAAAGCCAAAAGAGACTAGAAAAAACCAAGGAGCAATAGTAATTCAAACCCATATGCTAGTTTAAAGGCTGAAGCAATGAGAAAGGTATTTATCGTAATTTGGCAGGGAAAAAAAAAGGATCGGACCCAAGTCACCCGCGTGACAGGCGGGAATACCCACCACTATACTACAACGACAGCTTTGAAACAAACTTTAAAATTCCTATAAACAATCAAAACACACTTTTTACAAACCAGTCATTAAAGGCTTCAAGCCAATTCTCCTGTATACATATAAATAAATAAAGAAACAAGTTCAAATTGATAGGTAATAATCAGAGGACTCTCGAACATTTTCAAAGCCCTAAGGGAAACTAAAAATAGACCCTTATAGAACAAGAGTAAATTCTACTAATTTGAAAATCAATTTAATCACATTAATAAATCTTAGAAAAATGATTAAATTAGGGGTATAAATTATAAAAGTAAAAAGTTAGATTGAAAAAGTTAGAGTCCTCAATTTTAAAGATAAAAGTGAGATTAAAAAAATAGGGACTTCGATTATAAAATTAGAAAATGATATTGAAAAAATTGAGGGCCTCAATTATAAATATAAAAAGTTAATCTAAGTGAGATATGTTTTTCTTGGAGCAGTGTTGTTTCTATCGTGGCTTCTCATTGATCATGTAAGTGGCTTTTATGTGTCTTTTCAAGTTTTTGGTTGCGGAATTAATTTGATTGTGGTGCAGTTAATTTGGTTTTCTTTTCAGATTGGTTACGTTATTGGCTGGTTATTATTTTTTTAAGTGTTTTGATAGTGTCGTGGGTGTTTCTTGTGTTGAAAAGCAAAGTTTGAATGGTGCAAAGTCAAAATTGGTGGCACCACCAATTTGCACCGATTTTATGGAAAAACAAGATGCACCGAAAGTGCATCAATTTAATGCACAGCTGAAATTGTTGATTTTTTGGGCAATGGGAAAATTAATTTTAGTCATTGTAATTTAGGGTATTTACAAATTAGTCCTTAAGTTTCAACTATAAATACCCTAGCTTATTTAGCTTAAAAACCATCCCAAAGCATTCTAGCTTTCTTCCAATACTAGAGAGATTTTAGAGAGTTTCTTGAGAGTTGTTTTCTCCTTTTTATCTAGAGAGAATTATCATTGTTTTCTCCTTGGTAGATCGAGAGAGGTTGTAATTCCTATTTTCTCATAGTGAAATTCTTCTGCCGTTGCCCGTGGTTTTTACCCTAAATATTTTAGGGGTTTTCCACGTAAATTTTGTGTCTCTTTTATCTTCATTTTTATTTTCTCAAATTATCAGTTGTGATTTTGCTCTATCCGATAGCCGTCTTCCGCAACAATTGGTATCCGAGCTAGATTAGAGTGTGTAATATCTGCTTATTGTCTTTGTGGTTGCCACCAAAAAAGGTGGATCCTCCAACATAAGAAAGTAAGAAGGTATTACCCATTCTTTGAAGGTTCCAGAGAACTATTCACGATAGTGAAATAGTAGGAGCTATCCGTAATAGAAGCTATGACAACGAAATTTGATATTGAAAAATTCAATGGGGGAAATTTCTCACTGTGGAAATTGAAGATGAAGGCCATCCTGAGGAAAGACGGGTGTCTAGCGGCTATCAATGAAAGGCCGGTGGATTTCGCAGATGACAACAAATGGAACGAGATGGACGGAAATGCTATGGCAAACTTTCATCTAGCATTAGCAGATGAAGTATTGTCAAGCATCGAGGAGAAGAAGACAGCTAAGGAGATATGAGATCATCTCACTAAATTGTACGAGGCCACATCGTTGCACAATAAAATTTTCCTTAAAAGGAAATTGTACACTCTCCGTATGCCAGAATCTACTTCAGTGACAGAACACTTAAATACACTGAACACCTTATTTTCTCAGCTTACATCCTTAAGCTGTAAAATAGGAGAACAAGAACGTGCTGAACTTCTACTTCAAAGTCTACCGGATTCGTATGATCAACTCATCATCAACTTGACAAATAGTAATGTCACCAGTCTAGTCTTCGATGATGTTGCAGCTGCTGTTCTACAAGAAGAAAATCGGCGCAAGAACAAGGAAGACAGACAAGTAAATCTGCAACAAGCAGAAGCGTTGACAACGACAAGAGGGAGATCAACAGAACGTGGCCAAAGCAGCAGTCACAAACATGGTAGATCGAAGTCCAGAAGCAAAAAGAATTTAAAGTGCTACAACTGTGGAAAGAAGGGTCACTTGAAGAAGGATTGTTGGAGTCTCAATAAAAACTCCAATCCACAAGGCAATACCGCAAACACTTCAGATGATGGAGATGCTCTATGCTGTGAAGCGTCAACTACCGTGGAAGGCAGAAAAAGATTTGCAGATATATGGCTCATTGATTCAGGAGCAACATATCACATGACCTCAAGAAGAGAATGGTTCCATCATTATGAACCTGTCTCAGGAGGATCTGTCTATAGTTACAATGATCATGCCTTAGATATCGTTGGTGTGGGAACCATCAAATTGAAGATGTATGATGGAACAATTAAAGTTGTTCGAGATGTGCGGCACGTCAAAGGCCTGAAGAAAAATTTATTATCCTACGGATTGTTGGATAATAATGCAAGCAAGATTGAAACACAGAAAGGAATCATGAAGGTGTTCCGTGGAGCGCTTGTGGTGCTGAAAGGCGAAAAGATAGCTGCAAACTTGTACATACTGAAGGAAGAGACTTTGCTAGAAGCAGAAGCCTCTGTTGCCTCATGTAGTTCAGATTCTGCAATGCTATGGCATAAGAAACTTGGACACATGTCAGAACAAGGAATGAAAGTCCTTGTGGAGCAAAAGCTACTTCCCAGCTTAACAAAGGTATCACTTCCTTTGTGTGAGCATTGTATAACAAGTAAACAACACCGTTTGAAATTCAACTCATCAAATTCTAGAGGCAAAAGTGTTCTAGAATTGGTTCACTCTGACGTATGGCAAGCACCGGTCACATCCCTAGGCGGAGCAAAATACTTTGTCTCATTTATTGATGACTACTCCAGGAGATGTTGGGTGTACCCTATTAAGAAGAAGTAAGATGTGTTTGCAACTTTCAAAAACTTCAAAGCGCGGGTGGAACTTGATTCTGGAAATAAGATCAAGTGTTTCAGAACAGATAATGGAGGAGAATACACAAGCGAAGAATTTGATGACTTTTGCAGGAAAGAAGGCATCAAAAGACAATTCACAGTGGCGAACACTCCTCAACAAAATGGAGTGGCAGAGCGGATGAATAGAACCTTGTTAGAAAGAACACGAGCAATGTTGAGGGATGCAGGCCTAGAAAAATCATTCTGGGCAGAAGCAGTCAATACCGCCTGTTATTTGGTGAATCGAGCTCCATCAACTGCAATAGAGCTGAAGACACCAATGGAGATGTGGACTGGTAAACCAGCTGATTATTCAAACCTCCATGTATTTGGAAGTATTGTGTACGTGATGTACAACTCCCAAGAAATTTCGAAGTTGGATCCAAAATCCAGGAAATGCAAATTCTTGGGGTACGCTGATGGAGTAAAGGGGTATCGCTTGTGGGATCCCACTACCCGCAAAGTGATTATTAGCAGGGATATTATCTTTGTAGAAGATAAGCTACAAAGAAAAGAAGACGATGCTAGTGCTGAAAAGTCAGAGACTACTCATATACATGTGGAAAAGGAGTTTGAACAAGGAGATTCTTCTGAAGCAGAACCAGCTCATGATGAACAAGAACTAGAGAGTTCTGAAGCTCCAATAACTCGTCAATCAGATCGTGTGAGAAGACGTCCCAATTGACACTCAGATTATGTTATAGAAGGTAATATTGCATACTGCCTTTTAACAGAGGACGGTGAGCCATCAACATACCAAGAGGCAATAAACAGCTCAGATGCTTCATTATGGATGATGGCGATGCAAGAAGAAATCGAAGCTCTTCATAAAAATAATACATGGGACCTTGTGCCACTACCACAAGGAAGGAAGCCAATTGGTAACAAATGGGTCTTCAAAATCAAGCGAAATGTTGACGATCAAGTGGAGAGGTACCGTGCAAGACTGGTGGTCAAAGGATATGCTCAAAAAGAAGGTATTGATTTCAATGAAATTTTTTCTCCTGTGGTTCGACTAACAACAGTTCGAGTACTCTTGGCAATGTGTGCTACATTGAACTTACATCTAGAGCAGCTAGATGTTAAAACAACTTTTCTTCATGGAAATCTTGAAGAAGAGATTTATATGCTCCAGCCTGAAGGTTTTGAAGAAAAAGAAAAGAAGAACTTGGTTTGCAGGTTGAACAAATCTCTGTACGGTCTAAAGCAGGCGCCGAGGTGTTGGTATAAGAGATTTGATTCCTTCATTATGTGCCTTGGATACAACAGACTTAATGCAGACCCTTGTGCTTATTTCAAGAGGTCTGGTGATAACGATTTTGTTATATTGCTGTTGTATGTGGATGACATGTTGGTTGCAGGACCCAACAAAGATCATATTGAAGAATTAAAGGCACAACTGGCTAGGTAATTTGAAATGAAGGACTTGGGATCAGCAAACAAGATTCTAGGGATGCAAATTCACCGAGACAGAAGTAATAGGAAGATTTGGCTTTCACAAAAGAATTACTTGAAGAAGATCTTGTCACGATTCAGCATGCAAGATTGTAAGCAAATTTCTACCCCTCTTCCTATTAACTTCAAATTATCCTCCAGTATGAGTCCTAGCAGTGAAGAAGAGAGGATGGAGATGTCTCGAGTACCGTATGCATCAGCAGTGGGAAGTTTAATGTTCGCTATGATATGCACAAGACCAGACATTGCACAAGCAGTGGGAGTGGTTAGTCGGTACATGGCGAATCCAGGCAAAGAGCATTGGAATACAGTGAAGAGGATCCTGAGATACATCAAAGGGACCTCAAATGTTGCATTATGTTACGGAGGATCAAACTTACTAATCGATGGGTATGTAGATTCTGACTATGCAGGGGATTTGGATAAAAGCAAATCTACTACAGGATATGTGTTCAAAGTTGCTGGTGGAGCTGTAAGTTGGGTTTCAAAATTGCAGTCAATTGTGGCTACATCCACAACAGAAGCAGAATATGTAGCAGCTACACAAGCCAGTAAAGAAGCAATTTGGTTGAAGATGCTATTGGAGGAGCTTGGGCACAATCAAGAGTATGTCTCTCTATTTTGTGACAGTCAAAGCGCCTTGCATCTAGCAAGGAATCCAGCATTTCATTCAAGAACAAAGCACATACGAGTTCAGTACCATTTCATTCGTGAAAAGGTAGAAGAAGGAACGATAGATATGCAGAAGATCCATACCAAAGACAACATAGCAGATTTCATGACAAAGGCAATCAACGCTGATAAATTTACCTGGTGTCGATCCTCCTGTGGCCTGTCAGAGACATAAGCAACATGATGGTACAAGGTAGAAAGAATGGTGTGAAGATATGATTGTTCCAATCAAATCTTCAAGTGGGAGATTGTTGAAAAGCAAAGTTTGAATGGTGCAAAGTCAAAATTGGTGGCACCACCAATTTGCACCGATTTTATGGAAAAACAAGATGCACCGAAAGTGCATCAATTTAATGCACAGCTGAAATTGTTATTTTTTGGGCAATGGGAAAATTAATTTTAGTCATTGTAATTTAGGGTATTTACAAATTAGTCCTTAAGTTTCAACTATAAATACCCTAGCTTATTTAGCTTAAAAACCATCCCAAAGCATTCTAGCTTTCTTCCAATACTAGAGAGATTTTAGAGAGTTTCTTGAGAGTTGTTTTCTCCTTTTTATCTAGAGAGAATTATCATTGTTTTCTCCTTGGTAGATCGAAAGAGGTTGTAATTCCTATTTTCTCATAGTGAAATTCTTCTACCGTTGCCCGTGGTTTTTACCCTAAATATTTTAGGGGTTTTCCACGTAAATTTTGTGTCTCTTTTATCTTTATTTTTATTTTCTCAAATTATCAGTTGTGATTTTGCTCTATCCGATAGCCGTCTTCCGCAACATCTTGGTGTGGAGGTTGTTTCGCTCGTGTGTTTTCGCTAAGTTTATGGGGTGATATTGTTCTAATTTGCTATTGGTTATGGTGTGTGGTATGGGTTGTAGGTTTGTTGTTGGGTTGACATGGTTTGAGAGAATGGTTGGCATTGTTAGCTGTGTAGTTTTTGGTTCATTAGGCTTAGTGTTATGCTTCATCTGCTTAGGTGTTGAGTTGAGGTATTGCTTATAAAGGTTTGTCGGTCGTTGATTCATGGGGGAGTTTCTTGGAATTATTTATGTTTATAGTCTGTGTTCAGTGCAGAGTTCATATTATTTATGAAGTTGGTGTGGTTTTAGTGTTTTTTCAAGGCGGTTTGAGCTTTAGTATTCGTATGTTGGTTTACTTTTTTGCGCATGGTAGTGATGGAAGCGTGTTTTGTGGAGTTTTAGCATTTATTGACAGAGCTTGGTTGTTTGTTTGCTTGAGTTTCTTTGATATGGCATTCGAAAGAGTGATCCTTTCCGGAGTGATCTTTGTTCTTGTTTATGTCTCGATCTGCTGTTAGCATTTCGAGTTTGTTTGCTTTGTGTTGTGTTTCGTCGCCCTCTTGCTGCTGGTTCTGGCTCATTGAACGTTGTTGTTCCTTTTGCATCCACTTGCTCTGGTGGTTTGCTTTATTTTTAATCAATAATAATTTGATTGCGAACGAGCTCTTCCCGCGGGAGAGGAAAGCGGGGGCAGGCAAAATAACCATTCCGGTGGTTGATAGTAGAGCAAAGGCTGGATAAAACATGGAAGGAGAAACAGAAAAAATATTTCCTACAAACACATTTTTTGAATCAAGATGAAAAGTTTTAAAAGTTGGTGGACTAAGTTTCTGATTCAAGAAGCTAGCACATGGGTTTGAACAAACAAAACAAAAGCAGAAACCATCCATTTTCAATGTAGTAAAGAAGCGTTAGCAAGTTGTCTTTGAAAATCCATAAACTTAGTGAACTATTTAATCTATTTTTCTATAATTCCAAGATATATATTATTTCCATAAAGAGCTAAAAGCTAAGCTAAGGATTCCTCGGATTCCTAATCCTAAACTGTCCTCGTGGAGGATCGAACGAATATTAATCGGGTACGTCGACATGAGTCGCACTTCAAAACCATCTTTCTTCACCAGCTTTGCCAATCATCTATGACCTTTTATATATATATATATATATATATATATATATATATATATATATTTCCAGACTCCTGAATTAAAGAAATCGGAAGTATGTTTTTTTATATATTCTCATGTGATTGCAAAGTAATATATCTTTAGAATCTTTTTTAGTTTTTGACAACTCATATTTGTAGACGTAGTTACTTAGACTCAGGATCTCTATGAATAACAACACTCTATTTAATCGTTGATAACAACACATTTATTAAGCCTTTATGATATCCATAATAAGCCTTTATGATATCTGATCCAAATTAATCGATTCATAAGTCACATATAAATAATTAGGGACAAAAATCTTTCACCAAAAGTTAACAGTTGTTGTACAAGGAAATTGATCATCGTCAACAAAACTAAGGTATTTCATTAATAATTGATTTTAGTGCATATTTATTATAATATCTAGATTTGGACATGCATTTATTATAATACCATAAGCGTTCAGAAAAAATCTTTATCTTGCCTAATGAAATATTAGTTAAGATAGTGGTACGATGATTCATTAACCATTTACATGATTTGCCTAGAAAATCTTGTATAAAATCCCTAATACAAAAGCACTTTTGTAAATAATTTCATCCTCATCCAATAAATAAAATATTTAAAGTTGAATCTTATTTTCTTTTCTAAACGGCTTCAACATTATCTATTAAGAAATGAAAAAGGGTTCTTTTGGCATTGCTTCCCTTCTTATTATTTCAATTCTAGCCTCTTGTCAGTACATACGTGTATAGATATATGCATCATGTTTCTCTACTTTATTATTTTAATAAATTATTTATACAAAATATTTAAACGATGAATTTTTTTATTTAAATTTAATTTAAAGGTGTGTGTAATGCTCTGAATCACAGGTTAGTTGTTCGGGTCAACCCGAGACCCCTAAGTCGAGCCCACTAGATCTCCTAAGACAATTTAGATCAATTTAAGATGGTATTGGGCTTAAGTTTGACCCAAGAGTTAAGGATAAGTGATGATTTTATTATGGGATAAAAAGGAGAGAGACCAAAAGTGCAGTTTAACCATTATTGCTCCAAAGAATAAAATCCCCTTATATTAAGTGTTTTTCATATGAACCAATACCCACCAAAACACTCTTCCATTTCTCTTCATTTCTCTCTTCTTTTTTACTCTCTAAGACTAAGCAAAGAGGTGAAAGCTTTTGAAATCCTAAGCCTCGATTGAATTAACCAAGGTAAGAACTTTAACCTCCATCCCTCAAGCTTCAATTCAAGCCCTTAATCTCAAGTTTTGGCCATAGTTTTTAGAAATAGGTTTTAGGGTGGTTTATGGAAATCAAGTGATACAAGCTATTTTTGGGAGGATTTGAGTCTTAGGGAGTATATTTAATTTGTATCCAACACCTAGTCGAGTTAGTAATCCATTCTCTATCTTGTTTAGTGAAGGAAGTAGGAGAAAGTTCTAAAGCAAGGAGAAAAGAAAATGTGCCTCCTAGTTGATTCGAGAGAGGTTTTAGCAGCCAAAGAAAGCATGTACCACATTCACAACTTCCTCATACCAAATGTGGGTTATTAGAAATGTATCCTAGCTAAGAAGTTAAGTTATGAAGCTTAGTGATGCATTTCATGGTTGTTGAGTTAATCGATTGACGGAATCGGCCAAGAGGGGGGGTGAATTGGCAATAAAAATTTTGGTGGAAGCTTTTGCAGAAAATTGAAAGAAATTGCACAACGATTTAAAGTGGTTCGACTTTCTCAACCAAAGTCTACGTCCACTGCCTTAGCTATCTACACTAAGGATTTTCCACAAATTCACTAATTTGTCTTTCTTTTGAGGACAAAGAGTAACCTTACAAACCCTCAAGAATTATACCCCAAATTATTGAGAACACTCTCTCCTAAAGAGAACAATACAAATTTGCAAACTTTCAAGGAAATCCTCACAAGGTAGATTGTTTGCACAATTCTAGAACAAAGAAAAGAACACTCAAGAATGAATACAATTGAGCACAATAAGTGTTCTTGAAAGCAAAATGAATATTGAATGAAAAATAGGCTTGAAATGCTCAAACTTGAGGTTTGATGCTTTCTCTTTGATTCTCTCTTGATTCTAGTTGCTTGATGTTTCTTGTTTTTGATCAATGACTTCTAAGCTTGCTTAAATACACCTTGAATCACTTCTGAACATTGGGGATTATTAATGAAGATAATATAGCCATTTTAGTGTGAAATCAATTAATAAAACAGTTTGGAGCGTGGGGGGAAACTGTACCCCTTAAGGGGAATCGGTTCCCTAAGTGTAAAATTCAAATATTTCGACCGTTACACAAGGGGGGGGGGGAATCGGTTCCCTCTGAGCATACTGGAATTCTCGGAGCCAAACCATTCAGGGGGGAATCGGTACCCCCTTTGGGGGGGAATCGGTTCCCTCTGAGCAATCTGGAATTTTTGGCTTTGAGATGGTTCGAAATATTTTGTAAAATCGTTTTGAAATTATTTTAAGATTAAAACTTAATTTTACACTTGAGTAAGGATTAAAAACGACATTTGAAAGATTTGGAGTAATATTTTGATATTCGAATAATTATATCGAATATACTTAGAAAACCTTTTTGTAAAATCTTAAAATTCATTTAACTTAATTTGTTATATCGAAATATCAAAATGTTTTCAACAATCTCCCCCTTTTTGATATAACAAATTTTTTTAGTAATTTTAAGATTTTGAAATCAAAAACGACGTTTTTGAAAAATTACTCCCCCTTACTTTAACACTTCTCCCCCTTTAAAACACTTAACACTTCTCCCCCTTTTTGTTAAATCAGAAAGACTTGTAAAAGATTTTAAACAAGGTTTTTAAATCATATAGCCAATTGAATATATATAGTTTAAGCTGCTAAGATCACAATCAAGAGAAATGTTAGCCATTAGTTCCATAATCAATATTCATAATTATTGTGATATGGCAAAATTGGTCATATTGCTAAAGTGATGTAAATGATGCAATAATGAATAAATTTAACCACACAATATATAAGTTCAAAAATCCAAACAAATCCAAAGTGTAACAATCCACAAAATCAAACAATCCAAAATATTCAAAATGTTGAAACAATAATCTTTTAGTTCAAAGTTCTAAAGCTAAACACAGAATTAAACATCTGGATCGGGAGGAGGAAAATGAGCTCACATAGCGGCCATCTCGTGTGAGAGTGCATCAATACATTCATTCATCGAAGAGTTGTTTGTGCGCATCTCTCGGAGGATTTCTAATTGTTGAGCTCCCATTGTGGATAAATGAGACTCTATAGAAGTAAAGCGCGAATCCATGGTAGCATATTGGAAATCGAATGTCTCCATAAAAGATTGAAAATATGGAGGCATTTGATGCGTTTGTTGTGCTTGCTCCTCGGGCTGCTCCTCAGGCTGTTCATGCTCATCTTCGGCTTCATTGATGTCTCGCATTAATTGTTGAAGCTCGGGATCGTCGTCAGCTTCTGGTTGAGCTCGTGAAGAACTAGCTCCCGGAGTATTTTCAGATGATCGAACCCATTCATCGGTTTCCTTATCCTTTATCCATCCCGCTCTCGTTAAAGAAAGAAGATTAATTTGTTTCTTTAGAGGAAAGGAGGCATCTAGACCAACTCTAAGCCCGACTTTAGAAAATAGATTACTCAAAATGCAACCGTAAACTAGAGATGAACAGAGTTTCTTGTTAGGAACAAGATTTACGATTTCAACAATTTTAGCAAAAATGATCTGAGGTAGGTTTATTTTAATACTGTTTTCGAAACAATGTAACCACCAAAGATCCAAGGCTCTAAGAGTAGAATAACGACCTCCGGATGGTCGAAACCTCCAAGAAATCATTATATGAAGAAAACGTTCATGAAGGTCTAAGACACTTGCACTATCCCTTCTTTTATAACGAGATCCTAAGATTTGTTTTTCATTTCAAATACCATCATTATCTAATCCGAATGCATTGGTTATGTAAGCCGAGTCAATATATAAGAATTGTCCTAGGAGGTAGGAACGAACTCCTATGGTTTCGGTTTCAGTTTGGTTTTTAACACAAACTGCATTAGAATAGAAGATACAAACAAGTTGATGGTAGACAATGGGTTCAAGCTCAAAGAGTTTATCAAATTTCCACTCTTTTAAAAGAGGAAGATATTTAAAATTAATATCTAACATAGCTTGACGAGAAGGGATACGTTCTTCTCTAATTTTGTAAGAGTCGAAATATTGATAATACCAAAAACGATGATTTCTAGGACCAGGATGATTGAAGCACGAGTTTTGGATCGTTATATTGGGATCAACTGGATTAGGATTAGGAATTGGAATTTCAGGAATAGGAGGAGGATTTGGAGGTGGATTTGGTAGACGGTGTGAGCGACTAGATGATGACCTAGCACGTTTAGGATTGGACATGGTTTAGGAAATCGGAATAGAATGGATAACTTGCAATTTAGAAAACACATGTATGCAATTCAATCAATCCCAAAACTCAATTGAGTCCTCAATATTTCAAGGTTCTCTAATTCAATCCTAATGGGCAAAGTTTTTGAAAACTATTTGAAAAATAAGATTTTGAAAAACAATATATGTATAGTTTTCATAACAACAACATAATTCAATCAAAACACAATAATTTGAAAAACAATTTTTTTTTATTTCGAAAATTTCAAATATTTTGGAAAATTCTTGTGGTTTTGATGAAATTAGTTGTAATATATAGTTTCTAATCACTAAATAATCAATGACCGTTCACTATTTCTACCTAGAACTAATTAAAACTAGTCCTATGTTCAAAATCAATGAAATAGAGAGTTTAGAAAATTTTACCTTGAAAGATGAGATTGAGTGGGTTTTGATGTTGTTTGCACGATTTTAATGATGCTAGCAGGTTTAGAAGATGATGTTTGAAGTGAATTCTGATTAAAATCGTTGATTTGAGGGAAAATAGAGATAGGAAGAGAGTAGAAGAGGAGAAACGATGTGAATGAGAGAAGAAGAGGGTTTGAGGTTTTAAGGGTTCTGACCGTGTTAAAATCCAGAACCCCAGGGGGGTATCAATTCCCCTGTGTGGGGAATCGGTTCCCCTTTAAAGGGGGAATCGGTTCCCCTTCAAAGGGGGAATCGGTTCCCTCATGGGGGTATCGATTCCCTCTGCACCAAAATGCTAAAATCCGATTTTAAACACACAAAATGCTAAATTAATTTTCTCTAGTGTTATTGGCAACTCATATATTGAAAATTAATCATGTTCAAACAATCAAATTATTCTTTAAATGATATTTGAACATAAAATTAATTTTTCATCAAGAATCATAAACTCCCCCTAACTAATAGCAATGAATGCAATAAAAAATTAGTGTTTTTCATTTAGTCATAAAAGTGCTAAAATTATTTTAAACACTAAGTGAAGATAGGTTGGTCAAACCTAATTCTCTCCTAAGTGTCCAAAATCTTTCCTTGTCTAAAGGTTTTGTAAAGATATCCGCTAATTGGTGCAAAGTATCAACAAATTCTAGAACTATATCTTCCTTAGTGACATGGTCTCTAATGAAGTGATGTCTTATTTCGATGTGCTTAGTTCTAGAGTGTTGGATGGGATTTTTAGTGAGATAAATAGCACTAGTATTGTCACACTTGATAGGAATAGTACCTACTTCAATTCCATAATAAAAAAGTTGTTGTTTCATCCATAAAACTTGTGCACTTCTTTGAAAACCAAGAAATTAACATATTTCCAAGGAATTGGCAAGTATCGGAGGTGCTTTTCCTATCTAATTTGCATCCTCCATAATCCGCATCAGAAAAGGCATACAAGCTAAAGCTAGAGTCTCTAGGATACCAAAGTCCTAAACTAGGAGTGTCCTTAAGGTATCTAAAGATTATCTTAACAGCTAGTAAATGTGATTCTTAGGACATGATTGAAATCTAGCACATAAGCAAACACTAAACATAATGTCCGGTCTACTTGCAGTTAGATAAAGTAGAGATCCAATCATTGACCTATATAATTTAACATCTACACATTTACCTCCTTCATCTAAGTCAAGCTTTGTTGAAGAGCTCATTGGAGTGTCACGAGGTTTGCCATTTTCTAGTCCAAACTTCTTAAGAATGTCTTTGACGTATTTAGCTTGATTGATAAAGATGCCATCTCTTCTTTGCTTGATTTGGAGTCCCAAGAAAAATGAGAGCTCCCCCATCATGCTCATTTCGAATTCACTTTGCATTAGCTTAGAAAATTCTTGGCAAAGAACATCATTAGTAGAACCAAATATTATATCATCAACATAAATTTGAACTACTAATAAATCTTTACCTTTGTGCTTTAAAAACAATGTAGTGTCAACCTTCCCTTTTGAAAAACATTTTTCAATTAAAAAAATTGACAATCTTTCATACCAAGCTCTAGGAGCTTGTTTTAAACCATAAAGCGCTTTTGTCAATTTAAGAACATGATCCAGAAATTTTGAATCTTCAAAACCTAGAGGTTGTTCCACATACACTTCTTCATTTATAAAACCATTTAAAAACGCACTTTTAACATCCATTTGATATAATTTAAATTCATGAAAATATGCAAATGCTAATAACATTCTAATTGCTTCCATCCTAGCTACGGGAGCATATGTTTCATCATAGTCTATGCCCTCTTCTTGAGTATACCCTTGAGCAACAAGTCTAGCCTTGTTTCTCACTATATTACCACTCTCATCAAGCTTATTCCTAAATACCCATCTAGTACCTACAATAGATTTATTACTAGGCCTTTCAACTAATGTTCATACTTTACTTCTCTCAAATTAATTTAATTCTTCTTGCATAGCCATAATCCAATGTTCATCTTTTAATGCTTCTTTAATATTCTTAGGCTCTACGCATGAAATAAATGCAACATAATTACAAATATTTCTAAGAGAAGATTGAGTTGTTACCCCTTTGGATGGATCACCTATAATCTCACCATCCTTGACATAGTTGTACTCTCTTGGATAAGATACTTCCCTTTCTTCAATGGTTGGATTCTCAAGAGGATCATGAGTTACCTCATCTTTTGTTTCTTCATTTGATGATGATTCTTCAACGTCATGTCTAACTTCATTTGTATTTATAATACTTATATCATCATTCACACAAGAATCCTTCCTCGGAAGGGGATTATCATCGAAAACAACATGTATAGACTCTTTTACAATTAAAGTTATTTTATTAAATACTCGATAAGCTTTAGAATTTAAGGAATAACCCAGAAAAATTCCTTTATCACTTTTAGCATCAAATTTGCCAAGGTTTTCTTTACCGTTGTTTAAAACAAAACATTTACATCCAAAAGGATGAAAATAGCTAATGTTAGGCTTTTTATTTTTGAAAATTTCATATGGAGTTTTCTTTAAAATAAGTCTAATCATTACTCCATTTACAACATAACAAGCGGTATTTGTGGCTTCCGCCCAAAAATATTTTGGCAAATTATTTTCATAAAGCATGGTTCTAGTCATTTCTTCCAAAGTTCGATTTTTCCTCTCAACAACTCCATTTTGTTGAGGGGTTCTAGGTGCTGAAATTTTTTGACTAATACCATTAGAATTACAAAACTCAGTAAATCCAAGATTTTCAAATTCAGTGCCATGATCACTCCTAACACTAGTTATAGAGTAACCTTTATCGTTTTGGATTACTTTTGAAAACGTGATGAATTTTTCTAATGCTTCATCTTTAGTACTTAAGAATAGAACCCAAGTATATCTAGAATAGTCATCTACCAAGACAAATGCATATTGTTTTCCACCCAAGCTAGTAGTCCTAGTTGGTCCAAAAAGATCTATATGGATCAATTGTAATACTCTACTAGTTGATACGTCATTAATGGATTTAAAACAAACTCGCATTTTTTTTCCTTTAGCACAAGCATCACAGATTTTATCATTATCAAATTTAAGCTTAGACAACCCTCGAACTAAATCACCTTGAGTTAGCCGTTGCAAAACACTCATACTAGCATGTCATAGTCTCCTATGCCATAACCAACTATCATGATCATTCTTAGCAACTAGGCACAAATTAGTCACATCAATAGAATCTAAATGCACCATGTATATGTTTCCTATTCTATGACCAATAAGCATAATCCGATTAGATGCAATGTCAATGACTTTACAACCATTAATATCAAACATGACATTGAATCCCTCATCACAAAATTGACTAATACTCAATAGATTATGCTTTAATCCATTCACATATAAAACATTCTTAATTTGTATGGAAGAGGTATTACCAATAGTACCAATACCTTTAATGTGACCTTTTGAATCATCACCAAAAGTCACTTCTCCTCCATTTTTGGCGTTAAGCTCAATGAACCGGTTTTTGTCTCCGGTCATGTGTCTTGAGCATCCACTATCAAGGTACCCATGCCTTGTAGCAATGCTCCTTTTCCTACAAACATAGATTAATTTCTAATTTTTGGTACCCAAATTCTTTTGGGTCCATATTCATTAGTTTCCAAAATCCTAGTCCCCTTAGGTATCCATTTGTGTAGAATATCCTTATCTTTAGTAGTAATGAGCTCTTTAGGAACCCATATACTTCTAACGATTTTTCCATTAGAGGATTTTTGGGGAACTCTATGATTGTAGTTTTTAAAACTTTTTCTAACAAAGTTGGATTTTGAATTTTCTCCATTTTCAAAATGTTTTGTTCCAACTTAATCAAAAGAAGTTTTAAGATCATCAATTTTCTTTTGATGATCATCATTGACCTTTGAAAGTAAATTTTGCAAATCCAAAATTTTCTTTTCAAACTCTTCTAGTTTGATTTGCAAATCTTTGATTTTACTTTCAAGATGGTTGTTGGTTTTGGATATGAGTTTATTTTCATTTTTCAATTTTGAAACATCATTTTTATATTTTAAAAACAATTTCTCATAATCCGTAGCCAACCAATTATATTCCTCTAATAACTCATCATAGGATAAATCATCAAAATTAGATGAGTTAGAGGTTACCTTAGAATCTTCCCCGAATGCCATCAAGCACAAGTTTGCTACTTCTTGTTCCTCTTCATCGGAACCTTCTTCATCGCTCCATGTAGCCATATGTGCCTTGTGCTTATTTTTTGATTGACCCTTTCTCTTCAGTTATGGGCAATCATATTTATATGCCCCGGCTTTTTGCATTCATAGAAAATGATCGGGTCCTTCTCTTTTGGTTCATTTTTGAGGCCTTCATTTCATTTGAATTTTCTTCCTCGGTAAGGTCTAATCATTTTTCTGAACCGTTTGGCAAACAATGCCATTTCCTCGTCATTGTCGTCTTCATCCAAATCACTCTCATTTTTGTGGATTTAAGAGCAATTCCAATGTTTTTATTCTTCTCCTTCTCCTTCTCCTTTGGTGTCTCTTCAATCTTATCAAGGTCCACCTCATCTTCAAGTATCATTTCATGAGTGAGAAGTGAACCGATTAGCTCTTCAAGAGTTAAGGATGTTAGATCCTTAGACTCGATGATTGCCGTCTTCTTTGATTGCCAAGATTTTGTGAGGGAGTAGACTAACTTCCTCACAAGCTTTTCATTTGAAATGATCTCTCCATATGATTTGAGACCATTGACAATCGTTGAGAATCTATCCGTCATAGCTTTGATATCTTCATTTGGTTTCATCCTGAAATTTTCATAGCTATGCGTTAGATTACTAATTTTAGATTTCTTTACCTCATTGGTACCTTCATGAGTGACTTGAAGTTTATCCCATATTTCTTTGGCGGTTGTATAAGATTAAACTCTTCCGTATTCATATGGTCCAAGAGCACAAAATATGATATGGATGGCTTTGGAGTTGAGCTGGAACATTTTTGTCTCTTCTTCACTCCATAATCTTGGATGAGTGAGAGGTTTGAAGTATCCTTCTTCTACGACATTCCATGCTCCCATGTTACTTGCTTGAATGAAGTACACCATCCTATTTTTCCAATAGACATAATTAGCCCCATTGAAGAAAGGAGGCTTGTTGACGGGCATCGAATCGAGACCGGAGTCGAAGTTTGAAGTAGAGGCCATTGATGACTTTGATTATCGATTTAACTCTTCCCGAATCGACTCAAGAGGCGATTAAACCTTCAAATGAGTTAGGCTCTGATGCCAATTGTTGAGTTAATCGATTGACGGAATCGGCCAAGAGGGGGGTGAATTGGTAATAAAACTTTTGGTGGAAGCTTTTGCAGAAAATTGAAAGAAATTGCACAGCGATTTAAAGTGGTTCGACTTTCTCAACCAAAGTCTACGTCCACTACCTTAGCTATCCACAATAAGGATTTTCCACAAATTCACTAATTTTTCTTTCTTTTGAGGACAAAGAGTAACCTTACAAACCCTCAAGAATTATACCCCAAATTCTTGAGAACATTCTCTCCCAAAGAGAACAATACAAATTTGCAAACTTTCAAGGAAATTCTCACAAGGTAGATTGTTTGCACAATTCTAGAACAAAGAAAACAACACTCAAGAATGAATACAATTGAGCACAATAAGTGTTCTTGAAAGCAAAATGAATATTGAATGAAAATAGGCTTGAAATGCTCAAACTTGAGGTTTGATGCTTTCTCTTTGATTCTCTCTTGATTCTAGTTGCTTGATGTTTCTTGTTTTTGATCAATGGCTTCTAAGCTTGCTTAAATACACCTTGAATCATTTTGGAACATTGGGGATCATTAATGAAGATAATATAGCCATTTTAGTGTGAAATCAATTAATAAAACAGTTTGGAGCGTGGGGGGAATCGGTACCCCCCAGTGGGGAATTGGTTCCCTCCGAGCATACTGGAATTCTTGGAGCCAAACCATTCAGGGGGAATCGATACCCCCTTGGGGGGGAATCGGTTCCCTCTGAGCAATCTGGAATTTTTGGCTTTGAGATGGTTCGAAATATTTTGTAAAATCGTTTTGAAATTATTTTAAGATTAAAACTTAATTTTACACTTGAGTAAGGATTAAAAATGACATTTGAAAGATTTGGAGTAATATTTTGATATTCGAATAATTATATCGAATATACTTAGAAAACCTTTTTGGAAAATCTTAAAATTCATTTAACTTAATTTGTTATATCGAAATATCAAAATGTTTTCAACAATGGTAGATTTCATATATGATGTTTTTAACATGCTCAAAAGTCTTATTTATGACCCCTATTGTAACACCTCCAACCCGTACCCGACCCGAATACGAGTCTGATGTGTCTTATTGACTTTTCAAACTTTGACTCTTGACAAAATTCAAAGAAAATTTAAAACTTTCATTAAAATAAAAAATGGTTTATACATATTTGACCAAAATAACCAAAACCTATCAGAGCATATTCAACTCAATTAATTAGTACATGCCAACTATATTCAAATTAACCAAACACATTTAAATCATCTATTTTCTGATCTGAAATTTTGTAAGGGAGATGCTGACATGTCTTGCTCTTCTTCACTTCTATTCTCCCTTCCGTAACCTACGTGCGAAACAATCACACGCTAAGTCTATGACTTAATGAGGCAATAAACATATAATGTAAACTATAACTTGTAATTATGCATGAACAATTACTGTTATCACATCATACCCAAACATATATCCATTCATATATATATATCAAATACACACATGCAAATAATTATCTTTTTTCCTATCATTATCATATTATCACCATTCATATTTCTATTATCTTGTTTATATGATCCATTATGTTCATATCATATATCTTATAACATTTACAATCATCACTCATACACACATATCATATCATATAATTCATATCACAAAACACATATATACATCACATACATTATATTCAATGTTATCTCTTAGTAGCCATGTACACCTGTGAGAACTGTAGATATGTGAGTCTATTGAGGTTGTGCACTATGCTGTCACCACAGCTCGTAAGGGGTCCCACTAGGGGCTATGAAATTTTGTCTTGAAGGACCTATGAAATATCCCGAAGGATCACTGTATGTCCCGAAGGACCGCGTAGACCCTCGACTCTTGGCATGCCAACTATACCTATAGCTCTCGTATCATATAACATGGGCATTTTCACTTTATCATTTCACATGTCATATAAGCTCATAGTTTCTTTCACATATACATGTAGTCACATAGCTTCTTTTCATATTCTCATAGGATCACATAGCCCATATCTTATACTTTGTTTTCTCATGTTCACATATAACATGTCATATGGCTCATATCTTTCTCATGCATTCATATAGTTCAGTTTCCCATATGTTCATATATATACATCACATAGCACATACTTCTCATATCATTACATTCAAAAGCATGTTAACATATAAAATCAAGCATAGATACAATTCATGTCATTCATATACGTATAATCATATATTCATGCATTCTAACATAGGAAATAGACTTGTCACAAGTCTTGTTTCCATTTAGCACCATGAACTAACTAATATGCACTCACCTTGGCCTCACTAAGTTCCAATCCTCTTTTATGATTTCTTTTCTTTCGATCGAATCTTAACTTGATAATCGTTTCGTAACTTGTTCGTGCTCGATATCTACATAATCATGTATTTATACTATCAGTATCCAATAGATATACTATAATCTATTATTTCATAGACTGAATAACGATATATTCCATTTCCCATTGAAGTGTATCGGTATATATTACAGTGCATCAATGCATTCTTTAACATGTGCATCGATGCACTACCTATGCATCGGTACACAATTTACATTCGATGTTTAAATCTTAAGGGGGTGCATCGATGCACTCCTTATGCATCGATGCACTAAGGGCATTCGATGTTTATTTATTTGAGAGTGCATCAGTGCACATTGAATGTGCATCGATGTACACAGCCCATAAATTACATATTGAACACGAAAATGTCTTGTTTTGACCCCAAATTCTACTTATTAATCCCTCCTTGTACCTTAAAACTTATCCATACATATTTAAACCTTCTTATAATACTATAACACTTCACCATATCTTATAATTTACCATAATTCTTGAATCAAATAATTTCATCAAAATTTCCATGTGTTTTAAATTCAATTCTATCACCTCTAACTTCTTAATTAATCATTTGATAAGTCAAATCCATCATTAGAAATTCAAAAACCACTTTATATCAAGAATTCATTTCTCAACCCTTAATCAAATTTCCTTTCAAATTTTCTGTGCTTAATGTTTTAAGCTTATATAAGCTTACCTTAAGCTTATATAATACCCAAATACTCCATCCCAACTTATAAATTCAATAAATTAATCAACTGAAGCAAACTTACCTTATAGACTTGAGCTTGAACCCACGAGAAGAAGAAAGAAAGCTTCCAGATATCTCTATTCCCACGTGTTATCTCCTTAAATAAGGGAGATAAAATATCTTTCAAGCTAAATTACCATAATACCCTTATAATCCTGTCATATTTACCCTTTAATCAAATACTGAAATATCCTTATTAAATCCTTAAACTTTTCAATTTTCCTAAATTGATCCCCAATTTTAAAAAATTATCATTTTAGTCACTAACCCATATTTGGGATGTTACACCTATGATCACATAAGACTTAACAACAAAGAAGAACTTCAAGGTAGGAAAATCAGGGAGTTCTAGTGGCCAATTCGTGCCTAAATAGGGCATTTTCAAGGGTGAGTAGTATTGATATTGTTCATAGTAAAGGCATAAAATAGGGTATTTTTTAGGAGGTATCAATACTCATTTAAAGGGTATCGATACTCAGGGTCAGGTTTTGAGACCAGTCAAGTTGGTATTGAAACCAACATTCCAATGTATATTTTTGGTATCGATACTCTGGGGAGTATCGATACTCAGGGTTGAGAATTGATACTTCCCATATAAGTATCGATACTTCTTCTTTGTTTTCAAGATGAATTAGCAATGGAGTTTCAATACCCTTAACAGAGTATCGATACTAAATGGGTGGTATCGATACCAAGAGGTTAGTATCGATACCAAGAGGTTAGTATCAATACCATAGTATGTTTTTTGGTCATGAAATTTAAAGGACTTTAAAAGAGAGGAGGTTTCCCAAAAGATTTATAATTGTAGAACTAATATTTTGATATAAAAAATAAGGAAAAAATATTTTGGACTAAATTGAATTTATTCAAAGTTTTAAAAAATAATTCAAAGTCCAAATCAAAGTTAAAAAATATGTTTTTAAATGTTTTTCAAACTTAGTCAAAACTTTTCAAAACATACTAGATTGTTTTTGCACTTTAAAGTCATGTTTCCAAGCTTATCTAGCTCAAAGGATCGATCCCTTAGCAAAAGGATCGATCCCTTCGACCAAAGGATTGATCCCCTTGAAAAAGGATCAATCCCTTGGACAACAGTGAGTTTGGGAGCAATCCCTTGAAAAACTGATTGATCCCTCAAGGAAAAAGATCGATCCCTTTCCAAAAAGGATTGATCCCTTTGGTATAACAGTTGAAAATTTTGAAAAAAGTTCGACCCCTTGTGCCTTAAAAGTTGCACGTAACAGTTATTTTGATCCCCAACAGCTAGTAACAGTCAAAAACACATCCCAACATATAAAATGAAGTTCATGACACTTGAAGAAGTAGACCAACACCTATCCAAGAAATTAAACACAAGAGAAAAGTTTTTTAATCTTTATTTTCTTTCTCTTGTAAATATTTGTGTTTTGAGCTTAATTGTATATCTTTAAGTTTTGTTTTTGTGAGATAAATCTTTGTAAACACCTAACTAGAGAGGTCTTCTCGTCTACACATTTATTATCCTTTGTTAAGGGGTTTTGGTTCTAGTTTAGTCAAGTGAAAAACTAGTGAGTTGTAAATGTTACTCCTGATCCTTGAAAAAGAAAGAACAAACTAGTGGATTTGTTTGAAAATCTTAAGTAAGGAGCTTAGGTAGTGGATGTATACTTGGTTGATAAGTCAAACCACTATAAATCATTGTGCAAATTTCTCTATCTTTATACTCCTTACTCCCTAAATCTTAAATTGCCAATTCACCCCTCTTGGCACATTTTCGGTTGATTGAACGAGCTTCATCGATCCCAACAGATGATATTAGAGCTTGACTCATTAGAAGGTCTAACAACCTTGAAACGATCCTTGAAGAAGCTCTATCCATTTTCGAAGTAACCGAGAAGATGACTTCCACCTCCGGCTCACAAAGCTCTCCAATTTATAGGCTAGAGGAGGTAGCCTTCATCCAATCCAATTCTTCCACGTTGCCCAGCCTAGCTATCCCATCCAGAAGGTTCCCCTAACCACCTCGTGACTCATTGATTGTTGCAGCATCCCCTACAGCTTCAACCAATGCTATAACATCAGTGTAACAATTTTTCAGCAATAAAATCTAAATCAGCCCTAAATAACCCACTTAGTTCTCATGATGCAAAATATGCAAACATATATCAAATACGATCCTAGAATGCTCCTAATAATGCTAAAGTTCAAACTAAACCTATGTATAAAGGAGTCTAATGATAACTCTTTTGAAGAGTTATTATCTATCAATGTTAGTATTGCCCAAAAATTTGTTTTAATTTCAAAAGATTCTAATGAAATCCTTCTATATGTTGAAAAATAAAGAAGACGAAGAATATAAGTGAAACATGTTTTCCAAATTATTTTTCATACTTGACTATTTTTTAACCTGACCTCATTGTCTTACACTATTCTAAAAGTCAAATATTTGAAGAATGAATAATTTTGTAAATGAAACAACAAAAATCAATTCCCGGTAAATTACAAGAATGAATATGGATTGCAGTGGGTGAAAATGTCTAACTTTATACGACGAAACTGAATTGGTGCTGTAATAAAGGGAATCTACAAACACCGGATTTAATGAGACAAGCAGTGAGATATTCCCAAGATGATCAATTAAAATATTTAACACCAACTTAAAGCCTAAACTACTTGCACCCTGTAAGAGAATAAACAAATAATAAACGACAAGTTGCATGATGAAACTAATATCAGTCAAATAAGATTCTAGAAAATTGGAATTAAATTGTTTGGATTTAGAAAAGGGAGTTTTGTTTTTATTTTTTTTTAAATTAGCATAAAATTATTGTAAGCAAGCATTTTTGAGTGATTACAGTATTTATATATCTCATTTTCTAGTGAGTTAAAGCAGTAATTGTCTAATTGAAACACAAACACAGATAACAAAAGCCAAAAGAGACTAGAAATATCCAAATAGTAATATCAGTTCAAACCCATGCACTAGCTTGAAGTAGCAGTGAGCAAAACTCGACTAAAAAAATCCAATTTTTCGGCTCGATTCGGCTCGAAAAAACTCGACTCGAATTGGTTTCAAGTTACAATTTCATAAATTGACTCGACTCGAAAAAATTTCAAGTTCAAATCGAGTTGTAAAATACAACTCGAATAACTTGAAATTTTTAGTAATTAGTGCATTTATTTTCAAGTTTGAGTCAAGTCCTTAAGATCTGTATGATATATGTATATCACATATGAAAAAAATATGAAGAAATGTATTTGTATGATATATATGATTATAGAAAGTTACTTAAATTGGAATCAAATAATAATATAATATTAAAAATATTTACAATTAAATTTAAACAGTAACTTGAAAAACCGACTCGACTCGAGTTTTATAAACTCGACTTGACTTGAAAAAATTTAAAATCAAGTTTGAGTTGTAAAATAAGATTTATCAACTCAAATAACTAAAAAAAAATTAACTCGACTCGATCGAATGCTGACCCTATCTAAAAGGCTGAAGCAATGAGTCTGGATAAAAGGGTATCTGCCGTTACTTGGAGAAAAATTAAAGTGCCGTTGCCGATCGAACTCGGGTCACCCGCATGACAGACGGGAATACTCACCACTATACTACAACGACATTCTTGACAATACGTTTAAAATTTTATTATATAATCAATATTTGTTTTTACAAACCAGTCATGAAAGGATCCAGACCAAACTTTTACTTACAAAAGATAACTTCAAATTGATAGGCAATAATCGAAACATACTACAAGTCAATCATTCACTTATTTCAAATTTAAAACTTTTGTAAATAATTATTTATACAACGTGAGATATCTTTATAAGATTCATCTATTTTAAATATAGAGTTGAAGTAAATCTTTAAGAATAGCTCAATTGATGCCTTTGTACAGCTTCGGAAACCTTCTTAATGAGAGCTTGTGCTAGTATAACGTAAGGCATAATGGTATATTTCATTGCTAGTATAGTGTGAGATGTAAAGATTGTATCTTTCCATTGATTGCAACGTCAAGGCATCAATTAATTTCTATTCATTAAGTAAAAAGTGAGATTCCTTCTATGTCACAGTGTAGTAAATCCCTTCGCTAAAAGACACTCATTTATACAACACAAGATGCCTTTGTAAGATTTTTTTTGAATGTATTGTGGAAGTGAATCTATAAAGATGTCTTCCTATGATTCCTTTATTTAAATGTATTGTTAATCTATTAAGATGCCATCGTCCGTATAATGTCAAAGTGCTTCTTATTGAGACATCATCCAACATTTTTTCACTAAATGAAAACCGAGATGTCTCCTTAGATAGAGGCATCTGTCAAGATGTCCCATTAGAATGACTTCTCCTGTACAACATGAGAAGCCTCCTCTGTAAGTGCTTGACATGTGTATTTCTTGAAAGTGTAAGATGCCCCATCAAATCTGGAGTGATAGATCTCTTCGTTTACAAACATTTGTTAAAGGTTTAAGATGCTTCGTTACATCTTACATAATAGATATATTTACTCACACATATTGCTTGAAAGCGTTAGCTATTCCGCCGAAGATGGCATGGTAGATCCCTACACCCATACATATATATATCTTTGAATTCTAACAGCTTTCATTGAATGTCACATGATAGATTCTTTTGTCTGAACATATTTCCTGAAAGCGTGAGACACTCAGATATATTTCTTTAAAGGATAAGATGTTTTGTTCAACCATCAAACAATAATGATAAAATCTCCTTCGCTAAAGTATTTCGCTTATATAATACTGATACGATGAACAAAAAATTATCTAATATCAATCTGGTACTAGAATACTTTACCGACTAACTAGGGGTCTAAATTGATAATATTAATAATTATTGCCATAATTATAAAGATGCAGATTTTTTCTAAAAGAATCTTTAAACATTAGGCTAAATTTATTATTAGATTAAATAGTTGATTGAATTTTGATATAATTTTGATTATATGATCGATAATATGTAAAAGGAAAAAAAGATTGAGTAATATTATAAATGATAAAAGAGTGTTTTATAATCATCACAATTATGGGAGGAGGAGGATTCAAGGATCAAATGTGGATCAATCTTTAAACTGGTTAAACTAGATTATGGGAGCATGATCTAAAGAAGATCAACTTGGTCCATAACTTTCTGGGAGGATTAATATAGCAACATCATAATGCCGTTAGAAATTTAATGGTCGAGTGACAATAAAAGTTCAATGTCTAAAGTTCAGTGAGCGAAATGAAAAAAATTGAAAGTACGATGAGTGAAATAGGAGAGAGAGTAAAGTTCAGTGAGTAAGCGTGTAATTTACCTTAATTATTAAATAAATTTTGATAAATATATTTTCACATATCTAAATTGTTGACATATAAAAAATATTTATTGAGTTCAACAACCAGTTGGTTTAATGAGATGCGACAATATATTCATCAAACAAAGCCAAAGATTCTAATATTGACATTATAAATGAAGCAAACTATTAAAAGGATCACCTTCATGATGATAATCTACAATATTAAACCTAAATTAATCAACCAATAAATCAACGTCGATAATTTTAAAAATAAATTTTCATTGAGAATTAAAGGGTGTTTCGATAATCATAGATAAAAGTAGAATATTTCATTATAAATTAATTTTTCATAAAATGTATGGTACAATATCTAGATTTGGATGTGTATTTATTATAATACCGTAAGCGTTCTGAAAAAAATCTGTACAATGTTTGTTGTATGATTGGCATTATGACCATCTAACTTTTTACCTGACTTGCCTAAATTTCTTGTATTAAATCTTCAATACAAAGGTACTTTTGTATATCATCATTTCATCCTCAGTCAATACATAAAATACTTAGAATTCAATCTTATTTCTTTTTCTCATCAGCTTCAACACTACCTGCTAAGAAATGAAGATGGGTTCTTTTGGCATTGTTTCCCTTCTTATCATCTTAATTCTGGCCTCATGTTAGTACATACATACATACATATACACATCATATTTCTCTACTTTAGTATTTTAACAAATTATTTACACGAATATTTAAATGATGATAAATTTTTATTTAAATTTAATTTACAGGTGTGTCAAACTCACTAGCATGTTCTAGTGACAATGATTGTGATATTATGGAGTTTTGCGCATGCGACCGTGCCGGCAACTGTTATTGTCAGCACCCAGAGGTTGTTGCTAAGGTGGTACCGGTCGTCGAGGATGCTCAATGTCGAACAAACGCCGACTGTGCCCTCGCTTGCCGTTGCAAACACTATAGTTGTATCGGTGGCACTTGTGTTTGTCAATGTTAATTAATGTGCCTGAAAATTTGCTTTAATTGCAAAAGACTCGAAATGAAATCCCCTCTATATGTTAGAAAATAAAGAAGAACAATAATACAAGTGAAACATGATTTTCATATTATTTTGCTTATTTGACTATAATTTTTAATCTGACCTTATATCTTACACTTTTCTTGAAGTAGAATATTTGAAGAGTGAAGGAAATGAAGCAACAGAAAAGAGTTCCGGTCACGTTGTAGGAATCAATATGGAATGTAGTCGGTGAAAATGTACAACTTTGTACCATGTAACTGAATTGAGGCAATAAGGGAATTCGCAAACACTAAATTTAATAAGAGAAGCAGTGAGTTATTCCCAACATGATCAATTAAAATATTTAACACCAACTTAAGAACCTAAACTACCTGCACCATGCAAGAGAATCAAACACGGGTGACGGTCGGGAATATTCATCGCTATACTACAACAAACGACATCATTTAGTAAATAATCAAAGATACGTTTACAAACCAGTTATGAGAGGCTTCCGGCCAAGTCTTTTGGAAACAATAACTTATACTAGCATGCTTGTCATCAAAATAAAATAACACTCCAAAAATTCAGAGCAGGAGGGAGGAGGCAACGTGTAACTGTATTTGTTCAAAATATTCCAACGGCTTTATATTAGAGTGGCTTGAGACAAACACCCGGGAGGCGTGAAGATGCTATCGATTTGTTTATTGCAAGCAAGTAGGATAAAACTGGGAAGATATTTGGTTTTGGACGTTATTCCAACAAAATGGATGCGCTCAAAGCAATAGAGAGACTGAACGGGTTCAACTTATATGAATTCCGTTTAGCAAAATATAACAACTAGAGAAAGTCTAGACAATTTTCCATAGATAAGACGAAGGAAATCGTTTGGGAGACTAGTGAAAATGATAATGGAGAACCAAGCTTTCATAAAAAAGTCAAGATTAATAGAATATATGGTCATGTAGAAACGGAGGAGTTATGGAAACTAAAGAGGTGTTTAATTGGAGAGATGTCAACAGTCTGTAGCACTCGTAGAAAGTTAAGATTTAAGCATGTTGAGTAGATTTCCATGGTAGATTCATATTAAAGTTATTTAAGCATGTTTTAAGCCTTATTTATGATCCCTCTAAGATCACATAAGACTTAATAATCATTGGAAAACCTCAAGGTAAAGAAATTGAAGAGTTTGAGTGGCCTTTTCGAGCCCAAAAAGGGTATTCTCAAACAGGAGTATCGGTATTGTATGAGTCAGTATGATACTATTCTTCAGAAGTATGAAATTTTACTTAGGTTGAAGAGAGTATCGATACTCTCAGAAGAAGTATCGATACTACAGGGTTGAATCGATACGAGGAACACATTTCAGATTCTAGAATGTCATTGATTCCCTAGTCAGTATTGATACTATGGTATGGGAGTATTGATAATGGTATTGGAGTATCGATAATACCCTTAAGTTCTTAGTAAAGTTTTGCCTTGAGTATCGATACCCAAGAAGGAGTATCGATACTCTAGAGTCAGTATCGATACCAATATGCTTGGTATCGATACCAACAGTCAGGTTTTGAGGGTTTTAATTATAGGGGAGGTAATATGAGATGAGGTTTTCCCAAAAGCTTTAATTACTCTCAAATAAGACTACAAGTGATAACAATAATAATGCTTAATTCAAACATAGAAACGGAATAAAGTAGGGCGAATAAGACTAGCCTTGTTTGAATACTCGGGAAACAATCAGGACACCCGAGTTTCTTTAGAAAAGCTAACAGTGTCGAAAGTATAAAATCAATCTGGATATCCTTAGGGAGTGCGCAAGGCACTTTAAGCTGACTAACTAAGGCCAAGGCCTGACACTCGCAAGGGGTGGTTAGTTGAGGGTGTGATGTCCGATGCAGAGATTCTGGGGGGCCAATCCTATGTAGACTAGAGGGGTGTGTGAGCTCCGAGATGCAGAACCCTCAACCGTACCATGATATCTACCAAAGAGTACAGAGTGAGTATACAAGTATACTCACTAAAGCAAAGCACTAGACTTGATGGCTTAAGCCTTTCAATGATGCACTTTTAGTATGTTTCAGTTGTTAGTGTGGCACTGACCTAGTTAGCTCAGCGTTTGAAATTTGTTTCCTTACGCATATTAGGTGGAGTAGTTGAGGAGCTTAGAGAGTCCGAGGTCTAGACCCAGAGCAGATCATAGCACGTTTCAGCATTTTGAAGGTATGTATAGTTATAAACCCTGTTGTAAAGTTGAGTCATAAATGTATTTTAAATTCGTATGTATTATTATTTTGAGAGCTCCCCAGTGTACAATTTTAATTTATTTTTATAGTTGAAATTACAAATAAAATAGTCGTTTTAAAGCAAGAGAAATAAGAAAAAGGTTGGTTAGCCACTTCGGTGGTTCTGTGTAACATTCTGATCGATTGACTGTGTGTCGTACTGGTCTAGGGTTTTACATAAGGTATCATAAAAATATATTTTTAACCTTTAAAACATGATTTGATTGAGAAATGAAAGTGAAACCCTAAAATGCTCAAATCACTAAATCTTAGCAAATACTTGAAATTTATGAAAGCTTATGTAACATCCTCAATATCAGGCTAGTGACCTAAAGGTGAATTTTGAAAGCATTGTGTTCAATTTCGAAATAAGTTAAAAGTTCAGAATTTTAATTGGAAAATTTTGAGGTTGGATTTAATAGTAAAGTTTGAAAGTAATAAGGGTATTATGGTCTTTTCTAAGAGAAGATTTTTTATTTCTCTTTTAGGGGATATAAAAACGTGGGAAATGAGGGAAATGAGTTTCCAGAGTTTTCTTCTTCTCCTTTCTTCTTCACGCGTGGAAGCCAAGAGCAAAGGTGAGAATTTTTATTAGTTGATTATTATTTGAATTCTAAGTTGGTTTTGATTCTTTGGAAAGTAAGAAAGCTTAAAGAAGTCTAAAGATAAGTGAAAACTCAAAGATGAAGAGGTTAGAAGAGATTAAAGAAAATGGGTTTTTAAGTGAAATTTTGAATAAGAAGGTTTAAATGAATTTGGAGGATGAATTTGACTTGTCATCTATAAGAATAAGAAGTTAGAAGTGTTAGAATTAAGTTTGGATAACATGGAAAATTGGGTATGATTATTGATTTCCATATGAAAGATGAAATTTAGAGGTTAAAGATGAGATACATGAATACTAATGAGTTTAAGTATGTATATATAAGTTAGGAATATGAAAGTGGTTCAAATATGAAGGATTTAATCCAAAAAGAATGAATTTTCGGGTTCAAAAAGAGGATTCTGGGTAGAGTGCATCGATGCATATTCATAGTGCACCGATGCATCAAGGTTAAAACCCAGAAATTGTTTGAAGGTGTATCGATGCACAAGTAGTGCATCGATGCACTCTTTTAATCTAAAAACATCGAATGCAATTGGTGCATCGATGCATAAGGCATGCATCGATGCATCCCAGTAATAAACAAACATCGAATGTATTTTATGCACCGATGCACATGTAGTGCATCGATGCACCGATAGGGAATGCATCGATACACTGTGTAGTGCATCGATGCATACCTTCATTAAAAGATGAAATAGGCTTTTCTTTTAGCCTAAGAAGTGACAATTTAGAAGATATCAATTAGTATACTGATATGTATCAATGTATTATTATGATGTAGATATAGAATAAAGTTTGTTCCGGAACAATCTAAGGATTAAGATTGATTCAAAGCAAACAAGGCTCAGGTGAGTGCACATTATTTAGTATATGAGGTTCAATGGAAAATAAGATTTGCGATAACTCTTTTTCCAATAGTGAAAAACATGAATTCATAGAAGTATGTATTGGTTATGATTTATATGTGTGCATGAGTATATGTGTTATTGATATGAATATGGTAAGTAAAGGGATTAATGGTGATGATAGAATAATAATAAGGATATGAAATGATAGGTATATGTGATATAGGTATTGATGTGTTTTTGTATGTATTGTAAGATGATATGTTTATGATAACATGATAAGATGACAATGATTTACATGTCATATGAACACATGAGAAATGTTATGAGCCATATGAAAGAAAGTATATGTGATACATGAGGGTGAATCCTATGTTTATATGAATATGAACTTATATGAGAATTGACATGAACTACGTGATTACATGTATATGTGAATGAAACCATGAGCTTATATGAATATATAATATGGTTACATGAATATGTAAAAGGATATAAAAGATAATGCCCATGTTATGTGTCATGAGAGCTAGGGGTATAGTTGGCATGCCAAGAGTCGAGGGTCTATGTGGTCCTTCGGGACATATATGTATTCTTTGGAACATATGTGAAGTATGGTGAGACATATACTTGATCCTTGGCATATGTATATGATTCTTAAGGAATGATATGTGGTCCTTCCGGACATATATGTATTCTTTGGAACATGTGTGAAGTCTGGTGAGACACATACTTGATCCCTAGTATATGTATATGATTCTTAAGGAATGATATGTGGTCCTTATGGACATTATTATATGGCACTACGATGTAATTCTACGCGGCACTCCGGTGTAATTATACGTGGCACTTTGGTGCAATTATATGAGCTGTGGTGACAGCATTAGTGCACAACCTCTATGTAGTCGCATATCTTTAGTTCTCACATGTGTATCATGGGCTATTAAATAGATAATATTAATAAAGTGATATGATAATATGTTCATTTCCTTGTGGAATTTCATGTGTGATATTGATTGTACAAATGGTAACTTATAAGACCATATGATGAAAGGAATCAATGATAGTGATAAAATACAAAAGAAATGAAGATGATAATATAGTTGCTTGGGTGTACGTGTTTTATGATAGTATATATATATATATAGTTTACATGACATGATATGTATATGTACAATTGGTTATGGTATATGTTATATGATATGAACATAAGGGATCATAGGAACATGAGATAAGATATATGAATGATAATGACATATATGTATGCATATATTCGTTACATGTAAAAGTATGAGTGGTATGAAATGATAGTAGTAATTGTTTAGGTATGATTATTAGTTACCGTTTACCTTATATGTTTATATGCCTCACTAAGTCTTTGACTTAGCGTGTAAGTGATTTACACGTAGGTTTCGAGAAGAGTAAAGAGAAATGTGGAGCAAGACAGGTCAGTTCTCCTTACTAAAGGTCAGATCATAAAAGAGGTGAATAATATGTATTTTAGTATATAAAGTTCTAGTTGGCATGTTTTCAAAAGAATATATTGTTTAAGCTATGAACAGTTTTATAAATGTTTCGAATAGTTATATATAAATAAATAAGTGAAATATACACGCTCTGATTGGTTTTGTAATAATGAAAATGTCTTTTATGTAAATTAGTCATTTATATGTTATAAAAGTTTTAAATTACTCACTATTTTATACAAGTACATATTTTAAAAGGTCAATGTGACACCTCGGATTCGTATCCGGGTCGGTTACGGGTTGGGGTGTTACAGCTTAATACTCTAAAGAATTATAAATACACTACCTTGATGTTAGAAACTCGAAATGAACCTTCTTTAGCTATCAAGCACTCTTCTTTTTGAACTTGGTTGATTTTTCTCCCTTTTTCCTCAGTCACAAATTTGATGTTATAGGGAGTAAGAGGGACAAATTTGAGACTTAATAAAATTGAAGAGGGAAGAAGAAGAGAAAGAAAGAAGATGAAGAAGAAATGAGAAAGCCCTTCGGTTCAAGCTTAATATAAAACCCCAAAATCTAACTTCAATTTCCAACAATGGTATCCCTCACATATTGACTCATATTTAAAAATCTCATTTTTATGGTTAATTGGGCCCAAAACCAACCCAATTAAACCAACAACTTAAATCATAAAATCCATAAGGTCCACTTACCTCTCGGGTAAACTCGAAATTACTAGTCTGGAATTTTGGGTGTTGCATAACGAATACCCCGCAAGCCTTTCTCACCCCAGCAGCGTCCACTAAGGACTGTCACTACCTAACCCCGAAACTTGATATTTGAAACAGAAAGCGTCCATCTTAGCAAACTAGAACCTTCTTTTTGACCTCTTGCATTACATTATCATGACAAAAAATAAAAAATAAAAATGAAAATAAAAAGAGATTGTTCTTGTGACTCGGAATGAAAGATTTATTACTAACGAGCCACATCAATTGCACCTATCAAAGCAACTAAACGAATTATTGAAATAAATTAAAATGGAAGAAAAAACACTGTTACTAAATGAGTTCCAATTTGTTGACTATTACTTATCAAATCTTGTTCTATAATTTGGTTTGATCTTGTAGTCCAAATAGTCCCGTACCATGATGTATCTTATATAGTAATAATTAGCGAAACAAGAATAGTTTTACAAACCAACAAAGTTTAAAAAAACGAATAAGATAAGATAACATATATCATATAAAAATAGACTATATTATTAATAAATAATAATAAAATAAATAATAAAAATTTGACTTAATTTTTTTCATTGTATTTTTATAGTATTTTTTTATATTCTTTATTCTTTTCTCAACTTCCAATGTTTCTATTTAAAATTTACAATCATATTGACAATAGTGCATCAAACAAATATAATTCGATCATAGATAAATAGATCAATTTATCTCCGCCCACAAGTTTTGCACTTCACTTCATTGAAATAATGGTTTCTTTCTATAGAATTTGGTGTGATACAATAAGTTTTTTTTTTTATTCACAAACAGTAACGAGTCTAAGTTTAGAGACTATTGTGTCAAAGCATGAGTTGCACTGTTTGCTTCTCACCGTAGATATCGGACTTTGATATGCCTGTTGCGCGCTAAAATGGTCCTCGCTTCGTGGAGATAGAACCCTACGAGAGGAAGATCTTCTTCCGGAGAGGTCAGCTTATTTACAATGTTCGATGCATTTCCTTCCGATGTCACTTCGCTCCAACCTTTTTCCGCCGCCAATTTAATACCTTCCGTGAAAGAGTAAGCTTCAACAAAACTTGCATCTTGCATATCTTTTAATAGAAGCCTGAGTATGATCATGAGCCACAAGCCCAATCGCTCCATGTCCCGTATTTGTCGCAACGTAATTAATAAACTATACCCTCAGGGCTGTTTGGTTCGGGGAATGTGAGATTCCCATGGGAATGGAATCCACATTCTCCCGTTTGGTTTGCCGGGAATCTCATTCCCGGTAATGTTTTATTACCAATAGTGGATTTTTTTGGGTATATTACCGGGAATGTCATTACCCCTTTCCCTTAGGTATTGTTGGATTACCAGCGTTTTCGACTAAAATGCCCTTATTTTTTTTTCAAAAATGTCATTCTCATTGAATAATAAAAATTCTACGAAGATTAAATTACAAATTTATCCTTAAACTATTTTAGATTTACAAAAAAGTCTATAATTAAAATTTTATATGAAGTTCAGGGGTTAAAATAAAATTTTACCCTTTTAAACCTTTTATATTTTCAATTTTGTAAAAAAATTATAAATTTTATGAATATTTAATTTTTTAAAGAAAATATATAAAAACATTTTCCAACTTGTTAAAAAAACAAAATATAATAAGGACATTTTGGTCAAATATACATTCCAATAATCTTTTATTTCTTTAACTAAACACGGTAATATTACATTAGTGCTAAACCAACCAAACACAAAATACAACATTCCCAGTAATCCTATTACCTGATAATCTTTTATTCCCACTAGTAATCTTACATTCCATGAACCAAACGCACCCTCAGGGATACAGTCATGATTCCAACGTAAGGGAGGTAAAATAACAAAAAAAATGAGGGATAATGTATATTAACCATAAAAATGAGGGGGCAAGGTATAATTAACCATAAAAATAGGGACAAATCAAAATAAACTAAAATTTGGAACCCTAGTTTTAATATTTTCTCATATATTTTTTTAATAATAAAAAATAGAGGCAATGGCCCCGTGGGGTTAAGCATAGCTTCGTCCTTATATACACTAATCATTTACCACTCTATTTATAATAATTATTAAATAAATTTTGATAAATAGATTTTTATAAGTCCTTTTTGTTGCGGAAGACGGCTATCGGATAGAGCAAAATCGCAACTGATAATTTGAGAAAATAAAGATGAAGATAAAAAGAGACACAAAATTTACGTGGAAACCCCCTAAATAAAATAGGGTAAAAACCACGAGCAACAGTAGAAGAATTTCACTATGAGAAAATAGGAATTACAACTTCTCTCGATCTACCAAAGAGAAAACAATGATAATTCTCTCTTGATAAAAAAGACAAAACAACTCTCAAGAAACTCTCTAAATTCTCTCTAGTATTGGAAGAAAGCTAGAATGCTTTGGGATGGTTTTGAAGCTAAATGAGCTAGGGTATTTATAGTTGAAGCTTTAAGGACTAATTTGTAAATACCTTAAATTATAATGGTTAAATGTGAATTATCCCATGCTAAATAATTCAATAATTTACAGCTGATTTTGTCTGCCCTATTCGGTGCATTTATTGCACCGAAAAATCTGATTTTTTAAGCCTCCAAAACTGACTTTTGATAATCTCCCACTTGAAGATTTGATTGGAACAATCATATCTTCACACCATTCTTTCTACCTTGTACCTTCATGTTGCTTACATCTCTGACAGGCCACAGGAGGATCGACACCGAGTAAATTTATCAGTGTTGATCGCTTTCGTCATGAAATCTGCTATGTTGTCTTTGGTATGGATCTTTTGCATATCTACTATCCCTTCTTCCACCTTTTCACGAATGAAATGGTACTGAACTCGTATGTGCTTTGTCCTTGAATGAAACGTTGGATTCCTTGCTAGATGCAAGGCACTTTGACTGTCACAAAATAGAGAGACATACTCTTGATTGTGCCCAAGCTCCTCCAATAGCATCTTCAACCAAATTGCTTCTTTACTGGCTTGTGTAGCTGCTACATATTCTGCTTCTGTTGTGGATGTAGCCACAACTGACTGTAATTTTGAAACCAAGCTTACAGCTCCACCAGCAACTTTGAACACATATCTTGTAGTAGATTTGCTTTTATCCAAATCCCCTGCATAGTCAGAATCTACATACCCATTGATTAGTAAGTTTGATCCTCCGTAACATAATGCAACATTTGAGGTCTCTTTGATGTATCTCAGGATCCTCTTTACTATATTCCAATGCTCTTTGCCTGGATTCGCCATGTACCGACCACTCCCACTGCTTGTGCAATGTCTGGTCTTGTGCATATCATAGCGAACATTAAACTTTCCACTGCTGATGCATACGGTACTCGAGACATCTCCATTCTCTCTTCTTTACTGCTAGGACTCATACTGGAGGATAATTTGAAGTTAATAAGAAGAGGGGTATAAATTGGCTTACAATCTTGCATGCTGAATCGTGACAAGATTTTCTTCAAGTAATTCTTTTGTGAAAGCCAAATCTTCCTATTACTTTTGTCTTGGTGAATTTGCATCCCTAGAATCTTGTTTGCTGATCTCAAGTCCTTCATTTCAAATTCCCTAGCCAGTTGTGCCTTTAATTCTTCAATATGATCTTTGTTGGGTCCTGCAACCAACTTGTCATCCACATACAACATCAATATAACAAAATCATTATCACCAGACCTCTTGAAATAAGCACAAGGGTCTGCATTAAGTCTGTTGTATCCAAGGCACATAATGAAGGAATCAAATCTCTTATACCAACACCTCGGCACCTGCTTTAGACCGTACAGAGTTTTGTTCAACCTGAAAACCAAGTTCTTCTTTTCTTCTTCTTCAAAACCTTCAGGCTGGAGCATATAAATCTCTTCTTCAAGATTTCCATGAAGAAAAGCTATTTTAACATCTAGCTGCTCTAGATGTAAGTTCAATGTAGCACACATTGCCAAAACTACACGAACTGTTGTTAGTCGAACCACAAGAGAAAATATTTCATTGAAATCAATACCTTCTTTTTGAGCATATCCTTTGACCACCAGTCTTGCATGATACCTCTCCCCTTGATCGTCGCCATTTCACTTGATTTTGAAGACCTATTTGTTACCAATTGGCTTCCTTCCTTGTGGTAGTGATACAAGGTCTCATGTATTATTTTTATGAAGGGCTTCAATTTCTTCTTGCATCGCCATCATCCACAGTGAAGCATCTTAGTTGTTTATTGCCTCCTGATATGTTGATGGCTCACCGTCCTCTGTTAAAAGGCAGTATGTAATATTACCTTCTATAACATAATCTGAGTGCCAATTGGAACGTCTTCTCACACGATCTGATTGACGAGTTATTGGAGCTTCAGAACTCTCTGGTTCTTGTTCATCATGTGCTGGTTCTGCTTCAGAAGAATCTCCTTGTTCAACCTCATTTTCCACATGTATCTGTGTAGTCTCTGACTTTTCAGTGCTATCATCGTCTTCTTTTCTTTGTAGTTTATCTTCTACAAAGATAAAATCTATACTGATGATCACTTTGTGGGTAGTGGGATCCCATAAGCGATACCCCTTTACTCCATCAGCATACCCCAAGAATTTGCATTTCCTGAATTTTGGATCCAACTTTGAAATTTCTTGGGAGTTGTACATCACGTACACTATACTTCCAAATACATGGAGGTTTGAATAATCAGCTGGTTTTCCAGTCCACATCCCCATTGGTGTCTTCAGCTCTATTGTAGTTGATGGAGCTCGATTCACCAAATAACAGGCGGTATTGATTCCTTCTGCCCAGGATGATTTTTCTAGGCCTGCATCCCTCAACATTTCTCTTGTTCTTTCTAACAAGGTTCTGTTCATCCGCTCTGCCACTCCATTTTGTTGAGGAGTGTTCGCCACTGTGAACTGTCTTTTGATGCCTTCTTTCTTGTAAAAGTCATCAAATTCTTCGCTTGTGTATTCTCCTCCATTATCTGTTCTGAAACACTTGATCTTATTTCTAGAATCAAGTTCCACCCGCTTTGAATTTTTGAAAGTTGAAAACACGTCTGACTTCTTCTTAATAGGGTGCACCCAACATCTCCTGGAGTAGTCATCAATAAATCAGACAAAGTATTTTGCTCCACCTAGGGACGTTACTGGTGCTTGCCATACGTCAGAGTGAACCAATTCTAGAACACTTTTGCCTCTAGAATTTGATGTGTTGAATTTCAACCGGTGCTGCTTATTTGTTATGCAATGCTCACACAAAGTAAGTGATACCTTTGTTAAGCCTGGAAGTAGCTTTTGCTCCACAAGGACTTTCATTCCTTGTTCTGACATGTGTCCAAGTTTCTTATGCCATAGCATTGCAAAATCTGAACTACATGAGGCAACAGAGGCTTCTGCTTCTAGCAATGTCTCTCCCTTCAGCATGTACAAGTTTGCAGCTATTTTTTCACCTTTCAGCACCACAAGCGCTCCACGGAACACCTTCATGATTCCTTTCCGTGTTTCAATCTTGCTAGCATTATTATCCAATAATCCGTAGGATAATAAATTTTTCTTCAGACCTTTCACGTGCCGCACATCGAACAACTTTAATTGTTCCATCATACATCTTCAATTTGATGGTTCCCACGCCAACGATCTCTAAGGCATGATCATTGCAACTATACACAGATCGTTTTCTTCCTTCCACGGTGGTTGACGCTTCATAGCATAGATCATCTCCATTATCTGAAGTGTTTGCGGTATTGCCTTGTGGATTGGAGTTTTAATTTAGACTCCAACAATCCTTCTTCAAGTGACCATTCTTTCCATAGTTGTAACACTTTAAATTCTTCTTGCTTCTCGACTTCGATCTACCATGTTTGTGACTGCTGCTTTGGCCACGTTCTGTTGATCTCCCTCTCATCGTTGTCATCGTTGTCAATGCTCCTACTTGTTGCAGATTTACTTGTCTGTCTTCCTTGTTCTTGCGCCGATTTTCTTCTTGTAGAACAGCAGCTGCAACGTCATCGAAGACTATACTGGTGACATTACTGTTTGTCAAGTTGATGATGAGTTGATCATATGAATCCGGTAGACTTTGAAGTAGAAGTTCATCACGTTCTTGTTCTCCTATTTTACAGCTTAAGGATGTAAGCTGAGAAAATAAAGTGTTCAGTGTATTTAAGTGCTCCGTCACTGAAGTAGATTCTGGCATACGGAGAGTGTACAATTTTCTTAAGGAAATTTTATTGTGCAGCGATGTGGCCTCGTACAGTTTGGTGAGATGATCCCATATCTCCTTAGTTATCTTCTTCTCCTCGATACTTGACAATACTTCATCTGCTAATGCTAGATGAAAGTTTGCCATAGCATTTCCGTCCATTTCGATCCATTTGTTGTCGTCTGTGAAATCTACTGGCATTTCGCTGATAGCTGCTAGACAACCGTCTTTCCTCAGGATGGCCTTCATCTTCAATTTCCACAATGAGAAATTTCTCCCATTGAACTTTTCAATATCAAATTTCGTTGCCATTGCTTCGTTTACGGATAGCTCCCACTATTTCACTATCGTGAATAATTCTCTGGAACCTTCAAAGAATGGAAAATAACTTCTTACTTTCTTATGTTGGAGGATCCACCTTTTGGTGGCAACCACAAAGACAATAAGCAGATATTACACACTCTAATCTAGCTCGAATACCAATTGTTGCGGAATACGGCTATCGGATAGAGCAAAATCGCAACTGATAATTTGAGAAAATAAAGATGAAGATAAAAAGAGACACAAAATTTACCTGGAAAACCCCTAAATAAAATAGGGTAAAAACCACATGCAACGGTAGAAGAATTTCACTATGAGGAAATAGGAATTATAACTTCTCTCGATCTACCAAGGAGAAAACAATGATAATTCTCTCTTGATAAAAAGGAGAAAATAACTCTCAAGAAACTCTCTAAATTCTCTCTAGTATTGGAAGAAAGATAGAATGCTTTGGGATGGTTTTGAAGCTAAATGAGCTAGGGTATTTATAGTTGAAGCTTTAAGGACTAATTTATAAATACCCTAAATTACAATGGTTAAATGTGAATTATCCCATGCCAAATAATTCAATAATTTACAGCTGATTTTGTCTGCCCCATTCGGTGCATTTATTGCACCGAAAAATCTGATTTTTTAAGCCTCCAAAACTGACTTTTGACACTTTTGACATGTAAAAAATATTCATTGAGATCAATAATCAGTTGATTTAATAAGATGAGACACTAAATTCATTAAGATTAGAGATTCGAATCATGATGTCATAAATGGAGCAAACTAGATTGAAATTGTCGCCTCCATAATGAATCTCTATAATATTTGATCTAAATTAATCAATTCAAATTAATCGATCAATAGAATATGCTAATAATTTAAAAAATTTACCAAGAATTAGCAGTTGTTTTAAAAGAAAATCAATAATCATAGGTACATATAAAAGATTATTATAAATTTATTTTTCATGCATGTATGTTATGATATCTAGATTTGGATGTGCATTTATTATAATACCATAAGCGTTCAAAAAAAAAATCTCTATCTTTAACTAACGAAATATTAGCTAAGATATATGTTGCATGATTGGCACGATGATCACCTAAAAATTCTTCTATAAAATACTCAATACAAAGACACTCTTGTATATCATCATCCTATCCTCAACCAATTCATAAAATACCTAGAATTCAACTTTGTTTTCTTCTTTAATCGGCTTCAAAACTATCGGTTAAGAAATGAAGATGGGTTCTTTTGGAATTGGTTTCCTTCTTATCATTTCGATTCTAGCCTCTTGTCAGTACATACATAGATACATGTATTATAATTCTTTATTTTAATATTTTAACAAATTGTTTTCACAAAAAATTTAAATAATGAAAAAATATTTAAATTTAATATGCAGGTGTGTTAGGCTCATTAGCATGTTCTAGTGACAAAGACTGTGAAGGTTCGGAGTTTTGCGCATGTGACCCGATGGGCATCTGTTATTGCCAACCCCCGGAGGTTGCTGCTAAGGTGCTACCCATCGTCGAGGATGCTCAATGTCGAACAAATGCCGACTGTGCCCTCGCTTGCCGATGGGGTTGTAAACATTATAGTTGTATGGGTGGCACTTGTGTTTGTCAGTGTTAGTAGTGCCTGGAAATTTATTTCAATTTCAAAAGACTCGAAATAAAATCCTCCTATGTGTTGGAAAATAAAGGACATTAATACAAGTGAAACATGGTTTTCATATTATTTTGCATATTCGGCTATTTTTTTAACCAGACCTTATTGTTTTTACAATATTCTAGAAGTCAAATATTTGAAGAATGAATGATTTGGAAATGAAAGCAACAGAAAACTGTTTCGCTCAAATTATAAGAATGAATATGGATTGTAGTCGGTTGAAATGTATAACTTTCTACGATGAACCTAAACTACCTGCACCCTGTAAGAGAATAAACAAATAATAAGCGACATGTCACAAGATGCAATGAGCATCGGTAAAATAAAATTCTAGAAAATTTAAAGTCATCTTAGATTCTTGTCATAATGCTTACATTTAGAAAAGAGATTTGAAGATTAGTATAAAATGCTTGTAAGTAAATAATTTTGAGTTATCACAGTATTTATGCATCTCATTTTGTAGTTAGTTGCAGTAAATTGAAAGACGAACACAGATAACAAAAGCCAAAAGAGACTAGAAATAACCAAGGAGCAATAGTAATTCAAACCCATGTGCTAGTTTAAAGGCTGAAGCAATGAGAAAGGTATTTGCCGTAATTTGGCAGGGAAAAAAAAGGATCGGACCCAAGTCACCCGCGTGACAGGCGGGAATACCCACCACTATACTACAACGACAGCTTTGAAACAAACTTTAAAATTCCTATAAACAATCAAAACACACTTTTTACAAACCAGTCATTAAAGGCTTCAAGCCAATTCTCCTGTATACATATAAATAAATAAAGAAACAAGTTCAAATTGATAGGTAATAATCAGAGGACTCTCGAACATTTTCAAAGCCCTAAAGGAAACTAAAAAATAGACCCTTATAGAACAAGAGTAAATTCTACTAATTTGAAAATCAATTTAATCACATTAATAAATCTTAGAAAAATGATTAAATTAGGGGTATAAATTATAAAAGTAAAAAGTTAGATTGAAAAAGTTAGAGTCCTCAATTTTAAAGATAAAAGTGAGATTAAAAAAATAGGGACTTCGATTATAAAATTAGAAAGTGATATTGAAAAAAATTGAGGGCCTCAATTATAAATATAAAAAGTTAATCTAAGTGAGATATGTTTTTCTTGGAGCAGTGTTGTTTCTATCGTGGCTTCTCATTGATCATGTAAGTGGCTTTTATGTGTCTTTTCAAGTTTTTGGTTGCGGAATTAATTTGATTGTGGTGCAGTTAATTTGGTTTTCTTTTCAGATTGGTTACGTTATTGGCTGGTTATTATTTTTTAAGTGTTTCTTGGTGTGGAGGTTGTTTCGCTCGTGTGTTTTCGCTAAGTTTATGGGGTGATATTGTTCTAATTTGCTATTGGTTATGGTGTGTGGTATGGGTTGTAGGTTTTTTGTTGGGTTGATATGGTTTGAGAGAATGGTTGGCATTGTTAGTTGTGTAGTTTTTGGTTCATTAGGCTTAGTGTTATGCTTCATCTGCTTAGGTGTTGAGTTGAGGTCTTGCTTATAAAGGTTTGTCGGTCGTTGATTCGTGGGGGAGTTTCTTGGAATTATTTATGTTTATAGTCTGTGTTCAGTGCAGAGTTCATATTATTTATGAAGTTGGTGTGGTTTTAGTGTTTTTTCAAGGCGGTTTGAGCTTTAGTATTCGTATGTTGGTTTACTTTTTTGCGCATGGTAGTGATGGAAGCGTGTTTTGTGGAGTTTTAGCATTTATTGACAGAGCTTGGTTGTTTGTTTGCTTGAGTTTCTTTGATATGGCATTCGAAAGAGTGATCCTTTCCGGAGTGATCTTTGTTCTTGTTTATGTCTCGATCTGCTGTTAGCATTTCGAGTTTGTTTGCTTTGTGTTGTGTTTCGTCGCCCTCTTGCTGCTGGTTCTAGCTCATTGAACGTTGTTGTTCCTTTTGCATCCACTTGCTCTGGTGGTTTGCTTTAGTTTTAATCAATATTAATTTGATTGTGAACGAGCTCTTCCCGCGGGAGAGGAAAGCGGGGGCAGGCAAAATAACCATTCCGGTGGTTGATAGTAGAGCAAAGGCTGGATAAAACATGGAAGGAGAAACAGAAAAAATATTGCCTACAAACACATTTTTTGAATCAAGATGAAAAGTTTTAAAAGTTGGTGGACTAAGTTTCTGATTCAAGAAGCTAGCACATGGGTTTGAACAAACAAAACAAAAGCAGAAACCATCCATTTTCAATTAGTAAAGAAGCGTTAGCAAGTTGTCTTTGAAAATCCATAAACTTAGTGAACTATTTAATCTATTTTTCTATAATTCCAAGATATATTTATTTCCATAAAGAGCTAAAAGCTAAGCTAAGGATTCCTCGGATTCCTAATCCTAAACTGTCCTCGTGGAGGATCGAACGAATATTAATCGGGTACGTCGACATGAGTCGCACTTCAAAATCATCTTTCTTCACCAGCTTTGCCAATCATCTATGACCTTATATATATATATATATATATATATATATATATATATATATATATTCTCATGAGATTGTAAAGTAATATATCTTTAGAACATTTTTTAGTCATTGACAACTCATATTTGTAGACGTAGTTACTTAAACTCGGGATCTCTATGAATAACATCACTCTATTTAATCGTTGATAACAACACATTTATTAAGCCTTTATGATATCCATAATAAGCCTTTATGATATCTGATCCAAATTAATCGATTCATAAGTCACATATAAATAATTAGGGACAAAAATCTTTCACCAAAAGTTAACAGTTGTTGTACAAGGAAATTGATCATCGTCAACAAAACTAAGGTATTTCATTAATAATTGATTTTAGTGCATATTTATTATAATATCTAGATTTGGACCTGCATTTATTATAATACCATAAGCGTTCAGAAAAAATCTTTATCTTGCCTAATGAAATATTAGTTAAGATACTGGTACGATGATTCATTAACCATTTACATGATTTGCCTAGAAAATCTTGTATAAAATCCCTAATACAAAAGCACTTTTGTAAATAATTTCATCCTCATCCAATACATAAAATATTTAAAGTTGAATCTTATTTTCTTTTCTAAACGGCTTCAACATTATCTATTAAGAAATGAAGAAGGGTTCTTTTGGCATTGCTTCCCTTCTTATTAATTCAGTTCTAGCCTCTTGTCAGTACATACGTGTATAGATATATGCATCATGTTTCTCTACTTTATTATTTTAATAAATTATTTATACAAAATATTTAAACGATGAATTTTTTTATTTAAATTTAATTTGAAGGTGTGTGTAACGCTCTGAATCACAGGTTAGTTGTTCGGGTCAACCCGAGACCCCTAAGTCGAGCCCACTAGATCTCCTAAGACAATTTAGATCAATTTAAGATGGTATTGGGCTTAAGTTTAACCCAAGAGTTAAGGATAAGTGATGATTTTATTATGGGATAAAAAGGAGAGAGACCAAAAGTGCAGTTTAACCATTATTGCTCCAAAGAATAAAATCCCCTTATATTAAGTGTTTTTCATATGAACCAATACCCACCAAAACACTCTTCTATTTCTCTCTTCTTTTTTACTCTCTAAGACTAAGCAAAGAGGTGAAAGCTTTTGAAATCCTAAGCCTCGATTGAATTAACCAAGGTAAGAACTTTAACCTCCATCCCTCAAGCTTCAATTCAAGCCCTTAATCTCAAGTTTTGGTCATAGTTTTCAGAAATAGGTTTTAGGGTGGTTTATGGAAATCAAGTGATACAAGCTATTTTTGGGAGGATTTGAGTTTTAAGGAGTATATTTAATTTGTATCCAACACCTAGTCGAGTTAGTAATCCATTCTCTATCTTGTTTAGTGAAGGAAGTAGGAGAAAGTTCTAAAGCAAGGAGAAAAGAAAATGTGCCTCCTAGTTGATTCGAGAGAGGTTTTAGCAGCCAAAGAAAGCATGTACCACATTCACAACTTCCTCATACCAAATGTGGGTTATTAGAAATGTATCCTAGCTAAGAAGTTAAGTTATGAAGCTTAGTGATGCATTTCATGGTTGTTGAGTTAATCGATTGACGGAATCGGCCAAGAGGGGGGTGAATTGGCAATAAAAATTTTGGTGGAAGCTTTTGCAGAAAATTGAAAGAAATTGCACAACGATTTAAAGTGGTTCGACTTTCTCAACCAAAGTCTACGTCCACTACCTTAGCTATCCACACTAAGGATTTTCCACAAATTCACTAATTTGTCTTTCTTTTGAGGACAAAGAGTAACCTTACAAACCCTCGAGAATTATACCCCAAATTCTTGAGAACACTCTCTCCCAAAGAGAACAATACAAATTTGCAAACTTTCAAGGAAATCCTCACAAGGTAGATTGTTTGCACAATTCTAGAACAATGAAAAGAACACTCAAGAATGAATACAATTGAGCACAATAAGTGTTCTTGAGAGCAAAATGAATATTGAATGAAAAATAGGCTTGAAATGCTCAAACTTGAGGTTTGATGCTTTCTCTTTGATTCTCTCTTGATTCTAGTTGCTTGATGTTTCTTGTTTTTGATCAATGACTTCTAAGCTTGCTTAAATACACCTTGAATCACTTCTGAACGTTGGGGATTATTAATGAAGATAATATAGCCGTTTTAGTGTGAAATCAATTAATAAAACAGTTTGGAGCGTGGGGGGAAACTGTACCCCTTAAGGGGAATCGGTTCCTTAAGTGTAAAATTCAAATATTTCGACCGTTACACAAGGGGGGGAATCGGTACCCCCTGGGGGGGAATCGGTTCCCTCCGAGCATACTGGAATTCTCAGAGCCAAACCATTCAGGGGGGAATTGGTACCCCCTTGGGGGGGAATCGGTTCCCTCTGAGCAATATGAAATTTTTGGCTTTGAGATGGTTCGAAATATTTTGTAAAATCGTTTTGAAATTATTTTAAGATTAAAACTTAATTTTACACTTGAGTAAGGATTAAAAACGACATTTGAAAGATTTGGAGTAATATTTTGATATTCGAATAATTATATCGAATATACTTAGAAAACCTTTTTGGAAAATCTTAAAATTCATTTAACTTAATTTGTTATATCGAAATATCAAAATGTTTTCAACAATCTCCCCCTTTTTGGTATAACAAAAATTTTTAGTAATTTTAAGATTTTGAAATCAAAAACGACGTTTTTGAAAAATTACTCCCACTTACTTTAACACTTCTCCCCCTTTAAAACACTTAACACTTCTCCCCCTTTTTGTTAAATCAGAAAGACTTGTAAAAGATTTTAAACAAGGTTTTTAAATCATATAGCCAATTGAATATATATAGTTTAAGCTGCTAAGATCACAATCAAGAGAAATGTTAGCCATTAGTTCCATAATCAATATTCATAATTATTGTGATATGGTAAAATTGGTCATATTGCTAAAGTGATGTAAATGATGCAATAATGAATAAATTTAACCACACAATATATAAGTTCAAACATCCAAACAAATCCAAAGTGTAACAATCCACAAAATCAAACAATCCAAAATATTCAAAATGTTGAAACAATAATCTTTTAGTTCAGAGTTCTAAAGCTAAACACAAAATTAAACATCTGGATCGAGAGGAGGAAAATGAGCTCGCATAGCGGCCATCTCGTGTGAGAGTGCATCAATACGTTCATTCATCGAAGCATTGTTTGTGCGCATCTCTCGGAGGATTTCTAATTGTTGAGCTCCCATTATGGATAAATGAGACTCTATAGAAGTAAAGCGCGAATCCATGGTAGCATATCGGAAATCAAATGTCTCCATAAAAGATTGAAAATATGGAGGCATTTGATGCTTTTGTTGTGCTTGCTCCTCGGGCTGCTCCTCAGGCTGTTCATGCTCATCTTCAGCTTCATCGATGTCTCGCATTAATTGTTGAAGCTCGGGATCATCGTCAGCTTCTGGCTGAGCTCGTGAAGAACTAGCTCCCGGATTATTTTCAGACGATCGAACCCATTCACCGGTTTCCTTATCCTTTATCCATCCCACTCTCGTTAAAGAAAGAAGATTAATTTGTTTCTTTAGAGCAAAGGAGGCATCTAGACCTAGTCTAAGCCCAGCTTTAGAAAATAGATTACTCAAAATGCAACCGTAAACTAGAGATGAACAGAGTTTCTTGTTAGGAACAAGATTTACGGTTACAACAATTTTAGTAAAAATGATCTGAGGTAGGTTTATTTTAATACTGTTTTCGAAACAATGTAACCACCAAAGATCCAAGGCTCTAAGAGTAGAATAACGACCTCCGGATGGTCGAAACCACCAAGAAATCATTATATGAAGAAAACGTTCATGAACGTCTAAGACACTTGCACTATCCCTTCTTTTATAACGAGATCCTAAGATTTGTTTTTCATTTCAAATACCATCATTATCTAATCTGAATGCATTGGCTATGTAAGCCGAGTCAATATATAAGAATTGTTCTAGGAGGTAGGAACGAACTCCTATGGTTTCGATTTCAGTTCGGTTTTTTAACACAAACTGCATTAGAATAAAAGATACGAACAAGTTGATGGTAGACAATGGGTTCAAGCTCAAAGAGTTTATCAAATTTCCACTCTTGTAAAAGAGGAAGATATTTAAAATTAATATCTAACATAGCTTGACGAGAAGGGATACGTTCTTCTCTAATTTTGTAAGAGTCGAAATATTGATAATACCAAAAACCATGATTTCTAGGACCAGGATGATTGAAGCACGAGTTTTGGATTGTTATATTGGGATCAACTGGATTAGGATTAGGAATTGGAATTCAGGAATAGGAGGAGGATTTGGAGGTGGATTTGGTTGACGGTGTGAGCGACTAGATGATGACCTAGCACGTTTAGGATTGGACATGGTTTAGGAAATCGGAATAGAATTGATAACCTGCAATTTAGAAAACACATGTATGCAATTCAATCAATCCCAAAACTCAATTGAGTCCTCAATATTTCAAGGTTCTCTAATTCAATCCTAATGGGCAAAGTTTTTGAAAACTATTTGAAAAATAAGATTTTGAAAAACAATATATTTATAGTTTTCATAACAACAACATAATTCAATCAAAACACAATAATTTGAAAAACAATTTTTTTTATTATTTCAAAAATTTCAAATATTTTGGAAAATTATTGTGGTTTTGATGAAATTAGTTGTAATATATAGTTTCTAATCACTAAACAATCAATGCCCGATCACTATTTTTACCTAGAACTAATTAAAACTAGTCCTATGTTCAAAATCAATGAAATAGAGAGTTTAGAAAATTTTACCTTGAAAGATGAGATTGAGTGGATTTTGATGTTGTTTGCACGATTTTAATGATGCTAGCAGGTTTAGAAGATGATGTTTGAAGTGAATTCTGATTAAAATCGTTGATTTGAGGCAAAATAGAGATAGGAAGAGAGTAGAAGAGGAGAAACGGCGTGAATGAGAGAAGAAGAGGGTTTGAGGTTTTAAGGGTTCTGCCCGTGTTAAAATCCAGAACCCCAGGGGGTATCGGTTCCCCTTCAAAGGGGGAATCGGTTCCCTCATGGGGGTATCGATTCCCTCTGCACCAAAATGCTAAAATCTGATTTTAAACACACAAAATGCTAAATTAATTTTCTCTAGTGGTATTGGCAACTCATATATTGAAAATTATTCATGTTCAAACAATCAAATTATTCTTTAAATGATATTTGAACATAAAATTAATTTTTCATCAAGAATCATAAACTCCCCCTAACTAATAGCAATGAATGCAATAAAAAATTAGCATTTTTCATTTAGTCTTAAAAGTGCTAAAATTATTTTAAACACTAAGTGAAGATAGGTTGGTCAAACCTAATTCTCTCCTAAGTGTCCAAAATCTTTCATTGTCTAAAGGTTTTGTAAAGATATCCGCTAATTGGTGCAAAGTATCAACAAATTCTAGAACTATATCTTCCTTAGTGACATGGTCTCTAATGAAGTGATGTCTTATTTCGATGTGCTTAGTTCTAAAGTGTTGGATGGGATTTTTAGTGAGACAAATAGCACTAGTATTGTCACACTTGATAGGAATGGTACCTACTTCAATTCCATAATCAAAAAGTTATTGTTTCATCCATAAAACTTGTGCACAACAACTACCAACTGAAATGTATTCGGCTTCAGTGGTAGATTATGCAACACAATTTTGTTTCTTTGAAAACCAAGAAATTAACACATTTCCAAGGAATTGGCAAGTATCGGAGGTGCTTTTCCTATCTAATTTGCATCCTCCATAATCCGCATCAGAAAAGGCATGCAAGCTAAAGCTAGAGTCTCTAGGATACCAAAGTCCTAAACTAGGAGTGTCCTTAAGGTATCTAAAGATTATCTTAACAGCTAGTAAATGTGATTCCTTAGGACATGATTGAAATCTAGCACATAAGCAAACACTAAACATAATGTCCGGTCTACTTACAGTTAGATAAAGTAGAGATCCAATCATTGACCTATATAATTTAACATCTACACATTTACCTCCTTCATCTAAGTCAAGCTTTGTTGAAGAGCTCATTGAAGTGTCATGAGGTTTGCCATTTTCCAGTCCAAACTTCTTAAGCATGTCTTTGACGTATTTAGCTTGATTGATGAAGATGCCATCTCTTCTTTGCTTGATTTGGAGTCCCAAGAAAAATGAGAGCTCCCCCATCATGCTCATTTCGAATTCACTTTGCATTAGCTTAGAGAATTCTTGGCAAAGAACATCATTAGTAGAACCAAATATTATATCATCAACATAAATTTGAACTACTAATAAATCTTTACCTTTGTGCTTTAAAAACAATGTAGTGTCAACCTTCCCTTTTGAAAAACATTTTTCAATTAAAAAATTTAACAATCTTTCATACCAAGCTCTAGGAGCTTGTTTTAAACCATAAAGAGCTTTTGTCAATTTAAGAACATGATCTAGAAATTTTGAATCTTCAAAACCTGGAGGTTGTTCAACATACACTTCTTCCTTTATAAAACCATTTAAAAATGCACTTTTAACATCCATTTGATATAATTTAAATTCATGAAAATATGCAAATGCTAATAACATTCTAATTGTTTCCATCCTAGCTACAGGAGCGTATGTTTCATCATAGTCTATGCCCTTTTCTTGAGTATACCCTTGAGCAACAAGTCTAGCCTTGTTTATCACTATATTACCACTGTCATCAAGCTTATTCCTAAATACCCATCTAGTACCTACATTAGATTTATTACTAGGTCTTTCAACTAATGTTCATACTTTACTTCTCTCAAATTGATTTAATTCTTCTTGCATAGCCATAATCCAATGTTCATCTTTTAATGCTTCTTTAATATTCTTAGGCTCTACGCATGAAATAAATGCAACATAATTACAAATATTTCTAAGAGAAGATCGAGTTGTTACCCCTTTGGATGGATCACCTATAATCTCACCATCCTTGACATAGTGTTACTCTCTTGGATAAGATACTTCCCTTTCTTCAATGGTTGGATTCTCAAGAGGATCATGAGTTACCTCATCTTTTGTTTCTTCCTTTGATGACGATTCTTCAACGTCATGTCTAACTTCATTTGTATTTATAATACTTACATCATCATTCACACAAGAATCCTTCCTCGGAAGGGGATTATCATCGAAAACAACATGTATAGACTCTTCTACAATTAAAGTTCTTTTATTAAATACTCGATAAGCTTTAGAATTTAAGGAATAACCCAGAAAAATTCCTTTATCACTTTTAGCATCAAATTTGCCAAGGTTTTCTTTACCGTTGTTTAAAACAAAACATTTACATCCAAAAGGATGAAAATAGCTAATGTTAGGCTTTTTATTTTTGAAAATTTCATATGGAGTTTTCTTTAAAATAGGCCTAATCATTACTCGATTTACAACATAACTAGCAGTATTTGTGGCTTCCGCCCAAAAATATTTTGGCAAATTATTTTCATAAAGCATGGTTCTAGTCATTTCTTCCAAAGTTCTATTTTTCCTCTCAACAACTCCATTTTGTTGAGGGGTTCTAGGTGCTGAAAAATTGTGACTAATACCATTAGAATTACAAAACTCAGTAAATCCAAGATTTTCAAATTCAGTGCCATGATCACTCCTAACACTAGTTATAGAGTAACCTTTATTGTTTTGGATTACTTTTGAAAACGTGATGAATTTTTCTAATGCTTCATCTTTAGTACTTAAGAATAGAACCCAAGTATATCTAGAATAGTCATCTACCAAGACAAATGCATATTGTTTTCCACCCAAGCTAGTAGTCCTAGTTGGCCCAAAAAGATCTATATGGATCAATTGTAATACTCTACTAGTTGATACGTCATTAATGGATTTAAAAGAAACTCGCTTTTGTTTTCCTTTAGCACAAGCATCACATATTTTATCATTATCAAATTTAAGCTTAGACAACCCTCGAACTAAATCACCTTGAGTTAGCCATTGCAAAACACTCATACTAGCATGTCCTAGTCTCCTATGCCATAACCAACTATCATGTTCATCCTCAGCAACTAGGCATAAATTAGTCACATCAATAGAATCTAAATGCACCATGTATATGTTTCCTATTCTATGGCCAATAAGCATAATCCGATTAGATGCAATGTCACTTTACAACCATTAATATCAAACATGACATTGAATCCCTCATCACAAAATTGACTAATACTCAATAGATTATGCTTTAATCCATTCACATATAAAACATTCTTAATTTGTATGGAAGAGGTATTACCAATAGTACCAATACCTTCAATGTGACCTTTTGAATCATCACCAAAAGTCACTTCTCCTCCATTTTTGGCGTTAAGCTCAATGAACCGGTTTTTGTCTCCGGTCATGTGTCTTGAGCATCCACTATCAAGGTACCATAAATTTGGATTTGTTTCCCGTGCCTTGTAGCAATGCTCATTTTCCTACAAACATAGATTAATTTCTAATTTTTGGTACCCAAATTCTTTTGGGTCCATATTCATTAGTTTCCAAAATCCTAGTCCCCTTAGGTATCCATTTGGGTAGAATATCCTTATCTTTAGTAGTAATGAGCTCTTTAGGAACCCATATACTTCTAATAATTTTTCCATTAGAGGTTCTTTGGGGATCTTTATGATTGTAGTTTTTAAAACTTTTTCTAACAAAGTTGGATTTTGAATTTTCTCCATTTTCAAAACGTTTTGTTCCAACTTTATCAAAAGAAGTTTTAAGATCATCAATTTTCTTTTGATGATCATCATTGACCTTTGAAAGTAAATTTTGCAAATCCAAAAATTTCTTTTCAAACTCTTCTAGTTTGATTTGCAAATCTTTGATTTTACTTTCAAGATGGTTGTTGGTTTTGGATATGAGTTTATTTTCATTTTTCAATTTTCAAACATAATTTTTATATTTTAAAAACAATTTCTCATAATCCGTAGCCAACCAATTATATTCCTCTAATAACTCATCATAGGATAAATCATCAAAATCAGATGAGTTAGAGGTTACTTTAGAATCTTCCCCGAATGCCATCAAGCACAAGTTTGCTACTTCTTGTTCCTCTTCATCGGAACCTTCTTCATCGCTCCATGTAGCCATATGAGCCTTGTGCTTATTTTTTGATTGACCCTTTCTCTTCAGTTATGGGCAATCATATTTGACATGCCCCGTCTTTTTGCATTCATAGCAAATGATCATGTCTTTCTATTTTGGTTCATTTTTGAGGCCTTCATTTCGTTTGAATTTTCTTCCTCGGTAAGATCTCATCATTTTTCTGAACCGTTTGGCAAACAATGCCATTTCCTCGTCATTGTCATCTTCATCCGAATCACTCTTATTTTTTGTGGATTTAAGAGCAACTCCAATGTTTTTCTTCTTCTCCTTCTCCTTTGGTGTCTCTTCAATCTTATCAAGGTCCACCTCATCTTCAAGCATCATTTCTTGAGTGAGAAATGAACCGATTAGCTCTTCAAGAGTTAAGGATGTTAGATCCTTAGACTTGATGATTGCCGTCTTCTTTGATTGCCACGATTTTGGGAGGGAGTAGACTAACTTCCTCACAAGCTTTTCATTTGAAATGATCTCTCCATATGATTTGAGACCATTGACAATCGTTGAGAATCTATCCGTCATAGCTTTGATATCTTCATTTGGTTTCATCCTGAAATTTTCATAGCTATGCGTTAGATTACTAATTTTAGATTTCTTTACCTCATTGGTACCTTCATGAGTGACTTGAAGTTTGTCCCATATTTCTTTGGCGGTTGTATAAGATGAAACTCTTCCGTATTCATCTGGTCCAAGAGCACAAAATATGATATGGATGAATTTAGAGTTGAGCTGGAACATTTTTGTATCTCCTTCACTCCATAATCTTGGATGAGTGAGAGGCTTGAAGTATCCTTCTTCTACGACATTCCATGCTCCCATTTCACTTGCTTGAATGAAGTACATCATCCTATTTTTCCAATAGGCATAATTAGCCCCATTGAATAAAGGAGGCTTGTTGACGGGCATCGAATCGAGACCGGAGTCGAAGTTTGAAGTAGAGGCCATTGATGACTTTGATTATCGATACAACTCTTCCCGAATCGACTCAAGAGGCGATAAAACCTTCAAATGAGTTAGGCTCTGATGCCAATTGTTGAGTTAATCGATTGACGGAATCGGCCAAGAGGGGGGGTGAATTGGTAATAAAAATTTTGGTAGAAGCTTTTGCAGAAAATTGAAAGAAATTGCACAGTAATTTAAAGTGGTTCGACTTTCTCAACCAAAGTCTATGTCCACTACCTTAGCTATCCACAATAAGGATTTTCCACAAATTCACTAATTTGTCTTTCTTTTGAGGACAAAGAGTAACCTTACAAACCCTCAAGAATTATACCTCAAATTCTTGAGAACACTCTCCCAAAGAGAACAATACAAATTTACAAACTTTCAAGGAAATCCTCATAAGGTAGATTGTTTGCACAATTCTAGAACAAAGAAAAGAACACTCAAGAATGAATACAATTGAGCACAATAAGTGTTCTTGAAAGCAAAATGAATATTGAATGAAAAATAGGCTTGAAATGCTCAAACTTGAGGTTTGATGCTTTCTCTTTGATTCTTTCTTGATTCTAGTTGCTTGATGTTTCTTGTTTTTGATAAATGGCTTCTAAGCTTGCTTAAATACACCTTGAATCATTTCTGAACATTGGGGATCATTAATGAAGATAATATAGCCGTTTTAGTGTGAAATCAATTAATAAAACAGTTTGGAGCGTGGGGGGAATCGGTACCCCTTAAGGGGAATCGGTTCCCTAACTGTAAAATTCAAATATTTCGACCGTTACAGTAGGGGGGAATCGGTACCCCCCGGTGGGGAATTGGTTCCCTCCGAGCATACTGGAATTCTCGGAGCCAAATCATTCAGGGGGGAATCGGTACCCCCTTGGAGGGGAATCGGTTCCCTCTGAGCAATCTGGAATTTTTGGCTTTGAGATGATTTGAAATATTTTGTAAAATCGTTTTGAAATTATTTTAAGATTAAAACTTAATTTTACACTTGAGTAAGGATTAAAAATGACATTTGAAAGATTTGGAGTAATATTTTGATATTCGAATAATTATATCGAATATACTTAGAAAACCTTTTTGGAAAATCTTAAAATTCATTTAACTTAATTTGTTATATCGAAATATCAAAATGTTTTCAACAATGGTAGATTTCATATATGATGTTTTTAACATGCTCAAAAGTCTTATTTATGACCCCTATTGTAACACCTCCAACCCGTACCCGACCCGAATACGAGTCTGAGGTGTCACATTGACTTTTCAAACTTTGACTCTTGACAAAATTCAAAGAAAATTTAAAACTTTCATTAAAATAAAAAATGGTTTATACATATTTGACCAAAATAACCAAAACCTATCAGAGCATATTCAACTCAATCAATTAGTACATGCCAACTATATTCAAATTAACCAAACACTTTTAAATCATCTATTTTCTGATCTGAAATTTTGTAAGGGAGATGCTGACATGTCTTGCTCTTCTTCACTTCTATTCTCCCTTCTGTAACCTACGTGCGAAACAATCACACGCTAAGTCTATGACTTAGTGAGGCAATAAACATATAATGTAAAATAACTTGTAATCATGCATGAACAATTACTGTTATCACATCATACCCAAACATATATCCATTCATATATATATATCAAATACACACATGCAAATAATTATCTTCTTTCCTATCATCATCATATTATCACATTCATATTTCTATTATCTTGTTTATATGATCCATTATGTTCATATCATATATCTTATAACATTTACAATCATCACTCATACACACATATCATATCATATAATTCATATCACAAAACACATATATACATCACATACATTATATTCAATGTTATCTCTTAGTAGCCATGTACACCTGTGAGAACTGTAGATATGTGAGTCTATTGAGGTTGTGCACTATGCTGTCACCATAGCTCGTAAGGGGTCCCACTAGGGGCTATGAAATTTTGTCTTGAAGGACCTATGAAATATCCCGAAGGATCACTGTATGTCCCGAAGGACCGCGTAGACCCTCGACTCTTGGCATGCCAACTATACCTATAGCTCTCGTATCATATAACATGGGCATTTTCACTTTATCATTTCACATGTCATATAAGCTCATAGTTTCTTTCACATATACATGTAGTCACATAGCTTCTTTTCATATTCTCATAGGATCACATAGCCCATATCTTATACTTTGTTTTCTCATGTTCACATATAACATGTCATATGGCTCATATCTTTCTCATGCATTCATATAGTTCAGTTTCCCATATGTTCATATATATACATCACATAGCACATACTTCTCATATCATTACATTCAAAAGCATGTTAACACATATAATCAAGCATACATATAATTCATGTCATTCATATACGTATAATCATATATTCATGCATTCTAACATAGGAAATAGACTTGTCACAAGTCTTGTTTCCATTTAGCACCATGAACTAACTAATATGCACTCACCTTGGCCTCACTAAGTTCCAATCCTCTTTTATGATTTCTTTTCTTTCGATCGAATCTTAACTTGATAATCGTTCCGTAACTTGTTCGTGCTCGATATCTACATAATCATGTATTTATACTATCAGTATCCAATAGATATACTATAATCTATCATTTCATAGACTGAATAACGATATATTCCATTTCCCATTGAAGTGCATCGGTACATATTACAGTGCATCAATGCATTCTTTAACATGTGCATCGATGCACTACCTATGCATCGGTACACAATTTACATTCGATTCACCCCTTATGCATCGATGCACTAAGGGCATTCGATGTTTATTTATTTGATAGTGCATCAGTGCACATTGAATGTGCATCGATGCACACAGCCCATAAATTACATCTTGAACACAAAAATGTCTTGTTTTGACCCCAAATTCTACTTATTAATCCCTCCTTGTACCTTAAAACTTATCCATACATATTTAAACCTTCTTATAATACTATAACACTTCACCATATCTTATAATTTACCATAATTCTTGAATCAAATAATTTCATCAAAATTTCCATGTGTTTTAAATTCAATTCTATCACCTCTAACTTCTTAATTAATCATTTGACAAGTCAAATCCATCCTTAGAAATTCAAAAACCTCTTTATATCAAGAATTCATTTCTCAACCCTTAATCAAATTTCCTTTCAAATTTTCTCTGCTTAATGTTTTAAGCTTATATAAGCTTACCTTAAGATTATATAATACCCCAAATACTCTATCCCAACTTATAAATTCAATAAATTAATCAACTGAAGCAAATTTACCTTATAGACTTGAGCTTGAACCCACGAGAAGAAGAAAGAAAGCTTCCAGATATCTCTATTCCCACGTGTTATCTCCTTAAATAAGGGAGATAAAATATCTTTCAAGCTAAATTACCATAATACCCTTATAATCCTTTCATATTTACCCTTTAATCCAATAATGAAATATCCTTATTAAATCCTTAAACTTTTCAATTTTCCTAAATTGATCCCCAATTTTAAAAAATTCTCATTTTAGTCACTAACCCAGATTTAGGATGTTACACCTATGATCACATAAGACTTAACAACAAATGAAGAACCTCAAGGTAGGAAAATCAGGGAGTTCTAGTGGCCAATTCGTGCCTAAATAGGGCATTTTCAAGGGTGAGTAGTATTGATATTGTTCATAGAAAAGGTATAAAATAGGGTATTTTTTAGGAGGTATTAATACTCATTTAAAGGGTATCGATAATCAGGGTCAGGTTTTGAGACCAGTCAAGTGGGTATTGAAACCAACATTCCAATGTATATTTTTGGTATCGATACTCTGGGGGAGTATCGATACTCAGGGTTGAGAATTGATACTTCCCATATAAGTATCGATACTTCTTCTTTGTTTTCAAGATGAATTAGCAATGGAGTTTCAATACCCTTAACAGAGTATCGATACTAAATGGGTGGTATCAATACCAAGAGGTTAGTATCGATACCAAGAGGTTAGTATCAATACCATAGTATGTTTTTTGGTCATGAAATTTAAAGGACTTTAAAAGAGAGGAGGTTTCCCAAAAGATTTATAATTGTAGAACTAATATTTTGATATAACAAATAAGGACAAAATATTTTGGACTAAATTGAATTTATTCAAAGTTTTAAAAAATAATTCAAAGTCCAAATCAAAGTTAAAAAATATGTTTTTAAATGTTTTTCAAACTTAGTCAAAACTTTTCAAAACATACTAGATTGTTTTTGCACTTTAAAGTCATGTTTCCAAGCTTATCTAGCTCAAAGGATCGATCCCTTAGCAAAAGGATTGATCCCTTCGACCAAAGGATTGATGCCCTTGAAAAAGGATCAATCCCTTGGACAACAGTGAGTTTGGGAGCAATCCCTTGAAAAACTGATTGATCCCTCGAGGAAAAGGATCGATCCCTTTCCAAAAAGGATTGATCCCTTTGGTATAACAGTTGAAAATTTTGAAAAAAGTTCGACCCCTTGTGCCTTAAAAGTTGCAAGTAACAGTTATTTTGATCCCCAACAGCTAGTAACAGTCAAAAACACATCCCAACATATAAAATGAAGTTCATGACACTTGAAGAAGTAGACCAACACCTATCCAAGAAATTAAACACAAGAGAAAAGTTTTTTAATCTTTATTTTCTTTCTCTTGTAAATATTTGTGTTTTGAGCTTAATTGTATATCTTTAATTTTTGTTTTTGTGAGATAAATCTTTGTAAACACCTAACTAGAGAGGTCTTCTCATCTACACATTTATTATCCTTTGTTAAGGGGTTTTGGTTCTAGTTTAGTCAAGTGAAAAACTAGTGAGTTGTAAAGGTTACTATTGATCCTTGAAAAAGAAAGAACAAACTAGTGGATTTGTTGGAAAATCTTAAGTAAAGAGCTTAGGTAGTGGATGTATACTTGGTTGATAAGTCAAACCACTATAAATCATTGTGAAAATTTCTCTATCTTTATACTCTTTACTCCCTAAATCTTAAATTGCCAATTCACCCCTCTTGGCACATTTTCGGTTGATTGAACGAGCTTCATCGATCCCAACAGATGATATTAGAGCTTGACTCATTAGAAGGTCTAACAACCTTGAAACGATCCTTGAAGAAGCTCTATCCATTTTCAAAGTAATCGAGAAGATGACTTCCACCTCCGGCTCACAAAGCTCTCCAATTTATAGGCTAGAGGAGGTGGCCTTCATCCAATCCAATTCTTCCACGTTGCCCAGCCTTGTGACAGCTGCCCTCGCCAGCTATCCCATCCAGAAGGTTCCCTTAACCACCTCGTGACTCATTGATTGTTGCAACATCCCCTACAGCTTCAACCAATGCTACAACATCAGTGTAACAATTTTTCAGCAATAAAATCTAAATCAGCCCTAAATAACCCACTTAGTTCTCATAATACAAAATATGCAAACATATATCAAATATGATCCTAGAATGCTCCTAATAATGCTAAAGTTCAAACTAAACCTATGTATAAAGGACTCTAATGATAACTCTTTTGAAGAGTTATTATCTATCAATGTTAGTATTGCCTGAAATTTTGTTTTAATTTCAAAAGATTCTAATGAAATCCTTCTATATGTTGAAAAATAAAGAAGACGAAGAATATAAGTGAAACATGTTTTCCAAATTATTTTTCATACTTGACTATTTTTTAACCTGACCTCATTGTCTTACACTATTCTAAAAGTCAAATATTTGAAGAATGAATAATTTTGTAAATGAAACAACAAAAATCAATTCCCAGTAAATTACAAGAATGAATATGGATTGCAGTGGGTGAAAATGTCTAGCTGTAATAAAGGGAATCTACAAACACCGGATTTAATGAGAGAAGCAGTGAGATATTCCCAAGATGATCAATTAAAATATTTAACACCAACTTAAAGCCTAAACTACTTGCACCCTGTAAGAGAATAAACAAATAATAAACGACAAGTTGCATGATGCAACTAATATCAGTCAAATAAGATTCTAGAAAATTGGAATTAAATTGTTTGGATTTAGAAAAGGGAGTTTTGTTTTTTTTTTTAAATTAGCATAAAATTATTGTAAGCAAGCATTTTTGAGTGATTACAGTATTTATATATCTCATTTTCTAGTGAGTTAAAGCAGTAATTGTCTAATTGAAACACAAACACAGATAACAAAAGCCAAAAGAGACTAGAAATATCCAAATAGTAATATCAGTTCAAACCCATGCACTAGCTTGAAGTAGCAGTGAGCAAAACTCGACTAAAAAAATCCAATTTTTCGACTCGATTAGGCTCGAAAAAACTCGACTCGAATTGGTTTCAAGTTACAATTTTATAAATTGACTCGACTCGAAAAAATTTCAAGTTCAAATCGAGCTGTAAAATACAACTTGAATAACTCGAAATTTTTAGTAATTAGTGCATTTATTTTTAAGTTTGAGTCAAGTCCTTAAGATCTGTATGATAAATGTATATCACATATGAAAAAAATATGAAGAAATGTATTTGTATTATATATATGATTATAGAAAGTTACTTAAAATGGAATCAAATAATAATAATATAATATTAAAAATATTTACAATTAAATTTAAACAGTAACTTGAAAAATCGACTCGACTCGAGTTTTATAAACTCGACTTGACTTGAAAAAATTTAAAATCAAGTTTGAGTTGTAAAATAAGATTTATCAACTCAAATAACTAAAAAAAATTAACTCGACTCGATTGAATGCTGACCCTATCTAAAAGGCTGAAGCAATGAGTCTGGATAAAAGGGTATTTGCCGTTACTTGGAGAAAAATTAAAGCGCCATGGCCGGGGATTGAACCCGGGTCACCCACGTGATAGGCGGGAATACTCACAACTATACTACAGCGACATTCTTGACAATACGTTTAAAATTTTAATATATAATCAATATTTGTTTTTACAAACCAGTCATGAAAGGATCCAGACCAAACTTTTACTTACAAAAGATAACTTCAAATTGATAGGCAATAATCGAAACATACTACAAGTCAATCATTCACTTATTTCAAATTTAAAACTTTTGTAAATAATTATTTATACAACGTGAGATATCTTTATAAGATTCATCTATTTTAAATATAGAGTTGAAGTAAATCTTTAAGAATAGCTCAATTGATGCCTTTGTACAGCTTCGGAAACCTTCTTAATGAGAGCTTGTGCTAGTATAACGTAAGGCATAATGGTATATTTCATTGCTAGTATAGTGTGAGATGTAAAGATTGTACCTTTCCATTGACTGCAACGTCAAGGCATCAATTAATTTCTATTCATTAAGTAAAAAGTGAGATTCCTTCCATGTCACAGTGTAGTAAATCCCTTCGCTAAAAGACACTCATTTATACAACACAAGATCCCTTTGTAAGATTTTTTTTTGAATGTATTGTGGAAGTGAATCTATAAAGATGTCTTCCTATGATTCCTTTATTTAAATGTATTGTTAATCTATTAAGATGCCATCGTCCGTATAATGTCAAAGTTCTTCTTATTGAGACATCATCCAACATTTTTTCACTAAATGAAAACCGAGATGTCTCCTTAGATAGAGGTATCTGTCAAGATGTCCCATTAGAATGGCTTCTCCTGTACAACATGAGAAGCCTCCTCTGTAAGTGCTTGACATGTGTATTTCTTGAAAGTGTAAGATGCCTCATCAAATCTGGAGTGATAGATCTCTTCGTTTACAAACATTTGTTAATGGTTTAAGATGCTTCGTTACATCTTACATAATAGATATATTTACTCACACATATTGCTTGAAAGCGTGAGCTATTCCGTCGAAGATGGCATGGTAGATCCCTACACCCATACATATATATATCTTTGAATTCTAACATGTTTCATTGAATGTCACATGATAGATTCTTTTGTCTGAACATATTTCTTGAAAGCGTGAGACACTCAAATATATTTCTTTAAAGGATAAGATGTTTTGTTCAACCATCAAACAATAATGATAAAAACTCCTTCGCTAAAGTATTTCGCTTATATAATACTGATACGATGAACAAACAATTATCTAATATCAATCTGGTACTAGAATACTTTACCGACTAAGTAGGGTTGGGTTGATTATTAGTAGGTCTAAATTGATAATATTAATAATTATTGCCATAATTATAAAGATGCAGATTTTTTCTAAAAGAATCTTTAAACATTAGGTTAAATTTATTATTAGATTAAATAGTTGATTGAATTTTGATATAATTTTGATTATATGATCGATAATATGTAAAAGGAAAAAAAGATTGAGTAATATTATAAATGATAAAAGAGTGTTTTATAATCATCACAATTATGGGAGGAGGAGGATTTAAGGATTAAATGTGGATCAAATGTGGAACAATTCTGGGTAGAGTGCATCGATGCATATTCATAGTGCACCGATGCATCAAGGTTAAAACCAAGAAATTGTTTGAAGGTGTATCGATGCACAAGTAGTGCATCGATGCACTCTCTTAATCTAAAAACATCGAATGCAATTGGTGCATCGATGCATAAGGCATGCATCGATGCATCCCAGTAATAAACAAACATCGAATGTATTTTATGCACCGATGCACAGGTAGTGCATCGATGCACCGATAGGGAATGCATCGATACACTGTGCAGTGCATCGATGCATACCTTCATTAAAAGATGAAATGGGCTTTTCTTTTAGCCTAAGAAGTGACAATTTAGAAGATATCAATTAGTATACTGATATGTATCAATGTATTATTATGATGTAGATATAGAATAAAGCTTGTTCCGGAACAATCTAAGGATTATGATTGATTCAAAGCAAACAAGGCTCAGGTGAGTGCACATTATTTAGTATATGAGGTTCAATGGAAAATAAGACTTGCGATAACTATATTTCCAATAGTGAAAAACATGAATTCATAGAAGTATGTATTGGTTATGATTTATATGTGTGCATGAGTATATGTGTTATTGATATGAATATAGTAAGTAAAAGGGATTAATGGTGATGATAAGAATAATAATAAGGATAATGAAATGATAGGTATATGTGAATATATGTATTGATGTGTTTTTGTATGTATTGTAAGATGATATGTTTATGTGATAACATGATAAGATGACAATGATTTACATGTCATATGAACACATGAGAAATGTTATGAGCCATATGAAAGAGGAAGTATATGTGATACATGAGGGTGAATCCTATGTTTATATGAATATGAACTCATATGAGAATTGACATGAACTACGTGATTACATGTATATGTGAATGAAACCATGAGCTTATATGAATATATGATATGGTTACATGAATATGTAAAATGATATAAAAGATAATGTCCATGTTATGTGTCATGAGAGCTAGGGGTATAGTTGGCATGCCAAGAGTTGAGGGTCTATGTGGTCCTTCGGGACATATATATATTCTTTAGAACATGTGTAAAGTCTGGTGAGACACATACTTGATCCTTGGCATATGTATATGATTCTTAAGGAATGATTTGTGGCCCTTCGGGACATATATATATTCTTTGGAACATGTGTGAAGTCTGGTGAGACACATACTTGATCCCTAGTATATGTATATGATTCTTAAGGAATGATATGTGGTCCTTATGGACATTATTATATGGCACTACGGTGCAATTCTACGCGGAACTCCGGTGCAATTATACGTGGCACTTTGGTGTAATTATATGAGCTGTGGTGACAGCATTAGTGCACAACCTCTATGTACTCGTATATCTTTAGTTCTCACATGTGTATCATGGGCTATTAAATAGATAATATTAATAAAGTGATATGATAATATGTTTGTTTCCTTGTGGAATTTCATGTGTGATATTGATTGTACAAATGGTAACTTATAAGACCATATGATGAAAGGAATCAATGATAGTGATAAAATAAAAAAGAAATGAAGATGATAATATAATTGCTTGGGTGTACGTGTTTTATGATAGTATATATATATATATATGGTTTACATGACATGATATGTATATGTGCAATTGGTTATGGTATATGTTATATGATATGAACATAAGAGATCATAGGAACATGAGATAAGAGATATGAATGATAATGACATATATGTATGCATATATTCGTTACATGTAAAAGTATGAGTGGTATGAAATGATAGTAGTAATTGTTTACGTATGATTATTAGTTACCGTTTACCTTATATGTTTATATGCCTCACTAAGTCTTTGACTTAGCGTGTAAGTGATTTACACGTAGGTTTCGAGAAGAGTAAAGAGCAAGGTGGAGCAAGACAGGTCAGTTCTTCTTACTAAAGGCAAGATCAGAAAAGAGGTGAATAATATGTATTTTAGTATATAAAGTTCTAGTTGGCATGTTTTCAAAAGAATATATTGTTTAAGCTATGAACAATTTTATAAATGTTTCGAATAGTTATATGTAAATAAATAAGTGAAATATACACGCTCTGATTGGTTTTGTAATAATGAAAATGTCTTTTATGTAAATTAGTCATTTATATGTTATAAAAGTTTTAAATTACTCACTATTTTATACAAGTACATGTTTTAAAAGGTCAATGTGACACCTCGGATTCGTATCTGGGTCGGATACGGGTTGGGGTGTTACAACTTAATACTCTAAAGAATTATAAATACACTACCTTGATGTTAGAAACTCGAAATGAACCTTCTTTAGCTATCAAGCACTCTTCTTTTTGAACTTGGTTGATTTTTCTCCCTTTTTCCTCAGTCACAAATTTGATGTTATAGGGAGTAAGAGGGACAAATTTGAGACTTAATAAAGTTGAAGAGGGAAGAAGAAGAGAAAGAAAGAAGATGAAGAAGAAATGGGAAAGCCCCCCGGTTCAAGCTTAATATAAAACCCCAAAATCTAACTTCAATTTCCAATAGTGGTATCCCTCACATATTGACTCATATTTAAAAATCTCATTTTTATGGTTAATTGGGCCCAAAACCAACCCAATTAAACCAATAACTTAAATCATAAAATCCATAAGGTCCACTTACCTCTCGGGTAAACTCGAAATTACTAGTCTGGAATTTTGGGTGTTGCATAACGAACACCCCGCAAGCCTTTCTCACCCCAGCAACATCCACTAAGGACTGTCACTACCTAACCCTAAAACTTGATATTTGAAACAGAAAGCGTCCATCTTAGCAAACTAGAACCTTCTTTTTGACCTCTTGCCTTACATTATCATGACAAAAAATAAAAAATAAAAATGAAAATAAAAAGAGATTGTTCTTGTGACTCGGAATGAAAGATTTATTACTAACGAGCCACATCAATTGCACCTATCAAAGCAACTAAACGAATTATTGAAATAAATTAAAATGGAAGAAAAAACACTGTTACTAAATGAGTTCCAATTTGTTGACTATTACTTATCAAATCTTGTTCTATGATTTGGTTTGATCTTGTAGTCCAAATAGTCCCGTACCATGATGTATCTTATATAGTAATAATTAGCGAAACAAGAATACTTTTACAAACCAACAAAGTTTAAAAAAACGAATAAGATAAGATAACATATATCATATAAAAATAGACTATATTATTAATAAATAATAATAAAATAAATAATAAAACTTTGACTTAAGTTTTTTCATTGTATTTTTATAGTCTTTTTTATATTCTTTATTCTTTTCTCAACTTCCAATATTTCTATTTAAAATTTACAATCATATTGACAATAGTGCATCAAACAAATATAATTCGATCATAGATAAATAGATCAATTTATCTCCGCCCACAAGTTTTGCACTTCACTTCATTGAAATAATGGTTTCTTTCTATAGAATTTGGTGTGATACAATAAGTTTTTTTTATTCACAAACAGTAACGAGTCTAAGTTTAGAGACTATTGTGTCAAAGCATGAGTTGCACTGTTTGCTTCTCACCAAAGATATCGGACTTTGATATGCCTGTTGCTCGCTAAAATGGTCCTCGCTTCGCGGAGATAGAACCCTACGAGAGGAAGATCTTCTTCCGGAGAGGTCAGCTTATTTACAATATTCGATGCATTTCCTTCCGATGTCACTTCGCTCCAACCTTTTTCCACTGCCAATTTAATACCTTCCGTGAAAGCGTAAGCTTTAACAAAACTTGCATCTTGCATATCTCTTAATAGACGTGTGTGGCAAGCCACCACTTTGCCAGTATGATCACGAGCCACAAGCCCAATCGCTCCATGTCCCGTATTTGTCGCAACGTAATTAATAAAATATACCCTCAGGGCTGTTTGGTTCGGGGAATGTGAGATTCCCATGGGAATGGAATCCACATTCCCCTTTTGGTTGGTCGGGAATCTCATTCCCGGTAATGTTTTATTACCAATAGTGGATTTTTTTGGGTATATTACCGGGAATGTCATTACCCCTTTCCCTTAGGTATTGTTGGATTACCAGCGTTTTCGACTAAAATGCCCTTATTTTTTTTTTCAAAAATGTCCTTCTCATTGAATAATAAAAATTCTACGAAGATTAAATTACGAATTTATCCTTAAACTATTTTAGATTTACAAAAAAGTCTATAATTTAAATTTTATATGAAGTTCAGGGGTTAAAATAAAATTTTACCCTTTCATTAAACCTTTTTATATTTTCAATTTTGTAAAAAAAATTATATAAATTTTATGAATTTTAATTTTTTAAATAAAATATATAAAAATATTTTCCAACTTGTTAAAAAAACAAATATATAATAAGGACAATTTGGTCAAATATACATTCCAATAATCTTTTATTTCTTTAACCAAACACGGTAATATTACATTAGTGCTAAACCAACCAAACAAAAAATACAACATTCCCTGTAATCCTATTCCCTGATAATCTTTTATTCCCACTGGTAATCTTACATTTCGTGAACCAAACGCACCCTGAGAGATGCAGTCATGATTCCAACGTAAGGGAGGTAAAATATAACTAATCATAAAAAATGAGGGATAATGTATAATTAACCATAAAAATGAGGGGGCAAGGTATAATTAACCATAAAAATAGGGACAAATCAAAATAAACTAAAAATTTGGAACCCTAGTTTTAATATTTTCTCATATATTTTTTTAATAATAAAAAATAGAGGCAATGGCCCCGTGGGGTTAAGCATAGCTTCGTCCTTATATACACTAATCATTTACCACTCCATTTATAATAATTATTAAATAAATTTTGATAAATAGATTTTTATAAGTCCTTTTTGTTGCGGAAGACGGCTATCGGATAGAGCAAAATCACAACTGATAATTTGAGAAAATAAAGATGAAGATAAAAAGAGACACAAAATTTACGTGGAAAACCCCTAAATAAAATAGGGTGAAAACCACGGTTAAATGTGAATACCCTAAATTACAATGGTTAAATGTGAATTATCCCATGCCAAATAATTCAATAATTTACAGCTGATTTTGTCTGCCCCATTCGGTGCATTTATTGCACCGAAAAAATATGATATTTTAAGCCTCAAAAACTAACTTTTGACAATCTCCCACTTGAAGATTTGATTGGAACAATCATATCTTCACACCATTCTTTCTACCTTGTACCTTCATGTTGCTTACATCTCTGACAGGCCATAGGAGGATCGACACCGAGTAAATTTATCAGTGTTGATCGCTTTCGTCATGAAATCTACTATGTTGTCTTTGGTATGGATCTTCTGCATATCTACTATCCCTTCTTCCACCTTTTCACGAATGAAATGGTACTGAACTCGTATGTGCTTTGTCCTTGAATGAAACGTTGGATTCCTTGCTAGATGCAAGGCGCTTTGACTGTCACAAAATAGAGAGACATACTCTTGATTGTGCCCAAGCTCCTCCAATAGCATCTTCAACCAAATTGCTTCTTTACTGGCTTGTGTAGCTGCTACATATTCTGCTTCTGTTGTGGATGTAGCCACAACTGACTGTAATTTTGAAACCAAGCTTACAGCTCCACCAGCAACTTTGAACACATATCATGTAGTAGATTTGCTTTTATCCAAATCCCCTGCATAGGCAGAATCTACATACCCATTGATTAGTAAGTTTTATCCTCCGTAACATAATGCAATATTTGAGGTCCATTTGATGTATCTCAGGATCCTCTTTACTGTATTCCAATGCTCTTTGCCTGGATTCGCCATGTACCGACTAACCACTCCCACTACTTGTGCAATGTCTGGTCTTGTGCATATCATAGCGAACATTAAACTTCCCACTGCTGATGCATACGGTACTCGAGACATCTCCATCCTCTCTTCTTCACTGCTAGGACTCATACTAGAGGATAATTTGAAGTTAATAAGAAGAGGGGTAGAAATTGGCTTACAATCTTGCATGCTGAATCGTGACAAGATTTTCTTCAAGTAATTCTTTTGTGAAAGCCAAATCTTCCTATTACTTCTATCTCGGTGAATTTGCATCCCTAGAATCTTGTTTGCTGATCTCAAGTCCTTCATTTCAAATTCCCTAGCCAGTTATGCCTTTAATTCTTCAATATGATCTTTGTTGGGTCCTGCAACCAACATGTCATCCACATACAACATCAATATAACAAAATCATTATCACCAGACCTCTTGAAATAAGAACAAGGGTCTGCATTAAGTCTGTTGTATCCAAGGCACATAATGAAGGAATCAAATCTCTTATACCAACACCTCGACGCCTACTTTAGATCGTACAAAGATTTGTTCAACCTGTAAACCAAGTTCTTCTTTTCTTCTTCTTCAAAACCTTCAGGCTGGAGCATATAAATCTCTTCTTCAAGATTTTCATGAAAAAAAGCTGTTTTAACATCTAGCTGCTCTAGATGTAAGTTCAATGTAGCACACATTGCCAAAACTACACGAACTGTTGTTAGTCGAACCACATGAGAAAATATTTCATTAAAATCAATACCTTCTTTTTGAGCATATCCTTTGACCACCAGTCTTGCATGATACCTCTCCACTTGATCGTCACCATTTCTCTTGATTTTGAAGACCCATTTGTTACCAATTGGCTTTCTTCCTTGTGGTAGTGACACAAGGTCTCATGTATTATTTTTATGAAGGGCTTCAATTTCTTCTTGCATCGCCATCATCCACAGTGAAGCATCTAAGCTGTTTATTGCCTCCTGATATGTTGATGGCTCACCGTCCTCTGTTAAAAGGTAGTATGCAATATTACCTTCTATAACATAATCTGAGTGCCAATTGGGACGTCTTCTCACACGATCTGATTGACGAGTTGTTGGAGCTTCAGAACTCTCTGGTTCTTGTTCATCATGTGCTGGTTCTGCTTCAGAAGAATCTCCTTGTTCAACCTCATTTTCCACATGTATCTGTGTAGTCTCTGACTTTTCAGCGCTATCATCGTCTTCTTTTCTTTGTAGTTTATCTTCTACAAAGATAACATCTCTACTGATGATCACTTTGCGGGCAGTGGGATCCCATAAGCGATACCCCTTCACTCCATCAGCATACCCCAAAAATTTGCATTTCCTAGATTTTGGATCCAACTTTGAAATTTCTTGGGAGTTGTACATCACGTACACTATACTTCCAAATACATGGAGGTTTGAATAATCAGCTGGTTTTCCAGTCCACATCTCCATTGGTGTCTTCAGCTCTATTGCAGTTGATGGAGCTCGATTCACCAAATAACAGGCGGTATTGACTGCTTCTGCCCAGGATGATTTTTCTAGGCCTGCATCCCTCAACATTGCTCTTGTTCTTTCTAACAAGGTTCTGTTCATCCGCTCTGCCACTCCATTTTGTTGAGGAGTGTTCGCCACTGTGAACTGTCTTTTGATGCCTTCTTTCCTGCAAAAGTCATCAAATTCTTCGCTTGTGTATTCTCCTCCATTATCTGTTCTGAAACACTTGATCTTATATTCAGAATCAAGTTCCACCCGCGCTTTGAAGTTTTTGAAAGTTGAAAACACGTCTGACTTCTTCTTAATAGGGTGCTCCCAATATCTCCTGGAGTAGTCATCAATAAATGAGACAAAGTATTTTGCTCCACCTAGGGACGTTACTGGTGCTTGCCATACGTCAGAGTGAACCAATTCTAGAACACTTTTGCCTCTAGAATTTGATGTGTTGAATTTCAACCGGTGCTGCTTACTTGTTATGCAATGCTCACACAAAGTAAGTGATACTTTTGTTAAGCCTGGAAGTAGCTTTTGCTCCACAAGGACTTTCATTCCTTGTTCTGACATGTGTCCAAGTTTCTTATGCCATAGCATTGCAGAATCTGAACTACATGTGGCAACAGAGGCTTCTGCTTCTAGCAATGTCTCTCCCTTCAGCATGTACAAGTTTGCAGCTATCTTTTCACCTTTCAGCACCACAAGCGCTCCACGGAACACCTTCATGATTCCTTTCCGTGTTTCAATCTTGCTAGCATTATTATCCAACAATCCGTAGGATAATAAATTTTTCTTCAGACCTTTCACGTGTCGCACATCTCGAACAACTTTGATTGTTCCATCATACATCTTCAATTTGATGGTTCCCACGCCAACGATCTCTAAGGCATGATCATTGCAACTATACACAGATCCTCCTGAGACAGGTTCATAATGATGGAACCATTCTCTTCTTGAGGTCATGTGATATGTTGCTCCCGAATCAATGTGCCATATATCTACAAATCGTTTTCTTCCTTCCACGGTGGTTGACGCTTCACAACATAGATCATCTCCATTATCTGAAGTGTTTGCGGTATTGCCTTGTGGATTGGAGTTTTTATTTAGACTCCAACAATCCTTCTTCAAGTGACCCTTCTTTCCATAGTTGTAACACTTTAAATTCTTCTTGCTTCTCGACTTCGATTTACCATGTTTGTGACTGCTACTTTGGCCACGTTCTGTTGATCTCCCTCTCATCGTTGTCATCGTTGTCAATGCTTCTGCTTGTTGCAGATTTACTTGTCTGTCTTCCTTGTTCTTGCGCTGATTTTCATCTTGTAGAACGGCAGCTGCAACGTCATCGAAGACTAGACTGGTGACATTACTGTTTGTCAAGTTGATGATGAGTTGATCATATGAATCCGGTAGACTTTGAAGTAGAAGTTCAGCACGTTATTGTTCTCCTATTTTACAACTTAAGAATGTAAGCTGAGAAAATAAAGTGTTCAGTGTATTTAAGTGCTCTGTCACTGAAGTAGATTCTGGCATACGGAGAGTGTACAATTTTCTCTTAAGGAAAATTTTATTGTGCAACGATGTGGCCTCGTACAGTTTGGTGAGATGATCTCATATCTCCTTAGTTGTCTTCTTCTCCTCGATACTTGACAATACTTAATCTGCTATTGCTAGATGAAAGTTTGACATAGCATTTCCGTCCATTTCGATCCATGTGTTGTCGTCTGTGAAATCTACTGGCCTTTCGCTGATAGCTGTTAGACAACCGTCTTTCCTCAGGATGACCTTCATCTTCAATTTCCACAATGAGAAATTTCTCCCATTGAACTTTTCAATATCAAATTTCGTTGCCATTTCTTCATTTACGGATAGCTCCCACTATTTCACTATCGTGAATAATTCTCTGGAACCTTCAAAGAATGGGTAATAACTTCTTACTTTCATATGTTGGAGGATCCACCTTTTGGTGGCAACCACAAAGACAATAAGGAGATAATTTGAGAAAATAAAGATGAAGATAAAAAAGAGACACAAAATTTACCTGGAAAACCCCTAAATAAAATAGGGTAAAAACCACAGGCAACGGTAGAAGAATTTCACTATGAGAAAATAGGAATTATAACTTCTCTCGATCTACCAAGGAGAAAACAATGATAATTCTCTCTTGATAAAAAGGAGAAAACAACTCTCAAGAAACTCTCTAAATTCTCTCTAGTATTGGATGAAAGATAGAATACTTTGGGATGGTTTTGAAGCTAAATGAGCTAGGGTATTTATAGTTGAAGCTTTAAGGACTAATTTGTAAATACCCTAAATTACAATGGTTAAATGTGAATTATCCCATGCCAAATAATTCAATAATTTACAGATGATTTTGTCTGCCCCATTCGGTGCATTTATTGCACCGAAAAATCTGATTTTTTAAGCCTCCAAAACTGACTTTTGACACTTTTGACATGTAAAAAATATTCATTGAGATCAATAATCAGTTGATTTAATAAGATGAGACACTAAATTCATTAAGATTAGATATTCGAATCATGATGTCATAAATAGAGCAAACTAGATTGAAATTGTCGCCTCCATAATGAATCTCTATAATATTTGATCTAAATTAATCAATTCAAATTAATCGATTAATAGAATATGCTAATAATTTAAAAAATTTACCAAGAATTAGCAGTTGTTTTAAAAGAAAATCAATAATCATAGGTACATATAAAAGATTATTATAAATTGATTTTTCATGCATGTATGTTATGATATCTAGATTTGGATGTGCATTTATTATAATACCATAAGCGTTCAAAAAAAAATCTCTATCTTTAACTAACGAAATATTAGCTAAGATATATGTTGCATGATTGGCATGATGATCACCTAAAACTTCTTCTATAAAATACTCAATACAAAGACACTCTTGTATATCATCATCCTATCCTCAACCAATTCATAAAATACCTAGAATTCAACTTTGTTTTCTTCTTTAATCGGCTTCAAAACTATCTGTAAGAATGAAGATGGGTTCTTTGGCATTGGTTTCCTTCTTATCATTTCGATTCTAGCCTCTTGTCAGTACATACATAGATACATGTATTATATTTCTTTATTTTAATATTTTAACAAATTGTTTTCACAAAAAAATTTAAATAATGAAAAAATATTTAAATTTAATATGCAGGTGTGTCAGGCTCATTAGCATGTTCTAGTGACAAAGACTGTGAAGGTCCGGAGTTTTGCGCATGTGACCCGATGGGCATCTGTTATTGTCAACCCCCGGAGGTTGCTGCTAAGGTGGTACCCATCGTCGAGGATGCTCAATGTCGAACAAATGCCGACTGTGCCCTCGCTTGCCGATGGGGTTGTAAACATTATAGTTGTATGGGTGGCACTTGTGTTTGTCAGTGTTAGTAGTGCCTGGAAATTTATTTCAATTTCAAAAGACTCGAAATAAATCCTCCTATGTGTTGGAAAATAAAGGGCATTAATACAAGTGAAACATGGTTTTCATATTATTTTGCATATTCGGCTATTTTTTTAACCAGACCTTATTGTTTTTACAATATTCTAGAAGTTAAATATTTGAAGAATGAATGATTTGGAAATGAAGCAACATAAAACTGTTTCGCTCAAATTATAAGAATGAATATGGATTGTAGTCGGTTGAAATGTATAACTTTCTACGATGAACCTAAACTACCTGCACCCTGTAAGAGAATAAACAAATAATAAGCGACATGTCACAAGATGCAATGAGCATCGGTAAAATAAAATTCTAGAAAATTTGAAGTCATCTTAGATTCTTGTCATAATGCTTACATTTAGAAAAGAGATTTGAAGATTAGTATAAAATGCTTGTAAGTAAATAATTTTGAGTTATCACAGTATTTATGCATCTCATTTTGTAGTTAGTTGCAGTAAATTGAAAGACGAACACAGATAACAAAGCCAAAGACTAGAAATAACCAAGGAGCAATAGTAATTCAAACCCATGTGCTAGTTTAAAGGCTGAAGCAATGAGAAAGGTATTTGCCGTAATTTGGCAGGGAAAAAAAAGGATCGGACCCAAGTCACCCGCGTGACAGGCGGGAATACCCACCACTATACTACAACGACAGCTTTGAAACAATCTTTAAAATTCCTATAAACAATCATTAAAGGCTTCAAGCCAATTCTCCTGTATACATATAAATAAATAAAGAAACAAGTTCAAATTGATAGGTAATAATCAGAGGACTCTCGAACATTTTCAAAGCCCTAAGGGAAACTAAAAATAGACCCTTATAGAACAAGAGTAAATTCTACTAATTTGAATATCAATTTAATCACATTAATAAATCTTAGAAAAATGATTAAATTAGGGATATAAATTATAAAAGTAAAAGGTTAGATTGAAAAAGTTAGAGTCCTCAATTTTAAAGATAAAAGTGAGATTAAAAAAATAGGGACTTCGATTATAAAATTAGAAAGTGATATTGAAAAAAATTGAGGGCCTCAATTATAAATATAAAAAGTTAATCTAAGTGAGATATGTTTTTCTTGGAGCAGTGTTGTTTCTATCGTGGCTTCTCATTGATCATGTAAGTGGCTTTTATGTGTCTTTTCAAGTTTTTGGTTGCAGAATTAATTTGATTGTGGTGCAGTTAATTTGGTTTTCTTTTCAGATTGGTTACGTTATTGGCTGGTTATTATTTTTTAAGTGTTTTGATAGTGTCGTGGGTGTTTCTTGGTGTGGAGGTTGTTTCGCTCGTGTGTTTTCGCTAAGTTTATGGGGTGATATTGTTCTAATTTGCTATTGGTTATGGTGTGTGGTATGGGTTGTAGGTTTGTTGTTGGGTTGATATGGTTTGAGAGAATGGTTGGCATTGTTAGCTGTGTAGTTTTTGGTTCATTAGGCTTAGTGTTATGCTTCATCTGCTTAGGTGTTGAGTTGAGGTCTTGTTTATAAAGGTTTGTCGGTCGTTGATTCGTGGGGGAGTTTCTTGGAATTATTTATGTTTATAGTCTGTGTTCAGTGCATAGTTCATATTATTTATGAAGTTGGTGTGGTTTTAGTGTTTTTTCAAGGCGGTTTGAGCTTTAGTATTTGTATGTTGGTTTACTTTTTTGCGCATGGTAGTGATGGAAGCGTGTTTTGTGGAGTTTTAGCATTTATTGACAGAGCTTGATTGTTTGTTTGCTTGAGTTTCTTTGATATGGCATTCGAAAGAGTGATCCTTTCCGGAGTGATCTTTGTTCTTGTTTATGTCTCGATCTGCTGTTAGCATTTCGAGTTTGTTTGCTTTGTGTTGTGTTTCGTCGCCCTCTTGCTGCTGGTTCTGGCTCATTGAACGTTGTTGTTCCTTTTGCATCCACTTGCTCTGGTGGTTTGCTTTATTTTTAATCAATAATAATTTGATTGCGAACGAGCTCTTCCCGCGGGAGAGGAAAGCGGGGGCAGGCAAAATAATCATTCCGGTGGTTGATAGTAGAGCAAAGGCTGGATAAAACAGGGAAGGAGAAACAGAAAAAATATTGCCTACAAACACATTTTTTGAATCAAGATGAAAAGTTTTAAAAAGTTGGTGGACTAAGTTTCTGATTCAAGAAGCTAGCACATGGGTTTGAACAACAAAACAAAAGCAGAAACCATCCATTTTCAATGTAGTAAAGAAGCGTTATCAAGTTGTCTTTGAAAATCCATAAACTTAGTGAACTATTTAATCTATTTTTCTATAATTCCAAGATATATTTATTTCCATAAAGAGCTAAAAGCTAAGCTAAGGATTCCTCGGATTCCTAATCCTAAACTGTCCTCGTGGAGGATCGAACGAATATTAATCGGGTACGTCGACATGAGTCGCACTTCAAAATCATCTTTCTTCACCAGCTTTGCATAAAGTAATATATCTTTAGAACCTTTTTTAGTCATTGACAACTCATATTTATAGATGTAGTTACTTAAACTCGGGATTTCTATGAATAACATCACTCTATTTAATCGTTGATAACAACACATTTATTAAGCCTTTATGATATCCATAATAAGCCTTTATGATATCTAATTCAAATTAATCGATTAATAAATCACATATAAATAATTAGGGACAAAAATCTTTCACCAAAAGTTAACAGTTGTTGTACAAGGAAATTGATCATCGTCAACAAAACTAAGGTATTTCATTAATAATTGATTTTAGTGCATATTATTATAATATCTAGATTTGGACCTGCATTATTATAATACCATAAGCGTTCAGAAAAATCTTTATCTTGCCTAATGAAATTTAGTTAAGATACTGGTACGATGATTCATTAACCATTTACATGATTTGCCTAGAAAATCTTGTATAAAATCCCTAACAAAAGCACTTTTGTAAATAATTTCATCCTCATCCAATACATAAAATATTTAAAGTTGAATCTTATTTTCTTTTCTAAACGGCGTCAACATTATCTATAAAGAAATGAAGAAGGGTTCTTTTGGCATTGCTTCCCTTCTTATTATTTCAATTCTAGCTTCTGTCAGTACATACGTGTATAGATATATGCATCATGTTTCTCTACTTTATTATTTTAATAAATTATTTATACAAAATATTAACGATGAATTTTTTTATTTAAATTTAATTTGAAGGTGTGTGTAACGCTCTGAATCACAGGTTAGTTTTCGGGTCAACCCGAGACCCCTAAGTCGAGCCCACTAGATCTCCTAAGACAATTTAGATCAATTTAAGATGGTATTGGGCTTAAGTTGACCCAAGAGTTAAGGATAAGTGATGATTTATTATGGGATAAAAAGAGAGACCAAAAGTGCAGTTTAACCATTATTGCTCCAAGAATAAAATCCCCTTATATTAAGTGTTTTTCATATGAACCAATACCCACCAAAACACTCTTCCATTTCTCTTCTTTCTCTCTTCTTTTTTACTCTCTACTAAGCAAAGAGGTGAAAGCTTTTGAAATCCTAAGCCTCGATTGAATTAACCAAGGTAAACTTTACCTCCATCCCTCAGCTTCAATTCAGCCCTTAATCTCAAGTTTTGGTCATAGTTTTCAGAATAGGTTTTAGGTGGTTTATGGAAATCAAGTGATACAAGCTATTTTTGGGAGGATTTGAGTTTTAGGGTATATTTAATTTGTATCCATAGTCGAGTTAGTAACCATTCTCTATCTGTTTAGTGAAGGAAGTAGGAGAAAGTTCTAAAGCAAGGAGAAAAGAAAATGTGCCTCCTAGTTGATTCGAGAGAGGTTTTAGCAGCCAAAGAAAGCATGTACCACATTCACAACTTCCTCATACCAAATGTGGGTTATTAGAAATGTATCCTAGCTAAGAAGTTAAGTTATGAAGCTTAGTGATGCATTTCATGGTAGATTTCATATATAATGTTTTTTAACATGCTCAAAAGTCTTATTTATGACCCCTTTTGAGACCAGTTAAGTGGTATCGAAACTAACATTCCAATGTATATTTTGGTATCGATACTCTGGGATATCGATACTCAGGGTTGAGAATTGATACTTCCCATATAAGTATCGATACTTCTTCTTTGTTTTCAAGATGAATTAGCAATGGAGTATCAATACCCTTAACAGAGCATCAATACTAAATGGGTGGTATCGATACCAAGAGGTTAGTATCGATACCATAGTATTTTTTTGGGCATGAAATTTAAAGGACTTTAAAAGAGAGGAGGTTTCCCAAAAGATATATAATTGTAGAACTAATATTTTGATATAACAAATAAGGACAAAATATTTTGGACTAAATTGAATTTATTCAAAGTTTTAAAAAATAATTCAAAGTCCAAATCAAAGTTAAAAAATATGTTTTTAAATGTTTTTCAAACTTAGTCAAAACTTTTCAAAACATACTAGATTGTTTTTTGCACTTTAAGGTCATTTTCCAAGCTTATCTAGCTCAAGGATCGATCCCTTAGCAAAAGGATCGATCCCTTCGACCAAAGGATCGATCCCCTTGAAAATGATCGATCCTTGGACCAACAATGAGTTTAGGAGAAATCCCTTGAAAAATGATTATCGATCCCTTCGACCAAAGGATCGATCCCCTTGAAAAATGATCGATCCCTTGGACAACAATGAGTTTAGGAGAAATCCCTTGAAAAAATGATTGATCCCTCGAGGAAAAGGATCGATCCATTTCCAAAAAGGATTGATCCCTTTGGTATAACAGTTGAAAATTTTGATAAAAGATCGACCCCTTGTGCCTTAAAAGATGCAAGTAATAGTTATTTTGATCCCCAACAGCTAGTAACGGTCAAAAACACATCCCAACATATAAAATGAAGTTCAAGACACTTGAAGAAGTAGACCAACACCTATCCAAGCAATCAAACAAGAGAAAGGTTTTTTATTCTTTATTTTCTCTCTCTTGTAAGTATTTGTGTTTTGAGCTTAATTGTATATCTTTAAGTTTTGTTTTTTTGAGATAAATCTTTGTAAACACCTAACTAGAGAGGTCTTCTCGTCTACACATTTCTTATCCTTTGTTAAGGGGTTTTGGTTCTAGTTTAGCCAAGTGAAAAACTAGTGAGTTGTAAAGGTTACTCTTGATCCTTGAAAAAGAAAGAACAAACCAGTGGATTTGTTGGAAAATCTTAAGTAAGGAGCTTAGGTAGTGGATGTATACTTTGTTGATAAGTCAAACCACTATAAATCATTGTGCAAATTTCTCTATCTTTATACTCCTTACTCCCTAAATCTTAAATTGTCAATTCACCCCTCTTGGCACATTTTCGGTTGATTGAACGAGCTTCAACGATCCCAACAGATGATATTAGAGCTTGACTCATTAGAAGGTCTAACAACCTTGAGACGATCATTGAAGAAGCTCTATCCATTTTCAAAGTAACCGAGAAGATGACTTCCACCTCCGGCTCACAAAGCTCTCCAATTTATATGCTAGAGGAGGCAGCCTTCATCCAATCCAATCCTTCCACGTTGCCCAGCCTTGTGACCGCTGCCCTCTCCAGCTATCCCATCCAGAAGGTTCCCCTAACCACCTCGTGACTTATTGATTGTTGCAGCATCCCCTATAGCTTCAACCAATGCTACAACATCAGTGTACAATGTATAAAGGACTCTAATGATAACTCTTTTGAGAGTTATATCTATCAATTAGTATTGCCCGAAATTTGTTTTAATTTCAAAAGATTCTAATGAAATCCTTCTATATGTCGAAAATAAAGAAGACGAAGAATATAAGTGAAACATGTTTTCCAATTATTTTTCATACTTGACTATTTTTTAACCTGACGTCATTGTCTTACACTATTCTAAAAGTCAAATATTTGAATAATGAAAAATTTTGTAAATGAAACAAAAATCAATTCCTGGTAAATTACAAGAATGAATATGGATTGCAGTGGGTGAAAATGTCCAACTTTATACGACGAAACTGAGTTGGTGCTGTAATAAAGGGAATCTACAAACACCGGATTTAATAGAAGCAGTGAGATATTCCCAAGATTATCAATTAAATATTTAATACCAACTTAAAGCCTAAACTTGCACCCTGTAAGAGAATAAACAAATAATAAACGACAAGTTGCATGATGCAACTAATATCAGCAATAAGATTCAAGAAAATTGGAATAAATTGTTTGGATTTAGAAAAGGGATTTTGTTTTTTTTTTTTAAATATCATAAAATTATTGTAAGAAGCATTTTGACTGATTACTATTTATACATCTAATTGAAACACAAACACAGATAACAAAGCCAAAAGAGACTAGAATATCCAAATAGTATATCAGTTCAAACCAGTACTAGCTTGAAGTAGGAGCGAGCAAAACTCGACTAAAAAATCAATTTTTCGACTCGATTCGGCTCGAAAAAACTCGACTTGAATTGGTTTCAAGTCATAATTTCATAAATTGACTCGACTCGAAAAACTTTCAAGTTCAAATCGAGTTGTAAAATGCAACTCGAATAACTCGAAATTTTAGTAATTAGTGCATTTATTTTCAAGTTTGAGTCAAGTCCTTAAGATCTGTATGATATATGTATATCACATATGAAAAAATATGAAGAAATATTGTATATATATGATTATAGAAAGTTACTTAAATTGGAATCAATATATATAATATTAAAAATATTTAATTACATTTAAACAGTAACTTGAAAAATTGACTCGACTCGAGTTTTATAAACTCGACTTGACTTGAAAAAATTTCAAATCAAATTTGAGTTGTAAAATAAGATTTATCAACTCAAATAACTAAAAAATATTTAACTCGACTCGATCGAATGCTGCCCCATCTAAAAGGCTGAACAATGAGTCTGTATAAAAGGTATCTGCCGTTACTTGGAGAAAAATCAAAGCGCCGTTGCCGGGGATCAACCCGGGTCACCCGCGGACAGGCGGGAATACTCACCACATACTACAACGACATTCTTGAAAATACGTTTAAACTTTAATATATATTCAATATGTTTTTTTTTTACAAACCAGTCATGAAAGGCTCCAGACCAAACTTTTACTTGCAAAAAATAACTTCAAATTGATAGGCAATAATCGAAACATACTACAAGTCAATCATTCACTTATTTCAAATTTAAAACTCTTGTAAATAATTATTTATACAACGAAAGATATCTTTATAAGATTCATCTATTTAAATATAGAGTTGAAGTAAATCTTAAGAATAGCTCAATTGATGCCTTTGTACAGCTTCGGAAACCTTCTTAATGAGAGCTTGTGCTAGTATAACGTAAGGCATATGGTATATTTCATTGCTAGTATAGTGTGAGATGTAAAGACTGTATCTTTCCATTGACTGCAACGTCAAGGCATCAATTAATTTCTATTCATCAAGTAAAAAGTGAGATTCCTTCTATGTCACAGTGTAGTAAATCCCTCTGCTAAAAGACACTCATTTACAACACAAGATGCCTTTGTAAGATTTTTTTTTTTTTGAATGTATTGTGGAAGTGAATCTATAAAGATGTCTTCCTATGATTCCTTTATTTAAATGTATTGTCAATCTATTAAGATGCCATCGTCCGTATAATGTCAAAGAGCTTCTTATTGAGACATCATCCAACATTTTTTCACTAAATGAAAACCGAGATGTCTCCTTAGATAGAGGTATCTGTCAAGATATCCCGTTAGAATGGCTTCTCCTGTACAACATGAGAAGCCTCCTCTGTAAGTGCTTGACATGTGTATTTCTTGAAAGTGTAAGATGCCCCATCAAATCTGGAGTGATAGATCTCTTCGTTTACAAACATTTGTTAAAGGTTTAAGATGCTTCGTTACATCTTACATAATAGATATATTTACTCACACATATTGCTTGAAAGCGTGAGCTATTCCGCCGAAGATGGCATGGTAGATCCCTACACCCATACATATATATATATCTTTGAATTCTAACATGTTTCTTGAATGTCACATGATAGATTCTTTTGTCTGAACATATTTCTTGAAAGCGTGAGACACTCAATATATTTCTTTAAAGGATAAGATGTTTTGTTCAACCATCAAACAATAATGATAAAAACTCCTTCGCTAAAGTATTTCGCTTATATAATACTGATACGATGAACAAAAAATTATCTAATATCAATCTGGTACTAGAATACTTTACCGACTAACTAGGGTTGGGTTGATTATTAGTAGGTCTAAATTGATAATATTAATAATTATTGCCATAATTATAACGATGCAGATTTTTCTAAAAGAATCTTTAAATATTAGGTTAAATTTATTATTAGATTAAATAGTTGATTGATTTTGATATAATTTTGATTATATGATCGATAATATGTAAAAGGAAAAAAGATTAGTAATATTATAAATGATAAAAGAGTGTTTATAATCATCATAATTATGGGAGCAGGAGGATTCAAGGATCAAGTGTGGATCAATCTTTAAACTGGTTAAACTAGATTATGGGAGCATGATCTAAAGAAGATCAACTTGGTCCATAACTTTGTGGGAGGATATGTGAGAAAGGCGGCATCTGTGACCAACTGGTGGATGATGAATGTGGAATTGATGAGTAACGACTCTGAGTTTATGAATGTAAGTTTACAATAGATAAAGAAAGGAAATATGAGATTAATGAAGAATTATTATTGAAACTATACTAAAGAAAAGGTTGTTGAACCCTTTATAATCAGTGAGTTTGTATAGCCCACTCTACTAATTAAAATGAAAACGGCCCAACAAACTAAAATATAACCAACTAACAACTCATACAAAATATTCTAATTTATTTCTAACAGGATATACATGCACGGAAGGTAAGACATGAGGTTGGCTTCTCTCTCAATTATGAATCGTTCCGGCAAACCAGCAAGTGGGCGTGCCGGAGTAGTTATCGGGCATGATTAGAAATCATGCGGGCTTTGCCTGCGCAGGTTGGAATCCTGCAGCTCACGTCCTCCTAGGGTATAACCTTTGTAATTTTGCAGGGTTCATAAGTAATTATAGTGGTCATCGTAGGTTCGTCAATGTATTCTTAACATGATTTTGTTTGTGAGAGACGTGTTGGAACCATATCTCCCAATCACCATCAATCATTATTTGAATCATATCCACTATGTATGTGGTCATACGGCATTTCTAGTTTTCCTGTAGTTGCCTTAGCAGCTTCAACACTATTCATCTCAATAATAATTTTCCTAAAGCCGAATCTTTTTGGTATGCTTAAGAGCTTCATTTAATGCTCAAAACTCTGACAAAAGTATCGAACATTTACCTATGCTTTTGGAGAAACCAAAAATCCATCGCCCTTCATTATCCTTAAAAACACCCCCTATTGGTGCATCATTATTAGTGCACTAGACTGTTCCATCTTCAGTCAGTCCTCCGGAACCATTCCCATTCCACGTTATCATTATGGATTTGCTGGTTGTATTGTGAACAGGCTTCACTGTGTTTGTAGCGATAATGATATCCTTCATTAAGGATAAGCTTTAATCAATGACACTAGTGCTCTCAATATAGTTTATTGAAGGTGCATGCGTTTCGGACCCATAGCTTGTCATCTTCGATTAATAGTTCGAACTTTGAATCCTATTTTTCATAAGGAATGCGTTGTTTTGATTCGTCATGAAAAGACAAGAAACCTTGAATAAATTTCTGAAACTTGGGATTTTAAATCCTTTCAGTAGTATGATATCTTTTGCATAAATGAAGGTTGACAAGTCTTTCACTGCATCGTGGGCTCTTCTCTGAGATGAGTTTCCTTCACTACATCACATGGGTTTGAACAAGAAAAAGGAAAGCAGAATCCATGAAACCAGCCATTTTCGAAGGATAAAAAGGAAAAATCAGCCATAGCATGAGTCCTGATAAAAGGTCTTTGCTTTTAGTTGGGTAAATAGGCGTAATGCGCCGTTGCCGGGGATCGAACCCGAGTCACCCGCGCGACAAGCGGGATTACTACCCACTATACTACAACAACACTGTTGAAAAACTGATTTTTTCGACTCGACTCGATTTGAAAAAATTTGACTTGAAATAACTTCGAGTTGTAATTTCAAGTTCAAATCGAGTTATAAAATACAACTTGAATAACTCAAAATTTTTAGTAATTAGTGGATGAGTTTTTAAGTTTGAGTCAAATTCCTCAATTATGTATATATGTATATCACAGATAAAAGAAATACATGTATTATATTTTTTTATCAAAAATCCCACTGGAATGTATTGTTATATATATATATATATATATGATCATAAAAAATCATTTAAATTGAAATCAAATAATATTATAATATTATAAATATTTATAATTAACTCTAAACACAAACTCGAAAATTCGACTAGACTCGAATTTTATAAACTCGACTCGATCGAAAAAATTTCAAGCCAACTCTAAGTTGTAAAATAAGACTCGTCAATTCGAATAACTCAAAATTTTTTGACTTAACTTGATCGAACGCTCACCCCTACTCTTTTTAATAATAAAAAATTACTTTTAAAACCCAGTCATGAAAGGTTCATGGCAAGTCTTTACTTTTAAAAGAACTTCAATTCATAATTTATGACCTTGTATATATGTTATCCAGCATGTTGTTTGCAAACAAAACGATGGTTTAAAGCACAATAGTGAAGGTTAATTTTGTTATTTTATGCGATAATTAAGCAAATAAATAATAAACATGTTCGAATTAATTATGTTTTTTTTATAAATTCTAAATTTAATCATAATCTTATCTAGAGGAAAAGAGAAGGGAAACTCTAGGGGAAGAGAGGGGAGTGTTCCTAGTAGATTTAAAACTCGTGATATACGAGAATATGAAAGACTAGAGACAAACAGTTTGACGACCAAATGTGTTTATTCTGAATCAATTAAATTTGTATATTAGAGTATTAGACGTACTAATAATTAATTTTACATAAATTTTGGTTTATTTATATATTTACATAATATTTAATTACATGATATGTTTTAATTATTTATTTAAAAAGTAGGGGACCAATTGTAAAACTGTTCGTGCCTTATTGGGGTCTCTTTCAATTACATCAATTGGTCTCTTTCAAAAAATCTTATTGGGGTATTTATACGCAGAGGAAAGTGTCGATATTCTAACATGGGTATCAATACCCTTAGCATGTGCTTGTATCAAATACATATTCGATGTTTCAGAAAATTATAAGAAAATATCTTAAGAATACCCACATAAAAGTATCGGTACTAAATTTATAGTATCGATACCTAAATTCGAAACCGATATCAAAATAATTTATTAGAAAATTTTAAAATCTTTCAAGTAGCTTGGTATCGATGTCCAGGTTATAGGTATTAATCTTTATTAAAAATTATATAATTTCGAGATAAAGCATTTGTCTTTATGACCTCAGCATATACTAATCAAAAGCTACTTGAGGGAACATATCATCTATAACAAAAAGTATATCACAAATTGCGTAGTGACAATTGATTTCTTTGACTCGATTTGTCCCGAGCTTATTGCTACTGATGAATTAAACGATATTGATCCTGGGTAATATATACTTTCGGACACTCTTTTCACTTTTTAGGATTAGAAGGAGTTTTTAACCGACCCATCTTTTCTTTAAAAAAAAGTATATCACAATAAATTATTTAAACCATGCAATCATCTAATCATAATGATGACTATATTCTTAGGCAAAATCCATGCATATGACCTATGTGTGACCTACTAATATGTCAAGGCACTAAGTTCACATATGAGCTTCATGTAATCACTAGATTGTAGAAAATCCAAAGTCATGTTAGATTATTGTCATACTGTTTAAAAGGGATTTTATTTTTTTAAATAGTATAAAATGATTGTAACAAAGCATTTTTTTAGTGATTGCTGTAATTATTCATGTCATTTTGTAGTGAGTTAAAGCAATAAATTGCAGCACAAACACAGATAACAAAAGCCAATATAGGGAGTAGAAATACCCAAGGAGCAATAGTTGGTTTCATTCGGCTGAAGCAATGAGTCTCGATAAAAGGTATTTGCCGTTGGGTTGGGGGAAAGAGTGTGAGCGCCGTTACCGGGGATTGAACACAGGTCACCCTGGTATTTGAACTCAAATTTTATAAGATCAAAAATTAATTTATATAATATTTAAATTTATAATAATCTAAATTGTTATTAAAATAAATTTTGAAGAGTAAAGTCCTCCCTTGTTGGGAAAATAGACCCCTTGTAATCCAACAATCCCTTTAGATCACAACATTAACAAAAATACTTGAAAAATAAAATAGAGAAAAACACAATAATTTAACGTGGAAAACTCCCAAATGGAGAAACCCCACAGGCGTTGTCAAAAGACAACCAAGAGAAAAAAAAATATTTACTATGTGGAAAATTATTACAACCACACTACAAAATATTTAACTCTTACACATGCCCAAAAGCTAAAGTACACCCCAAGAGAATTTTCCTTTAAATTCTCTACTAGTATAGCTAATAGCTTTCTAGTACACCACTTGTATTTTGGTGATTGACATACATTTAACCAAAGGGAAATGTTCTATTTATAGGTTAAGAATTTTTCCATCCTTTGTTAATTTTCAATGTGGGATTTGGCCAATTTTTGCCAAAAACTAATAACTCTCCACCTTGGCAAAAATTCCATACAATTCTTCACCATAAAAACAACAGCTACCTCAATAACACCATCAGCTATGATAGTCACAATTCTAAAAACAAGAATTGTCATACTCCACCATAAGAGTATACACACTTGGAATTCACTAACTCCAAGAATTTTTATCTCGACCAGTTCATGTCGAAAAACTGCTAATAAGTTATGGTGCAACTTCCAATGTTGACTTTCTAGGAAGTTCATTAGCCATCGACATCAATTCCACCGCACACCTTGCATCAACTGTCAACCAATGCCCATGTGTAAATGTGGACATGCTACCTTTTCATACATCCTTTTCCATGGCAACTCAATTGGTAACTATCATGCCATGAGGATATATATCTTTCTTTACAAAGCAAATTCATCATCTTCATTTTCAAAGACGACTACATTAGTAGCATCACTTTTGGAGCCATTAGCCGAATTAGCTCCACCGTTATTGCAATCCTTCTTTAGATGTCCAGGTTGTCCACATCCCCAGCAGATAATTTTCCTTTTGGAGCCTTTACACTTCTTCTATTTCCACAAACGACAATGCTCCACTTTCAGAAGATTTGTTCTCTCCATTTTTCAGCCTTCTTTCTTCCGAAATCAGCTTACTTGTCACTTCTAAAAAATTCACATTCTCTTTCCCGTACTTTAAAACGGTTTGCATGTGCTCATAGGAAGATGGAAGAGACCAAATAAGTCTCAATGCTTTATCTTCATCATCAATCTCCACTTCAATAGATTCCAGTTCAGAAACAATCCCATTGAGTGCACTAAGGTGGTCAGAAAATTTTTGTACCTTCTTCCATTTGCAATTTGTGAAAATTCTCCTTCAAATATAACCTATTTGAAAGACTTTTAGCTTGGTACATTTCCTCAAGCTTTTCCCAAAGCTCCTTTGTTGATGACCATCTAGCAACATTAGCAAGAACATTTTTGGCTAGACAGAGACGAATCTGACTTGCTGCTCTCATGTCTAACTCCTCCCATTCTTCTTCACTCATCTTGGATTTTCCCTTGTCTCCACTGCTATCACTAGGTTTATCTGGTTCCTTTCCTTCGGACAAAGAAGATGGCTTTCCCTTTAAGGCCTTATACAATCCATACTGGATTAGTATATCCTTGACTTGTACTTGCCACAACCCAAAATTAATTCTCCCATCAAATTTCTCAATATCAAATCTGAAACTCATTTTTGCTCAACAATGCTACAGTGATCTCACACGTGAATAATGAGTGAACAATTGTGTCTACAAAATGCACTAAGAAAGTTTCCAGGAAAGATTGGGGGGACACAAATGGTACCGCTTAAGCCCCAACCTCCTTAGGCGATTATAGCCTTTGTGACAAAACTTTCTTGGCTGCACTTACTTACACAATACCACACTCAATAAACACAATAACGTATTTAAAGGACCTCCAGTTGGACCACAACAATTTCTAAAAAATCTTTTCTGATGTAGAAGATCGGACAAAGCCGCAACCACAGAGCATACTAAGAATTTTAAAGAAATTCCTACACCGCCTTAAAGTTTATCTTTTACCAAACCATTGACTCTGATACCAATTGTTGGGAAAATAAACCCATTGTAATCCAACAATCCATTTAGATCACAACATTAACAAAAATACTTGAAAAATAAAAGAGAGAAAAACACAATAATTTAACGTAGAAAACTCCCAAATGGAGAAAAACACAGGCGTTGTCAAAAGACAACCAAGAGAAAAAAATACTATGTGGAAAATTATTACAACCACACTACAAAATATTTAACTCTCACACATGCCCAAAAGCTAAAGTACACCCCAAGAGAATTTCCCTTTAAATTCTCTACTAGTATAGCTAATAGCTTTCTAGTACACCACTTGTATTTTGGTGATTGACATACATTTAATCAAAGGCAAATGTTCTATTTATAGGCTAAGAATTTTTCCATCCTTTGTTAATTTTCAATGTGGATTTGGCCAATTTTTGCCAAAAACTAACATCCCTTTGATTCCGTCACTGATTGTGTCACATAAGAAATATCTAAAAATGTATTATATCATCAATTGATCATTTTTTGTGTCATTGTCAATTCTTCGATGATTGTAAGGCAAGGCAGTCTTAGGGGTTGAAAAGGTCCAAAATTTTTGGATTTGTTCATGCTGGAATCATGCAAGAATCGGTTTTGTGCTACATGAAACTGAACTATAACAGGGTAAATCATTGATCTCATAGCTATCCATAGACCTTCAAGACTGCAACAACAATGGAGGAAGAAGTGAAGCTTTTCGGCATGTGGGCGAGCCCTTTCAGTCGCAGAGTAGAATTGGCACTGAAACTCAAAGGAATACCCTATGAGTACATCGAAGAAGACTTGTCAAACAAGATCCCTTTGCTTTTGAAGTATAATCCCATCCATAAGAAAGTCCCTCTTCTAGTGCATAACGAAAAACCAGTTGCGGAATCATTGGTCATTCTCGAGTACCTCGATGAGACATGGGAAAACAACCCCATTTTGCCTCGAGATCCTTATGAAAGGGCAAGGGTCGTTTCTGGGCTAAATTCATCGACGAAAAGGAAACCCCTTTTTCTTACTTTCTTCAACAAATCTACAAAAACAAATGCACAGTTGTTGATTGGAATAAGTTTAGTTTATCGGTCGTTAATGTTTCATTCTAGGTGAAGAGTCGCAATCGGTGAAGTAACGGTTATTGATCAGTGTGTGAATGAAGGGGAGAATAAATTATTATGAAGGAGAAGAAATAAGATCAGTAAGGTCATGATGACTATCGTAGGCTGATTATGCTAGAAAGATCTAATGGTCGAACTTTAATTTTGGCCTGGTGAGACACGGATTTGTTAGAAGTCTTGTCTATAAATTGAAGTTGACTTGAAGAGTTTGTGCTCGAGAGACTGAGTTTTTAGGCTGGTAAGCGAAGAGATCTGTATGAAGATCTATCGTTTATGAAGTGCTGGTAGATTCGATGCAGTGGAGGCTCGGAGGTTCCGGATATATAATAATAATTCGTCTACAATCTGACCTTTATAAAATGCAATGTGATTCGCTTTTTGCAGGTTTTGCCAATAGTAACCAAGTTTGGTCACAGAGCAGGGAAGGAAAGAGAGCAAGCCATTGAAGAAGCTCAGCTGCTGCTGAAAATCATGGAAGATGAGCTCAAAGGGAAGCAATTTTTTGCAGGGCAGAGAATTGGGTACCTGGATGTTGCTGCACATCTTTTGTTCTGGTTCCCTGTTATTGGAGAGCTTACTGGAGAAACAATACTAACCACTGAGAAGTTTCCATTTATCTGTGAATGGATTCAAAAGCTCAAGAAAATTGATGTTGTTAATGAATGTTTGATCCCAAAAGAGAAATATCCAGATTTGATCAAACTAGGCCGAAAAGCTTCAAAATCAGTATGAAATGATGTATTTCCATGAAGCTGTTGGGATTATAAGACAACTTTTCTAAATTAAAGTTCATTTCATTGAAATGAAAACAAGGTACCTTTCAGATAAATTGTTACATTGGCAGGAAAATTCCTGTTCTTTTGAATAGAATGTGAATCTAAAACTATGGAGGAATGGAAAGAATGTGTGTGTATATATATATATATAAACATTATTTATTTAATGCAAAACATGAAAGATGCACATGTCCATACATAAGTCTCATGGAAATAGCACTGGAACTGGCCCAATTAAGCACTCTCAAGATCTGAGTACAGCCTGATAATCAAGATGTCCATATAACATAGAACAGAAACAAGAACATCAATTATTTCAAAGATAAAGTAGCTTGCAGAAAACTGAGTTCAGCCTTTGTGATAAAAATCAATGGGTACTAGGCTCCTTCACAATTGTTATAGGGCAATCTGCATGTACCATCACATAGTTGCTCACACTTCCAATCAGTACCCTAATGCCAACCAAAATCAGAATATCAGAAATCAAAACAAAATGATAACATGAACAAGAACAAGAAACAGTTCATGTCCCAATCCGACTCGTCGCCTGTCGGACCATGGAAACAAAACCAAAAATGTTTTCTTCGAGCAGCCATTAACCACACTCAAAGTTTAGTGTGTCTCAAGGATTTCGAACTTAGAACTTGTATTCTACAACCAATTGGTTCTAAAGTCGAATCTATTGAGCCGCACCGAAGAAATAGTTTCAGTTTCTACATTATGACAATTTACTGAATACATCTACCTAAATGAATGATTTGGCTCTTCAAAACATATTTCCATTTTCCCAGGAAGATGATGAAAGATTTATTTACCTTTGAATGGTGCCAAGGCCTCTGCTGCCCATTACCAAAGAGTCCAGCTTCAAATCAGCAACGGATTCACAAACTTTATCTCTGGGATCACCCCAGTAAATCTTTGCCACAATAGTCACCTGTATCAGTTTTAGGACCAAAAATCAAATAAAATAAATCAACAAAACAAAAGGAAAAGGGAATACAAAATAAAGCTGGGAGGGAAACCTCCTTCTGCCTGGAAGCCGTATCAACCAAGTCGAGAACCCGGGATCAAGATCAACATCATACGTGTGCATCACTTCCTTCTCTCTAAGCTCCGATAGTGGAATCAAGGCTACCAACGGAGATTAGAAAGTCAAATGATATGTAGTAAAAAGAAGGATGATCAAAAATGGAATTGAAGCGTACAGTGACTTACGTGAGCCGGTTGTGGACCAAAGAAGGTTGCGAGACTCGCCGCTCTGATGGTGTTTGACATGGATGAGATAAAGGGTATCGCCTTTGTCAACCAGATTGTCGATTGTCCATTTGAGAGCTAACTTGCTTCCCTTGGAGAAATCCACTGCTACACCGATTTGCCTATCTCTTGTCATCTTTTTTTTTTTTTTTTGCGCGAGAAATCAAACCCAGAAACGAACAGTGAAATATTATCAAAGGGATAAGGTCGTGAAATCTAAGCACACGGTTTTAAGGAGACACAAGGAAGGCGAAGCTATGCCTATGGGATGCTAAGGCTGTTTCTATTTTGCCAGCTTCTTGTTTGGAATAGTACAATTATACAAAGGGAATTCCAATAATTATGACAATATCTATGTCTATTGTTTTTATGATTTTTGTTTTCTAATTTTGGGCAAACTATATTTATAGTATCCCAATTATCAATTTTATTCTGATATACTTAAAAAATTATTTTAAATTCATGTTTAATATCACGTTTTAATTTTATTTTGGTCACTCACTATTAAAAAATTAACAATGATATTGACATGTCACAATAAGAAATATCATGAAATCATTTAAAAAATCTTAAAAATATTAGGTATGTAATTTTGTTAATTTTTTAATGACAAGTTACTAAAATAAAATCAAAATGTATTGTTATGTATGATTTTGAAGAAAAAAAAAGAGATGAGTGACCAAAATGGAATAAAAGTGATAATTGAAATACTAAACATGTAGTTTACCCTTTTATTTTTGTATTTATTATAATTAATTAGGATGCCTAATACAATTTAGAAATAGTAATAGTAATTGCGAATTAAATGTTGTTTATTCCGTTAAAAGGATGTCGTTTACGGCGTATAAATATCTAGAATAAACTATCTATTTAATCATTTATTTATTTATTTATTACTCTTTTATAATTATTCGATTATTTTTTAAATTATAGTACGCTGCACTTTGGTTTTGTTTTCATTAGATTTAACCGTTGACTTAATAAAATGATAATGAGAAATTACATAATAATAATTTTAGGTCCTAAAATTTTGTTAATTTTGAAAGAGACCATTAAATTATTATTAAATTATATAAACTATTAATAAATTATTTAAAATAAAAATAAAAATTAAATTGAGTGTACTTCTAAATATTAAAGATTTTCTTTATTTACTTTAAATCAATATCAATTTAATAAAATATGGGAGCTTTGTGAAATAAATTGTTATTATATTAATGTCACATCACCGGTTTGAATAAATTAACAGTTAATTCTATGATATGAATATAAAATTATATATAACTTCAAAAATAATAGTTACATGCAAAATCAAATTGATTCTTGTGAGCAATTATTGCCCCTGGGGAGGGAAAGAAAAGCAACGCCATACATCCGCCTTGATGCGATTGGGAGCAAAGCGTAGAGATGAGGTTGAGTCAACAAATTGGATGGCCCACCCACCACCACCACCACCACCACCACCACCACCGGCGACTGGTCCCCTTTCACTTTTATTTATTTTCTTGCGTATTTGCATAAATTGCGACCCGACACCATGTATTTGTGTTAGAAGGTTTGGGCTCCGGCCTCTGATTTTGGCCCAAAAATAAAGTTCAAGACTTCCAGCAATGCATAAGAATTTCGTGGTTGTTATTAGTTATTAAAACCGGACCGGACCGGCCGGTTCGACCGGTTGAACCGTGAACCGGTGGCCTATCCGGTCCGGTTAACTCTCAAAACCGGATTAGCACAGAATCGGTAAAAAACCGGCTGAAAACCGGGAAAACCGGGGTGAACCGGCTGAAAACCGGCAAAACCAGTTTAAACCGCCGGTTCACTTTTTTTCTTTAAAAAAATTAAACCAAACAACGTCGTTTGTTCAACGAGCCGAGTCAAATTCGAGTATTGCTGAGCTCGACTCGAACTCGAAAACTTTAAAAGTAAGCTCAATTCGACTCAAAACTCACGAGCTAAAAATTATCAACTCGAAATATAATATTAAAACTTGAAATCGAAAAGGCTCGAACTCAAAAAAAAAATTAGAAGTTTGATTGAAGCCAAAAAATTTGAGCTCAATTGAAGCCTAGAATTTGAGCTCAATTGAAGCGAAAGAATAGTTCGCTTTGTGCTCACCAAAAGGCTCCATGATTTTGAATGTCAAATTACCTCTATTATTTATAGAAGTAAGTTGGGATGCTCTTCTATGTTTCTTAGCCATGTGTAATTGTTTTGTTCTCATATTTTTACACTTTAAACTTTTGGGATACTCTTCTATGTTTCTTAGCCATGTGAGATTATTTTTTTTAAAACAATTAAACCAAATGACATCATTTGTTATGATTTTTTTAAACCCCAATTTTATTTTTTTTGATTATATTTATTATTTAATATGTTTTACCTTAAAAATTATGTTGTAGTTGATTTGAATCATTTTGTTTCACTTGATTTTATGATTTTTCATTTATACATGTTATAACTTGTGATATTTTTATACCTTTTAATATTGTAAACTTAAAAAAAATGTTACATATATATTAATATTGCTTTGAATATTATGTAAAATTAAAAAAATATATATATTATTTTATATAAAATCCGGTTCAACCGCGGTTGAACCCGGTTGAACCAGTGAACCAGTATCTTCACTGGTTCAATGTCCGGTCCGATTTTGAAAACATTAGTTATTACAGAACCCCGTTACTATAATCTGCTAGACCTTAAAGATCTAAATGCTTTATTAAGATCAGAAACAAGAAACATGTTATACTTGAGCATTGAAAATCAATGAAATTAAAATTAAAAAACAATACACAATATCTTGGTTTTTAAAGATAACTATGGCACTAGCATTCATGGAACATGTAACTAGTGCATTCATGCATGAATCTAATATCTGAAACTTCACAAACCGGGTAAGATCAGACTTTTTGTAGGAATATTATTTTGTTATTACATGTTTCAACAGCAGTTAAAAGAAACTTGATCCTAAACTGTTAGGGAGTAATATTGCTGCAAAACAATATCAATTAGTATTGACTAACAAATAATATTGAAACAATGAAGGAAGTAAGACGCTTTACTGTGCCATGGTAAAGCCACTACCTTACAAGCAATTTCATCTGAATTGTATAATCTCGAAATGGACGTTACCTGCCAAGGTTAACACAGTCTTCTAAATCTCGTACACCTTAAATGAGGGAGTGGAATCCACTTGTGTTGCACTCTTCAATAAGAAATTTCTAAGAAAGAAATAATAAAATTATTAGTTTCTGCGTATTCTAATTAGTGAGAGGAGTTTCCCTTTTATAGTAGTAGTAGAGGGGTAAAATTGTTAAATGACAGCTACCCACAACAACTACTTATATAAAGTTAATATCTAAAATATATGATAATTTAAAATTTTCAAGAGTATTGTCATACCCGCTCTCCCTGATTCATCCTTGTCTCCTTGGGTGGCCTTGGGAGGTACAAGTTCAACATTGTTACATAAAGAGTAACAACCTTGCTGATAGTCTGACGAAGAGCAGGGGGCTGCATGTGTGGATTTGGCCACCTTATAAAATCTTGCTTGTTTTGCATAATGATCTTGCGACTTACTGCTATAGGCAAATCAAGCCTATTTGTGCATTCCCTCTTTGATAACTCAACTTCGAGGATTTATTTTACTAGTACTTTTTTTACTAATTTAATTCATTTTAGTTCTTTTTGGTCCCTGCAATTGGCAAGTTCTACTTTTGAGCTTTTTTATCCAAATAATACCATTGAGCCGATTTTTTTAAAAAATTATATAAAAATTAAATGAAAAATATTTTTTTCATAATATATGCATATATTTTAGGTAAAGTACACCATAGGTAATTTTCTTATGTTTAAATGATAATTTTGGTCATTGAACTTTCAAAAATTATAAAATGATCATTAAATTTATCGAATTATTACATAATAGTACCGACAACATTATAATAATTATAAAAGCTTGATAAACTTAATAACCATTTGTACAATATGATAAAATTTAATAGTCTTTTTGTAACAATTCGATAAATTTAATGATTGTTTTATAACATTTAATACGTTAATAACCATTTTGTAACTTTTAGAAATTTAATGATCATTTGATTCATATGGCCGAAATATAAAATTATTGTGTTTTGGTTGATGAAATATAAGATTATATGAAATTAGATTTTTACTAAACTATCCCAGTAATAAGTTTTTTTAAATATTGTTAACCTTTAATGTTAAATTAAATAATAATAACAATACGAAGGTTGATAGAGTTTTTCCATTGGTCTCTGCCTAAAATTTACATTTAATATTTTATTAATTTAATTAATATATTTAAAAATATTTTAGGAATAATTTATAATTTATTAAATATAATTTTACATAATCAGAATTTTGAATTAATATTGTTTTATTAGGATATTAAAAGTTAGTTTGATATTTTTCATAAATTTTCAGTTATATTTTAATTTAATAAAATTAATCAAAAAATAAACAATGGATGAAAGAGCGACAAAAATTAATACCACCGGATCTGCTATGTATGAAATAACTATGATTGTGTCAAGTTTGCCGATCCGGATCTGCTATGGTGCTACCGGTGCTGCGTGAAGATCAAAATTTTAATACTATTGTTTAATTAGTTCACCAAGAAATATGTTATTACCCAGAATTTTCAATCCAATGTATAGTGAATAGATTTATCATTTTATTACAAAATTATATAAATAAATATAATTTAATAATAGAATTATCTAAAATAATATTTATTATTAATATTGTTACATTACCGTCTTCTTAATGTTCATAATAAAATATAAAAACAATATTCGAATATATAACATATGGCATTTTGAAATGTTACGTTATTACACGGGTTAAATTATCTCAATGATTAAAGGAATGATTATTATTCTTAGAGGTTTTGGGTTCAAACACCAACGACTGTAGCAGAGGTGATTGAGTGTTATTTCTAAAATGATCGAGAGTATTTAAAACATGTATTAATTTGTAATCAACTTAGCTTAATAAAAATATATATTACATATATTATTTAGCAAACACCCAAACAAGGGAAGAAAGTTCAGTCACCAACGTGGATGGAGCAAAACGTCCTAGAGTTCAGAATTTGCCATCGGGAGTTTCTACTAATGATTCGAACGATGCTTCTACATTACCATCGGCCAATCTTGTTCAACATGCCCACCATTTCCAATGAAACTCTTAAGCTGGAATGTCCTAGGCTTGGGGAAGTCTCAGACAGTTCGTCGTCTCCTACATCGGTTGAGGGATGTAAAGCCCACTGTGTTTTCCTTACTCAAACAAAATTACAGAGTACACTGATGAACAAGGTACGTAGGATGTGTGGTTTTATAAATGGTACTGATGTTGACTCTAATGGCCGCAATGGTGATTTGTGTATTGGTTGGAAAAGTGATGTTCAAGTTTCTTCGAAGTCTTCCTGTGAGCGTCACATTGATGTTCTAATTACGGATGATTCTGATGGAAAAGCCTGACGGTGTACTAGGTTCTATGGAGCCCCCGAGGAACATAACCATCTAGTTGCTTGGGAGCTTTTGCAATGATTCAACAACTTTCCCTCAACCCCTTGGCTTGTTATCGGTGACTTCAACGAGATAGCTTTCTCACATGAGAAGCAAGGGGGTCTTCCTAGAAATGAGCGATGTCGTAACCGGTTTTCGTCCGGGCACGAAATATTATACTTGGCATGGAAATTGATGTGAATAAATATTTTTTAAAATAATTTGGGAGTCGCCATCGACCTTTTGGATCAGGTAGGTCAAATACCTAAAATTTATTTTCTTTAAAAGAGTTTTAAGAAAACATAAAAAAAAAATGAACTGATCTGCGTTTTATAACCAAAAATTCGTTCTTTTTAATAATAAAAAGGATTCGTGGTCGGTTACGTTTAGGGAAGGATTAGCACCCCTACAACGCCCAAAATTGGTACTTTTTAATTATAAATTGTCTCTATTATTAAAATTTAAAAATTCAAAAATATATTTAACTTATAATCCTATTATTTCAAAATTATATATAAAAAATATTTATTTATTTAAAAATATCAGAAAAGAACTTCTAGGTGCCTTAAGACAGCTCTTTTCTTTGATATTGATAAATATTAATTTAAATAATATTGTTTAATTTTTCATTTTAAAATATCAGAATAGGACATCCAGTTGTATTAAGACTGTCATGTTCTTTGATATTGAAAACTAAATATTAAAATAATTTATTTAAAATAAATATTTATTTAATATATATTTATAACAACATTTAAATATATAAACAAGCAAAAAATACAATTCTAACTATATATTTAAAAGCAATAAAAAATACTTAAAATAAATGACTAAAATATAGTGAAATTAAAATTGAAAAACCTAATTCCTAATTAATCAGAATTACAGGGATTAAACATGCTATTTTCTTATTTAATAACTTAGTGACTAAAATAAAATTATCTAAAATTCGGATATTATAATAAAATAAATTAAAAATATAAACTAGGGATTAAAATATTATTTATTAAAATTAAGGGATTAAATCTGTTATTTATCCTAAATATATTATTTTAATATAAAGGACTAAAATGAATAAAATTGGAATTTGAAGACTGAATTAAAAATATTATAAATTCGATTTAGTGACTAAAATGTAAAGTTTACAAGTTAGAAGGACTGCGGACGTGGTTTAACTATTACCTAATTACGCGCATAGTCCTTCCCGAAATGACGTCGTTCGGGAAGGCCTATATAAGGTCAAAATCGGCTGGCCCGAAGGGCCAGCTTCATTTCATTTTTTTTTCTTTCTCTCAAGCAGAGAGAGCTCTGGCCTCTCTCTAGCTTCCCTCATCGGAGGGAAGCCGGTCACCGGACGGCAACCGTCTGCCGTCGTGACCGTCATCGTCGGCCACCGCATCTGGTGGCCGGAAAATTTTATTTTTACACCATTAGATAGATCGGGACGTCCTAAGGACGTTTTCGGTGTTCTTTTTCCTTAAAAAGCTCCTAATCGGAGCGAATCTACAAAAGTACCTTCGGTGTTTCGAAGGTTCCGGAGAGATCCGATGGTCGGGGCTTCCTCGGTAAGTTTCTTTTCTTCCTTTTTCTTTCTTTTCTGTTTCTTTGCTGCTGAGATCGTTGGTAGTATTTTGTATATTTTTTTTTTGGTTTTGTCTCTCTGGGATCTGTTCTCTGTCTTCTTCTCCCTTTTTTTTTTTCAGGTTCGGGTGGTGGCTTTTATAGCCACCACCGGTGTGGCCATCGTACCGGTCCAAAGAGGGGATTTCGGTGAGTCACCGGACTACCAGTGGTGACTCACCCCGTAGCCATGGCGTGGAGGGCAGCTGGGTCTTCTGGGTTCTTCGTTTTGGGACGTGGCAGCGGCGGAGGCGGCGAAAGCAGCAGCGGCGGCCGCGTGGCCCTAGGGTATCATACCTAGGGTTTCCATCTGGAGCCATCTGGACCGTTGGATCTTGCCAGATCCAACGGTCAGTCTGAGGCGGCTGGCTTGGGATTAGGGTTAGGAAACCCTAACTGAAACCCTAACTGTTTTGGGTTTCAGTTTGGTTTGGGTTTTGGGCCGGTTGATTGGCTTTGTAATATTAAATAATATATTAATAATAATAATAATTATAATTATAATTATAATAATAATAATTATAATAATAATAATATAAATAAAATGAAAAATGAAAAAAAATGAATATCTTCAGCTGCCCCTCTTTGCTTATTCTTAATAAGAATAGAGCAAAGACGAAAAGATGATAAGTTTTTTTTCATTTGATTTCACTTGATTAGTATGGAGATTGAATAAATTCTTCTCTCTCTGTCAGGTGAGTTCTTCTCATTATGAACTTTCCGCTGGGGATGATGTTGACCTTTTTCTTTCTGTGATAGAATCATTCAAAAGGTTAAATAAGTTCTTCTCTGGAAAGGCTGATGCTAATCTATCTCCTTCTGTGATAGAATTATGCAAAAAGTTGAACAAGTTCTTCTTATTATGAACTTCTTCTTCCTTCTTCAGATGAGTTCTTCTCATTATGAACTTCTCTGGAAAAGCTGCTCCATCAAGTGATAGATTTGAGCAAAAGGTTGAACAAATTCTTCTCATTATGAATTTCTTCTTCCTTCTTCAGATGACGAGTTCTTCTCATTATGAACTCTACCTGGCAATGTTGATCCATCAAATGATGAATTCAAACAAAAAGTTGAACAAGTTCTTCTCATTATGAACTTCTTCTTCCTTCTTCAGATGAGTTCTTCTCATTATGAACTTCTCTGGAAAAGCTGCTCCATCAAGTAATAGATTTGAGCAAAAGGTTGAACAAATTCTTCTCATTATGAATTTCTTCTTCCTTTTTCAGATGACGAGTTCTTCTCATTATGAACTCTACCTGGCAATGTTGATCCATCAAATGATGAATTCAAACAAAAAGTTGAACAAGTTCTTCTCATTATGAACTTCTTCTTCCTTCTTCAGATGAGTTCTTCTCATTATGAACTTCTCTGGAAAAGCTGCTCCATCAAGTGATAGATTTGAGCAAAAGGTTGAACAAATTCTTCTCATTATGAATTTCTTCTTCCTTCATCAGATGACGAGTTCTTCTCATTATGAACTCTACCTGGCAATGTTGATCCATCAAATGATGAATTCAAACAAAAAGTTGAACAAGTTCTTCTCATTATGAACTTCTTCTTCCTTCTTCAGATGAGTTCTTCTCATTATGAACTTCTCTGGAAAAGCTGCTCCATCAAGTAATAGATTTGAGCAAAAGGTTGAACAAATTCTTCTCATTATGAATTTCTTCTTCCTTTTTCAGATGACGAGTTCTTCTCATTATGAACTCTACCTGGCAATGTTGATCCATCAAATGATGAATTCAAACAAAAAGTTGAACAAGTTCTTCTCATTATGAACTTCTTCTTCCTTCTTCAGATGAGTTCTTCTCATTATGAACTTCTCTGGAAAAGCTGCTCCATCAAGTGATAGATTTGAGCAAAAGGTTGAACAAATTCTTCTCATTATGAATTTCTTCTTCCTTCATCAGATGACGAGTTCTTCTCATTATGAACTCTACCTGGCAATGTTGATCCATCAAATGATGAATTCAAACAAAAAGTTGAACAAGTTCTTCTCATTATGAACTTCTTCTTCCTTCTTCAGATGAGTTCTTCTCATTATGAACTTCTCTGGAAAAGCTGCTCCATCAAGTAATAGATTTGAGCAAAAGGTTGAACAAATTCTTCTCATTATGAATTTCTTCTTCCTTTTTCAGATGACGAGTTCTTCTCATTATGAACTCTACCTGGCAATGTTGATCCATCAAATGATGAATTCAAACAAAAAGTTGAACAAGTTCTTCTCATTATGAACTTCTTCTTCCTTCTTCAGATGAGTTCTTCTCATTATGAACTTCTCTGGAAAAGCTGCTCCATCAAGTGATAGATTTGAGCAAAAGGTTGAACAAATTCTTCTCATTATGAATTTCTTCTTCCTTTTTCAGATGACGAGTTCTTCTCATTATGAACTCTACCTGGCAATGTTGATCCATCAAATGATGAATTCAAACAAAAAGTTGAACAAGTTCTTCTCATTATGAACTTCTTCTTCCTTCTTCAGATGAGTTCTTCTCATTATGAACTTCTCTGGCAATGTTGATCCATCAAGTGATGGATTTGAATCTTTGCTAAAATCTTTGAAATTCCTGTTAAAAATTCAACATAGATGAAAATGAATGAAAATGCACCTATTTTTGTAAACACCTAAAATATGATGCATGAATGTTGAGTTATTTGATTTCAGATTGGTGAATTGAGTATTTCTTCAATTGTAAAAACCCAATAGATTTTTCTTCTTCAAATGAGAGAATCTATCATCTTTGACCAATGTAGATATAATGTCACAAAAATCTCTTGAGAATAAAACTCAATAGTATAGGCTCTTGAAAAGTTTGCATTCAGGCAACATGTTGATTCTGATAACAACTCATCTGATTATGAAGTGACCTTTCAAGATGATTTCACAGATATCGATAGTTCTTCTAATACCGAGAAATCTTGAATTCTGATTCTGATGAGGAGAATAAACTGTTATACTTGACAAAAATGGGATTCTCAGAGGCTGAAACTTCAAATAGACCTGGAGAAACGTGGTCCAGATTCATCAATTGCAAAATTGATAGATTTTATATGTGCTGTTCAAATGACTAAAAATGCTGACGCACTTCTTCCGGTAAAAGATGGGAAGCCATTATGTGATAATCCCAGTTACAAGCAAAGACGAAACTTGTGCTATGATTTTTGGGAAAGGGATAAGCAAAAGAAGCTTGAAAAGAAACTTCTTAATGAAGACGATCATGCAGTTCATCTTTTAATTCCAATGATTGGTTCTGTAGTTCCTACCAAACCAGATCAGATAACTCAAAGAACATTTCCAGAAGATGCTATGAACACATTCATCTTCCAAATTCAATGATTGGTTCTGCCAAACCAGATCAGATAACTCAAAGAACACTTCCAGAAGATGCTATTAGCAAATTCATCTTCCAAATTCAATGATTGGTTCTGTTAAACCAGATCAGATAACTCAAAGAACACTTCCAGAAGATGCTATGAACACATTCATCATCCAAATTCAATGATTGGTTCTGCCAAACCAGATCAGATAACTCAAAGAACACTTCCAGAAGATGCCATGAACACATTCATCTTCCAAATTCAATGATTGGTTCTGCCAAACCAGATCAGATAACTCAAAGAACACTTCCAGAAGATGCTATGAACACATTCATCTTCCAAATTCAATGATTGGTTCTGCCAAACCAGATCAGATAACTCAAAGAACACTTCCAGAAGATGCTATTGGCCAATTTATCTTTCATTTAATTGTTTGGACTAGGATATCACTATGCTTATTTGATGTAGAGCCAGAATTTGTAGATTCGAAGCATTTCCATGCTATTACACTGAAAAGGGCTATATTCATAATTCTGCCAATTAAGAACATATTTTCTCTTATTCTGCTTCCTCTATGTGATGATGTTTTTCCATTGACAAAGAAATGATGGCTTTCATGTGATCCAAGAACAAAGTTGAACCGTTTATAAACATGTACAGGAAGTGCCAAATTGACAGAAAGGATCTGTAAAGCTCTTGAAGCTTATGACAATGAGCCAACTTCGAGTGTTCAGAAGTATGTTCTTAATGAGTGCTGAAAATGGAATCTAGTATGGGTTGGAAGGAATAAAGTTGCTCCACTTGAACCTGATGAGGTGGAAATGCTTCTAGGTTTCCTTAAAAACCATATACAAGGATCTGTATAGAGACATGTTTCCCAGTGATATCAATGTCTTGTTTCTTTTTGCTGGAATCAGTGCTGCAAAGATCGCCTTCTACTGTCTTAGTATATCTTTGAAAATAGATGTGCAAGAACTGAATGGTGATCGGTTGGAGCAATTGATGAGTAGATTTGGCGGATTCGACCTTGTTGTCGGTAGCATCCCGTGTAACAATCTTAATTTTCATGGCTTTAAGATGATGATGATTTGCTTATTTCGTATTCCATGTATTTAAAAGTATTAACATAAAGTGATATTCAGAAATCTTTAATTTATTTCAAAATTATATTAATTCATATAAGAATAAATTGAATTTCCAAAAATAAATTGAATCTCAAATAAATTGAACTTGAAATAGATAGAATTGTATCCAAAGTTCTGGCAAGCATAAGAATAATAAAAATTCAAATGTCTCAACAAATTATAAGCATAAGTATTTCTAAATTAATCAAGTTGATACAATTTAGAGAAATGATGTAAGCTTTTGTCTGGAAGATCTCAAACGTTGTCGAAATGCTTGTAGATGTGAAGTTTCTTCCAAACTGTCAAAATCTTAAGAGAGTTCAATTGCCAGATGCCTAATATCAACCTGCATTTGAGCCGCCTTTTCAGGTTTTCAACTCAAATCCTCCCTTTGGTTACAAGATGCCCTTTGCGGGTTTTCACCTTGACCCTCCTTTTTCTTTTTTTTCTCTCTTTTTTTCTTTTTTTTTTTTTCTTTCTTTTCTTCAAGCATAATATTTCTTGACAGAATCTGAGTTTATTGGATTTCTCAGAATTTTTCCATCCATTTCTGCCAAGATCAACGCTCCTCCGGAAAAGGCCTTTTTCACAACGTATGGCCCTTCCCAATTAGGCATCCATTTCCCACGGAAATCTTTATGTATAGGCAAAATCTTTTTTAGTACTAGATCACCCTCTTGGAATTCTCTTGGATGTACTTTTTTGTCATGAGACTTCATCATCCGTTTCTGATACATCTGTCCATGGCAAATAGCTTTCAATCTTTTCTCCTCAACAAGGTTCAATTGATCAACTCTAGCTTGGATCCATTCAGATTCATCCAATTTTGTTTCTCTCAATATTCAAAGCGATGGAATCTCAACTTCAATTGGTAAGACTGCTTCCATTCTGTAGACTAGAGAAAACGGTGTTGCCCCAGTAGATGTTCGAACAGTAGTTCGGTATGCGTATAGAGCAAAAGGTAACTTCTCGTGCCAATCTTTGTAAGTTTCAGTGGTCTTTGTAATGATTCTCTTGATGTTCTTATTTGCTGCTTCAACTGCCCCATTCATCTTTGGACGATATGCCACTGAGTTTGCATGTTTGATCTTAAACTGTGCACAAAGTTCAGTCATCATTTTGTTGTTCAGGTTCAGAGCATTATCTGTAATGATCCTTTCTGGTAGGCCATACCGGCAAACTATCTCTTTCTTTATGAATTTGCAGACTGTGGATCTCTTAATATTGGTATATGAAGCAGCTTCAACCCATTTGGTAAAATAATCAATTGCCACAAGGATGAAACAGTGTCCATTCGATGCTTTTGGTGTGATTGCACCAATGACATCTATTCCCCACATAGAAAATGGCCAGGGTGCTGTCATTACATGTAAAGGAGATGGGGGTACATGAATCTTGTCTGCATATATTTGGCATTTATGACATTTCCTTGCATAATCAATGCAATCTGTGTACATAGTAACCCAATAGTATCCATATCTCATTATTTTTCTGGCCTTGGAAAGACCATTTGCATGTGTTCCACATATTCCACTGTGTACTTCTTCAATGACATTTCGAGCTTCGCTGATATTTAAACATCTCAATAATATTTGATCATTGCTTCTTCTATATATAATCTCTCCATCAAGAAAATATCCAGCAGCCATTCTTCTCAAGGTTCTTTTATCAATTTCTGATGCATTTGGTGGATAACTTTGATTTTTGATATATTGCAAGATATCATAATACCATGGTTTACCATCTACCTGTTCTTCCACACTATAACAATGTGCAGGAATTTCATATACTTGCATTTTGATTGGCATCATATCAACTTTCTTAGTTGCTTGAAACATAGCAGCTAATGTAGCCAAAGCATTTGCCATTTGATTTTCTTCTCGAGGGAGATAATTGAAGGTAACTTTCTCAAATTCCTTCACTAATTCAAGGATAAAATTTCGATATTCCAACAATTTGGGATCTTTTGTTTCCCATTCTCCTCGCAATTGATACACCACTAACGATGAATCTCCATATATTTTGAGACATTTGATTTTTCTTTCTATAGCTGCTTTCAATCCCATGACACAAGCTTCGTATTCCGCCATGTTATTGGTGCAAAAGAACTCCAGTCTACTTGTAAAGGGATAATAAATATTTTCTGGAGAAACTAACACTGCCCCGATTCCTCGTCCCAAAGCATTAGATGCTCCGTCAAAGTAAAGCTTCCAAGTTGATAATTCATCATTTGTTCTGACTTCTTCATTCATGGATATGCACAACAAATCTTCATCGGGAAAATTGAAGTTCAAAGGCTGATAATCATTTGATACACGACTGGCCAGAAAATCAGCTATGACACTTCCTTTTATTGCTTTTTGGTTGACATATACAATATCAAACTCAGATAATAACATCTGCCATCTAGCCATTCTGCCTGTCAAAGCTGGTGATTCCATTAAGAATTTCAAAGGATCAAGTTTTGATATCAACCAAGTAGTATGGTATAACATATATTGTCTGAGTCTTCGAGTAGTCCACACCAAAGCACAACATAATTTTTGTATTGGTGGATATCTAATTTCACAATCAGTAAATTTCTTGCTCAGATAATAAATAGCTTTTTCTTTTCTTCCAGATTCATCATGCTGTCCTAGTACACATCCCATCGAATTTTCGAAGACCGTCAAATAGAGAATTAATGGTCTATCAGGCATTGGTGATACTAAAATTGGGGCATTGGATAAATATTTCTTAATAATATCCAAAGTTTCTTGACATTCTTCATTCCAGACTTCAGGATTGTTCTTTCGAAGTAATTTGAACACTGGATCACATTTGTCAGTTAATTGAGAAATGAACCGAGATATATAATTTAATCTTCCCAAAAAGCCTCGAATTTCTTTTTTTGTATTGGGCGGTGGAAGATCTTGAATTGCTTTTACTTTATCTGGATCAATCTCGATTCCTTTTTTGCTGACCACAAATCCAAAAAGTTTTCCGGAAGTTACCCCAAAAGTACATTTAGCGGGGTTGAGCTTTAATTGATATTTCATCAATCTCTGGAAAAGCTTTCTCAGATTTTGAATATGTTCTTCTTCAGTTCGGGATTTGGCAATCATGTCATCTACATATACTTCAATCTCTTTGTGCATCATGTCATGAAACAAAGTTACCATGGCTCTTTGATACGTTGCCCCTGCATTTTTCAATCCAAATGGCATCACTTTATAACAGAATGTGCCCCACATGGTTACAAATGTTGTTTTTTTCCATGTCTTCAGGATTCATTTTTATCTGATTATATCCTGAAAAGCCATCCATAAATGAAAACCATGCGTGCCCTGCAGTATTGTCCACCAATGTGTCTATGTGGGGTAAGGGAAAGCTATCTTTCGGACTAGCTTTGTTGAGATCTCTGTAATCCACACACATTCGAACTTTCCCATTTTTCTTTGGTACGAGAACAATGTTGGCTACCCATTCTGGGTATTTAGATGCTTGTAGGAAACCTGCATTGATCTGTTTCATCACTTCTTCTTTGATTTGCAACAACATTTCTGGCCTCATTCGTCTGAGCTTTTGTTGGACCGGTTTATATTCTGGATTAATTGGAAGCTTGTGTATCACTATATCTGTGCTTAAACCAGGCATATCTTGATAAGACCAGGCAAAGATATCTTTGAACTCTTGAAGGAGATTTATCAATTCTTGTTTTATCTGGATTGTCAGAGTAGTACCAATTTTCACCTCTTTTATTTCTTCATCTGTTCCCAAATTCACAGTCTCAATCTCTTCTTTGTGGGGTAGAATTTGTTTGTCTTCTTTTTCTACCAATCTTAATAGTTCAATAGGAACATCACATTCTAGTTCATTCTCACACCCATTGATTTCTTCCAGACATATAGGCTGCTCTAAATTTATCACTGGATTAAATTTAGGAATACACATGCTATTAACACGGTGACACCTGCAAATTTAAGTCGGACATATTTCCGAAAGAATATAGTAAATTTATGAAATAAATAAATGTAAAAATGTAAGAAAATGTAAAGAATGATTGCCATATGAAAATTTTAAAGAAAATTTCTTATATTTAACATAATTTCTTTTACAAGATAACAAAAAGTTTTCATATTTTTGAACTAAACATAAAGATTAGTTCTGAATATTACTCTGCGTTAATATTAAAAACTATAGGAAGATCTTCAGTGGTCCAATTGGTGAGTGTTTCTCCAGGAAAACATGGTCGAATCCTATCCAAGTATTTGCCAGTATTGTTGTCATTCATGATCATGTTGATAAATAATCCGTTCATAGCTTCTTCAACTATGTCTTGATCCTTCGTCAACTTTTCTTCTTTAAAGGCTTCAACAAGCTGCTGTTCTACATTAATTGTTCCCCCTGATCTAAATATGGTCTTCAACTGTGGGAATGACATGTGTTCCCAAAGGATTTCTCCCCCTTTCAATTTTGCCCTTTTGTCTTCACATCTTCTTTTCATCTCTTTGTTCTTTTGCTGAAAATTGGGCTTAAATCCAAGCCCAAAACGATCCTTCTTCATCTGTATACTGACAGGAACTGAAATCCCTTGAAGATTCTTTCCTAAACCTTTCCCAGCTTTAGCTCCGATGCCTAAAGTTTGTTGTACCGTCATTTTTGTGCAATCAGACAATCTGGGATATGGAATTTTCCTTCCTTCTGCAATAAAGGTTGCATTTACAAATTCAAGAGCTCGGAAAGAGCATTCAAGAGCATCTTCATTGGTGTCGATATATGGAACATCGCTTGTTACAGATGCAATGATTTCTTCTTCAGCACCTACGCATATTAGTTGTCCATCAACAACAAATTTCAATTTCTGATGTAATGAAGAAGGAACGACTCCAGCTGAATGAATCCATGGCCTCCCTAATAGACAATTATATGTAGGGTGGATGTCCATCACCACAAAGTCAATATTGTATACGACTGGTCCAATTAACAATGGTATTTCCATTTTCCCAAGCACCTCTTTTTGAGTACCATCAAATGCTCGTACTACATTCTGATAACTCTTCATGTGTGATTGATCCACAGGCATTCTTTGAAGTGTGACTAGAGGCATCAAGTTGAGAGCAGATCCATTGTCAATCAATACTCCTGGCAACACATGACCATGACAATGTGTTGTGATGTTCAAAGCTTTTACTGACCCCATTCCGCCCTCTGGTATTTCATCATCCGTGAACGTTATGTAATTGTCAGCGGCTATATGTCCCACAATTCTGTCAAGTTTATTGAGGGATATATCCTCAGGGATAAAGGTTTGATTGAGAATTTTCATCAAAGCATTTCTATGTGCTTCTGAATTCATCAATAGATCAAGAATAGAAATTCTTGCTTGTTGTTTGTGTAGTTGTTCAACCACACTATACTCACTATGTTTCAGGAATTTCAAAAATTCTTGGGCTTGTTTTTCTGTCACAGGCTCATTAAATGCTGGAAGGGATTCATCCTCAAATACCTTCTGATGTATTGACATGGCTTTTCCTTTTGCTTTCACTTGTTCTGAAGCATTGGATGTTTCGGGAGAATAACATCTCCCACTTCTTGTAAAGAAACCGACTTCACTTATTGCTTCAGACGTCGATGTTGTATCCAAACTCTGTATTTTCTCTTCTGTTTTTTCTAGAGAAACAGATCCTCCTACCATTAAAACATTGGTATTATAATTCCAAGGTACCCTGCGGGTATCTTTGTATGGAAATGGTAGAGGAGTGGTGATAACTACTTTCGGCTTTATTGGTGCAGGAATCACCGTAGATGATTTCACATTAATGATCACAGGATCATTTGTTCTTTGACTAGGTTTAGAATCCTCTGATGAGCAAACATCATCTTCTTTTTTCCCTGGTTCTTCTTCAAAGAATTCTATTTCTCTATTGTTCATCAATTTTTGCACCAAATCCCTAAACTCAGGACATAGTTGAATTTTATGCCCTTTCTCCTGATGATATTCACAATAATTCTTGCCTTCATTCTGCTTTGGCCTGAATTGTTGTGGAATTATACCGGCTAAAGAGAGTTGTTGGAATACCCAAACAAACGGAGATTTAATTTCAGAAATGTCAGTTTTTGCTTTCTTTCTGTTCTCTTCCTGAATTGCATTCACGTTTTTGTCTCCATGATTTGGTAATGGATGATTTGATGCAGATGGTGTATTGAATTCCAACTTCCCAGTGTTGATCAAATTTTGGACCACCCTTTTGAATGCCAAACAGTTTTCAATAGAATGACCCGTGATTCCTTCATGGTAAACACAGTGTGCCTTTGTATCATACCAAAGAGGGAATGGTGGTTGCATGGGAACCAAAGGATAGGGCCGTATGACATCTGCTTTTAACAGCGAATCATAGATCTCAGCATATGGTACTGGTAAAGGTGTAAAAGACAACCTTTCATTTTCCTTTCGAGATCCTCTTGAATCTGCTCGATTAGTATTTGTTTCCTCTTTCTTAACCCTTGGCTGGGTTATTGTAACACTTTTCGATGAATCCTTGCTGTAAGAATTTGCATTGTTGACTTCATTCTCCTTTTTCCGGTACGTAGGTCTTTTCGAACTAGACCCCTCATTTGATTCAATTTTGCCACTTTTCAAGACATTTTCAATGAGTTCTCCAGAAATGACCAAATCTGCAAAATTTCTAGTTGCATTCCCCATTAGATGATTTAAATAAGGAGCCTTCAATGTATGGACAAATATTACTGTGGCCTCTTTTTCTGACAAAGGCGGTTGAACTTGGGCTGCCGTGTCACGCCATCTTTGGGCATACTGTCTGAATGTTTCATTATTCTTTTTCTCCAAATTTTGGAGAGTCCATCTATCAGGAACCATGTCTGTTACGTGGCGATACTGCTCTAAGAATGCTTTAGCCAGATCTTTCCAGGATCTAATGTTGGCTTTGGTCAATTGAGTATACCATTTTAAAGCCGGCCCTGTCAAACTATCCTGAAAGCAGTGAATTAATAATTTCTCATCTTTCACATACCCTGCCATTCTGCGACAAAACATTGTAATGTGAGATGAAGGACATGTAGTACCATCATATTTATCAAATTCAGGAGCTTTGAACTTGATGGGGAGGATTAGGTCTGGAACCAAACTCAACTCACTAGCGTCAAACCCATAGAATGATTCAGTTATTTCCACAGATTTCATTCATTCTTCTAAGCTCTTGATCTGTCTGGTCAGCTCTTCATTTACTTTTTGTTTCTCATTCAGCTCATTCAAATCTGGGATCAAATGCTCAGTATTAAGATCCCCTATTTTCACATCGGATATAAGCGGATTTTTGCTTGAAGATGCAGGATTCACTTGTTGATCTTCATGTAGTTTGGCTTCTTGTAATGTAGATGTACGAGCATTGATTTGTATAGGTGTAGTACCATAATGATAAATTGGTTCTGGTGGAAAACCTAGAGGATATATGGGTTCTTGGTCTAAAGATACAGGATTTTCATGCATTTTTCCAATGATAGCCTGCCTTTTAAACATGTCCTCTATTTTCTGCATCATACTGTTTTGTGAATTTGCAATACTGGCTTCAATTTTTTCCAGCTTCATTCTCATTTCTTCTTGTTCTTTATGATGTTGTTCCTCAATACGCTGTATTTTATCCTCCATAATTCTCTTAGTAGCTTGTCTAGTACCGTAGTGATGTTGTATTTCTCTTTTGGCCAGAATAACTGCGATTGAAAAATCTTTTATTATTTTTTTTCAAATTTTAATTAATGAATTTTATCTTAATAATAAAAAATTATAAAATTATTCATAGAGAAAATTATGAAATGAATGATGAATGTATGCAAAAAGGTATTGATCCCAAAAAGTTAACTGTCATAGAACAACTTTCATCGGCATACAAAAGTTTCTTTATAATAGTTCAGAACTACAGATAAGGTGTAGCTTTCCTATTAAGCTCTATAATTTCTTTCATTAACCATGACACCTTCTTTCCGCACTTAGAAACTGGATCAACGTGATGCTCAATTATTTTGGCTTCAACAGCTAGTTCCCCAACATATCTAGCAACTTCGCTCATTTGTACCATGGCCTCGAACACCATATTACTTCTTTCTTCACTTCTTTCAATATAGAACTCAGTTGACTTTTGCCATTGTTCATTTTTTCCTTCAAGAGTTTGCTCTAACTCAGTGATTCTGACTTGACAATTGTGCAGAATTTTTTCAAGATCTCTAATGCGTCTTCGCAGTGAAGCATTTTCCTCATTACTTTCTTTGAGATCATTAGGCCCTAGACGAACCTTTTCTTGAAACAACGATTCCTCAAGTTGCAAAATGTAAGCATTAAACTCTGAGTTTTTGTTTCTAGACTGATCCAGATCTTCTTCAAGTTTTGTTCGTGCTTCTTGTGTTCTTTGATTAAGCTTCTGGATTTGAACATCCTTGTTTCTGCATTTTTGCATCCAATTGCTAGCCACTTCCTGCTCTACCTCAAGTCTAGTGTTGAAATTTTTTCTTTCTAGCTCCCATTTTTCTTTTTCAATATTGGATTCTTCCATCTTTTGGCCTCTGACTTCAAGTTCAGCAATCAACTGGTTCATTTCAGATTCAAATCCCTTGAACATGATATTTTTCTCACCTTCAAATTTATTAAAGATGTCATTCTTCATTTCTTCTAAATCTTTGGCTCGATCCCTTTCTTTTTGCATTTCATTCATGATCTCGCGGTGTTCAGCCTTGCTTTTTATAATTCGCCCTCTTCTGTCGACCTCAAAATCTTCCATTTTTTGCTTTCCTTTCTCAAGGCTTTTAAGTAGACGGCTATTCTTTCCTTTCAGATCTTCAACTCGTCTTTTCTCGATGTTCAATTCTCTGGTCATCTGTATTGTTGCTTGGCTTGATCCTGATGTTTTCCGGGATTTATATAACTCCTGGTAATTTTTCTGTAATGCTCTGAACTCATCATCACCTTTTTCTTTATCTTTTCTCAACATTGCACATTGTGATGAATGAAAGTCAATGTCAAACCCCAACATAGCTTTATCTTGTCTCATTTGCTCTAATTCTTTCGACCAGCCTTCTCTTTCTGTTTCAAACTCAGCTCTCAAGATTTCAATCTCTGACGGAACCACCTTAATGCGATCTTCCATAGAGATATCCTCATTTTGATCTGGTAGAGGAATATTTTCGTTTTTTCTGACAGATCTCCATTCTTCATAATCAGGAGTTAGCATTTCTTTTGCTGCTTTAGCTCGGATACAAAAAGTTGTTTTCCAAGTTGTAACGGCTTCCATGATACTTCTTTTATAATTTTTGCTGTGGAATGCGAACTCAGATGACTGTAATCCAGCAGTGACAGGTACAAATTGACGACCTTCATACTGTCTTATAACCAGAAGTGGTGCATATCCAATTCCTCCCCATAATCCGAGCAGCATTATCCAGTTGTAATCTCCACATTTGTAAAAGAATTCCCTTTGGATTTGCCACGGGGCTCGCCAAATCACGTCATTGCTTTGTAGATTTCGAAAGGCATTAATCCACATATCTTTCTTAATTTCTTTCGGCCATTCCTGCTCCAAAAATTCTTTTAATGGTGAGTAATCCGTATTAAAGCGTCGGTATGACACTTTTTCTGTCCTCCAGAAATGACTACGGATCCAAACATATAACAACTGGGTACACCCTGAGAATCGTCCACCTCCTAACTTTCTACAAGCATTTAACGATCTGAAGGTCTCTGCTAGGATTGCAGAAGCAGGATTAATCTTTTTCGGTAGCTGCTCAAACAAATCTACCACTGCAGCTTCAACATATCCCAATACTTTTGGGAAGATGACCATACCATATATACCCAGAGCAAATAAATCGAATCGTACTTTAATATCTGGATGGCTCTGAATAAGTTCTCTAATGTTGGTCCAAGCAATGCCTTCGCTTTCGCCTTTTTGTTTTGTACGTGATGCCACCCATTCTTCTCGTACCCCGGCAATCTTTGCTAATTTAACTCGAAAGGGTTGAGTTTTAATTGACTTTGAATAGATTCGATTCTCCAAAGCCCCATCTATATGTAGAAAAGTTGTGTATTCTTCAATAGTAGGGACCAAATCCTCTTTATTGAGAGTGAAGCAATTGTACCCTGGATTCCAGAATTGAATTAGGGCTCGGAGTAATTCATCATCAACTTCTACATAGAGCAAATATGAGATGTCTCCGTAAGTCTGATAAAACTGCAATTTTTTGTTTGAATCCCAACTTTCCCAAATGCTTCGCAAATCTTGCGTATCATTTCTTTTTAATGAAACTGGAGCATAACTGGCCAAGTCAGATATATAATCATCCTGTAAACTGTCTCCTTCTTGTCTTTGTAAATCCTCAGCCCACTGTCTTACTTCTGAGTTCAGAATTACTTGATTTGAACACTTTTTATCCATAGATGAAGGCTTTCCAATGAGACAATTAACACAAGGATCAATGCCTTTTATCCTGTATGATGCTATGCAAACAGAAAAATAAAGAACACACAAAAAGAAAATAAATTAGTTTACATAATAAAGAAATTTAACATTTACATAAATAATTTTTTATTTAAACATGCTTTTCTAAATTTAAATAATTTAAATATACATGTAATTTAAATAAAATAAATAAACTAGAAAGTTAGAATACATTTCTCTTGTGTGTACACCTATTTTAGACAAAATTTCGGCATGACTTAGGATCGGAAGAGTTTCTAGGGTTTTCTATATGCAGGGTTTCAGATCTAAGAGTAAAGGTACCCGAATTGTTCTTGTTAGTGCCCCCTTGGGTTGCTAACCCTCAACCCTAGTCCATCACAGACTAAAGTGGATTGAGTTCAATTCGAGGGGATACATTTCTCTATGCCTGACACGGAGAATAAATTCTCACGAAAACATAGAGCATATGAACCCCAAAAGTTACTTGCTAGGTCTGACACGAAGAATAAATTCTCACGAAGACGTCGCTTTCACTCCCACTTAAAAGGGACAACTCAATTATAGAGCTTTATGTTATGCAATGCAAGTGTTGTGTGTGAGGAGAAATGTTCATACCTCTGACAAAATAAATAATGAAATAAAATACTTACAAATAAAATAAAATATGTAAATATTATGAAAATAATAAAAAATTTTGAAAAGAAAGAATTAAAAATTAAATATATAAATTTTTAATTTTTAATTAATGGAGACAATTTATAATTGATTTTTAAAAGTTTGACCAGGTCCCCAGCGGAGTCGCCAAGCTGTCGTAACCGGTTTTCGCCCGGGCACGAAATATTATACTTGGCATGGAAATTGATGTGAATAAATATTTTTTAAAATAATTTGGGAGTCGCCATCGACCTTTTGGATCAGGTAGGTCAAATACCTAAAAATTATTTTCTTTAAAAGAGTTTTAAGAAAACATCAAAAAAAATGAACTGATCTGCGTTTTATAACCAAAAATTTGTTCTTTTTAATAATAAAAAAGGATTCGTGGTCGGTTACGTTTAGGGAAGGATTAGCACCCCTACAACGCCCAAAATTGGTACTTTTTAATTATAAATTGTCTCTATTATTAAAATTTAAAAATTCAAAAATATATTTAACTTATAATCCTATTATTTCAAAATTATATATAAAAAATATTTATTTATTTAAAAATATCAGAAAAGAACTTCTAGGTGCCTTAAGACAGCTCTTTTCTTTGATATTGATAAATATTAATTTAAATAATATTGTTTAATTTTTCATTTTAAAATATCAGAATAGGAAATCCAGTTGTATTAAGACTGTCCTGTTCTTTGATATTGAAAACTAAATATTAAAATAATTTATTTAAAATAAATATTTATTTATTATATATTTATAACAACATTTAAATATATAAACAAGCAAAAAAATACAATTCTAACTATATATTTAAAAGCAATAAAAAATACTTAAAATAAATGACTAAAATATAGTGAAATTAAAATTGAAAAACCTAATTCCTAATTAATCAGAATTACAGGGATTAAACATGCTATTTTCTTATTTAATAACTTAGTGACTAAAATAAAATTATCTAAAATTCAGATATTATAATAAAATAAATTAAAAATATAAACTAGGGATTAAAATATTATTTATTAAAATTAAGGGATTAAATCTGTTATTTATCCTAAATATATTATTTTAAAATAAAGGACTAAAATGAATAAAATTGGAATTTGAAGACTGAATTAAAAATATTATAAATTCGATTTAGTGACTAAAATGTAAAGTTTACAAGTTAGAAGGACTGCGGACGGGGTTTAACTATTACCTAATTACGCGCATAGTCCTTCCCGAAACGACGTCGTTCGGGAAGGCCTATATAAGGTCAAAACCGGCTGGCCCGAAGGGCCAGCTTCATTTCATTATTTTTTTCTTTCTCTCAAGCAGAGAGAGCTCTGGCCTCTCTCTAGCTTCCCTCATCGGAGGGAAGCCGGTCACCGGACGGCAACCGTCTGCCGTCGTGACCGTCATCGCCGGCCACCGCATCCGGTGGCCGGAAAATTTTATTTTTACACCATTAGATAGATCGGGACGTCCTAAGGACGTTTCCGGTGTTCTTTTTCCTTAAAAAGCTCCTAATCGGAGCGAATCTACAAAAGTACCTTCGGTGTTTCGAAGGTTCCGGTGAGATCCGATGGTCGGGGCTTCCTCGGTAAGTTTCTTTTCTTCCTTTTTCTTTCTTTTCTGTTTCTTTGCTGCTGAGATCGTTGGTAGTATTTTGTATATTTTTTTTTTTGGTTTTGTCTCTCTGGGATCTGTTCTCTGTCTTATTCTCCCTTTTTTTTTTCAGGTTCGGGTGGTGGCTTTTATAGCCACCACCAGTGTGGCCATCGTACCGGTCCAAAGAGGGGATTTCGGTGAGTCACCGGACTACCAGTGGTGACTCACCCTGTAGCCATGGCGTGGAGGGCAGCTGGGTCTTCTGGGTTCTTCGTTTTGGGACGTGGCAGCGGCGGAGGCGGCGAAAGCAGCAGCGGCGGCCGCGTGGCCCTAGGGTATCATACCCTAGGGTTTCCATCTGGAGCCATCTGGACCGTTGGATCTTGCCAGATCCAACGGTCAGTCTGAGGCGGCTGGCTTGGGATTAGGGTTAGGAAACCCTAACTGTTTTGGGTTTCAGTTTGGTTTGGGTTTTGGGCCGGTTGATTGGCTTTGTAATATTAAATAATATATTAATAATAATAATTATTATAATTATAATTATAATAATAATAATATAAATAAAATAAAATAAAAAATGAAAAATGAAAAAAAATGAATATCTTCTAGCGACATATCGAAAATATTTAGGCTATGTTGCCTGATTGTGCTCTTGATGATTTAGGATATTCAGAGTGCTGGTTTACTTGGGGGAGGGGCAAAAGCGAAGCAACAAACATTAGAGAATGACTTGACCGTGGGGTCGCAAATTCAAGTTGGTGGGATTTATTTCCTGATATTCGGTTGGGCCATCTATTCCACCCATTTTCTGATCATTTCCCCATTCTCTTAACCACGGATATTGAGTCTTCTAGGTCAAAGAGGATTTGGCATTTTCGTTTCAAAGCCTCTTGGCTTTTAGAAGAGTCGTGTGAATCAACAGTGGAAAGACTCTGAAAGATTTCCCATGGATCTGTTCCTGATTGTCTAAAAGTGGTTAGTCGTGGCCTTGAAGCATGGTTCAAGCGTATCACTCGTGAAAAAAAGATTTCAATAAGAGAGGCTAGAGAGCTTACCATCACTTATGTGCCGTTTGGTTCGCTGGAATCTCTTGGAATTAAAGGGAATTGGAATCCAATTTCACCACTTTCTCATGTTTGGTTCAAGTTTTCAAATGGAGAATTGAAATCCAATTCCATCAAGAGAGGGAAAGTAAATTATATCCATAACATGATGGAATTGAAATCTTTTGGAGGAGGGAATATGAAATTTGACCATACTACCCTCATCAATCTTTTGGTATTCGGGTCGGATTTTTTTTAAAAAAAATTGGGGCTCGGTCGGATTTTTTTTAAAAAATCAGGTTTGGATAGGGTCGGGTTTTTTTTAAGTTTGATATTCATGTGGGTCGGGTTTTTTTTAAAAAAATCAGGGTCGGGTCGGATTTTTTTAAAAAAAAATCGTGTTCGGATCGGATTTTTTTAAGTTTGATATTTGGGGCGGGTCGGGTCGGGTTTTTTAAGTGTGATATTCGGGTCGGGTTCGGGTTTAGGGTGAAAAATACCTGAACAAAACCCGACCTGGCCCAACCCGACCCATCCCGTGTAACATCCTCAATACCGGGTTAGTGACTAAATTGTAAGGTTTCAAAATTTGGTGATGTAAATTAGAATAATTGAGTGGTTTAAAGACTTATATGAGAATGAGGTGTAAGATCAAATTGAAAAGAATGAGGAATGAAAGGATAGTATGGTCATTTGTAAAGAAAAGAAAAAAATATAATAATAATATATGATATATATAGATACACGTGGAAGGAAGGAAACAAAGCTTAGAGGTTTCCAGAGGTCCCTTCTTTTTCTTCTTCTTCTTCACGTGTGAAGCCAAGCAAATGTGAGTTTTCACTTGAGCTGATTATGTGCTGAAATTTAAGTTTAGTTTTGATTATTAGATGCTAAGTAAGATTAAGGAAAGATTAATTTGCTTTAAAACAACAAAATGAAGAGTTTATGAGGATTTAAATATTTGAAGTTTTTGAATGAAATATCGAAATAAAGTTTATATTGAGAATTGAAAGTTGAATTTGACTTATCATCAAGTTAATTAAGGGATAGGAAGTGTTAGAATAGGAATTTGAACATGTTGCAAAACTAGTATAATTTTTGCAATTACATAGGAATGACTAGATTTGAAGTTAAAGAAGTGATTAGTGAATAGAAATAAGTTTAAGTATGTGTATTCAAGTTAGGAGTATTAAAGGAAGTGAAATAGGAAGGTTTAAGCTGAAATAAGGTGATTTTCGAGCTCAAAATGGGATTTCTGGGCTAGGGGAATCGGTACCCATTCAAGGGGAATCGATTCCCCCTCAAACGAATATGAATTCCAGAATGCTAGAGGGGAATCGATACCCCCAGGGGGGAATCGATTCCCCCATAATGAAAAAAAAAAAGAGACTAACTATTAATCTCTTAAATTGGTAGGCTATTAGAGGGTAATTTCAAGACTTAGGCATCTGATAATCATCTTGAAAATTATGCTTATGTAGATATTGAACGTGACTTTGCTTCAAAGTAATCGAAGGGTTAGAATTGATTCAATTCAAACAAGGCTAAGGTGAGTGCATGTGCATAACATGATTATGTTAGTATATTCAGTTTTAGAATTTCGATAAGTCTAGATTTAATATCTTGATACATGATTCATTCCATATTATTAAATATGATATGAATTCATACCATATACATTATGGGATATACTATGCAGATTGTGGTAAGTCTATTTTCCAGATTAGAGCTTATATATGAATGAGTTACGAGATATCTATATTAGGTATATGAAGTGTGTGAGTGCAATTTAATTGTACTTATGTTATCAAATAAACATTGGCTTGTGATGAGCCAGTGATGGAGTTACTATGGTAAGAAGTGACTCCTAAAATGTTATTTGATTTGTGAATGATATGATGCTTATGTGTGTATGAGTACATGATTACATGTATATGTGATATGTGATATTGAACTATATGAAATTATAATATATGAGAATACATGCCTATGTGACAAGCTATGTGAAACTGAATTAAGTAAATACATGAGAATATGACATGAGATAGATAATATGAGTTATGTGATCATATTAGAAAATATGTTAAGTGATATGTAAAAGTGGATTACATGTTTATGTGAATATGTGATACGATATGAGATTCATAAATATATGTTTATGAGATATATGTTTACACATACATAGGGTATGTGACAGAAGAGAAGGAACATGAGATTATAAGATCAATGATTACACGTATATGTGATACGTGACAGAAAAGAAGAGATATGTGTTTATAAGAGAAATGATATGATATAAGTTATGTGATTACATGTATGTATTAATACATCTTGCTTGCATTACATGTTAGTGTGATTGTGAATAGGTAGAAAGGAAACAAATGATGATATAAGAATCTATTATAAGATATATGATATGAAATACATGGTTACACATACATGTGGTATGTGACAGAAGAGAAAGAACAAGTGATGAGAAATGTATTCATAATGATAATGCCCATGTTATGTAATATGAGAGCTATGGGTATAGTTGGCATGCCAAGAGTCGAGGGTACCTATGTTCTACGGAACATATGGACGGAATTACCTATGTCTTTCGAGACATATGGACAGTATACCTATGTTTTAAGGAACATATGGATAGTTTACCTAGGTTCTTCGGGACCTATGGATAGTTACCGAGGATCTTTATGACCTCTGGATAGTTACCGAGGATCTTTATGACCTCTGGATAGTTATCGAGGATCTTTATGACCTCTGGATAGTTACCGAGGATCTTTATGACCTCTGGATAGTTACCGAGGATCTTTATGACCTCTGGATAGTTACCGAGGATCTTTATGACCTCTGGATAGTTACCGAGGATCTTTATGACCTCTGGATAGTTACCGAGGATCTTTATGACCTCTGGATAGTTACCGAGGATCTTTATGACCTCTGGATAGTTACCGAGGATCTTTATGACCTCTGGATAGTTATCGAGGATCTTTATGACCTCTGGATAGGTCCTTCGGAATGTTCATTGAGCTGTGGTGACAGAATACGTGTGCACAACCTCATAATACTCGTATACCTTGGGTTCTCAATAGTGTATATGGGCTTAAATAAGATATAACGAGGATGTATATAATTGTATCTTAATATGGTGTTATTATGATTTATATTGGCTCATATATGGTATAATACATGATGGTATGATAGCATAATTGTGTTCGGATAGTAGATGACTTGTTTATATTTTAGTAATTCTTTATTATGTAATTATGCCTCACTAAGTCTATGACTTAGCGTGTAAGTGTTTTTACACGTAGGTTTCGAAGAGCAGGAGAATCAAGAATAGGAATTTGCAGATCAACCTATCTCTACTCAGTGGTCAGATCAGAAGTAAAGTCACAATAGGTATTTTGTTGTATGTAGTGTGTTGGCATGTAAGAAAAGTTGTAGTTACAAATGCTCTGATTAGTTTTGTCTTGTTTTGGTTAACTCGTGTACAGTGACAATGTTACTTTAATAAAAGTTTTAAATTTCATTGGTTTTCGTTAAAAGTTTAAAGTTAGAAAAGTCAATGTGACACCTCAGACTTGTATCCGGGTCGGATACGGGTTGAGGGTGTTACATTTAATGGTATCAGAGCTATGGTTTAGTCGATTCTCGGCATAAACCGGAGTCCATAGTGTCTTAAAAAGTGTTCATGGCAACACAGTAGTAAGAACTTCTGATCTGATACGAATAATGAGTATGTTGTTTAGCTGATAGAAATATTTGGTTATCTCTTATTAGATGTCCGGACAAGATAGCTCTCGGGGTGAAGCGAGAGATGATAGATTAGCTGAAAGTAGTAATTCACCTGCCCTGGCCAGGCAAGATGAAGGACAGGCACCCTCTGGAGTGCCTGTACAAGATCAAAATGTATTTTTCAGGACGTTGGGCACTATTTTGACACGTTTCCAAACTCATGCATCCTCAACGCAGAGGATTAATATAGCCAAAGAGTTAAAAGGATTAGGAGCTCCAGAGTTCAAAGGTGAAGCCGAAGAAGGTCCTGTTGTTGCGGACCTTTGGCTTAATGATGTAAAGATCATGTTAGAGGGACTCCACTGCTCTGATATGGAGAAACTAGATGGGATGGTCTCTTTGCTCCGTGGGCAAGCGAGAATCTGGTGGACGAATGTTATTCATAGGATGCCAAATGATCAGAAAACATGGTATTTATTTTTAGAAGAGTTTAAGCACAAGTATATAGGAGATCAGTTCATCAGGGAAATGAAGCAAGAATTCTTGAATTTGAAACAGCTAAATCGCACAGTGTATGAATATGAGTGTGAATTCAACAAGTTAAGTCGATTTGCGGCCGAATTGATTCGGACAGAGAAAGAAGCATGTGAGTGGTTTGTTGAAGGACTACGACCAAGGCTAAAAGAGATGTTGATTATTTTGAACTTGTCCTCGTTTCAGGAAGTAGTAAATCGTGCTAAAGCTCTAGAAAGAGCTCAGAACGAGCGGTTTGGGGATCAGAAAGCTCAATCTTCCAAAAGAACGGGGGCTTCGTCGAGCTCTGTACCACCCAAGAGAGGTAGAGATTCTGGGTTCCAATACCAAGTAAGGTCTGAATCAGTGGTATCCTCTGCTAGAGGATCAAATCAGATGAGAGCTAGACAGACTCAATTAGGAAAGTCTAGTGATGGAAGAGCACAACAGAGACACTGTCAGATTTGTGAGAGATATCATGGTGGGGCATGTAGAGTTGAATCTGGAGCCTGTTTTCGATGTGGGGAAATAGGACATTTCATGAGAGATTGTCCACTGGGGACAGGAAAGCCTGTGCAGTCGGAGCGATCTGCTTCGATATCCCAGAGAGGACGGGGTAGAGGTAGAGGAATAAGTCAGACAGAATTTTCTACTCAACAGGAAATGCTCTCTACGGCTAGAGTATATAATCTCAATATCAGTGAAGACAATGAGGATCCAGAGATAATAGCAGGTATCTTCTATTGTACAGTAAATGCTTTATGATATTAGTTGATATGAGCTTGTATAACCATATAAGAGTAGAGAATGGGTAAGAGAATTAAGAATTTAGTTAGAAGTCATTTTTTTAGAAATAGTGTAGTGACAATTCCATTAAGGTACAGTGCTAAAGTAAACAAGATATGTTATTATCGATATGTGTAATGGAAATTCGAGGACGAATTTTCTTAAAAGGAGGAGAGATTTGTAACATCCTCAATACCGGGTTAGTGACTAAATTGTAAGGTTTCAAAATTTGGTGATGTAAATTAGAATAATTGAGTGGTTTAAAGACTTATATGAGAATAAGGTGTAAGATCAAATTGAAAAGAATGAGGAATGAAATGATAGTATGGTCATTTGTAAAGAAAAGAAAAAAATATAATAATAATATATGATATATATAGATACACGTGGAAGGAAGGAAACAAAGCTTAGAGGTTTCCAGAGGTCCCTTCTTTTTCTTCTTCTTCTTCACGTGTGAAGCCAAGCAAATGTGAGTTTTCACTTGAGCTGATTATGTGCTGAAATTTAAGTTTAGTTTTGATTATTAGATGCTAAGTAAGATTAAGGAAAGATTAATTTGCTTTAAAACAACAAAATGAAGAGTTTATGAGGATTTAAATATTTGAAGTTTTTGAATGAAATATCGAAATAAAGTTTATATTGAGAATTGAAAGTTGAATTTGACTTATCATCAAGTTAATTAAGGGATAGGAAGTGTTAGAATAGGAATTTGAACATGTTGCAAAACTAGTATAATTTTTGCAATTACATAGGAATGACTAGATTTGAAGTTAAAGAAGTGATTAGTGAATAGAAATAAGTTTAAGTATGTGTATTCAAGTTAGGAGTATTAAAGGAAGTGAAATAGGAAGGTTTAAGCTGAAATAAGGTGATTTTCGAGCTCAAAATGGGATTTCTGGGCTAGGGGAATCGGTACCCATTCAAGGGGAATCGATTCCCCCTCAAACGAATATGAATTCCAGAATGCTAGAGGGGAATCGATACCCCCAGGGGGGAATCGATTCCCCCATAATGAAAAAAAAAAGACTAACTATTAATCTCTTAAATTGGTAGGCTATTAGAGGGTAATTTCAAGACTTAGGCATCTGATAATCATCTTGAAAATTATGCTTATGTAGATATTGAACGTGACTTTGCTTCAAAGTAATCGAAGGGTTAGAATTGATTCAATTCAAACAAGGCTAAGGTGAGTGCATGTGCATAACATGATTATGTTAGTATATTCAGTTTTAGAATTTCGATAAGTCTAGATTTAATATCTTGATACATGATTCATTCCATATTATTAAATATGATATGAATTTATACCATATACATTATGGGATATACTATGCAGATTGTGGTAAGTCTATTTTCCAGATTAGAGCTTATATATGAATGAGTTACGAGATATCTATATTAGGTATATGAAGTGTGTGAGTGCAATTTAATTGTACTTATGTTATCAAATAAACATTGGCTTGTGATGAGCCAGTGATGGAGTTACTATGGTAAGAAGTGACTCCTAAAATGTTATTTGATTTGTGAATGATATGATGCTTATGTGTGTATGAGTACATGATTACATGTATATGTGATATGTGATATTGAACTATATGAAATTATAATATATGAGAATACATGCCTATGTGACAAGCTATGTGAAACTGAATTAAGTAAATACATGAGAATATGACATGAGATAGATAATATGAGTTATGTGATCATATTAGAAAATATGTTAAGTGATATGTAAAAGTGGATTACATGTTTATGTGAATATGTGATACGATATGAGATTCATAAATATATGTTTATGAGATATATGTTTACACATACATAGGGTATGTGACAGAAGAGAAGGAACATGAGATTATAAGATCAATGATTACACGTATATGTGATACGTGACAGAAAAGAAGAGATATGTGTTTATAAGAGAAATGATATGATATAAGTTATGTGATTACATGTATGTATTAATACATCTTGCTTGCATTACATGTTAGTGTGTTTGTGAATAGGTAGAAAGGAAACAAATGATGATATAAGAATCTATTATAAGATATATGATATGAAATACATGGTTACACATACATGTGGTATGTGACAGAAGAGAAAGAACAAGTGATGAGAAATGTATTCATAATGATAATGCCCATGTTATGTAATATGAGAGCTATGGGTATAGTTGGCATGCCAAGAGTCGAGGGTACCTATGTTCTACGGAACATATGGACGGAATTACCTATGTCTTTCGAGACATATGGACAGTATACCTATGTTTTAAGGAACATATGGATAGTTTACCTAGGTTCTTCAGGACCTATGGATAGTTACCGAGGATCTTTATGACCTCTGGATAGTTACCGAGGATCTTTATGACCTCTGGATAGTTACCGAGGATCTTTATGACCTCTGGATAGTTACCGAGGATCTTTATGACCTCTGGATAGTTACCGAGGATCTTTATGACCTCTGGATAGTTACCGAGGATCTTTATGACCTCTGGATAGTTACCGAGGATCTTTATGACCTCTGGATAGTTACCGAGGATCTTTATGACCTCTGGATAGTTATCGAGGATCTTTATGACCTCTGGATAGGTCCTTCGGAATGTTCATTGAGCTGTGGTGACAGAATACGTGTGCACAACCTCATAATACTCGTATACCTTGGGTTCTCAATAGTGTATATGGGCTTAAATAAGATATAACGAGGATGTATATAATTGTATCTTAATATGGTATTATTATGATTTATATTGGCTCATATATGGTATAATACATGATGGTATGATAGCATAATTGTGTTCGGATAGTAGATGACCTGTTTATATTTTAGTAATTCTTTATTATGTAATTATGCCTCACTAAGTCTATGACTTAGCGTGTAAGTGTTTTTACACGTAGGTTTCGAAGAGCAAGAGAATCAAGAATAGGAATTTGCAGATCAACCTATCTCTACTCAGTGGTCAGATCAGAAGTAAAGTCACAGTAGGTATTTTGTTGTATGTAGTGTGTTGGCATGTAAGAAAAGTTGTAGTTACAAATGCTCTGATTAGTTTTGTCTTGTTTTGGTTAACTCGTGTACAGTGACAATGTTACTTTAATAAAAGTTTTAAATTTAATTGGTTTTCGTTAAAAGTTTAAAGTTAGAAAAGTCAATGTGACACCTCAGACTTGTATCCGGGTCGGATACGGGTTGAGGGTGTTACATCCCGACCCATGACCATCCCTAATTAGGATGATTTTAACTTATGATGTTTATTAGTATGATTTTTATAATTTATTGAAATGAATAATCAATTAATAAAATAAAATTTTAATATTTTTAAAATTTTTATAATATATTGCTACATGTAAGTTATAAAACAAACTAAAATTAACAAAAAAACAAGAAGGGCAATTCTATCATTTTAAATTACTGAAAATAAATTCATCTAACATGTCTGCGAACCAAACAGAATATGGAATTAGATTTCAATTCAATTTACTGCCAACCAAACATGTTTTAGATTCCAATTCTTACAGATTTCAATTACTTCACGTATTTCAATTTCCTCATAAACATTCCAGCGAACCAAACACCACCTTAGAGTCTCTGAATGCATCTGATCCCACCGATTCTGTTATTGAGAAAATAATCGAAGTTAAGTTAGCGATGAATCTTGAAGCCGATAGGGAAGAATTATAATGGGAAAAGAGGGCGAGAGCTAATTGGCTTAACACGGAAACCGCAATTCTTTCATAGATATGCTTCTCACTGAAAACATTCCAAAAGAATTTCTACTCTTATAAACGATGCAAGGGTGCTGCATGATAGTGATGACGAAATTCAAAGTGTGGCTCTGGAGTATTTTTGTGGGTTATTTGAGTCTCAAGTTGTAAGGGATCCACCACTAATTATGTTGGGTGTAAATCCCTGCATAACCGAGCTATGAACAGTTACTCACTGCGTGAGTACACCTATGAGGATATTTCTGCAGCAGTGCGTTCTATGAACCCTCTTAAAACTCCGAAGAGGGTTTGGGTGTTGTTATTTATCGGTGTTTTTGGAGAATTTTAGGGACGAACATCCCTAATTATTGCATCGGAGTTCTTCATGGGGATTGGCCAGTTTCTGAGATCAATCACACCCATATTTTACTTATACCGAAGATCTCTAGTCCTATCAATATGACCCATTTTCGTACAAGATCATCTCAAAAATGGTGGCGAACAGATTACAGGGTGTCCTCCACTTGTGTATAGATGAGGCTTAAAGTGCCTTTGTCCCGGGGTGACTTATCTCACACATCATATGAGGTGTTGCATTCTTTGAAGAATAAAAGAAATGGTAATCGAGGTTCATTTGCGTTGAAAGTCGACTTAAGTAAAGCATATAATATCATCGTGTTGAGTGGAGCTTCTTAGTTACTATGATTTTTAAGATGTGTAATATCCTAAGGTTTGGACTAGTGACTGAAATGTACATTTTGAAAGTTTAAGAACCAAAGTGTAAAATTATAAAAGTTTAGAGACTAAAAATGAAAATTTTCAAAAGTTATATTTTGGTTATGTAAATGAGTAGTTCATCCCAAGAAGGGAATTTTAGTGGATTTCATAATTTTTTATATGGAGTTTATATAAATGTTTATTAAAGGATAAAATCTAGTAAATATTTGGATAATCGGATCGAATAAAAAGTTTATAAAAATTTGAAGGGAAGTAATTTGGGGTTTGAAAATTTTACTGATAATTTTAATCTGTAGAATTTGAAGTAGATTGATGGAATTTGCATGTTAAAGTGAAATAGTGTAATTTAGTAACTAAATTGAATTTTTAGAAAATTGAAAGGGCAAAGGTGGAAATTGATAAGTGGGATTTTTATATTTATTTAAGAATATTAAAATGGAAATAAAAGAAGAGAAAATAACCTCAGTGATCAAAAATGTCTTATAATATACGATTTTAACCAACTTCTTTTGGATTTGCCAAAATGACAAACAAAATCGCAATGCGAAATAAAAATCGCAACGCGATCTCCAGAATCGCAAATTAGTTCCCAGAAACGCAACGCGATTATGAAGAATCGCAATGCGATAGTACAAATTCGCATTACGATTTTCCATAATCGCAACGCGAATATGAAAATCGCAACGCGAACATATAAATCGCAACGCGATTCTGACTATCGCAACGAGTATCCGTAAAATCGCAACGCGTATCCGTAAATCGCAACGACAATACGTAAAATCGCAACGACAATACGTAAATCGCAACGCGTATCTGTAAATCGCAACAAGAATACGTAAATCACAATGCGTATCCGTAAATCGCAATGCGAATACGTAAATCGCAACGCGATTTTTAAAGCGCCATTATAATCGCTACGCGTATTTTATTTTCAAATTCCAAACACGAATATTAATTATCGGAATACTGAACCGTCCACTCCCGTAATCGCAACTCATAACCTAAAACCTAAAAAAAATCACAACTCAGTCCCATCTCCATCTCTCACTCTCTACGGCAAAATCTGTCCCCATCTCCGAAGATTTCCGTCCCCATATCCGGTGTCAACACACATTTTTCGTCCTACTAGGATTGAAACTCCTAAAAATAGGATAGAATTTTAGGATTCAAACTCCTAAAAATAGGATAAAATTTTGCTAGGATTCAAACTCCTAAAAATAGGATAGAGTTCTACTATTATTTAAATTCCTAAAGATAGGATCCACAAGCACTATAAATAGCCATTGTAACTCACCATTGTAGGAGGATTTACACACAAAACACATAGGAAGGCACGGAAAATACAAAGGCAAAGTTGTTGTAAACGATTCGAAAAGGAAATAAAAGGTAGCATCTTTTTTTACATTGGTTCGTTCATTTCTCGCATGTGCACGTTATTTTTCTTGAGATTTGGTTCGAATAACCCAAAACGTGGGTTGCGCCGATGACTAAAAAAGGGTGAGATTTCGAAGTTTCGAACCTAGATCCACCCCCGAGGCGTGTTCATTTTTTTAAAATATTTAATTCTCCCCCCTAAATCATTTTTTTCCTACTTTATTATTCTTGTTATATATGCATATTACTTTCTATTAATTTTATTATATATGTATATATGTTTTTTTTGTTAGTGTTATTATATATATATATATATATTTATATATTTCCTATTTTGCATGTATATATACATATATTACTTTTGATTTTCTTTTTTTTATTATTATTTTACTTATATATATATATATGCTTTTACTTTTTTATATATTTTACTCATTTATTTATCTATTTTTATATTTATCCTATATTTTATGTTTTTATATTCTTTTACTTGTTTTATTTATTTGCATTATCATTTTATTTTTATTTAGTTGTTTGTTGTGCATATATTAGTGTTATTGTTTTTTATTTTATATATTCTATTCATTTTATATTTACTTTATTTCTTACTTAATCTCCTTATTTTATTTGTTTTACTTTATTTATCATTTATTCATCTCTTCTAACCCATATTTTGACTTTTAAAGGGTATATTTGTAAATCCGTCAAAGGTAAGTAATTTTGGATCATTATTTTATCTTTTAATTTAACTTGTTATTTTTCTTAATTAAGACAACTGGAAATTACGTAGTACCGAAAGGGCGGTTCAAGAGTGCTAATCCTTCCTTGACCGTAACCGACTCCCGAGCCTGACATATTTCTGGTAAGACGCAGATCAGGTAAGAAATAGGGTATCCGATCAACCCATTTATCTTTAAATAAATGATCGGTGGCGACTCCAATCCACATTTTTCAAGTCGAAGCCCAATTTCGGGGCCCAACTGAAAGACGGTTGCGACAGCTTGGCGACTCCGCTGGGGACCGTAAGTGAGTCAGGCTAAGGTAATTTCCAGTTGTCTTTTTAATGAAAAGGGTAAGTTTAAATTTTAAGGTAACATTTCGATCCTTATTGCTTACTTTTGATTATATTTTCGAAGTAAATAGTTGTACTGACCATTTTTTAATGATTTCAGCCCTTAAAGATTTTTCATCTAAAGGCTCTATACCCGAGCTCCGAACCCTATTTAAGTGGGGGTGAAAGCGACGCCTTCGTGTGAATTTATTCTCCGTATGGGCCTAGCAAGTAACCTTCGGGATTCATATACCTTATGCCTTCGTGTGAATTTATTCTCCGTATGGGCATAAGGGAATGTTTCCTCTCGAGTTTAACTTAGTCCACACAAGCCTGTGATGGGTTTAGGACTAAGGGTCTAGCAAGCCCAATGGGGCACCAGCAAGGAGAACTCGGGTACCATTTTTTAGCACCTAAACCGGGAGACCATGGAGAATTAGAGCCCACCCCAAAATCTCATTCCAAACCCTAGGCTGCTTTGTTTCCTGCTTTAGTTTCTGTTCAAAGCATGCGAACTAGACAAATATGCGGTTAGGATTTGTTTGAAAGTAGCATGCGGGATAGAGATCATGTCCGGGTAGGAATAATAAGCATGTGGGGTAGATATCATGTGGGGTAGGATTTTTCATTTTCATGATCGTTTTTTATTATTTTTCACCTCACTAACTCTTTTCATCTTTTTTTTCTTTTCTTTTATTTTCATCACTTGCATCATTTAAAAGAGGTATTGATCCACTAAAACGTGTTTGTTAAAACTCGAATAATCTGAATCCATGGACAAAGGTGTTGTAATACAAGAGATTAAAAACCCCGAGGTACGACTATGGTCCGAGAAGACTCAGAAGGAAAAGGGAGACAATCTTCAAGGAAACTATGTGTCAGAGCTGGTTAGTTACGCCTCTATCAGCCTAAAACAGAACAATGTGCAAGAACTTCGAGACATCTGGGACAGTTGGAAGAATGATCGGAAACAGAAGTTCAGTCAGTGGTATGGTGACATTGCACTTTTACTTCATGTTAAGACCGATGAGCCCTTAATCAGAGCCTTGGTTCAATTCTGGAACCCGGGATACAGTTGCTTTACTTTTAACCAGGAGGACATGATACCTACCATCGAGGAGTATACTACACTATTGCACTGTGAAAGCATTAAACTGGAGCGAGCTTACGTCAAACACATCAAGAGTCAGCCTTTCAAGAACGGACTGGCTAAGATTGCAGGAGTTGATGAAAAGTGGGCGACTGACTGACTCCGACACAAAGGTAACGGGCAAGGAATTGAGTGGATCCACATAAGGCAACTAATGAAGGACCACCATGATGAATGGAAGATTATAGACCTTTTTGCACTAGGTCCGTATGGCTTGATCATCTTTCCGAAGGTTTTGGGATGCATTGACGCAGCTGTAGTAGAATTGTTTGAACAACTTCCGAAACGAGTCAACCCAGCACCGACCATCCTAGCCGAGACCTTTCGGTCTCTCAACCATTGCTGAAGAGCTGGCGGAGGTAGATTCATTGGATGTGTTCAGCTCCTTCAAGTCTGGATACACAGCCACTTTTGGAAGACTAACGGGGTTGCTTACCACCGATTTAACACTACATATTCTCCTTTGGGAGAGTTCATCACCATGAAATGGCATGAAGGCGCTTCAAAAGAGAAGTGGACGAAAGTGTTCACTCATCTTCAGGACCGAGATATTGTCTGGAGAGCCCCTTGGTTGTTCCTCAGTGACGTTCTTTTCCGATGTAGGGACTCTGACACTATGACCTTACTTGGACTTTGGGGTGCAGTTGGGTATGCTCCATTGTTAGCACTTAGACAGTATGGGGCACGTCAGTTTGTCCCAGCAACATGCGGACTAGCTAGATCAGAGTTTGTGTACCATGGTGACAACTATAAGAATATGATCAAGGAAGCAGTCGGGTCATGGAAAAAAGTATCTCGGATGGATGTCTAGAAGATTTAGTCCGAACATACCTTTTATTGTTTTTATGTCTCTTACAAGATAAAACATTTTTGTCTGAATAAGGATTATTTATGATAATGGACACTTTTCTGGATCAATGCCTCGAACATTTCGTGCATTCTTGCATTTTGCATTTTTGCCTTTTTGCATTTTCATCTACATTTTAAGCATTTTCACAAACATGAAATTAAGTCGTGAAGGACTCGATGAAGCGAATTTAACCACATGGAAGCAAGATTGTAACATTAAAGAGCCTAATCAGCTGATGATAGGACAAAGCCGGCTAGGATGATCTAAGAAAAGAATCCTCATATCCTAAGGACTACAATGTTGAAGCTGTTAACTGTTACCACATAAGAAGCTCCAAACATTCCTCTGAGAACTATAAGGCGCTGAAGCGCAAGATCCAAAACCTGATGGATTCAGGGGCATTGACAGCCGAAGAAGGGGGCATGGCATATACCATTTGCACGTAGAGGATTGTTTTGTTTGAACACGTCACTGATATTTCATGTTTGCTTAATCTTTTAAACGATTGAATTTATGCTACTTTCTAAGGTGGAGCAATTGAACAAATTTTAATCTTTAGTTCTTCGAATATTAAATGAATTAAGGATTCTTTTAACTCTTCAAGAATTATAGATTTTTGACATATGACAAGATTAGACCTTTCTTATCATGTCTCAAACCCCAAAATGAAATACCTTGATCATTACCAAAAAGACCAAATTTTGACATAACTTCCCTTTGAAATTCTTGAACATTGTCTTTATCTTTTTGATACACCCATACCTTTCTTTTAGTCAAATAAAGTCACAACATTGTCTTTTTAGACTCAAAATTGACATTTTAATACCCAAGGCATTGAGTTGTTCATTTGAACATGAGCATTCTTCTAAGACACAATTTGGGGCATCTCGCCGGGAGCCTGAACATTGAGATATGTTGGGAGCAAGGAGCAAAAAAATAATCCATTCGAAATAATTCTATCACGCATTAACTACACTGTTTTCATGTGAAGAAAATTAATCCTGAAAATCTATCCCCCTGGGGATACCTCTTCTGTGAGGACTTCCATGTATGAAATGATGAACGGCTTTCTTTCTTTATCCCTTTACAACAGGAGAAAATATATATCCCTTGTGTCCCCTTTTGAGCCTGTAGTATTTTTCTTCTGATTCAACCCTAACCAAGGATCACCCTCCACATTGGGGGGCAAGGTAAAAGAAATCTGCTCACATGAGTGAAGACATCAATCAAAAGGAGACACCAAAAGGTGGACCAAATGGCAAGTGCGAAGATCCAATCAAGAACAAAAAAGAAAAGAAGCAAAAAAAGCAAAAAAAAACAAAGAAAAAGAGAAACAAGAACAAAAGGAAAAAAAAGCAAAAATCAAAAAAGAAAAAGGGACAAAAAGCACATGCAAAGATTCCCTAAAGACAAATGGCACATCAAGCTTCAAACTATGAGATTGATCAAGCACAATCATTCCCGAATCTCTGAATCACTTCACTCGAAGATCATGGAACATCCAGAGAAACACATATGAACAGATCCAAATTGAGCAAGACAGAATTGAAGGCATCAGAATGAATTGATCCTTGGTTCAACACCCTGAAACACTTGTTTGGGCCTATTTATCCTTTTCTTTCATAACCATGAGCCTTGGCCTACATTACGTGCCTTAAAAGTCCCTTCTAATCATACATGGATTTCTAAACAGAAGAGACTATCTTCAGATTTCATCCCGCCCATCGGGATTAATCTTTGTTTGCAAAAAAAACAATGTAATTAATGCATGGTAGAAAAAATAACAAAGGGGGGTTCAAGACGTAAATCCTGAATAACGTCTTGAAACCAAAGGAGAGTTCGAGTTGAAAACCTGAAAAGGTGGCTCGAATATAAAAATTGTGCAACTGAGGCGATCACGTAAATTTCTTGATAAGGCATCGCACAATCCGAGTGTGACAACAAAGGCTGGGAGTCAGGGAACACTTCCAGCAGAGGAGCATACAAGCTACCCCATCAATCTTTTGAGCATCCAATGTCAAACCTTTGAGCATCAAATGCCAAACCTTTGACCAAACACAATAACCTGAGACTTTTTATCCTTTCCTTACTTGACTATCTCCCAAAGATAGCTTGGATCTTGGCAGTTGTCAAATAGCTATAATTTATTGAAGGATTAACATTGTAATTAATTCTTTGATATCCGATGAACTCTAGTTTTATGATTTGTCTCAATTGTAAAACCGTGATAGGGGCAATATTTTTAAAACTTGAGATTAAACATTTTTTGAAACTCTTTTAATTGATATTTTCATGACTTTGAAAATAAAAGAGAAAGAAAAACATTTTTTTTCAAACAAGACAGTCTCTCTAGAGTGGATCTTGGTAAATGGCATGTGACTCTCAAACACAAAGCTCATGCTTAGAATCAATGATGAAGCAAGAAATGAGGAACATTTGGGGTATCTTTGAAGATTCAACATCAAATATTGGGGTATTTTTGGATATTGAGGCATCTTTGGGGATTCAACATCCTAATATGAATTATCAGACCTTTTTCAGGAGATAAAATATAACCAATTCATGTTACATGCATCTTATGCATACATTTTAGAGCGTCATATCTATTATTTTCTTTCCACGTAATAATTTTTACAGCTTTAGAGTCAAGTTCGACTTCAAGACGAAGGATACTCGATTCAAAAGCACCTTTACAGATTGATGTCGGTTGCTTAGCTTAGCAGCAAGAAACTACACTTCAACCAACTTGACAGACAGAAAGATCGACATTCATTTTCAGATTCGACATTTCCAATATAAATTCTGTCTCGCTTGAGACAGTCTCATTTAATACAGATGATTATCTCACTTGAGATTGCTTTTTTAAAACAGACTTTGTCTCACTTGTGATTGTTTTACTCGAAAGAAGATTTATTTCACTCATGATTATTTTTCTTAAAACAAGATTTGTCTCGCTTGAGACCGTTTTCACTAGAAGAGTTTTATCTCTCTTGAGACAGTTTCCCTTGAAACAAATTTTGTCTCTCTTGAGACAGTTTCTCTTGAAACAAATTTCGTCTATCTTGAGACAGTTTCCCTTCAAATAAATTTTGTCTCTCTTGAGACAGTTTCCCTTGAAACAAAATATTTGAATATGTTTTCTTTGAAACAAATTCTGTCTCCCTTGAGACAGTTTCTTTTGGAACTAAGTTTTGTCTCTCTTGAGACAGTTTCTCTTGAAACAATTTTCGTCTATCTTGAGACAGTTTCCCTTGAAACAAAACCTTTGAATTTATTTCCCCTAAAACAAATTTTATCTCCCTTGAGACAGTTACTCTTGAAACACAAAATCTTCAAATTTATTTCCCTTAAAACATAATTTTGTTTCCCTTGAGACCGTTTCTCATGAAACAACAGATATCTTTGAGATCGTTTCCCTTGAAACGAATTCTATCTCTTTCAAGACAACTTCTTTTGAAGCATCATCTGAACCGTTACACTCAGCTCAGGCACATACTTGAGATGGTCGAGAAGCATTTCTCAAATCAAAAATAGAATGTGCACATCAGATTTGAACATTTGAAGAATTCAAGATCATGGATCAAAATTTGAAGATTCAAGAATCAAGATTCCAGACAGGCAACTGGAGATCGAGATTTCTCTCCAGAGCCCCAAGATAACATATGTTGCATATGCATTTTAGGCACACCTAAGAGCATTGCATCCATAGCATCACATATATGCATAACTTTTTCAGGTTTTAGCTAGAGTCAATTTCAACTTCGCGGCGAAGGATATTGAACTCAAAGCGACACGATTTGCTCGAGAGTGGATTTCAACTTCACGACGAAGGATATCTAGCTCGAAGCCAAACTTCACAATAAAGGGGTCTCCATGGTTTCAACTTCACGGCGAAGGGAATTGTGTCCACCCGCAACATACAATACTTGGATTTCAACTTCACGACGAAGGATATTCAAGTCAAGGCTCAACTTCACAACGAAGGGGCCATATGCGATTTCAACTCCACGAAGGAGGATATCGTGGCACTCGAGGCAACACAAGTTCAACTTCACAACGAAGGGACGGCTGGTTGTCAACAAACAACTTCTCAATTTCAGAGTCAATTTCAACTTCACAACGAAGGATATTGGACTCCAGACAACGCAAGTTCAACTTCACGACGAAGGGACCGCTGCCTGTCAACAACAACTTCTCAATTTCAGAGCCAATTTCAACTTCACAATGAAGGATATTGGACTTCAGACAACGCAAGTTCAACTTCACGACGAAGGGACCGCTGCCTGTCAACAACAACTTCTCAATTTCAGAGCCAATTTCAACTTCACAATGAAGGATATTGGACTTCAGACAACGCAAGTTCAACTTCATGACGAAGGGACCGTTGCTTGTCAACAACAACTTCTCAATTTCAGAGCCAATTTCAACTTCACAACGAAGGATATTGGACTCCAGACAACGCAAGTTCAACTTCACGACGAAGGGACCGCTGCTTGTCAACAACAACTTCCCAATCTCAGAGCCAATTTCAACTTCACAACGAAGGATATTGGACTCCAGACAACGCAAGTTCAACTTCACGACGAAGGGACCGCTGCTTGTCAATAACAACTTCCCAATCTCAGAGCCAATTTCAACTTCACAACGAAGGATATTGGACTCCAGACAATGCAAGTTCAACTTCACGACGAAGGGACCGCTGCTTGTCAACAACAACTTCCCAATCTAAGAGCCAATTTCAACTTCACAACGAAGGATATTGGACTCCAGACAACGCAAGTTCAACTTCATGACGAAGGGACCGCTGCTTGTCAACAAAATTTCATTCAAATTCAATTTCAACTTCACAACGAAGGATATTGGACTCGAGACAACACAAGTTCAACTTCACAACGAAGGGACGGCTGGTTGTCAACAAACAATTTCCCGGTTCCATAACCAATTTCAACTTCATGACGGAGGATATTGGACTTGGAACAATGCTACTTACTTGGATTTCAACTTCACGACGAAGGATATCCAACTCAAAGAAGGATTATCTGCCATCAAAATTGTCGAGTTCGACTCCATTCAACTCGATGACACATCAATCGCACTACTTTCCGGTTGCAGTCGAGGATTTCAAGTCGAGAAGAGGACCTGGGTTAGCCGTGCCTTAGTGACAAGCAACCATTTTCAAACAACATAGCTTAAGTCAAGAAAAAGCTATCTGTCAATGAAGATTTTTGAGTTCGATTCCGATCCAAGGTCTTTCAACCGAGAAGAAGACCGAAGGGTAACGGGAAGCCACGTACAGATTCAAATTCCGAACTACGGCTTTAATTTCATATCATTTCAAGATGAACTCGACTTCACGATGGAGGAGTCATCCGTAACTCAATTCGACAGGGAGTTATTGAAACATCAGAGTTAATTTTCAACTCCACTGAACGAAAAGTGTGTCTTTTAATCTTTGCCCTATCCCCGTTACACGACTATGGGCAAAGAGGGACAGCTGTCAACACACATTTTTCGTCCTACTAGGATTGAAACTCCTAAAAATAGGATAGAATTTTAGGATTCAAACTCCTAAAAATAGGATAAAATTTTGCTAGGATTCAAACTCCTAAAAATAGGATAGAGTTCTACTATTATTTAAATTCCTAAAGATAGGATCCACAAGCACTATAAATAGCCATTGTAACTCACCATTGTAGGAGGATTTACACACAAAACACATAGGAAGGCACGGAAAATACAAAGGCAAAGTTGTTGTAAACGATTCGAAAAGGAAATAAAAGGTAGCATCTTTTTTTACATTGGTTCGTTCATTTCTCGCATGTGCACGTTATTTTTCTTGAGATTTGGTTCGAATAACCCAAAACGTGGGTTGCGCCGATGACTAAAAAAGGGTGGGATTTCGAAGTTTTGAACCTAGATCCACCCCCGAGGCGTGTTCATTTTTTTAAAATATTTAATTCTCCCCCCTAAATCATTTTTTTCCTACTTTATTATTCTTGTTATATATGCATATTACTTTCTATTAATTTTATTATATATGTATATATGTTTTTTATTAGTGTTATTATATATATATATATATATATATATATATATTTCCTATTTTGCATGTATATATACGTATATTACTTTTGATTTTCTTTTTTTTATTATTATTTTACTTATATATATATATATATATATGCTTTTACTTTTTTATATATTTTACTCATTTATTTATCTATTTTTATATTTATCCTATATTTTATGTTTTTATATTCTTTTACTTGTTTTATTTATTTGCATTATCATTTTATTTTTATTTAGTTGTTTGTTGTGCATATATTAGTGTTATTGTTTTTTATTTTATATATTCTATTCATTTTATATTTACTTTATTTCTTACTTAATCTCCTTATTTTATTTGTTTTACTTTATTTATCATTTATTCATCTCTTCTAACCCATATTTTGACTTTTAAAGGGTATATTTGTAAATCCGTCAAAGGTAAGTAATTTTGGATCATTATTTTATCTTTTAATTTAACTTGTTATTTTTCTTAATTAAGACAACTGGAAATTACGTAGTACCGAAAGGGCGGTTCAAGAGTGCTAATCCTTCCTTGACCGTAACCGACTCCCGAGCCTGACATATTTCTGGTAAGACGCAGATCAGGTAAGAAATAGGGTATCCGATCAACCCATTTATCTTTAAATAAATGATCGGTGGCGACTCCAATCCACATTTTTCAAGTCGAAGCCCAATTTCGGGGCCCAACCGAAAGACGGTTGCGACATCCGGCAAAATCCCTCACAACCATTCACGGTCAGAAATCCCTCACAATCATTCAGAAATGGAAAATCAACCTCCGAGAGTTAGTTTTTTAAATTTTTTTATTTTGAAATTTTTGCATTATTTTAGGTTTTTCATATTGAAATTGATGATAAGTATTTGTCTTTAACCCTGTGAAGTTAGTATTTGTCTTTGTTTTGTCTTTTGGTTGAAATAATGCAATCCATTAAAGTTTCAATTTGCAGAAGAAGAATAGTTTCTAAACTTAAAATCGCAACATGAAAATGAAAATCGTAACACGAAAATGACTATCGCAACGAGAGAATCGCAACGCGAAATGAAAATCGCAACGCGAAACCAAAATCGCATTGCGATTTTCATTTCGCGTTGCGATTCTCTCGTTGCGATTTTCATTTCGCGTTGCGATTCTCTCGTTGCGATTTTCATTTCCGCGTTGCGATTTTCATTCTCTCGTTGCGATTTTCATTTCAACCAAAAGACAAAACAGTGTTGCAAATTTTAGTTTCAAGAATAAACTACTACTCTTTATGTTTATTGTTTATGGTATATCTTCACATTGTAGTTTTTGGTATATCTAACTTGGTATGTTTATTATTTTTGTAGAAATTTTTTTCGGCTTCATTGACATTAAGGAATAAAGTTAGCCTAGCCACTACAATTGTTTCGAAGCTTTCACCTGCACAAAGAAAATTGTTTGAGGAAACCTGCTTCGGGCCATGGCTGAGAGTACAGCATCCGGGTGGAGATGCTAATTTGACCCATTTGTGGCTTCAGACCATGACTAGCGATCTACCCGACAGTATACAACGTGGTGAGGAAGAGATATGGTTTCATTTTCCACCGGCGTATACTTGTTTTGGGAGGAAGGAGTTCTGCTTAATCACTGGTCTACGATTCGGACACGATGATGTAGGCCGGTACACTCGTCATATTACCTGCCCATCAAGGTTATCCCGGGTTTTTCCTGATGAGTCAATAGAGAAGCCGAACTTACACGTCGAAGACCTGAAGAAATTTTTTAATAAGAAAGATGGTTTTACTCGGATGAATGACGTCGATGTTGTCCGAGTATGCCTTCTAGTACTTGTGTATGCCGGCTTTTTAGGCAGAGAGGTCAGACAACCTATTCCTCAGGAGCTAATATTATTGGTAGAGGACCTAAATGCATGGAATCTGTTTCCGTGGGGTTCGTATATATGGAAAGCTACCTGGACTAAGTTGTCGTTTGCCTTTGATGACCGCAAAAGTTTGTGTGGCGATGGATCGAAATACACTTTGTCAGGCTTTGTTTGGGCCTTTAAGGTAAGAATTTCTATATAATGTTTTCAAAATTATAATTAATTATTTAACAATTACTAATGTTTGTTATTATATTGTTTGTAGATTTGGATATTCGAGGCTTTCCCCAACATGCAGACATATGCGTTAAAAACTTCAAATGATATTCCTAGGGCTATTTCCTGGAAGAGGAAACGTCTGTTGGATTGGGAAGACTTAATACCATATGAGACAATAAATAATGTAAGTTAACACAAATACTACCATATATAAACAAGTTATTAATAGTAGACGTTTAACTTTGTTTGAGTTTTTATATTTTTAGGAGGCCAACACTCCATTACAGAGACTGACACCCACGGAGGCTGAGCTTGCCACTGATTGGTGGCAAGCTAGTCAGCGTTTTTTTGATGGCATGAATGATGATCAGCCTCCACTTCCTCCACTTCGAGAGCCATCACCTCACCTCACCCAGAGACATCACCTGATCGACCCGACTATACACCTCTACAACGAGAGCCATCACCTATCCCGTCACATCATTGAGCCTCTTCTCCACCATCACCTCATGATAGGCGACCAACAAAGATGCCACGACTTCTATCTCCCTGTTCTCCACCTCCACGGGATGAGTCAAGGGAGTTACGTGATGAGGTCAATGCCTTGCGTGAGGAGATCGGTACTCTACGCGATAACGATGGTGCATGGCGTGTGGAGATGTCTACTTTACGTGGTGAGGTTGCCGCTCTATGTGAGATGGTAGTATCGTTGCAGAATGAGGTTCATACTCTACGCAATGAGGTAAGTTTAAGATTTTCCATATTTAACTTGATGATAAATTTACTCGTAATTTCACTTAGATTAACCATTTCACTTAGATTGCTTAGTAAATTTATTTGGTTGCTGCCAATACTGCTAAACTGTTTATTCTTTAACACTGTGAAGTTAGTATTTGTCTTTTGTTTTGTCTTTTGGTTGAAGTAAATTTATTCGGTTGCTGCCAATTCTGCTAAACTGTGTATTCTTTAACACTGTGAAGTTAGTATTTGTCTTTGTTTTGTCTTTTGGTTGAAAGTAAATTTGTTCGGTTGCTGTCAATCTGCTAAAATGTGTATTCTTTAACACTGTGAAGTTAATATTTGTCTTTGTTTTGTCTTTTGGTTGAAAGTAAATTTGTTCGGTTGCTGCCAATTCTGCTAAACTGTGTATTCTTTAATACTCTGAAGTTAGTATTTGTCTTTGTTTTGTCTTTTGGTTGAAGTAATGCAATCCATTCAAGTTTCAATTTACAGAAGAAGAAATAGTTTACTTTCGCAACACGAAACTTAAAATCGCAACGTGAAAAATGACTATCGCAACGCGAAATGAAAATCGCAACGAGAGAATCGCAACGCGAAATGAAAATCGCAACGCGAAACCAAAATCGCAACGCGAAACTATAATCGCGTTGCGATTTTCATTTCTCATTGCGATTCTCTCATTGCGATTTTCATTTCGCGTTGCGATTTTCATTTCGCGTTGCGATAGTCATTTTTCACGTTGCGATTTTAAGTTCCAGAAACTATTCTTCTTCTGTAAATTGAAACTTGAATGAATTGCATTACTTCAACTAATAGACAAAGACAAATACTAACTTGACAGTGTTGCAAGTTTGAAACATATTTGTCTTTGTTATCTGATGCATTTTGTGAACTATGATAGAATAATGACTTGGGTGAATACAATGCAAGTTTGAAACATATTTGTCTTTGTTTTCACTGTTTAAATATCATGTCTGTTTATTTACTGATTTTTGTATTTAATTATTTAACGGCCCGATAAGGTGGATGCTTTACGTCGGGTTTTTCTTGCACGACGGAGTTCACGCATCAGACGGCATGCACGTGCTATTAAGTCTCCGTACACCCCAATAGTGCGAAGACACCGCAAGAAGAAGCCCGACTCGTATGTCATCCCTCAAGAATCCACTCCTATCGTTGAAGAGGCCCCTATCATTCCTCGAGAGTCCCCTCCCACCGTTCAAGAGGCCACTGTCATCGTTGAAGAGGTCCCTCCCACCATTCAAGAGTTCGATTCACATGGCGTCATATGTAAGATTCTTGAGAAACCCTCTGATGTGCCGGACATGATGGATGAGAGTTGGCTCTCGTATGAGTTACCGGCCAGTACCATTCCGGTATCTGAAGTGGAGAGGAGACAACTACCGGACACAATTCTGGATAACACTCTTTGTGCTAAGACCGCAGTTGATTTTTATCTACATGAGCGGAGCCAGGGGTGTTTCACTGACATATGCAAGCTCAACGATGATATCTATTTGTTGCTTGATCGGTCTAAGTGGGGTGTATTATTAGGGGTCGAAGATAATGGCTATTTCGATGGAGGGGTAAGTCTTATATTTCAATTTGATTTTTTTTTAAATTTATGTAAGTCACTAATATATGTCTTTTTTTGTAAAACAACATATTGATGCGTAGGTGTCACGTCTTCTAATAATTAGGAAACTTAAGAAAAATAAAAAAAATACACGATATACAATTATGCCGACGTCTTTTAACGTCGTTCACTTGAAGAATCAACGAGATGAATCATTTACGTTGGGTAATGGACAAGCTAAACTTTATCCTGCATGGTGGGAGGTCGATAAGGTTAGTATTTATTTTAGATTGAGTTTAAAGGTATTCATAAATAAGTGCACAAATGAATGAATTATTACTTATGATTGCAGGTGTTTATCCCTATTTTGGAAAGTAAACATTGGCTTCTCGTCGATCTTCAGCTTCCATCCCTTAAGGCAATAGTATATGACATCATGATAAATTACATATCATTGGCTGATTTAAGAGATATTATTAAGGGATGGAGCTCTCATTTGGCTAAATTCTTGGATGCGATAAATTATTGGACTCGTTCTGGAAACAAGAAGCCAAAGAAGCTCAATATTACAGTTAGCAGAGACGAGACCGCACCACAACAAACGAAGGAAGCCAGAGAGGATTGTGGTCCTCTCGTATGCATTTGCTTGGAGCGTTTGACGACAGGAAGTACACATTTTCTACCTCCTACCGATAGAGATAGAGGTGCAGTAGGCTTGTGGTTTCGGCATTTTATGGCTAGAGCGATATATGCGAGACGCTGCCTACCTGCATCCGTGTTATGAAAGTTTCTATAAACAATAGGTAAGTTTATAGGCTTTTGGTTTGAAAATGTTTGGTTAAGTACCTAGAATTCAATAATTTGCTGTTTGTAGGTTTTAGATGTGTAGAAAGTGTTGTTTGAGCAAATGTTTGGTTTCTGCAGGTTAATCTCAGAAGTGAGCTGCGTGAAAATGATGTATGGCTACAAAAGTTGATTCAATAGTAGATGAGGAAATAAGAATTATTGCTTATTTTTTTATTGTTTAATTGATTTGTAAAAGATGATTTGTAAAAGTTGATTTGTTTAATTGATGTGAACATAATTCTGATTTGTGCTTGTTTAATTGATTGAAATATAATGATTGATTTTGTTGATTTCAATATGCATTATGTTGAAGGCAAAAATGACTATCGCAATGCGAAATGAAAATCGCAACGAGAGAATCGCAATGCGAAATTAAAATTGCAACGACAAAATCACAATGCGAAACTAAAATCGCAACGCGAAACTAAATTCGCGTTGCGATTTTCATTTCGCATTGCGATTCCCTCGTTGCGATTTTTATTTCGCATTGCGATTCTCTCGTTGCGATTTTTATTTCGCATTGCGATAGTCATTTTCGCGTTGCGATTTTCATTTCGCATTGCGATTCTCTCGTTGTGATAGTAATTTCCGCGTTGCGATAGACATTAAGATGATTACGAACGTCATTTCCGTGTTGCGATAGTCAAATGAATGCCTAATAAGTGATAACAACTGAACATATCATAACAATTTTCAAACTCAAGTTACTAATACATGCCTAACTGAAAATGTTAAAAGTTCACACATAAAATCCACATAATACAACGTTTGCATTTAAAAATCACCTAAGTTAACAGTCCCAAAAGGTGAAGCCGGTTGTGATTGGGATTTTAAAGATGATTGCGATTTTGATTGCCTTTTGCTTGACACCATATGAGCTTTGGATTTTGATGAGGATCCATATTTTGGTAGAGGAAAAGATGATTGTGATGGCACTGGTGATCCATATGTCAACCTTGTATGACCACTTTCCTAGCACCGATTACATGTCGATCTCTTCTTCTCTTCACCCTTAGACGGTATACGATCGTGACTTTTTGGTCGGCCAGGTAGCCTTCTGTCTATGGCTGGTGGCAAAACTGTTTGTAAGTCATCTGGTATGTCCCACTCAGAAGGATGTGGAATAGGGTAGACAATCTCGCCATAAGTCTGTCGATATACTTCTGTAGTGTAGCAATCCATAGCGTATGCGCTTGAATCATCTTGGTTTAGATGAAGAGAAACTTTTGTAACATGGCCACACGGATAACCAGATGTTTGCCATTTCATACAACTACACGTCTTTGCATTTAGATCGACAAGCCCATTTAAGTTATTTTCCAGTACTTCAAACAAAGTGTTTGAACATGGTTCAACTCTCCATGACGTTGACTTCACAACACGTTTTGTTATCTTTTTTTCTGTCCATGGTGTAACACGATGTTCCAATGTTCCTGTAAATTTAAATAAATAATACTTAGTAAAATATATGATAAGTTACGAATTTAAAGAAATAATATATGCATGGTTTCTTTTCTTGTAGTACCACTGTTGAATAGAGGCTCGAAAAAACTTCATTAACATAGTAATGGGTAATTTCCGGGAATGACGACTTAGAGCGTTGATTGATTCTGCACTATTAGACATCATGAAACCATATCTTGCTCCAAGTTGATGTACTCTTTATCATCTTTCAAACCCGACATCTTCTAGTGTTTGAGCACACTGAGGCAAAACACGTCTTAAACAGTTTATATGCTTATTAAAATCCACTTCCCGATAAGCTTTTACAGCCTTCCAGTATGTCCATTTGTGATTTTTTATACCAGCAGACCTTAATTTTAGATTTCTATACAAATGAACACCACAAAGTCCATGAAAAGCATATGGGAAACACCTTCTAACAGCGTTGTCAATTGAGTTTGCCCTATCGGATATGATTGTCAGATTGCTAATAGGACCTATGCAATCCCTAAGATGCCCCATAAACCATGTCCATGAATCAGAGGTTTCAAATTTGCCAACCCCGTAAGCTATTGGCAGTATCCCATTGTTAGCATCCATGGCTACTGCTAATAAGTTTACTCCAAGGTATCGACCTTTTAAATGTGCTCCGTCAACTATAATAACTGGGCGCATGCAATTAATAAACGAACGAATCTACAAAATCATATACACAAGAAATATAATCATTTAAATGTGAAATGCATGTAACTAACAAAAATTAGTCAACAAAATTATATTGATTTACTAACCGCAGCACCAATGGCGATAAACAGTAACTCAAAGCGTCCATCTCTATCTGTTTTGATATGAGTTACCGAACCAGGATTTTTCAACTTTAAATTGTGACAATAAGCTGGTAGTTGGGCAAACGATGCTTCTGGCGACCCCCTCAAATATTCCAAGGCATAACATTTGGCTCTCCAAGCTTGAGAATATGAGATACTAATCTTGAACCGAGCATTCATGTCAGTCATAATTTCATGTCCCCGATATACCCTACCATTCAAAAACATTAACTCAGCCAGAAAACCACCCAACATCTTTTTGTTTGCCTGTCTATGGTGAGGAAAAACTTGGGTTCTTGAACATGTATGTTTATCAATAAAAGTCCTAACTTGAAACATTTCGCAATCTTTTATCCTCTTTGCAATCATACGCCACGTACAGTTTTTGTCAATCATACACCTTGTTTCGAAACGATCTTTGCTTGATTTGTTAACTTTTAGTTGATAGCCATCTTCCACACATTTCGTATACAAAGCTATCTTCAAGTCTTCCTTTGTATCAAAACAATCATCTTTCTTGATACGAATAATTTTTGTGTAACAATCAACTGCTATTTTTACCAATTCTTCTTCTGGTATCTGAAGTAATTTTGTCATATTCCAGTTATACTCCCGTGGCATTTTTTCGGGGACTTTTTTTCTTAGATTTCTTCTTCTTCTTCTTCTTTCAGGGTTATATGAATTACAGAATGGATGTTCAACATGTTCATTCACAGTCGTAACTTCCTCCTCATTATCATCAACAACATCTTCCTCGGCAGCAGCTGTTTCATCATCAAAATTCGGGTATTGATCAATATCAAAATCATTACACGCAGGGTCTGTTTCTTCTTCTGAAACACCATCAAAATCCGAGTATTGACCAAGATCAAAGTCCGGGTATTGACCAAGATCAAATTTCGAATACCGACTAGTACTCATAATTTTTTCTGTTGGCTCATCATCGTCTAACTGGTTAATACGAAAACCGGAATCTGGTGCTGAAAGTTGATTGGGACTTGGATTAGGGAAAGGTTGTGGGTTTTGAGATTGTGTTTGGTATTGGAAATGTGGTGAAACAAAATTTGCTTGGTGATGAAATTGGGGTGGAACCATTAAATTTTGAGCACCATAAACTGGGGTTGAAAAACTTAGTTGATTACTACCCGCTACTGACCCAACTTCACTACTTCTAAGTTCAACAACATACAATGTAACATCATCTTGCGAAACACTAATGTAAGCAATGAATCGTTCAATATCTTTATTGTCGGTTAACAAATAAACTTTACCTTTTCTCTGATAAGATAGCCTAAATCCACTTAAGGGCTCTAAATTCAATTTATTTGCAACACGTAACATTAGAGTTTCATAAGTTAACTTTTTTAATGATAGTTTTAGTTGAAGATTCATGGGTAAAGGCATATATTGTAAAACACCTTGAACATTCTCCCATGACCCTCCAAAACACAAATCTATCCAAACATGATCAACATTAGATGATTTCATTATTGTAAATTAATTTACTAAATAAATGAGCTGCGAAACTAAAACCTGTTGCCGGATGGGGAAGGATGTCGTTGGATATAGGAACGGATGTCGCCGGAGAGAGTGATAGATGGAGATGGAATGAGTTGTGATTTAGGGATTTAGGTTATGAGTTGTTGCTGCTGCGTAGTTATATACCCAAAACATTTGTGTTGCGAAATTAAAACCTGTTGCGAATTCAGAAATCGAGTTCGAATTTGAAATTCAGTATTGCGATAGTCAGAATCTCGTTGCGATTTACAGATTCGCATTGCGATTTACGTATTCGCATTGCGATTTACGGATACGCATTGCGATTTACGTATTCTCGTTGCGATTTACAGATACGCGTTGCGATTTACGTATTGTCGTTGCGATTTTACGTATTGTTGTTGCGATTTACGGATACACATTGTGATTTTACGGATACTCGTTGCGATAGTCAGAATCGCGTTGCGATTTATATGTTCGCGTTGCGATTATGGAAAATCGCAATGCGAATTTGTACTATCGCATTGCGATTCTTCATAATCGCATTGCGATTCTGGGAACTGATTTGCGATTCTGGAGATCACGTTGCGATTTTTATTTCGCATTGCGATTTTGTTGGTCATTTTGGCAAATCCAAAAAAAGTCGGTTAAAATCGTATATTATAAGGCATTTTTGGTCACTGAGGTTATTTTCTCATAAAAGAATGGCATGTGGTAAATTTTAGGATTCATTAATGGTAATTTTGACTTTTGGGCCAAAATGAATTTTTAATTCATTTTAAATGGGCTTTTAAGGTAAAACGAGTAGATATTTTTGCATGAAATTCTTGTATTTTCTCTTCTTCTTCAGCTGCTGGACAAAACTCCATAGCCAAAATGAGAGAAATTTTGTTTTTTCATTTTTGATCCATTTTACTGAGTTTTAGGACTAAGTTGTGAAATAAGAAAATTATCTACACTAAATTCTCTACAGATTGGTATAAGTATTGCATTGTTTCATGTTGAAATGTGAAAATGAGTATTTATGGTGGATGAAGGAAAGATGTAAATTCAATGAAATAAGGTTCGATTAAGGTTTTGTCATGGAATCTTATCCAAGCATGAAATTGGATGAAAATCAATTAAAGGGATATATTTGTGATTTTTGGCCATTTTGGGGTTTGATGGAGAAATATTGAATTTAGCTTATTTTGATATATTATTGATTGAGAATGATTGGAATGGAAATGAATTATGGAGGTTTAATTATTGATTGAGAATGATTGGAATGCAAATTAGAAACCAATATGGGACTATTTTGAAAATTTTGACCATAATGGGGATTAATTAGAAAAATTTTATAAAAATGTTCTTTGTATTAGATTGAGTATTAGAATGGTTTGGTATTCTTGAAATGATGGTTTGGATAAATAGGATATTGGTTGAGTTGTTAGGGACCATTTTGCATGGTTTGGGAAGTTAAAGGATTAAGATGTAAGCTTCTGAAAATTGAAGTTCTATACTGTAAATTTTATTAGAATGTTGAATTGGGGTTAAATTGGAAAATTGTATGAGATTAAGGATCAATTTGAAGGCTTGGGAAAAGATTAGTGATAAAATGGTAAAAGTATAAAGTTGAGGTACAAAGTTGAAATTAGTGGAAGAATGGTGGATATAATGAAAATGATCATCAAGGGATTAACTTGGGAGATTTTTCAAATGTAGGGATTAAAAAGAAATAAATGCTTTTTGTGGGCTAAATGATAAATTATGAAAGTTATTCAAGGGAAGTTTGAAATGAGAATGGATTTTAATTAAGGGAAGTTGTATTGAATATGTAATTCTTATGTTTTGAATTTAGGTGAATGCATATTTAATATGTTAGATACTAACATATATTTTGAATTATTTTTGTCGAATAATTTATTATCGGATAGATCATGATCGCAACCGAAATCAAATCGAGAAGCAAACAAAAAAGTAAAGAGCCGGAGTGAAAACAAAATCGACACTAAAATTTACTAGTGAGGCAAAAAGGTGAGTGCGTTTAACTTATTTTATATATTTATATTGAGAGGAAGACTTACGATGAGTCGACCTCGGTTATTTAAAATAAATATTTTTTAAAAGTATTTAAATATTATATTTTTATATAATTTCATTACACTATGTTTATATGCTTTTGAATATGAATTTCATGGTTTTCTATATTTTATTTTATTCATATGTTCAAATGAATTCATTCATTACAAGTGAATGCTATTTAATTATGATAAAATGCCCAACATGTATATATTGAGAGTGTGAGGTACAAATGGCAGCGGAGTGACTGTGTGATATATATTTATATGGCACTTTCGAGTGTAATACTACGAGGCACTTTCGAGTGTAATACTAGATCTACGAGGCACTTTTAAAGTTCATATAACGCGCGCACTCGATGAGACTCACATACATTAGATTCTCGTTTATAATACATTGGGCTATAACTTAAATAATAAAAAGTACAATATAATACGAGTTTATGTGATTTTAATATAAACAGTATAATTTATATAAGTCAGAAATTCACAAGAGTTTTATCTAATATTCGATTTGCTTTTATATGATTACATGTGAACTATTCTTGAATATTTTAATTTTATGTGTTTTAATATTATTTTGATGAGTTTTTCTATACTTATTTTCTTTACACGATGTTTTGTATATTGTTTGGTTTTATTTTAATTTTCTTAACGTCTCACTAAATAAATACTTAGGGTGTGATCGGTTTACACGTAGGGAAAGAAAAAGAAAAGGTTGCTTAGTAGAGAGCAAATCAACATCACCTCCGGAAATCAAGTTATCCTCCGAATCAATAAGGACATCTATTTCGATATTTTATTTAAATAGTGGTATTTATAATATAAGTGTTTTAACCGCTCTGATATATGTTTTAAATATGATTTTGTTAAAAGAAAATAAAAAATTAATATTATTAAAATATAGTAATATTAAATATGGTAAGCAATATTTTATAAATTATATATGAATAGTATTTTAATTTCGTATAGAAAAATTTTATATTACAGTTTTCAATGAGATTTATTATTATAGTGTTTTTAATTATAATGGTCGATTTCAATAATTGATTTTTTAAAACAAAACAAAAATTTTATTGAATTTCGAACAATATATGTTTTATATGTTGATGTGACATCTCTAATTAGTATATAGGGATGTATACGGGATAGAGGTGTTACAAGATGGGCTTCGATCCTATTTGGGTCCATTCTCTTATGAAGTTTCTTTTCTTCGGTCTCATACTCAGTGGTGCTCAATGGTTTTGTAGGTGAGAGATTTCAACCGACAAGGAGCTTACTCCAAGGTGATCCAATTGGTCCTTACCTCTTTTTAATTTGTAGCAAAGAACTTTCTTCTATAACACCCTTAACTCGCATTCTGACAACATTCGTACCCAAATACAAGTTAAAGATGTCACAAAGCTTCTATATAATATTTTTTGTTCAAAGTCGGTAAAATTTTATTTCTTTTAAGATCTCCTAATTTAACATTTATTATCATATTAATTAATCGCATAAATTGTAATGATATATTTTAACTTTTCAATTTATATCTGATTTCGCACAATCGCTAAGCAGTTTAATACTATTTCATATTACCATCAACTGCCTAATTCAAATATTTAATCGATTAACCTTTACAACATAATGTATTATTATTATCTTGTTATATTTACGTCTCTTTTTATTATATATTTTCCATATTACTTTATTACGCATTTTAATATAACTCTCGTATTCATATATGAATATCTGAAATGTATGTAATCAATTTATTTAATAAAAGGTCTACTTTGGTTTTTATCTACCCCATACGACCACCCACTGACGACGACTAGTATCATAACTCTGCGTCCTATATATCAACTTGTTAAGATAAATAATTATCTTTTAACCTTAGTTATATACAATTTGGAGTAAACATCTATTATATAACTATGAGAAATGCTAATTAATATAAATTTATTATACTATGACAATTGCCACTTTCTTCTTTATAAGGTACTACGAGAACATTCCATATTTTATTTATTATATCTTCTGCGTTCCAATCTGACATATGTATAAAGAAACTATTGTTAATCATAAAAGTTACTTTCGCGTTCAACCTATTTAACTCATACCTATTAAATCACATAACGATAATATGCAACTTAACCAAACATCGTATAACTATAAAATATAAATCCATTTAATTAAGATTTGTCCAACTCATTTCATATACGGATTAATTTATAATACAACTTTTTGTCTATAACTGTTTCGTGTTAAATCAAACATCAAACCAGTACTATTTATTTCTTCCTATATTGTTTCTTTTCTCATATTGTTTCTCTTTTCTGCCTTGTTCCTTTCTCTTATACTATTCTATATCTTATATTGTATTGTTTCATATATTGTACCATTTAATGTACTATTGTTTAATTTCATTTTATAGCCCAATACATAATAATGAGAATGTATGATACCCGAGTCTCATTAGGTATACACTTGTATGTACTTAAAAGAAACTCGTAGATATATTTACACTCGAAAGTGCCTTATAAAATTGCACCATAGGTCCCATATAAACATGTATCATATAGTCACTTCACCTTATGCACCATAAAGGTACACAAGTCTCATTGAGTGATAAGTACAATATTCAATTATCACTCCACCCCATGCACCACAAAGATACATGAGTCTCATTGAGTGATTTGTATAGTATTCAATTATCATTTCACCTCATGCACCACAAAGGTACATGAGTCTCATTGAGTGATTTGTATAGTATTCAACAATCATTCCACCTCGTGCATCATTGACTATCATAATTTATTAAGTGGGATTTTATCTAAATCTTATAAATTTTTTAATATAAAATATTTATAAAATAATTATCAACTTCATATATTAGTTTAACATATATTAATACTTTAAATTAACTTAATAACTCATGTTCATATAAATATTCTAAAAACTCTATTAATGTATACTTGATACTAATTTCTTTTACTAAATCAAAAATTAACTTTAACTCTATCAAATTAACCTTCTTAGTCACTTAAATAATTTATTTCTCGCAACAGTTCACCTAACCTTTCAACATTTCACATTTAGTCACCAATAAAATTTTCTTTTAATTATAATTCCAATATTTCAAAAATATCCAAATTACTTCCTTAATATTCAGTTTGAATCCATATCAATTATTTTTACATTATTTTCAATCTAATGCATTAACTTTACATACTTATCATTTCACTACCAACTTTCCCAAAACTTGCTACTTGGACCTCTATCTTACATAATTTTCCATATTGACCCAAATTCCAAATTTCTTTAATTAACTAAAATTTTCAGTAAAGTACACTAACTTCTATTTTTTACATATTAATTTCTTCAATTTCTTGAGTAATACAAAAAGGTCCTTAAAATTTTAATCAAATTCCAATCTAACCTTTCAAGTTCCCCTAATTATTTATCACTGTAATTCACTTAAACTTCATACACCATCTTATACTCGATTTCTGTTTTAATTCACAAGTTCTCCAAATTTATAATTGAGTACTCCTTTAACTTATACATGTTTCAAATTTATTTCAACAAATATTTTAACGTGCCACAACTCCCAACAAGATTACATCTTCGAAACATAAGGCACAGAGACTTTTTAGATAGCACCAATTCAAAATTCTCCCGGAAATGAAATTCACAATTACTATCGGTTTCCTTCTTTTTCAATGAGAGTGTAACCACATAATCGCAAAACCTTACTCGAGCTTTCAGAAACTTTCACCCCTCTCTAAACCCCACAATAACCACAGAACTAGTCTCATGAAGTTATAATTACAATTAGCATTCCCACAAAGTAAAGTCAGTAGAAAACAAATATTCAGCTATAGCTTTCATTTTCTCCATATTATAATTTATAAGCAAAGGCCTTCATTAATTACAAAGTGACGTACCAATTCTATGTATTGAGAGGGGACCCCCCCCCCCCAAAACCCCCCTCTGCCTCTTTTTTTTCTTTCTATGGCTCACGGTAACATATAAGGAGAATAAGACAATTTGTAGTCATGAATTATCTCATGCACACTTGATAAAAAATCTTTAAATAAATATAAAATTCATTTAATGTCATCTTTCTTTTATCATTTTCAAAGTTAAACATGAACAAACTATTTCATACTTTTTCAATTTACGCTTGTAATTTTCAAAAATTACAAACTAGTCACCATAATTAACAATTTCAATTTAACATAAAAAATCCATCTAAATACCATGGATCCATGTCAACTTTCACCATTCTAAAATATAGCAATAATGTTTCTAACTTTTTCCCCATCATCCTCAATTTTTTTTCCTAATTTTTTGATTCAATCTAGTTATCTGTATATTTTACCGGAATTTATCTCTTTATAGGTTTTTACAAAATCTCCTTATCAAAATCTGAATTCTATAAAAAAAAATCTATATTTTTTTTGGAAAAATTATCACTTTGGTCTTTAAACTTTTCCTATGTTTTTACTTTGGTCGTCAAACTTTCAAAATTTACATTTTAGTCACTTGTCAAAATTGTGGGGTATTACATCTTCTACTCTTCATATTGTTGCTCAACAATCATCTTTAAAAGGTATTCGGATAGCGTGTGGTGCCCCTCTCATCACTCATTTGTTGTTCGCAGATGGTATCATTATTTTCAATGAAGAATCAAAAACAGGTTCAAGAAATTTGAAGGCTTCATTGGAACTTAATTCGGCATGCTCAGGTCAATTTATCAATTTTGATAAGTAATGTTAGTGCGGGGGTTCGAGTTGCACTTGCAAAAATTCTAGATGTAAATGGAACAATGAATATGGAGAGGTATTTAGGATTTCCTGCTATTGTAGGGCGTAATAGAAAAAGGACTTTCAAAGGATTGTTGGAGCAATGCCTTAAACATGTGCATAACTGGAGCGCACGTTCTCTTTCGATGGGTGGCAAGGAAGTCTTTATCAAGTCTGTGATGTAACATGTCTAGCTTTCTTCTCTCGAACTCTTTTTGTGCATAGTTGGAATCTATTTTTGCGAAGTTTCGGTGGCAACACTCAACGAGTCGGAAAGGAATCCATTAATGCACTTGGAAAGCATTATGCATTCCTAAGGAAAATGGTGGAATAGGTTTTCGGGGTCTTGAAAAGTTTAATATTGCTCTCTTAGCCAGATAAGGGTGGTGTTTGCTCATTGACCCGGGCTCTCTTATGGCACTCTTATGGCACGAGTTTTGCGTGCGAAGTATTACCCCAGCTCTTCCTTTGATAAAGCACTGCTGGGATCTAACTCGTCTCTTACTTGGAGGAGCATTTGGAGCTCTAGGGGGCTCTTGCATAAAGGTCGCTGCTGGAATGTTGGAAATGGTTTGTCCATTTCATTATGGAACGATTTTTTGCTGCCATGATTTCCACCTCAAGTTTTATCCTCCTCTCGGGTCGATGACATTAACCTTGTGGCCAATCTGATGCGACAATCAACACGGACTTGGAATGTTTCTCTTATAGAGACTATGTTCCCCCCGAATATAGCCCAGGCCATCTTAGACATTCCATTTTCGATGTCTTCACAAGATGATGTATTGGTGTGGAGTGAAGAACAGTCTGGCATTTACTCGGTTAGAAACGGACACCAAATGCTAATTCAACCAATGGCTCAAAACTCCTACGCGGGATATTTCTACAAAAAAATTGTGGGTCTTTCTTGTCCAGCGAAGATCAAAATCCTTTTATGGAAATTCTGCCATCATTTTATTCCCACAATGCTGAACCTTTCCATTAAACGGGTAGCTCCTAATCCCTTTGTCCTCGTTGTAGACACGTAATTGAGGATCCTAAACATGTTAGTAGAGATTGTTTTTTTGCTACTAATGTGTTTACCTCTTTGAGTTTTCACTGGTCAAGGAATGTGCAGTTACTGGAGTTTAATGATTGGGTCAAATGGCTGGCTATTCTACACGCATAGCAGGAATCGACACAATGAAATTGCTATTACTATTTGGGCTATATGGTATGCAAGGAACAAAATGCTTTATGAGATATATTTTTTTAAAGAGTAGATGATGTTGTTACCTTCATTCGGAGTTATATGGGTGAAATTGAGACTCTCTCTCATCGTCCTCACCATCCCTTAGTATATTCAGACTCCCAGTGGCGAGCTCCTTTAGACCATGCTGTTAAGGTCAATGTTGATGCTAGTTTCATAACAACGGATGCCTCTTCTTGGTCTGGTTTCAAACACGAGTGAAAATGAGCAGAATTTAAAATGATGAAGTCCGAAGAACTTTCGGTGATCAAAACTCCATCAGACAATCTATCAATAATGGACACGATCACACATTGTAGATCTAATCCAAGGGTGGTCCCATCACTTTCATTAATCAGCTTTCTAATGTCGGGACCATCCGAACACAACCTTCCGGTCTCGCATATTTCTGATCGTATGGAACCACTTCAGTTACTCTCTCCTCTTAAATCTTCTGTTTCCAACCGTACGATCAAAAACTTATTTTTTCACATTAAACAAGTGCAATAGACTATCCCCTCCAAACTCTCCTCTCAATTTGACCCGTCTTTTTAGTCTTCGCCCTGAGCCATTAAAAACCAAGTATATAATAAAACACTCCTCGGCTGCGACGTTCAGCTTTGGGTTTTTTTTTTAAAGTAATTTTCTTTTGTTTCAAAAAGGCTGAAGGTTTTATTTCTTTTACGAGGAGGTTCGTCATTGTTTTGGGCGTTTTGTCTCTCGTTTTTCGCCTCAGATATTCTTCGGTTAAGCTGCTTCTTTTTTCAATGTCCAATGCGCGGCAGAAACGTGGCGTTTCTTCCCCTTGGCGTTCGCTTTTTCCGTTACTGACGGCGGTCCCGTTCTGCATTTCCAGTACTCAGACCGGTAAGTTTTGCTTGGTTCCCGGGAATTTTTTTAGTGCTGTTGAGTGTTCAAGTTAACAAGCACATTTATTTCTTTCACTTTTTCCCTTTTTTGTTTAATATAATAATTATAATAAACATTGGACACTGTTTGAAACTTGGATTTCCAAAAGAGAAAAGAGATAAAGTGAAGTGAATATTTTGTTTGATGAAAACATTATTTTTCTTTAAAAAAATGCATCTATTTGATTTGGTGAAATATACGGGATTTTTAGTTCTTAAGTTTGATAATAAAATGATTGCCTGTTGGTTTGAATAAGCTGAGGTCGATCTTGTCGTTTCCAGTAAATTTAAGCTGATCGGCGATAACCCTTCATTTGTAGCTTATCTGAATAATTACTCTCAATCCCTTTATGTTTTTTATCCCTTGTAGACCACTCGCTCCCGATTCTTTTCAAAATACACATCAAGACTATCCGGTTTCAATTTCAAATTCGTCTTCATCCCTATTTATCGATTTGTCAACCTTGAACTCGCCAAACTTTTGAATTTCGTTCACTTTTGATAAGATTTCTTTACAAGAAAGTGTTCGCTGTATATCTATTTCGCGGTAAATCTGTTAGTTTTAAAAGTGATTTGAGCTCTGTTAGTTCTGAATTATTTTTTAGTCTGGAAAATATTGAAAAAGTGCATTGATTTTAATTGTTTAGTTAGGAATCATGGCAATATGTGGTTGATTTATGCAGAAGGAAACAAATTTGATGGAATCCTTGTGCTTACTGAGTTGGGAGATTTTACTTGTGAAATAAGTTTTATGGCTTAACTGGTTCGTTGCAATCTTTGGATTTAGGCATTTGCTGCTCTACTTTCTATAGTACTTTCAACGTTAACGGTCAAGTGTTAGGGCATGTTTAGGATGGTATATTTTAATGTTATAACGATACTTCAAAAATAGGTTAAGCCTTTAGTTTTGACCTTTTTCTCGAGTAATGTTTAGCTATTAAAGGGTAAAACTAGCTGAAAATACTTGGCGTGATAAAGATTGCTGATTGTGGGTGATATCCCACAATTATATCAGTGTTAAGAGAATCCATGCTTGTTGCTTTAGGGGTTTTATGTCCTCTTGGTTGCTCTAGTTACTGATCCTTCCTATCTCGTTTGCTTCGAAAGCCTTATGTCACTGTGCATGTGATATACTGGTTTTTGTTTTCAATTTGATCTGGTTTTACAATATCGTTATATAATGTTTGACTGTTTGTTCTTATCCACAGAGTTGCATGAATGAATGTGAATTGAGTCGAAACTGTGCTGCTAGAAAGGATCTGGAGTTACTAATACCTATACAGTCCATGGAATGCAATTTAGAGCTCGGACAGAATTCAAGAGGTTAATCCTTCGGAACTTTTGTGAAGACCATGTTGCCCCAAGCAAGCCAGAGGGCAAGTATGCATGGCAGGTTTAAACTTGAAAGGCCTAATTTGTCATATGCTGATCTTCATCAAGAAAATACTAAAGATGGAAAAGAGGTTTCACCTAAATCTTCTTGTAAGGATAAAAAACAACATACTGATTTCAAGGCTAATGACAAAGAAGAGCTTGTGAAGTACATGTCACATTTAAGGATCAAAAAATCCCCAAGAAAAAGTTTTAAATGTTGGGGTCCTTGAGTGGGGGAGTCTTGAAAAATGGCAGGGTAGCCATAAACAGATTTCACATAGTAGTATTTCTTCACTTTCCAGCAGCAGCACATCATCATTATCAGCAGATGAATCATCAGCACATTTGAGCACAAGTCACAGTTTCTCTTCTGCTCGTCAAAGGTTACGGCATCCTTCACCGCAATCTCATCTGACTCCCATTCCCATAAAAGGGCATTTGCCTTCTGTCAAACCCCTTAGGGAAAGAATTAGAAAGTTTCAAGATCTCAAGACTACCCGAAGAAGCACCTTCGTTGTTGAAGAAAAATTCATAAGAGAAGATAAATACTTTTGCCAAAATAATCCACAAATCAATCCAGAACAGTTCAAGAGAAGAGAAATGCTCCCAAAGACTGATTCAGAAAGTGGAACCTTGCCTAGTGGGGTAAAAGATAGCTTGGCATCATTTAAGCAGGTGAAAATGAAGAACCGGCGTGGGGAAATTATGAAAAAAGCTGAGATGTTTCAAGAAGTTGTTCCAAAAGGGGCTAACCAAGACGTCACTGAAAAAAGAAACACGGTTGTCCTTTTGCCAAGAGATTTGCCCAAAACAAATCATTCAGGAGCAACTAACCTTTCTGGATTAACAACTAAGTCTAGCAAAAAGGAAACAGAACCTAAGCAGCAGAGAACCTTCACGGAAACATTTAAAGAGGCTCACCGTGCAGAGCTTAGTTCTAGTTTCTATCATTCAGGCCCATTGCCCAGTGAACTTGACAGCAGCAAGGGTTTGTTAGTTGCAAATAATAATGGCCTTACATCAGGGAGATCTCAATCCGTACCTCGTGCAGAAAAGGTAGAAGTTAGTTCTTCCAGAAGCAGAAACCTAGAGGAGAAAAAGTTAAATGCAACAAAAGTAGCTTCTGCTGGAAATGAGGCTTGCAAAGGATTGGACCCAACATTACACAAGGTTACATCTGAAAACGTTCGAAGCACTTTTCCTTTCCGACATCTTAGCTTCAGCATCGGTAAGACAGGCAAAAGTTCCAGCCTCAAAGAGGATTCTTCTATACCTCAGATGAGCTCGACATGTAGTTATGCCAAAACCAAGCCAGAGAATCTTGTCGCTTCTGGTGTTGACACTTCTTGTGGTGATACACTCAATGCTAAAAGCAGAGCCAGGTCCAGCCCTTTGAGAAGATTATTAGACCCTCTTCTGAAACCAAAGGCAGTTAACTGTCGCAGTTTTACCAATCAACTACAGGACTCAATCATAAGAGAAGGTGCCTGTAAGTCATCAGAACAAACAGGACACTCATCCGTGACTGTGCAGTCAGTGAAAGCAAAATCAAATACAATCAGTCATTGCACAATCAATGTAAATGTTCCAGCACCAAACAGAAAAAATGGATCTTCAGCAGCTCAAGCTCTTCTCAGAGTTCAAGTTACGAATGGGTTGCCTCTATTAACATTTGCTGTTGATAATGAGAGTAATATGCATGCAGCTACAATAAAGATGTTAAGTTCCAAAGGTAAGGGTGGTTATGAATCCATTTACACATTTTTTGCCGTTCAAGAAGTCAGGAAAAAGAATGGTACGTGGATAAATCAAGGAGCCAAAGGAAAAGGTCAGGATTATGCCCCTAAAGTTGTTGCCCAGATGAAGGTTTCTGGTTCTGAACTTTCTCATTTGCCCAGGCGAAACTATGTGGATCAATTTAGCACTAGGGAATTTGTTCTACTTACCTTTGATGTAAAACAGACAAATTCACAAGCATCTGTTGTCCAGCCAAATGATGAGCAGTCGGCTATTGTTGTTAAGATCCCAAAAAGTAACAACAGAAACTCAATCAGAGATGGGTATTTGATTGATAAGCGTCACAGCATGCCTGATGCCACTTTGAAAACATGTCTGCCGGAGGTAGGGCTTGAACTCAATTCGGGGAAAAGGGGTTCTTTTGTGGGTGTTCGAGACATTACTGCTACAGTCATACTTCCAAGTGGTGTACATAGCTTGCCAAATAAAGGTGAACCTTCTTCATTGATCCAACGATGGAAATCAGGTGGAGCATGCGATTGTGGTGGTTGGGATATGGGTTGCAAACTTAGGATTCTGTCTAATAAGAGCCAATACAACCAGCAACCTAGTTCGTTGAAGGGTTCTACGTCTAATCAATTTGAACTCTTCTTTCAGGTTTGATTCTAGATCTTCTGCTAATCAATCTAAAATGTCCACTATATAATAATAGAGAATGTAAACTGAATTCTTTCTTTGTTTTAATCATACAACAGGGAGGAGCACATGACAAGAAGCCGTTCTTCAGCTTGGCCCCTTTCAGTGATGGTATCTATTCAGTCGAGTTCAATTCATCACTTTCTCTTATGCAAGCGTTTTCAATTTGTATTGCTGTTTGGGACAGTGGACATCACTGTGAGCTTTCGGAATCAGTTCGTTCTAATAAAGAAAGAACTTTAGGGAAAACCATGGTAAATGACAGAACAAATGAACCTAATCCAATTGAAGCAGGTCCCCCTGCTAGGTATGTCTCATATCCTCCTGTTTCCCCGGTCGGAAGGGTCTAGAAGAATCCCACACAACGGATGATCATGTAATTAAGTGTAAAGGTATAATTATAGATCATATGTATTTCTGCTTGTTGGTTAGGCAATGGTCAGTGAAATATCCATCACCAGTGAAAAATTAGTGAACAAGGCTAGTTTGTAAAAGCCAGGGACAGGTTCCCCTAGAGCTTCGGGTCGTCGTATTTTGGTTAACTTTCGACAGAAGAAGCGATGCCTGATGTAGTATGAGCAAAATTTTCCATCAGTGTAAGCGTGTATATGATCAAGGGATTATGATTTTGCTATGTGTGCTTTGCTCCCAACACATGAACTTCAACCCGTTGATGGTGGCTTTCTTATTAACGATGTTTAACCAATAATAAATTCATGTTTTAAAGAGTTTAATAGTTCAAATAGAGGGATTAAATTATGTGAATTAAAATAATACATTAAATCTCAAATTTTTGTGATGTAGAGGAATCTATAAATGTAATCAGAACTTGATTTTATATCGGTAATTGAACTTTTAAGAAGTTATATTAAAAGTTTAAGATTTTAAAATTATAAATATAGGATAACAAAATTTTTAAACCACATGAAAATTTTAAAATTTTCAAGGAGTATCATCGTCTCCAACACCTTGTTAACACTATATCTCTTCAAATATTTTGATACCTAAAAGAATAAAATTCATCAATTCGATGTCTAAACTTTTTTTTTTTGGGTTATCCTCTAGTTTAACGCTTCGTCCTTGACTAACTTTTATCATTCATTCACAGTGTTTAAGTGTCTACGTGAAACATAAATCAAAATTTTATTTTAAAGCATCAAACTTGTTACTGCTAATCGATCAAGAGTCATCAATTACTAACTAATTTCTTAACTTGGTACATTCTTTTCTCCATATTGAGGATGCCACTTGTTCCATTACAAGCTATTCTTAGTTACTTTCACCATCAAAACTGGAGCGTCCTTCTTTTTCTGCTAAAATCTTGAGTAGTGGATGCCAAGAAGTCTTGAAATTCATCATTCGATGGCTAAACTTTACTTTTATCATTCACTTTTGTTTTCTTCAATGCCAAATGCTACCCAGAAACACCTATGTTAATCTGTTTGCAGAGAAAAAAAATTAAATATTATATAAATCAAAAGTAAAAAAAAATATATAGATGGGGATAGGGGTCACACCTAAGGATGGGCATGGGATCCGAACCCGAAGGATTCCGACCCGATCGGGTTGGGTTTTTTTAAAAAATTGGAGTTCGGATAGATTCAGATTTAGGGTGAAAATAATCGATCCGGAAAAAATATAATTTTACTTTATATATTTAAGAATAATTACAATAAAATCATGTTGGTGGAGAATATATATTTTTCGAGTCGGGTGAAGAATGTAAAAAATTTAGGTCGGATCGGATTGGCCGAAACCCGACCCTTGCACATCCCTAGTCACACCCCTCCCATCTATTGAATAGCTTTCGTTGCACGAAATTATCCTTTCTTTCTAGAGATCTTGAGTTCGAATAATTATATATATAGAATGTTGTCAAGGACTAAAAAAGAATTATAAACATATACTACTTTACACCTCCATACTAATAAAAAAAACATATAATTGAGCTGCTGCTATTATATATCTTCATTATTCAAGTTGTCCAATGAACAAAATGGTTTTTCATCCTCCCATTTCTTAAATTAAAAAATCAATCGACATAAATTTTAAATTGTTCATAAATTTCATAATATTTTATCTAAATTCTTAAAGTATTGTAGCGATCAAGTTTTTCATCAATCTAACATTAATAAGCACTGAGAACTCTTGATTGGTTAAAGATTAGTGCAATGTAACCGAGATTATTTGCACTAACAAGCAAGCTTGGCATGTGTTGTTTCTCAAAAGAGCAGTGGTAGTTCCAAGTACAGATAAATTTATCAATGTCAATTGCAGGGCGAGCCATTCTTTTCTTTAACATAACAAGAAGATGACCGTGTTACATCGGAGGCCGACCTCCAGCACTGAGCATCTGGCCAATCATGCTATTCACCTACAAAGCATTGGCGTACAAGAACCAAATGTCAGCCATCGAACTAAGAAATAGATACAAAGATCAAACAAATCCATACCGAAACATCTGAATCAAGCATGATTTCAATTCAACAAGCCAGCTGAATTATACAACTCTCTGAAGAGAATCCATAGTCACAACAGAATGTTCTTTATAATTCATAATCTAGTAGGTTAGAGCCAAAGCGATAACAAAACTAGCATAATTCGTGCTTAAAACTTCAATAAAACACAAACTAGAACATTTATGGATAACTTGAAACCCAATCTTTACCTGCCAATACTTCGAAACACAGCGATCAATGCAACTGTTTTCCCCCATGTTTAGCTCGGCCTCCTTGTACCTAAAGCAGAAACATGTTATCATTGACATCATTTCTTTAGGGGATAAGATAAACCGTATACCATGTGTAAACCGATTAAATAGGTTGAACGAAATAATATGAAACGCAGTGCTCAGACTTCTCATACCTTTTGTCAACGCATTTGTTGAAACAGGTTTGTGCAAGCCTGAAAGAAAATCATAAAAGTGCTCTAAACTCAGATAATCAAGTATTGGCAATAAAACATTACAGAGTAATGAGAAATACCGTCAGACTATCTGTAAGAAAGAAGAAAGCAAGGCCACAGAGGTCCACCATCAAATTCTGAACTAGGAAATTTTATTATCCAGGCAGATAAGATTGAGCAAATAGGGTCAATTTATGTTTAAGATTTTGACCATTTCAGGTAAGGTCGATTCTAGGCTCGGACTGTTTTGGGTACACAGGTCATTCAGATTTGAGTCTTGAGTTTTAGGGTTGGATCATCTTGAGCTACTTATTCGAGTCATTTCAGATTTGATCAGGTTAGGTTCAGTCAATTCAAATTTGGGTTGGGCGGATTCAAGTTCTTAATTTTAACTCATAAAATCAAATTAATTTGGGTTTGAGTTTCGGATTAATCCGATCAGGTTTTAGAATTCAAGTCGTAATAGTGACAGGTATAATTAAACATGGGCATTAACTTTTGGGCATTTCTCTCTTACCTGTTAAAGAGTTCTACCCTGTATTCCATCTCTGTTTCTGCCATGCCAAACGCCTGCAAAGTGTTCAAAACACGAACTTCAGATCACCAAGATCTCATAAATGGTAAAAGACACAGACAAATATAATTGCAATAACCAAAACCCAAAACGAATCAAATCTCAAAGAACCATTCACAGTTAGTTCATAATAAAAACCTTAATGCATCGAAACTATACACACACCCAAGATTATTGAACACTCCAAACTCAATAAAACAAAAAGGCCAAATCAATCAATTTAAAAGATCAAGTTTTTCTCCAGTAATTGATGCAAAGCATTGTCTATGAACTAAGGGGAGGAAAGGTAGTAACAGTTAACCTGCTCTTTGTCTATTCCAGCTGGGACGTTGGCAGCCATTGAACCCCTGAGAAACAAGCAAAGATATACCTAAATCTAACCAGAAATATCAAGGGAAAATATTATAACAATATAGGAAAATAGAGGACTTTGTAAAATTGTACTAACGAGGTTTTACTGTGATCGGAGAAAAGCTTTGTTTTTGTTAGGGTTTAAGGAACCGCCGTAAACAAGGAAGTGGCAGAACAAAACCTTGTAGTGTTCGTTGATTGTATTAGAATTAGGGTTTTAGGGGTCCCTCTACACCGCAAATATGATGTGCTACTGGAAACTGGTGAAAATAACCTGTTGGCTCCCTCTACTTAGGGAATGTGTTAACTTGCCCACTTATAAGGGTCAATCCAGTCCCTCTATTATAGAGACTGATTCAAATTAGTCACTCTTCTTTGAAATGAGTCAAATATTTGCACTAATAAAAAATAAATAAGGTTAATTTTTTATATATTTATTTTTATTAATTATTTAAATATGACATTAAGTTTATTTTTTCATATTTCAACTTCAAATAAAATATTTCATTTATAAAATCATAAAATGAAAATATTAATTTATATAAACATACATCAACATTTTTTAGATATAATAAATATTAACTCTGTAAAAAATGATATTATTTGGTTCTTTTAATTAGTATAAAGAATGGATTACTTTATTTAAAAATAAAAGAACTAATCTAAATTTAAATAGAGAGACTAATCTGGACCAGTTTCTATAATGAAGGGACTAATATAAAGTAATCTCTATAATAGAGAGTGGCCAAACGTATGCATTTAACAGTATATTGACTAAATTGATATAGCCTCCATATTAAAGGGACTTAACAGGTACCTTGACCCGTTGAAAACTGACTGGTAATGTAAATCAAGGGCTAAACCGCTAAAGCTGTAATTTGATCAATTCTCTTGGTTCCTCGTATAACTTTCACAACTATTGTTAAAGTTCGTAGGGTTTTGCAGGCAAAATAGTGAGGTGAGTCAGATTCTGTGTTTCTCCTTTTCCTTTAGTTTCCCTCCTTTGATGTGTTTCCGCCATGAATATTTGGGTTAAATTTCTTCTTTTTTATTGTTATTTCTCCTTCTTCTTCTGCAGATATTATAGATAGAAAAATTCTGGGTGATTTGGAATCTGGATAAAGGAAACAATGGAACACGGGTCTTTCAGTGATAATAGTGCTGCAACTTTTTCGTTGACTGATGAGGATCATACACTAGCTAACTCTGTTAGGTTCACCTTGAATCAAGAGTCAGTTCCATCAACTCTGTTTAATTTTTTGTAGTTGTTTTTGCTTGATTAATGGTGGGTTTTCTTTGTTTTGAGCGATTATGTTGAAAGTGGAAGCTATAATTTTAATTGTGCAGCCCAAGGGTCACATTTTCTGGGTACAGTATACCTCATCCATCACAAGCTCGAGTTAATATCAGAGTTCAGACAACTGGTAACTCAATCCTACACCCTTCTGTCAAGGTTCAATGGATCATTGTTCATCGACTGTTTTCACAATTTCTCCATTCATTTTCCTGCTTTAAGATTTCTGGATATCAGTATGTTATATGGAGCAACGACATTGTTGTTGGGTTCAAGTTCTTTTAGTTTTTTCAGTTGGTTAAGATGCAATTTTGGTTGTGAAAATTGTTGTTTTAATGAAATTTTGCAGGTGATCCAGCAAGTGAGGTGTTGAAAGATGCATGTCAAGATCTGATGCTGATGTGCAGGCATGTAAGGAGCACTTTTGACAAGGCTGTTGAAGATTATAAAGCAAGCAATGCTGTCAAGGCCATGAAAATCGATTCAAAGGAAGAAGATAGTAGTGATTCAGAAGATAGTGAATGAAATTAGTATATCTCTCATCTTAATATTATTGTGTGCTCGAGATATCTTTAGCTTGATCTGAATTACTTCATTTTATTATTCGAATTGAAGCTTTGCACCCGTTATGCATTGTAGGATTAACTATCTTTATTTCCTAGACAAACTAGAGTTGCCTATCCTTGATATCTGATGTACTTTGAAACAAGAATTGTAGGATTTGCCTATACAATCTCCATTCGGTTTACATTTTTTTCACAAAAGAAATTTCCCATTTTTTTGCCAGTGAAATTTCAAGTAATGCATCAAGCTACTTGAACTTCAGGCTTTGGGGCATTTTTTGGTCTCATTGAGTTCGGAGTTATTTCTCCTGGTTTTGACAGCTGTGGTATTTCCGCAGCGCTTGTGAAATCCGCTTATCTTTTTCGGAGCATCTGCAGCCGTCGAACCAGCATTAAGCATCAGTAAACATAAACTCAACCGTTGTGTAACAGGTAATGGTGGATTGAGAAAATCTAATCAAATGCCAAATACCATTAAATGCAGAAATCTTATCTATTCTTCTGAGTTATCAATTATCATCACACGAGGAAATGAATTCAGGATTTACCCTTTTCTTCTACCAAGGTTTAGGACATTGCATATGCCCCATGATCAAATAGAACCAAGCTATCAAGGCACTTGTGTTTTTGAAAACAACTGAGATACTTCAGCAGAGTTCAATTATAGCCCAGATGATTTGTAAAAGACAAACAGAATCTTTGCTACATCCACATCATATCAGACTTAAACTTCGAACTAGAAGGGGGGCATAAAATTGACCTCTAATCTTGGCAAATTATTTTGCAGTTCAATCAAGATTAGTATGAACTTGTTTTCCGAAACCTTTAATTGCTTACTGGAACCCTCTTGTTAAACATGGTATGGTTTTTAAATTCATTTCCAATACTTTTGCAGTTCTATCATGATATGGTTTTCCAAAACGTTTGGTCAATTGAATCATAAGCAAAGGTTAATGGAATATTTACTCTTTAGTTGGAACCTAGCATGCATGGGCAAACCTGGGTTCGCATTTCCTTTTTCCAGAATGAAGTTTGGCTTTTAATCAATTCATTATAGATATAAGATCCATGTGAGTAAATTATCAAGAAAGATAGAACAAATGCAACTGAAAGATGGACTTAGAAACTTAAAAAGGTATAGGGGTACATAAGATAAACTGAGCATACTTTGCTGAAAGAGCAAGCAAGGTATTGAAAATGTAGAACTAAGGTAATGACGACTACCAAGGGATCCAAGGAAATTGAGAGTTGAATTTCCTAAATGGCAACAAGTTTCCTTTTTAACTATTCCTCATATTCTGGTTCCTCTTCCTCGTACTCATCTTCATCGGCTGTAGCATCTTGGTACTGCTGATACTCAGAGACGAGATCATTCATGTTGCTCTCAGCCTCGGTGAACTCCATCTCATCCATGCCTTCTCCTGTATACCAGTGCAAAAAGGCCTTCCTCCTAAACATAGCTGTAAATTGCTCACTCACACGCCTAAACATCTCCTGAATGGATGTTGAATTGCCAATAAATGTCGACGCCATCTTGAGGCCTGTGGGTGGGATGTCACAAACTGTTGACTTCACATTGTTAGGAATCCACTCAACGAAGTATGATGAGTTCTTGTTCTGAACATTCAACATTTGCTCATCCACTTCCTTAGTGCTCATTTTGCCACGGAACATGGCCGATGCAGTCAAGTATCGACCATGTCGTGGATCAGCAGCACACATCATGTTCTTCGCATCCCACATTTGCTGAGTTAGCTCGGGAACTGTCAGGGCTCGGTACTGTTGAGAGCCTCTTGAAGTGAGTGGTGCGAAACCAACCATAAAGAAGTGAAGTCGGGGAAATGGGATGAGATTAACAGCAAGTTTCCTGAGATCAGAGTTGAGCTGACCAGGGAATCGCAAGCAGCATGTAACTCCAGACATTGTTGTAGATATCAAATGATTCAGATCACCAACTGTCAAAGATCAAGGAGAAAGCAACACAATGTTAGAAATTGAAAGATCTCCCAAGCTAATAAACAGATCTTAGTTATATCTATCTCAACTTTTCCATCGAATACACAGTACTAAAATTCCAAATAAAAGGCATAGCGTGGAGCCAAACAAACAGATATAAAATGACTCGGAACAACAAGAAATTTATGAATTTCGAAGATCCCCAAGCTATATAAACAGATATTACTACGAGCTCAAATTTCAATTAGAAGGCATAGCACGAATCTATTGTTATTCACAAAAACATCATAGCAAAAACCCAGATCAGAAACTAAGAGCAAAATCAGGGGAAAACTTACAGCTGGGAGTAGTGAGCTTAAGTGTCCTGAAACAAATGTCATACAAGGCCTCATTGTCGAGAACCATACACTCATCGGCGTTTTCAACCAACTGATGAACTGACAAAGTAGCATTGTAAGGCTCCACGACAGTATCAGAGACCTTAGGAGATGGGAAAACAGAGAAAGTCAACATCATCCTATCTGGGTATTCTTCTCTTATTTTCGATATCAAGAGTGTTCCCATTCCAGATCCAGTTCCTCCTCCCAAAGAATGACAGACCTGAAACCCTACAGAGAACCAAAAAAAAAACGAAAAGCCCATATAACACCAATCATTACACAATAAGTTGAACAATAAACAAGCTGTACACCAGATCTTTAATTTACCTTGCAGACAGTCGCAATTCTCAGCCTCCTTACGAACAACATCAAGGACGGAGTCGATTAACTCGGCACCTTCAGTGTAATGGCCTTTAGCCCAGTTGTTTCCGGCGCCGGACTGACCGAAAACGAAGTTGTCGGGTCGGAAGATCTGACCGACAGGACCAGATCTGATGCTGTCCATGGTACCGGGCTCGAGATCCATGAGGACGGCACGAGGGACGAACCTACCACAACTGGCTTCATTGTAGTAGACATTGATTCTCTCGAGTTGAAGATCTAACTCTCCTCGGTAGCGACCAGTTGGATCTATGCCGTGCTCCGCGCAAACAACTTCCCAGAACTTGGCTCCTATTTGGTTGCCGCACTGGCCACCTTGAATGTGAAGGATCTCACGCATTTTTTGCTTATGGAGAGAAGAGAAACAAACAATTAAAGATTTAAAGAGGATGAAGAAATGAGAGTTGCAGGATGTAAATGATTGAGGGGAGAGCCAGGTTTTTATATATAAGCCCTAATTAATTTATGGGTAAATTACACGCTTACTCATTAAATTTTACTCTCTCTTATTTCACTCACTATACTTTCAATTTTTCAATTTGTTCAATAAACTTTAGACATTGAACTTTTTTGTCATTCGACCGTTAAATTTCTAGCGGCGTTAAACTAAAATTGAAAAAAAAAAAAAAAGTAATGTGAGTGAAATAGGAGAGAGTGTAAAGTTCAGTGAGTAAAAATGTGACATGTTTTATTATTAAAATAAGCCACGTAAGCACCCCATTACTGAGTAAATAGTCGAGTGACAAAAAAAGTTCAATGTCTAAAGTTCAGTGAGAAAATTGAAAAAATTGAAAGTACAATTAGTGAAATAAGAGAGAGTAAAGTTTAGTAAAATTTAGTGAATAAGCATGTATTTTACCCTTATTTATACTATTAATGAGATAAGGTTTATTTAATTTCAATTATTTTACTTATTTTGTCTAATTCCGATTTTAGAGCCACTAGTCTAATGAAATTTGAAATTTAATTTTTTACCTTTTTTAATGATAATGAGGCCTAAGCCAAAAAATTACTTATTTACATGATTATAAAGAGGTTTGAGAAAATCTCTAGCCATGATACCAGCAAGTTGATCCAGTGGAGAGTCGAGGACTGCAAGAACACCATCAGGATGAACGTCATGCTTGGCAATGAAATCAACTACATAATTTGTTTCTCGGTTAATCACAGCGAATTCGATAAACCATGCTCAATGGCAAAGCTTATCAATGGCACGAACCAGGGAATATGGACTGTTGCGCGTGACATTCTTAATAAAGTTGTGAGCATTTTTATTATCCATTTGAACGAGAACACGTTCGAATGCATTTGACTAGGCAAGAGAGAGACCTTTGAAGACACCCCATAGCTCAGCTTGGAGGACGGATGACTGACCTATAATTTTATCGAACGCTAGAAGGAAAGATCCACTGTGGTCACGAAAAACCCCGCCAATGGAAGCCAAACCAGATCGGTGTGAAACTACAGCATCAGAACTAAGGCAGACCCAATTTTAAGGAGGAGGTTTCCATTGGACTTGGACAGTTCAGACAGAAGGGGGTGCCAAGATCGGAGATTTTGCTGCTGCGTATTGACAAGCCCACAGTGGAACAAGCTGTGATGATCAGAGATAGACCCCCGAAAAGTAGCCTCATTTATCCCTTTCCATGCTTGCCAAATGATGGAGGAGAAGAAAGTGTTCCAAGGGACAACATGGGGAGGAAACAAACTTTCTGTATGGAGACTAATCTCGAGCCAATCCACAAGAGCGAAATTAAAGAAATCAACATGAGTGTTGTCTTGGAGGAGCCAATTCCAGATGTTACAAACCATCGAACAATCTCAGAGGATGTGCAGTAGGGATTCATTCAGATTAGAGCAAAGGTGACAAGAAGAATCATTATTGAGGCCTCGTTTGAAACAAATTTCATTTGTAAGATGTCTATCCAGGATAGCAAGCCATAAAAAACATCTAACACGCTTAGGAACATCAAGTTTCTAAATCTGTTTCCATATCGGGTTCATTGTTGACCAATTAGTTTTCGCAAGGGACTTATAGGCGCTCTTGACAGAGAACGTGTGATTATTTTCTTCATTCCAATAGCAATTTTCCGAGCCATGAGCGCAATTAGAAGAAATTGTACTTTGTAATAGAGGAATGGCCTCGCAAGCAAGGAGGTGATTGAGCAGATTCCAATCCCAACAATTCTCAGCATCACAGAAATCCTTCAGCTTTAAAGTTATGTCAACCGTAATGTTCAGATTCACCCAATGGATAATTTGTCCCAACTTGGGAACCCAAATATCCGACCAGAAATTAATAGTTTTGCTATCACCGATGCACCAAGCCAATCTCTCATAAAAGAAGGGCCAAACATTCACGATAGAACGTAAAAAAAGAGTAGTTTGGCCGCTATATAGAGGGCGAACAAGGTTCGATCATACAATACTTTTCTCGAATAATGGTGGTCCAAAGCTTAGTCGGCGTTTGGACTAAAGAATTGCAAATCTTCATTAAAAAACAATATTTTGATGTCTGATATTCCTTAAACTCATTCCTCCATAGGAATAAGGTTGGCAAAGTTTATCCCAAATGACTAAGGAGAGACAGTAGGATCTCGGGCTTGAGCCCCAAATAAATCGACGAATTATAGCCTCAATTTTATCACATATAGCAGAGTCAGTAAGTTTGCATGAGATAGGTCGGAATACTGAAAAATAGTAGACTTATCTAATACGACCAGCGAGAGAAAGCGTACGAGATTACCAGCAGTCAAGCTTCTTCAAAAAAAATTCAACAAAATTGTAGATGTCACTTTTGGCTCCCCTGTGACGAACAAGTACTCCTAAATAGACCCCGAGATCAGTGACCGACTGGAACCCGGGTCGAGTGCTAATAGCGTGGATAGCAACAGTCAGAGAAAAAGAACTTTGTTTTTTGTTTGTTAACGACATGGCAATAATGGATACCAAAAATATTGAGCACATTTTAAATAACTTAAGCATGGTCGATATTAGAGTCATGACTTGTCAAAATTGCATGATTTTGTGTTCCTTATCCCTTGAAAAGTTGGTTATTTTTCTTTGAGATTTGAGAAATTAACAAATTTTAGAATCTTCTGCTAAGTCTGTTCCTGGAACGGTTACGCAATTTTTACTGCTTCTGTACTTCCATTTCATTGTCCCTCACCAATCAGGAAATCAACATCACTCCTCAAGCAAGCATTAGCGTAGCGAGAGATCTAGACCGGTATCCCATTTCTCATTCTTTTCTAATTTCTGTAAATATCATTTAACGATATGGTTTCTGTTTTGTTGTTCACTTGTTTTCAAATTCAACAAATTCTAAAATCACGTATAAACCTCGGGGGAAAAAGGGGAAAAAATAGGATTGTCTTACCTTCTTCGACCCCTCATTTCCTTAAAGTTTCCATCTTTCCCAAAATTCTTGTTTTTATTCACTTTCCTTTCAAGTTCTTCACATGGTGAGCTTCTTCTTCTTCTCTACTGTACTATATTTGCATTTATTTTTGGTTTGATCATCAGTTTGGCGTTAAAACCATCTCAAATTGTGATTAGTTTTACTGTTCTCTGCTTTTGCTTTAGCTGGTTTTGACTAGATTTTTTGTGGCCGCTAGATAACTTTGCATCGACTGGCTTCCTATTTTTCATTTCTAGAGTAACTTTGCATCGACTGTTCAAATATTTTCTGATATTCGTTTCTCAATCCATTGACGTCCGTACATCTGTTTACGCAAGTTACCTTATAATTGTTAATAAACTTACTTATTTTTATTTCCCCATTACACAATATCTTAAAATTGTTAATAAATTTACTAGCAATAAATTAAAATCCTACTTAGTAACCAACTAGGCTTTTTAGTACCCCTCAATTCTCTAGCGTTTTATTGGTGCATCTTCTGTCTTCCTTGGATTCATTTTTTCACAGTTTCTCATAGCTTCGACTATAGATGATTTCTTGAGGTCATGTCCTTCTTTTAGAGCCCATGGGGCGTATAGGGGGAGGGCTCGACAGAGTGGTGACAAGGAGATTAGACTTAGAGTTTGCTCGTTGAATGTAGGCACATTAAATGCTAGGCTTCTGGAGCTGACCGACGCACTTAATAATAGAAAAATAGATTTTGCATGTATTCAGGAGACTAGGTGGAAAGGGGCTCGCGCCAGAGTGTAATGGGTACAAGTTGTGGTATTCAGGCATAGATAACGCTAGAAATGGGGTGTATGGTTTCCTCTAGGCTCAAGGAAAATGTAGTTGAAGTTGTGTAGATACGGGATAGGATCATGATGATTAAGGTTATTATAGAAGAGGGAAGTGGTGAATGTCCTTTCAGTGTACGCCCCACATGTGGCCTAGGGAGGGGGAGAAACGTTGCTTCTGGGATCAGTTAGATGATGTACTTAGGAGCATTCGGAGGACCAAAGAGTTTTTATAGGGGGAGACTTCAATGGCCATATAGGTAGTACAAACCGATGGGTATGACGTGTTCATGGGGGGTTTCGTATGGTAGCAGGAACGATGACGGGCGTACGCTTTGAATTTGCTACTGCTCACGATTTGGTAGTCACTAACTCCTTATTTAATAAGAGAGATGCGAACTTGATTAGTTTCATAGCGGGGGACATTGTACCCAAATCGACTACATCCTGGTTCGAAATCGGATCGATGGGCTTGCATTGACGTAAGGTGTCCCCTGAAGAGGCATGTGCATCGCAACACAAATTGTTGGTTTGGTGTTCGCGTACCGCACGGCGGAACACTCATAGGAGGCTAACTGGGTAAACCTATGATCCTTTGGAAGAAGTTACATGGAGCGACAGTTGATGCCTTTAGGAGTAAGGTTTTGTCTAATACAGGTTTTGGAATTACAAACTCAAATAATGCAGATTTGTTATGGAAAAATATGGCAAATTCCATCAGAGAGGTGGGCAAAAACACCCTGGGGTTATCGACAGGGAAGGCCAAGGAACATAAGAATCGTGGTGGTGGAACGACGAAGTCCAAACTAAGGTGAAGACAAAGCAAACTTGCTTCAAGGAGTTTCTACAGTGCAATGACGAAGAAAGGTTGAGAGCTAAACAAAGATACAAGGAGGCAAAGCGGGAAGCCAAGAAAACAGTGGCTATAGCAAAGGATAAGGCATACGAGGAAATGTACAAGAGATTAGACACCAAGGAAGGACAAAACGACATCTTCAGGCTTGCAAAATCTAGGGAGAATAGGAAAAAGGATCTAGGTAGCATTAGATTTATTAAGGACAACATGGTGTTCTTATAGCGAAAGATCATGATATTAAGAGGTTGGGGTAATTACTTCTTTGGCTTATTAATGACGGTGCCTCTCCCTGTAGAGAAAGTACCGTTGATGGTCATCCGACCATCACTTCGGCCAATGACTGCCCTACAAGTAGGATTGGGTTTGAGGAAGTCAAAATGGCTCTTAGAAAGATGGGAAGGGACAAAGCTGTCGGTCCTGATCAAATTCCTAACACTGTGTGGTTGGCCCTAGGAGAAGAGGGAGTTAAGTGGTTGACCAACATCTTTAATATTATTTTAGAGAATGCCAAGATGCCAGAGGAGTGGAGAGAGTCACGGTGATACCAATCTATAAGAATAAAGGAGTCCCCAACGTTGTGGTAACTACAGAGGTATTAAACTACTCAGCCATACCATGAAGCTATGGGAAAGGGTGATAGAGGTTAGGTTGAGACAAGTTACTAGGGTTTCGGAAAACCAATTTGGCTTTATGCCAGGCAGGTCTACCACAGAGGCGATTCATCTACTTCGACGACTTATGGAGAAATATAGGGAAAAGTCTAGAGATCTTCACATGGCGTTCATTGACCTTAAGAAGGCTTATGATAGCGTTCCCCGCGATACGATCTGGAAGACTTTGGAAACGAGACGGATCCCAACTATTTATATCCGGGCGATTCGTGATATGTATTGTAGATCTACTACATCGTCAGGACTACAGTTGGCGACACCGAGGCATTCCGGTGGAAATCGGACTCCAAAGGGTCGGCTCTTAGCCCTTACATCTTCGCCTTGATTATGGACGACATCTATTGTGCGACACCAGACGGTCCATGGTGTATGCTTTTCGCTGACGACATTGTCCTAGTTGCTGAAAAAAAATCTGAGTTGAATAGTAGACTGACTACCTGGAAGACTGCTTTGGAAGAAAAAGGTCTAAGGATCAATATTGATAAGACAGAGTATTTATGTTCAAACTTCAGTAGGGACCAAACGAAGAAGATGTAGAAGATGCATAGAAGGACACGTTCTCCCTCAAAGGATTGTTTCAAGTACCTAGGGTCTATAATACATAAGATGGGGTAGATGATGACGTTACACACCGTATAAAGGCGGGATGGCTAAAGTGGAGGGCCGCTACTGGAGTTTTGTGTGACAAGAAGGTGCCTCTAAAACTTAAGGGAAAATTTTATAGAATGACAATAAGACCAGCGATGTTGTATGGATCAGAATGTTGGGCAACCAAGAAGGATCATGTAAGGAGGATAGAGACCGCAGAAATGAGAATGTTTCGATGGACATGCGGTAGGACTCTGTGGGATATGACAACAAACTCTGCTATTAGGATGTCCTTGGGGGTGGTGCTGTTTCCGAAAAATTGAGGGAAGGAAGACTACGGTGGTTTGGGCATGTCCTTAGGCGACTACCGTCTGATGCGGTCAGGAGGGTAGAGTCGATTACAGTCGACGGTGCCAGAAGGAGAGGACGACCAAGGCGGAAGTGGGAAGACTGCTTGAGATCTGATTTGATTGATTTAGCCCTTACCGAGGACATGACATCTGATAGGAAAGTATGGAGACTTAAGACTAGGATAGTCGAGTAGTGTGGGTCACATCTCTAGGGTGTATCATCTCTGTCTTCTTTTAATGCCTTTGTAGTAATTTCCATGACTTCTATTTTTTATTCGTTTATGTTATTGGTATTTATGAAGGCTTAGAACTGGGCTTGCTATCGTTTGACTTCTGTGTATCATTCTCTCCACTTTTAAATTTAGTCGGGTCTTACGTTTCTGTCTATATACAGAGATTTTTTCGCTGGGATTTTTTTTTTTTACAGGGATATCTGCCCAGTACAGACGCGCATATGATATTAATGATATTAATGATTGCATATGAATACTGTTCAACTATGTATTTATGTATTTATTTATACATGCATTGCATTTTATCTATTTTAATTTCTGACTGCCGGAGGTCTTCCACGGAAGCTACTCTCAACCTGGCGTTGGGGGCAGCCTACTACCCTACCTCCCCCTTACCCCATTGCATATGGGAATTGGGTTTTGTTGTTGTTGTTGTTGTATGTTCGATATTAGCTTTGACATGGATAATTAAATCATCTACGAAAAAGAGATGGGACACACGAGTAACTCCACGACAAGTTGAAAAGTCGACCAATTTTCGGAGGCAACAACGCGGTTAATGTGATGGCTCAGTTGTTCCATAGTTAATATGAAGAGATACAATAATAAGGGGTCTCCTTGTCGTAATCCATTTTTAGGCCGAAAAGAGCGACTTAGAGAACCATTCCACTAAACCTGCATGGAGGATGAAGTTGGGCAATGCATGATAATCTGAATAAAGGACCCAGGAATACTTGTACCATAAAGAGTTTCTTCAAAGAAATTCCACCAGAGACGATTAAAATCCTTCGTCAGGTCTACCTTAGTGGTTATCCAACCAGTTTTGCCCTTCTTGGCTTGCATAGAGTGAATAATTTCCTTGTTGATAATAATTTTTTCAGAGATGCTTCGAGATTTGAAAAAGCTCGTATGATGCGGACCAATGAGATAACGGAGAACGTGCTACAATCGATTAACTATTATCTTGGTAATGGTCTTATAGAGAACCGAACATAGGCTTATAGGTCGAAAATCGACAAAAGATGATGGACTAGGGCTCTTCAGAATCAGAGTCAGAATCATTTGGTTAAGATTTAGATCAAGAGAACATCCATTGAAAACCAAATAAACCATAGAGCAAATTGACTATCCAACGATGTCCCAATTTTTTTTAAAAAAATGGGCATGTAAACCATCTATTCCGAGAGCTTTGAAAGGAGCTATGTAAAATACGACATTCTTGATTTCATCATTTGTAATCTTGGAATTTAGGAGAATGTAATCAACTTCGGAGATGGGGGGAAGTAACCCGTGAATGGGTAGGTGCTCGTAGGAGAATCAACCGAAGCAAAGAGATCGTCAAAAAAATCAGTAGCCTTATCCATCAGAATCTCAAGATTGTCGTACCAAATGGCTTCTGAAATTTTTACCTATTTAGTCCCGACATTATTGTATAAAAAAACCCTATAAATTATTTTTTTAATAGTAAGCCTTAGTAGAATTGTTAAAAAAATAACCTCAAACTGCTCACGTAAAAATATATCGTGTCCTATAAAACGTGTTTGATGGACCTCGCGTTTTATATTTAATATTGGATAAATGTTATAATAAATATATGAAACTCGTGTTTCGTAAAACATGTGATCTAACATCATCTTTTGCATAACGCGAAGTTATCCTACACGACAGTTTGGAGGATTTTTTTAACTAATCTGCTACGGGTTAGTGTTCAAAAAAATAATTTATAGGATTTTTAATATAATAGCACCTTTATTCCCTCTATTTTATTTTGAAAGTTCTCTTTCCTTTTTTGATTAGCTATTTCTATCTTCTTCTTTTCTAAGTTTATTAGCTATTAATATATTGATTTGATATAATTTGATCCTTTTATTTTATGTTAAATTATTTTTTATTGTAGTAATGGCATTGATGTTTTACTAATATTTTATCGAATAGTTTAAGACACTTGAAAATCAAATAAATAATTTCAGCTAATAACTAATTTTACATGTCTTCTTAAGATATTTAATACCGAATTTAATTGGCCTCTCCTATATTAAAAACTAGTATAAAATCGAATTATATTAAATTAAAGTAAAACAAAAGGAAGAACATTTAAACCTTAGTATACTATAGGGACTAAACCCATAATTGCACCTTCATTCTTTTGTTGATGGTGATAATTTTCACAGTCTACGAGGCTGTTGACGGTAACGGACGGAAAAAGCAACGACTACAAGCGGAGTTAAAAAGTGACTTTTTAAAATTTAAAAATTGGGAGACATCATAGGCTAACAAAAAAAATGAATGTCCTTTGTTCTCTTATGTAATGTAAGAAGAGGGAGATAAACTAGTAAACTCATTTTCTTTTCCGATTTCATCCAAGGAATAAAAAATTACGAAATACTTCAATTATTAAACATATAGTTTTCAATTAATGAATTTTTAATCATTTTTATACATATTTATCTAATGTTTTTATTCTTTTATATTTTGTAATTGTGTTTGAAAATTGTAGTTATCTTTATAAGGTTATTTTATTTGGTAATTATAGGTAATAGCATCACCCTCTAGTCATATATTTTGAAAAACTAAACGAAGTAATCTCATTTATCTTTTTTAATAGAAGTAAATCATTTATGGTAGGCTCAATATAAAAATAAGTGACCAAATTTTATCTTGAAAAAAAATTTGGTGCTTAAACAATTTTTTGTTAAAAATTAATGTCTAACGTTTTCTCGGTTACACTTTTAGGTGCCTACCGTGATATTTTTATTTTTTTAATGATAAAAATATTATTTTTAATAAAAAAAACTTAATTTATTTACAATAGAACCCCAAAATTTAATGAAATTCTAAAAAAATCTAAAAAAATTAAAATATCTCATTTCAACCCCGTTACCAACTATCACCCGCCATCTCTGATCACTATCGTCATCATTGAACGGTCACCCACCCGTTGTCGGCCACCCATCGATCAATCTTTGCCATTACTGTCACTCAAATCCCCCAAAAATTTCTAAAATCCCTAACATACAAATTCTTAAAACTTTAAAATCTTAATATCCACGATGGAACGCCGGAGAAGCACCGATGGAGCGACGGTGAGGATATGTTTTGAGCAGAATTACACAGTGGTTCGAATGGCGGTGACAAAATTGCTTATGAACGTCGAAATCTATTGAAATCTATAATAATAACGACAATGGCTTAAAATTCTATGAACCTTTGAAGTTTTTCCATGGCCAACGGTAGCAGCTTACGATGAAAGGCCAACGGAGGTTTGATCGTGTAACGCCCGAATCTTGGGTTAGTAGTTCAAGTCAACCCGAGATTCATAAATCGAGCCTAAAAGACCTATTAGAATAGATTGGATCAAATTGAGTTGAGCCCAAGAGTCTGGGAATAGTGATGATTGCAATATGAGATGAAAAAAGAGGAACTAGAAGTGCAATTTACCTATTACTGGAATCAAAGAATGAAAATATCTTATTTTATATGATTCTCACATGATCCACTCCCCTAAACTTATTAAACACTCTTCCTTTTTCTTCATCTTTTCTCTATCTTTTCTCTCTTCTTTTTCTATCAAGTTAAAGGCAAAAAGGTAGAAGCTTTAAGGATTTTAAGTTTAGTTTGGTTTAACCAAGGTAAGAATATTAATCCCTACCCTTCAAGCTTTAATTTAAACCCCATATCTCACGTTTTGGTTTTGGTTTCATAAAATGGGTTTTAGGGAGGTTTAAGGGAATCAAGTGGTCCAAGCTCGTTTTTAGTGGATTTAAGTTATTTAGAGTGTTCTTAACACCAATCCAAACTCCTAAATAAGTTAGTAATACATTTTTCTTGCATTTGATTAGTGAAAGAAATGGGCGAGAGCTCCAAGGCTAGAGGTAAAGAAAAAATGAACCTTGGTTGATTTGAAAAATATTTTAGCAGTAAAAGAAACAAGGTAACTCATTTACAAGTCCTTCATACCATTTGTGGTCCTTAGAAATGCATTCTAGCTTTAGAGTTGAGTTTGAAGCATGTTGAGTATTTTCATGGTAGATTCTATGTTTTAGAGTTTTAACATGTTTTCAAGTCTTATTTATGACCCTTTTTTATCACATAAAACATTAATAATGACTATGAACCTCAAAATAACATTCTAGGTTAGTCTAAGTGTCCAATTCGTGCTCAAATAGGGCATTTCCGAGGGTGAGTATCGATATTGGAAGAATAATACCGATATTATTCTTATGAAAGGCAAAAATAAGATAATTTTAGGAGAGTATTGATACTAAGGGTTCATTTTCAAGACTTGTCATGTGGGTATCAAAACTATTTTTCCAGTGTACAATTTTGGTATCTGTACTCTAGGGAGTATCGATACCAAGGGTAGATTATCGATACTCCCCATAGGAGTATTGATACTTCTTATTTTATTTCAATAAGAATTACCAGTAGAGTATCGATACCTTGAGAGGAGTATCAATACTAAAAGAGGCGATATCGATATTGAAAGGTTAGCATCGAACCATAAAGCATTTTTGGGATTATTATTTTAAGAGACTTTAAGAAGGAATGAGGTTTCCCAATAACTCTATAATTCCTCTCAAATAAGACTACAAGTGAGAACAAGAATAATTATTACTTACAATTAGAAACGAGATAAAGTAGGGCGACATAAAACTAGCCTTGACTAAATACTTGGGAAACGATCAGGACACCCGGGTTACTTTCGTAAATGATACTAGTATCGAGAAATAGAATCAATCCGGATATCCTTAGGTAGTGCACATGGCACTTAAAATTAACTAACTAAAGTCGAGGCCCAACACTCTCGAGGGGTGGGTTAGTCGAGGGAGTTGTGTCCGATGTAGAGATTACAGGCCTCATCCTTGATAGACTAGAGGGGTGCGTGAGCTTCGAGATGTAGAAGCCTCAGCCGCACAATGATGTCTACCATAGAGTAGAGAGTGAGTATATAAATATACTCACTATTGCATTATACTTGATAACTTGAGCATTTGATGAACACTTTTAGTATAATTTAGTTGTTAGTATGACACTAGGCAAGTGAACTAAGTGTTTGTAATTTGCTTCCTTACACAGATCAGTAGGAGGAGCATTTGAGGAGCCATTTAAGCAAAAGAGATCAAGACCGAGTTTAGAGAAGAGTACGTCTCGAGTTATTTCTTTATAGGGCATGTATATTTATAGACCCTACTTGTATATTCAAGTCGTAAATTTATTTGTAAAGTTGGTCTGTATATTTTTTATATATCTATTTTGAGAGCTCCTTGATGTAAAACTTTATTTATACTTGATGCATGAATTTTTTTATTTGAAATGATTTTAAAATGGTCGTTTTTAATTAAGAAATTAAGAAAAAAAAATTGGGTTAAACTCTGGTGGTTCTGTGTGGCATTCTAATCGATCGATTGTGTGTCGTACCGATTTATAGTGTCACAGATCGGGGGTCGACGTTGATGCTAACGATGGTGGCGGTGACGGTCACGACTAGTCGGCCGATGACCATGGAAGGGGAAAGGGGGAAGGAAGGGGTCTGCAGCTTCACGGGGTTGTTTTTAATAAATAAAATCTAATTTTATTTTTAATTTTTTTAAAAATAAATTCTTAAATTACCAAGGCTTAACGCATGTCACTTAACGTTAAATTTAACGACCGTTACAGTCTAGGCACTTAAAAGTACTCCGAATAAACGTTATGCACTTAATTTTAGCGAAAAGTTCTTTAGGTACTAAAACGTTTTGCCTATATAGTATTACATTACTAAGGATAATTTAAAATTACTCAAACTAAGCACACCTTATAATATAGAGAAAATAACCTCAGTGACCAAAAATGTCTTATAATATACGATTTTAACCAACTTTTTTTGGATTTGCCAAAATGACCAACTAAATCGCAATGCGATCGATAATTCGCAACGCGATCTCCGGTATCGCAAATCAGTTTCCAGATTCGCAACGCGAACTTCGACTATCGCATTGCGATTTATTCCAAGTTCGTTGCGATCGTCGAAGTTCGCATTGCGATTTATTCCAAATTCGTTGCGATATTCCAAGTTTGCGTTGCGATTTATTCCAAGTTCGTTGCGATAGTCCAAAATCGCAACGACGGTATTGCATTTGTTTCTTAAGAATTTTCTCTAAAAAGATAGTATTCACGCGGACATGTCGAAGACACGTATTACCACGACAACGACAACGACCACGACCACGACCCGACCCGACCCGAGACGAGATGGACGGCGGCGGCGCGCGAGAGTTTCCCTTGTTCTCTATCACTCAACAAGGAAGTGGGAAAGCCAAGTCTTAAATACCATTCCCAATAGTGTTTCCAATACTATGTGGGATTGAGCATTACCAACACTTGTTCCCAATACTATGTGGGATTGAGCCTTAAATAGTGATATTATTTTTGAATGTTTTGCTTAAAATTGCAATAATCGCGATTGATTGTAGATTGACTTTTAATTATGACATATTTAATCGTATAATACTAATGCAATTGGTTGCTGATTCAGTTATTTTAAGGTGCATGATTGTTAATTGTTTCCTGAATAATCACATTGTATTGGAAACAAGTGTTGGTAATGCTCAATCCCACATAGTATTGGAAACACTATTGGGAATGGTATTTAAGGCTTGGCTTTCCCACTTCCTTGTTGAGTGATAGAGAACAAGGGAGACTCTCGCGCGCCGCCGCCGCCGTCCGTCTCGTCTCGTATCGGGTCGGGTCGTGGTCGTGTGTTTAAAAGTTTCAATATTTTCACAAGGTTTTGTAATTTTCTTTAAAGTTTCAAAATTGCATGTGCATGTGGCCTTTATTGCATGTTTTTAAAGCTTCCAACAACTATAACTCATCCTCAACGGTAATAAACGGTTAGCAACTCATTCCACACAATAAAAACACTTCAATGACACTTGAAGAAGGTTATTGCACCTATCCAAGCTTAAAGATCAAGAGAAAAGAGTTTACATTCTTATTTCCTTCATTTTTCTCTTGTACATAAGTGTATACACTTCAATGACACTTGAAGAAGGTTATTGCACCTATCCAAGCTTAAAGATCAAGAGAAAATGGTTTTCATTCTTATTTCCTTCATTTTTCTCTTGTACATAAGTGTATAGAGCTTAATTGTATCTTCTATTATTATTTTGGTAAGTTTAAATCTTTGTAAACACCTACCTTGTGAGGTATTCTTGTTTAGCAATTATTCTTTCTAAAAGGGGAGAGGTTTTAGTTGAGCCTAAGAAAAACTAGAGTTGTAAAGGTTACTCTTTGTCCAAGAAAAAGAAAGAACAAATTAGTGAATTTGTTGAAATCCTTCATGTGGAGCTAAAGTAGTCGATGTAGACTTTGATAGAGAAAGTTGAACCATTATAAATCTTATGTCTAATTCTTATCTTTTATTGTTTTCACACCAATGATTCTTAAAGGTCAATGCACTCCTTCTTGGTGATTTTTTGTTTATCGATCGAACCTAACAGGTATGTTTAACAACTCGACAAGATGTGAGGAAGAAGATCTTGAATCGGACAAAGAAGAGAAGATTGAAGATGATGCATCTCTACAATCAAAATCAATGAAGAATTGAAAGAAAAGATTAGGAAACCATAGAGGAGCATTACTCATTAAACTGCTAGGCAAAACCACCGCTTACAAAATCTGAATTTAAAAAATCACATCTATGTGAAAGCTAAAAAGTTCATTCGATTGTATCGACATGGGTAAAGGCTTTAACGCCGTTAAATTTCAAAACTCAAATGATAGGATCAAAGTGTTAACAGAAAATTATGGATCATTATCGAACTGTTCAAATGTTGAGACCAAAATTTACGGTAGAGAAGGCAAATATTGCGTCCACCGTAGTCTGGATACATATCCCAGGCCTGCCTATCAAATATTCCGATGAGGGTATCTTAGTTAATATTGGGAAACTTGTGGGTACACCATTAAAAGTAGACTACCGGACAGCTTGGTCCACGAGAGGGAGATTACATTTAACCATATAAAACTGCTATCCTGATTGAAGTTTATGCTATTATCTCTTTGAAGCAAGTACCATATGCATCACGAAAGCGGAACATATTCGAGTTTAAAACTCATTCATCATGATCTTTGAAATTAAGATATAATATTATTGTCTGACTTTTGTTTTTTCATTTTTAGAAAAAAATGTTGCATTAACTTAAGTAACACTGAACCAAAGACGTCAAAGCCTTTGAAATAGATGAAATGGGATACTTGTTCAAACGCTTGTTAGTTTGATAAGTATTTGGTGTTGATATTTTAACTCTTGTCTTGTCTACCCTAATTTAGCTGCTGCTTATACCTGCAGATATGGGAACCTATATACTGAACTGAATGTTGCTATCAGCGGTATTCATACCCATGTGGGTCCTGGTGGTTATCTCCAATATGTGGTGTACATCGTTACATCCCTTGGCTTTGTTTGTCGGTCATTTGATGTCCTCGTAGATGGCATCGAGAAAAGTATTGTACAAGCTCACGAAAATCTCCAACCTGGATCTATTTTTGTGAACAAGGGTAAGGAACATGAAATATGCAGTTTATTGATTCTGGCAACATATGTTCTCAGCTTGAAGTTTTCTGAAATTGTTTGGTTTTATCTTCATGTGAATTCCACCCTGTTCTGTATATTAGAGGTGTATGCATTCGGTTATACTTAAAAATTATTGCTTGTCAACAGGAGAGCTATTGGATGCTGGAGTAAACCGTAGTCTGAGTGCCTATCTCATTAACCCTGCATCAGAGCGCAGCAAATATAAATACAATGATGATAAAGAAATGACCCTTCTAAAGTTTGTAGATGACCAGTGGGTAGCTTCAACTGGTTTGCGACTCATGGAACATCAATGAGCCGCACAAACTCATTGATCAGTGGGGATAACAAGGGTGCAGCAGCACGATTTATGGAAGATTGGTTTGAGAAGTACAGTAGTAAAAGGAATGAACTGAATACTGATGGAATACCTCGAAGAGTCTCGGACATCATTTCCAGCAGTCATCATAATCGTAAGTTTTTAGCTTTCAGTTTCGATAACTCTGCATTGACTTGAAAGATTATTTATCAGATCCATAACTTGTAGCTCGAACTCCTTGATGTGCTGGCTGGGTCTGTGTAATATTTCTTTAATGTCTTTCTGATGTAGACCATGAGTTGCTGGAGCCTGCTGCGTCTTTCCAGTCTTCTCCTGGTAGGCCTGCAACCAAGACATCAAGCACTGCTAGACGTGTCAGGAATGCTCTTAGACAGGCTGATAAACCAGGATTTGTGTCTGCATTTGCCAAACAAATTGTGGTGATGTTAGTCCCAATGTACTTGGAGCATTTTGTACCGACACTGGTCTTCCTTGTGACTTCAATCATAGTACCTGTGGTGGAAAGAATGAACTATGCTATGGCAGAGGACCGGGGTACTATACCTCTGCCTGCTATGCTCGCTTATGTCATGCCATATATGTTGTGGCTGAGATCTAAAATTGCATTTTGCGTTTTATATGGCAGTTATCCTGATGAATTTGAGAGTACTCGTATTATTGGAGAGAGACAATTCAATAAAGCTGTGGATCTGTTTAACAAAGCATCTGAGCAATTAAAAGGAAAGGTCGACTATCGCCATACATTTCTAGACTTTTCCCAGCTTGAGGTTACAATACCTAAAGCAGGAGGTGGTTCCGAGGTAGTTAAAACATGTCCTGCTGCAATGGGATTTGCTTTTGCAGCAGGAACAACTGATGGCCCTCTGGCATTTGATTTTAAGCAGGGAGATGACAAGGTGATCTAAGAATGCATGAAATATAAGTGCAGCTTTTAGTTTTTCCAGGCCTAATGTTTTCCTACTATGTACGATTAATGTTGTTGGAATGTTATGTCAGGGAAACCTTTTCTGGAGGCTCGTGCGCGACTTTCTTAAAACTCCAGATAAAAAACAAGTTGATTGTCAGCATCCAAAGCCCATCTTGCTAGATACTGGTGAAATGAAGTAGCCATATGATTGGTCGGTAAGTTGCAACAATATCTCAGGGGGCATATGTCCAACCAAGTCTTCGTAACGTGAAAGCGATATGCCATAACACGAGCTTTACTTAAACGCCTGATGAAGTATTTTTGAATCATTTGACTTATAGACTTCTCTGGTGTCTTCTGTTATGTCTAAAACAATGCTTGCAGTTCTTTTTCCATAAGTTCACTGATGACGCGTTTGCTTCATTCGTAATCTTGGCAGCCTTCAATACTTCCAATACAGATTCTTCGGATTGCGCAGCTAGTCATTCTCAGTGTACCTGGAGGTAGTAGTTTTTCTCCTTCTCTATCATCACTTTTCATTTCGAATTGAATATTTACTACCATTTCTTGATGTTACCTTTTGAGCACTGTGTTCCTTTTCTTTACTATGTGCAATTATAAGGATGAATTCTCACCATTTTATTTCAAGCAGAATTTACGACAATGTCTGGAAGGCGTCTTCTTGATGCTGTAAAAACCGTGCTTACAAGCAGTGGTCATGGAGAATTCGGTAGTAATATTCGTGTCACTATAGCTGGGTTGACTAATACATATTCACAGGATATTACTACGTTCGAGGAGTACCAAGTTCAGAGATATGAGGTCAGTGCCAAATCAGTGGTACTTTCATGGATAATTTCCCAAATGTTAACATTTATTGGCTATAGAAAACATGTGAATTTCCGGAATAGTGACTGCGATTTCGTTTGTGTTCGGAATTTCTAATCTCGTATTTGTTATTTGTCTAGTTCTTTTACAAGTTCTTGTTTCTTAGGGAAGGAGTTCCAGAAGCTCGCAAGTTCTCTTATCAAAGGCCAACCTGTTGAACCAGGCCTGCATCCTCCCAATCTTCTAGAGAATTAACTAGGTTTTCTTCCCCCTGTCGTAATGGACTCTACTCCTCCTGGTGCAAATTTCGGGGACGTCAGCTCTGATGTTCGCTAACTCAACTTTCAAGAGAGGTAGCACAGTGACTGTTGTCTTCTGGTCAGCTTTCCCCAGGAACGATCTCATGACAGAAGGTACATTTGCCCTCGTTGAGATACCCCGAGGGAAAGACACATGGGTGCCAACTTACGACGATGATGATTTCTGCCTTCGGTTTAAATGGTCAAGACCTTGGAAGCTAAGCTCCCGAAGTCAAGCAACCATTGAATGAACAATTCCTCCATCTGCCTCGCTAGGAGTTTACAGAATAAGGCATTTCGGAACTGCGAAACGGCTTCTGGGATCAATTCAGCATTTCACAGGTTCATCCAGTGCTTTTGTGGTAGCATGATGAAATTGGTCAAACCATTTGTATATGCACGGTAACTTAAAACTTTTAACTTATTTGCGCTCTATATGTAACGAGTTGCCATTAAGCTATATCTTTACTACGGCGAATCAAAATGTGTACCTCTAATGCTTTTGTGGTTATACATCACACCTTCTACTAAATATGTTAGGTTCTAAGCTTTGATTCTAATATTGTGCATTTCATATTTTCTTATCTGTTCAGATATCAATTTATTAAAAAAATGATATATATATATATATAACTTATAGGCACACGTTGATTGATACATGTACAAATGTTGTTTAATTCTTATAACATGGCTGAAGGGCGGACCATTGTTTCATGTCTTGACTAGGGATGGCAATAGATTTTGGACTCAACCCGAATCCGTAGAGTCATATTCGTTTTATAAGGTTGAATCTTAAAATTTTGGACCAGACCGAATCTGGAGTTGTATTGAGACTTTAGTTTTTTGAGACTTTAGTTTATCGTTTTTTATTATATTATTAGTTGTATTAAAATTAATATTTATTCCATTAGAGATATAATGTGAAATTAATTAATAACAGATTTATTGCATTAAAAAATAAGTCGAATGATCATTTTTTTAAAAACCCATTTTGAACCTAGATCCGTGAGATCCATTAAATATGGATCTAGGTTCCAAATTTTTAAACCTATGGATCCAGGACGAGTCTAGATCCAAGATGTGAAAATAAATTTGAATCTAGATCTAGCTAGATTTGGTCCAAATCCAATCCGTTGCCATCCCAAGTCTCGACTATTGATGTACATTGGTGCAACGGCAGGACGAGCCCAAAAGCCAACTGCTGAAAAGGGGCGTTTTCTCTTCCACGAGAATGAAATTTTGACATTTTCCATTTCCATTGATTAAAATGGGAGGCACCAATGTCGGTATTGTCCATATTATAACCACACCCTTAGGACCTCAATGTTAACTGGATATTATCCTTTCTGCAATCCAGCTATTCAAAGCCATATCATCCACAAAGCTCAGATGGAACAAGGATAAATAATAAAGGGAACACGTAATTTATAACACGCATGAGAAAATCCAAGCACATAAGAGAAATGTTATCATCCATCTAAATGCTAGGCTACATGTTGAAACCCTCAATAAACATCAATGACGATCAAACACAACAAGTTCAATGCCAAAATCAAGTTAAACTTGTGGCTTAGTCTCCTCCTCGTCTTCTTCAATTTTGGGTGCCAAGTAGAACCTGATATAACCCATCTCAGCTATCTTATACTCGACCACAACCGGCAGCTCCGAAGACAAGCTGATTGTCACTGTGCTCGACAATGGAGTTGCCTTCGTGAATGAATTCATGTACCTCAATGCAAATGTCAATGATACTGGCTCATTCATCTCTATAATTGTTGCTTCTTCCGGCTGCAATTTTTCCATCCAGAAATCAACAAGATGTCATCAAATTACAATACTTGCAGGGGGAAAAAAGGAACGAACACAATGGACCAAGGCCAAAGGAAATACTTTATCTACAGTGGTATTTTGCCTAAGAACAATATTTGCAGTTCCGATGTCGCCCCTTGTGGAAAACTTGACACCTTCCTTAGTAACAGAGATGACAACTGCAACAACATCAGAGAGAATTAACATCTCCAATCAATTAAAAATATAAAAGGGGATACCAATGGATCCATAAATTATAAATTCTTAAAATGCAAAAATATTTTAGTACCGGTATCACCAATGCTTGCAAGATCCTTACAAATCCTTGCAAATTCAGCCGAAGGCATCCTAACAATAGCATGGTACTCTGCTTCTGGGATTCCAAGGTGTTCACTATCGATATCCATTAGCTTCATCTCAAAATCCGATATCTTATCTTGAGCTTTAATCCATTAGCACATGCATAAAGAAATGTACTCAAAATGTCAGTTCAACACTACATAAAAAAAAACATTGGCAAGTCTTTTGACACAAAAAATTGGGGAACGTCTAATGTTATTACAATTGAACAAGCACAAAGAATATCCATCTTGCTTTCGAATTAGGACAAGTGGTATATAAACATTCTAATCTTTTGTTTATCTTCCATAACCCGTAAAGAAAGAAAGAAATTACCAATTACCATAACTACTGAAAATAAACAATATTTTCACAGTTTACATAGCTCCCTATAGTTTTCCATCATTTTCCAGCAATCAAAGACATGGATTCTTTTCCAAACATAATCGTTAAATAGGATAAAACCGCAATTAAACACTCAAAAACACAAATTCGCAATGATCCCGTATCCCTGGACGCAAAAAGATAAATCCAAATAACCTCAAAACCCAACTCAAAGAAACATGAGCAAAGTATCCAGAAAAGTAAATAACTTACTGGGGCTCTCAAACATGAAAGTAACAGTATCACCACCATCGTCAGCCTTGATTGTGATGATATCATCATTTCCGGCGCATTTAAGCATCTTGGACATGTTACCGAGATTCATTCCCATGGAGATGTTCCTATCGCAACGATAGTGTTCGAACCCTTCCGATCTCAGCAAGAGAGCCACCAGAGCCACGTGACTGGAGTCCATGGCCTGCAATGAAAATCCCGTCGCCGAACAGTCGAAGTTGGCATCGTTGACCAAGTCCTTAATCGCTTCCAAGACTTTCTTTAGAAGCGAACCTTGAACTAGCCTGAGCTCCAGCATTTTGGAGGGTTTTTTTTGCTACTTTTGGGAGAGATAATGGCTAGCTAGGGTTTTTAGTGATAAAGCGAGAATACTATTGGGTGTTTATAGAAAAGCGGAATTCTAAGGTTCAACTGGCGGGGCTTGATGCTCTTGATTCCCGCCAAAATGTAAGGGTTTATATCTATAGAAAACAAATTTTGATTTAAAATATTAATTATCTTATACTAGTTAATATGTATATATATAAGTCGATATTAGCTTAAACATATTAAAATAATTAACACACTAAAATTTTGATTCAAATCACCTTCACTACTATCGTTGGAGCTCAAATTTGAAACTTCTAAGAATAACAATTATTTCTTCAATTGTTAAGATAATTTGATTCGTACAAAATACCACTACATTTATCCAATGAAATCATTTGATGATTTCATCTTTATATTTTATATGATATTTCTGTTTTTTCCTTACATGTTATATATACATAATATATCATGCGTGCATTGTGTAACATTAAATGTTACTGCATTAAAGTGATGATTTCATCTTAATATTTTTTTGATTAATTTTTTACCATGTCACTAATCATAGTAGATCATTATGTTAATATTGTGTATCGTCACATCAATATTATAATAGTCAATGATAGAAACCATTGATTAAATGGTCATATTAAATGTAAAAATAGTTATTACAATAATTTTTTAAGAAGTTTGAGTATCTCATTTATCAATAAACCAAAGAACAATCAATCATATAATGAAGGAATGAAAAAGATGAACAAAGGTATTTGTATTACTGTGAGTACAAGAATACAAGAGGCCCAACTTATATAAGCCTGCCAAATTAGCTAACTCAGCTTCTAGAAAAAGCTAAAACAGAATAACCAATTTAGAAGCAGTTTAACACTCCCTCAAGGTTTAAAAAGGACATGGATTTTCTCTAATGGTGGACTTAACCTAAGAATTAAGTTTTGATCTGATAGGACTACCGATTTACTTGTAAAACTCATTATTTGTCTGGGAAATTTCTGACAGTAACTTTTTAACTTCTTAGAAGTTACGATCTAAATTTCTTATTTCTGAACAACTCCTGAAAAGTATTTTTTTTCGAAAGCACTCTATATGACTGAATTTATTAAAAATGACATAAATACACCAAATATGTAACACCTTAAATCAGTACGACATACAATCGACCAATCAAAATGTTATACGGAACCACTAGAGTGTTTAACCATTTTTTTTTTCATTTTAAAATGAACATTTGTAACCACTCATGCTAAAAATAAATCAACCATAATTTAAATAAATAGTTTTCATTAGAAAATCCCAAAATAATATTTAAATCATACAGACCATAGTTTAAAATGAGTTATGACTCATACAAAAATATACAAATTGAGGTTTACAATTATTTATGCCCTCTAAAGATGAACCTGAGACGTACTCTACACTATATGGGTCTGGGTCAATGTTGTTAAAAACTCCTCGGACTGCTCCTTGACTAACCTGCGTAAAGAAACAAATTCCAAATATTGAACTAACTAGCCTAGTGTCACACTAACAACTAAGTCATACTAAAAGTGTTCATGTCATGCTCAAGCTAACTAATAACTGCAATAGTGAGTATACTCGTATATTGCATTATCTACTCTATGGTAGATACTGTGGTGCGGCTAAGGGTTTTGCATCTCGGAGCTCACAAACCCCTCTAGTCTACCGAGGTTGGTTGCCCAGAATCTCTGCATCGGTCAACCCCCTCGACTAGCCTACTCCTTGAGTGTCGGACTTTGCGGCCAAGCTAGTTAGATTTAAGTGCCTCATTCACTACCTAAGGATATATTTGGACTGAATCTATACTTTCGATAATGTTGGCATTTTCTAAAGGAACTTGGATGTCATGATCGTTTCCCGAGTATCATCCAAAGCTATTTTTATGTCATCCTAATTGATCTTGTTTCTAAGTGTAATATTAATATAATTAATATTCTCACTTGTAGTCTTATTTGATTATATAATGAAGAGTTTGGGTACCTCAAGTCTAATTCCCTTAAAAACTGACATGTTTGCCCAAAACAGACTTAAAGTATCGATACTAGCCCAAGAGTATCGATACTCCTACAAAAGTTTCGATACTTTATATCATTATCGATACTTTTAAGCATTATGGACTGCTCAGTTTCAATACTTTATGGGAGTTTCAAAACTATGACCCAAAGTTTCGAAACTCTTAAAAGAGTTTCGATATTCCTACCTAGAAAACACGATTTTACCCAGAAACCAAAAACAAGTATCGATATTATCCCTATAGTATCGATACTCTACCTAAAGAAGTCATAAAACAAGCACGAAAAACTCTATTTTTCAATCCCAAAGACCTTATTGAGGTGCCCAAACATGCTTAAAGTTTTATTTGATCAACAAGGGTCATAATAGAGGCTTTAAACACATTTATAACTCTAAAACAAAAATTTCACCATGAAAATGCTTATCATGCTCAACTCAAACTTTAAACTATCTTGAACTTCTAATAACTCACTAAGAGTATAGAAGAGTTGTAAATGTATTATCTTGCTCCTTGGATGGCTAGAAACTTTCTCAACTCACTCAATTTTCAACTTTTCTTTTCCTTTAACTCTTGAGCTTTATCCTATCTCATTCACTAAATAAAATGAGAAAATGGATTACCAATCCATCCAGGGGTTGAATAACACCTAAACAAACTTTGTTGAACCATGTTTTATAATATTTTGATATAACAAATTAAGGAAAAATGTTTTTGGGCTTGGTTGAATTTATTCAAAGTTTTCAAATATAATTCAAAGTCCATTAAAAGTGAATTTGAGCATAAACTGATTAACAAACTCCCTATAACTCAAAACTTAGCTAGAATCCATAGATTCCGACAAACCTCTCAATACCCATTTTTGGTTCTATGCATAAAACTAATGAAATGGAACTTAAAACAAAGCTTGGAGGATGAAGATTGACATTCTCACCTTACTTTCACCACACTGGACTTGACATGCTTCAACTCTCACTTGGAATGGAAGATGGAAGAAAGAATAATAGTATTTGGTAAGAAGATAAAGGGGATTGGTTCACATAAAAACAAAATATATGAGAGGGTTTTCACCTTTCAAAATTAACCATAGGTAAACTACACTTTTAATCCATAAAATTTCTAATTTACACAATACATATAACTAACCACCAAAACTCTTGGGCCCTAACTCAAGCCCAAAAACAATAAACTTGGTCCACTATACTTTAGGGTCCATTTAGCTCAAACTTTGGGTCTCGGGTTGACCCAAACTACTAATATGTGTTTCGGGTTGTTACAAAATACCCCCGAGCTTTAAAATAACCAAAATACCATCGAGTTCTGAAATGAATAAATACCCTCATGACTTGGATTAAGTGAAATACTTTGGATAAGTTATGGAAATATCGATTAAGCTTTAAATGTTGTATTGGCCACAAGGTTTATGTAGTACGACCTAGATATGTCAGTTATTTCTAATACCCATTTAATACGAGAATAAAACTAAATAAATGATGTACGAATGCAATTGAATATCCTTGGTATCCGTGTAAGAAAGTTAAGAAGATAAATTTTTCAACTTCAAGGTGCAATGGAATTAATAAATCAACATCCGTGAAGTGTTTCTATCGGAGTTCTGGGTATATACCATAATAATGAGACCTATGTAGTTCGATTTGACTTGGGAGTCGATAAAGCTATTATAAATCTTGAATACTACAAATTTTTATTTATCCTTATAAGTCGTCTTGCCAAAGTTTCTTCAAGAATCAAGAGACTAAAATGCCTTTCATGCCTGAATATTGGAACCTTTATGATATATCTAAAATCATGAATAACCCTGATGTCATAGTTCCAGAATACTCTGCTAATGTATCTGGAACCTAAATTACCCGATGTATCAGCTCTTGAATGTCTGATTTGATCTGTTAGCTATCGAACCCTTTAATAGAGATCTCAATTCTGAGCTCAGTTTGAATTCTATCTGAAGTTCATCATTCATTTTTCTTATAATTGTCAAGTTCTCACGAGAACTAAATTGGGCCCTCTAGTGTGTTCCTACTGGTGTTACAGTACTGTTTTAAACTATATGTCTGAAATATTTTAAAAATTAAAATGATATTAATACTCAGACCGTATGACATCTATTTTACTATATGCTTTGACTTCTGATATGTGGTTTCTGTATATTTCCAACATGATCTCTGGTTACAGTATTTATGTATTTGATTCTGGAATTTGGCATGAATTAATGTTTTGTAAACTAAACTATTATTTTCACTATCATTGGGGGTATGATTAGAGGAAGTATTTTAGGCATAGTCTCTTACTACTAAGACCTTACCGTAGGCACATCTACTTTATGTTCAGGCTAAGACCTTACTGCATACACCTCTGCTTTATACTCAGGCTAAGACCTTACCACAGGTCTTTATGCTAGCAATATAAGGTCCTTCTTGGCATATAGGTAGATGTATAGTTCAAGGGAACCCACACATAATGGCATTCAGATGGAGGATAGTTAGTTGATGATTTTTAAATTAAAATTTACCATCTCTTTAAAAGTCTATTTTACTGAAATAAATTATGTTTTATTTTTCTGTACTGATGGGACACACTAAACTCTTCAACCCAGCCTCTGAGATATTTTTTTGTCTGAGAGCTTCCGATCTAGATATTTCCCAAAAGTTATTCTAAGGTTCTATTGATCAATTTCAACCCTTCTCTGGAACCTATAGATACTGACATCATTAAAGAATTTTCATGTATTACTTATATATATTTGTCCTTTAGCATCATTTGGTAGTTCTGTATTATTGAGCATTCCCAAAGATTATTCTGCCACTTACCATTTCATGTTAAAGGAAATATTTATGTGCTCTTATCAACATCAGTTGGCAAGATCCTCCGAGTTGTTTGTGGAATACGACATTTGTGATTAGGAGCGTGTAAGTTAAAGTTGTTTTTGTATCTGTCTAAAACTTGTTTTTACACTATGTATTAACGAATTCTATTTTAATGTATGAATTTATTTATATATATATTAAGATTAATTCATGATTTTCCATATTTAATTTGTTAAAGATTTTTTTCATCGAATTTTCAGAATAGGTCGCTTTGGTGGCCCTAATATTGCATTTTGGATTGAATTGGGTCCTCTGTATCGGTCTGAAAGTGTTACAAAACTCATCTCAATAGTATATCTCAAAAGAAACTAAATTTCACACCTAGGGATGGGCATGTGACCTGAACCCGACGGGTTCTGACACGACTCGATTGAGTCGGGTTTTTTGTAGAAAATCAGGCTCGGGTCGAGTCAGGTTTTTATAAAGGTGATGTTCGGGTCGGGTCAGATTTTGGTTTAGGGTGAAAAATACCCACCCGACCCGACCTAAAAAAAATAATTTTACCTTATACATTTAGGAATAATTACAATAATATACTTCTATATATTATCTTTTTCAATTAAATCACTGTTTTTATTGAATAAAATAATATTTTTTATTATTTTAGGTCGGGTCGGATCAGATTCGAATTTTATCTAAAAAAGTTGGGTCAGGTTCGGGTTGGGTGGAGGGTGTATATTTTTGGGTCAGGTCGGTTAAAGGATGTAAAATTTTTGGGTCAGGTCGGGTTGGCCGAAACCCAACCCACGCCCAACCATAGTCACACCTTAATTTAGAGGTTATTTTTTTTAATTTTGGGGATTAAATTAAAATTTTGATTAAATTTGAACAAAATTTGTAAATCATGAGTAACTCAAAGACTTGAAGAGTGATTAGACCATTTTCCAAATATATTGAATTTAAAAGCCTCCCACCTTTATTGAGACTTCCTCAAATAGCAAACCCCAATCTTTTCCTCCCTACTTTTATTCTTATATCTCTCTTTCCTCCAAAAAACTTTAAAAGTCATTTCATCATCGATCGTAGCTCCGTTTATCTCTCATCTCATATGATCGTGATCCTGGTGTTATCCCGAATTGACTAGTGGTTTCAAATTTATTGTAGTCGTCAACGCCTAATATGTGAAGGAAAATAAGTTTCTGGAGTTATGAAATCAAGCTCTCTGTCATTCACCTTCGTAAATCAAGCTTAGTAAGTAACTCAAAATCTTATTATATATATATATATTTTAAATTTTCAAAAAAAATATCACATCTCCTGATGTCGCATGCTCCCCTACGCGTAGGGCTCCTCTACCACCTAGGGGATGCTTTTGGAACCGGGTCGACCTGACCTGTACTCGTCAATTCTACCTAATCTTGTAGTCCAAATCACAATCGATCCAAACCCAACTGGCTCAACCTAGGTAAACCAGATCGAACCTATCTAGCCGTATCAAAATAAATTGGTTCAATCAGACCAATCCAATCGAGTCGAGCTTAGCTAAGCCACAATGAGTCGAACCGAGCCACGTCGTATTGAGCTAAGTCATATCGAGTCATTGTCTACTCATTAACCGTTAACTATCACCGTTGACCATTGACCATCATTATTGACCATTGACCACTACCACTGACGGGCGTTAACTTTTTCAAAAAATTATTTCTTGATGTTTTTCAGCCTAAGTACGATTTTCTATTTCGTTTTGTCAATTTCTGACCCTAAAAGCCTCGAAATACTATTAACCCAAAAATGCCTTAGAATTCTTAATATTTTTGCATGTTTATTGGGTATTGAATTTATAACTGATTTGAGATTATATTTTTATGAAGATACTTATGTTTCCCCTAATCGATGATCTACTATATCTAGTACTTCTCATCTAGTAGATCCATACGATTTGCTTACTTCAAGAGTTACTCATAGATTTTCATAAATTGTTTAAATAAAGGTTATAGTTTATTATTTTATGATAGTGATATAATTTATTTCAATTCATAGGATCTAGCATTATCATAGATCGTGATAGACATATCCAGTAGTAAATATCAAATGTCTCAAACTGATACATATGTGTTCTTGATGGTGTTAAATTACTATTTTGAGATATTTGTCTAAATTGCTATGAACTTTTGGTGATGTTGAATATTTTAATGGCATGATCTCTGATTTATTTTATATCGTTGATTAGACTATTGGTTTACTATATATTTTTTGCATGATCTCTAGTTATTGTATTTTTCTGAATATGATTTTTAAACCATGAACTATTTTCATGTTTTGATATTAAACTGTTGTTTTTACTTAAAATATATGCATATTATTATTATCATGAGGAGTTGTTGGAGGATGTATCTCATGCCTAGTCTATGACTTGTAAGACTTACCACAAGTTCTTCTGCTTTGTGCACATGGTAAGTCTTTACCGCATGTTCTTATGCTACAAGTATAAGGTCCTTACCAGATGTACATGGGACTGTATGATACAAGGGGAACCTATACATTATGGTGCTCGAATGGAGGTAGTGTTCATGTTTTTAAAATATGTTTTAAAAAATTAATTTTTACCGAAGTATGTTATTTGTATTTCTTTCTGTATATACCGCAAGGAGCACACTGCTTTTTGGTTCACTCTTTCATTTTTAACCTTTCAGATATTACATTATCGATGTATATATCTACGTGCCCTTTTTGTTATATTTTGGTGACACGAGTTTTTATTGTTGTCTATATATATATTACCATATTTTGTTATGGGCAAATTTTGATGTGATTTTTTATGATAGTATATTTACGTGTTTATCGATATGGATTTTACAGGGTAACCATTTTCATAATATTCTATTTTATTCGTATTTATTCACTTTTATTGATTTTAATAATGTTTTAAAACATGAAAGGATTTCTGAATACGATATGTGACTGCCTAGATTTAGTCATAACATCTGGGTTGGGTCTAGATGGTTACATTTGGTAGTATCAAAGTTTTTTATTTTAAACACTCAGACTGTGGATGAATCATAAATACTATATTTTCAAAAGATATTTTCTAATATTATGAAAATAAACCGAGAAAAGGAAATTGTTTTATTAAAACATCGTGTCACCTTATTTTACTAGTTTTAAATAAATTCGAGATTTTTATACCAATCTAACTTAGGTTTAAATCCTTTTATGTAGAGCCTCGTAGACTAGTTAGATGAGCGCTAGTCGATATTGTAGGTGAGGATGTGGTTGTGGTCGTAGGTGAAAAACTCGACCTACTATTTTTATAGATAATACGATGGTAGCTAAGGAACTTTTTGTTCTATGTGTAGATCTGTTGACTTATCGAGACGATCCAATTACACCTACGAGAGACCCCCTCGTCGTTAAGGACAAAGATACTGATATGACTAATAACACCATAAATAAAGCTATCTTTCACATGTTTTAAAGAACTATTAGATCTTATATGAATATGTTTACTGTCGATATATCAAAGTCTCTGATGGTTGCTAGGGTATTCCCATTTGAGGGTACCACTAGGGGACCTCCGACCGATGTTGAATATTGGTTAAAAAATACTGAACAGATTATATACAAGATGAATCTGAGACTCGAGCAAAAATTAAAAGGGTAACTCAATTTTCTAAATAATTAGCGTTATAGATAGTAGAAGTCGATTGCTAGTAGTATTTCAGAGGGTTATCTAACTTGGGACCTCTTCAAGTAGTATTTTTGGAGTTGATACATCAGAGAGGGATACATGCATGAACGACGTTAGGAGTTTCAGAATTTTGAGTAGGGTGACATGTTTGTTACTGATTACAAGATTGAGTTCATAATATTGAGTCGATGTGCTATTGGGCTTGCTGACACCGAGTTGGATACATGCTTGAAATTCAAGAAATAAATCCAATATGAGTTTAGAAGATAGGTTACTACCCACCAAGAAAGGAATTTTGATGATCTGATTAAGATATCCAAGATCGTTGAAGAGATCGAGCGAGTGGGATGGAGCACAGGAAATATAGAGACCGAGATCGATTTAGGAGACCTTATGGTTTTATTAACTCTTCTACGTATCCTAGAAAAAAATAGTAGTGGTGTGTCTTCTTAGAGATGTGTTACGAGTACTAGGCTTAAAGCCTTAGTTTCTTTAATAATTTCAGCTTCTAGTTAGTGTGGTTTTTCAGGTTACCACAATTGCCTATTTGTGAGCACTATGGAATATGTCACTTTGGTGAGTGTATGAAGAAGTTATGTACTTGTTTCAAATGTGGTTCCGAAGACCATTTCTTGAAAAATGTCTAGAGCCATCTCTTACCATTCAGACACTAGTTCAGACACCTGCTCAGACTCAGAGTTTAGTTCATACTCTAGTTGAGAGTCGAAGTCAAGCCAGATAACTTGTTTGGTTTATGATGCTAGACATCGATAGGATTATGATGAGTATGATGTAATTGCATGTATTATCACAATTTATTCAATTTTATACTTTGTATTATTTGACAATAGTTCTAACTATTCCTATATATCGTGTTTCGTATCTGGAGGTCTTAATATTCTTGTTGATAATACTGACAGTGTTGTGGCAGTTTAGATGCTTTGATCGAGATAGCCAAGACCATTAAGGAGATCGAACGAGAGGGTATGGAGCCTAGGAAAGATAGAGACCGAGATCGATTTAGGAGACCTTCTAGTTTTGTTGACTATTATACGCGTCCTAGTAAAAAAAGTAGGGGTAAGTCTTCTTAGAGACGCGGTACAAGTACCAGGCCTGTAGTGTCAGTTTCTTCGACTGTTCTCGCTTCTAGTCATGGCGGTTCTTTAGGGTTATCGTTATTACTTATTTGCGAGCACTGTGGGAGATGTCACTTTGGAGGGTATAGGAAGAAGTTGGGTACTTTTTTCAAATGTGGTTTCGATGACCATTTCTTGAAAGAGTGTTCAGAGCCATCTCTTATCATACAGACACTAGTTTTGACACATGCTCAGAGTCAAAGTTCATTTCAGACTCTAGTTGAGGGTCGAAGTCAAGAGAGAACATCTAGATCTACTAGTAGAGGCCAACCTTCTCAGAGTAGAGATCCAACCATGTATGTGGCCAGATAATCTTTTTAGTTTATGTTGCTAGATTTCGATATTGCAAGTACTGTCAATATTTATTTAGTTTCATACTTTGTAATATTTGACAATGGTTCTACTTGTTTCTTTATATCGTGTTCCATATATGGAGGTCTTAATATTCCAGTTGAGAATACATAGAGTGTTATGACAGTTCAGATTCTCATGGGTTAGTCTATAGTATTAGACTGAATTTATAGAGGGTGCCTATAGAGATTCATGGGAGATATGTTTAGTCGATCTAATAGAGTTACCTTTGAAAGAGTTTGATTTGATTCTTGGCATGATTGGTTGAGTAAACATCGGGTTAATCTAGATTGTGAGACCTAGAGAACTGTTATAAAGACTCTTGATAATAGGAAAATAGTGATGATCGATGAACGTCTCGTGGGTTTTTGATGAATGTTGTGTCTACTCTAGCTGCTGAAAAACTATAAAAAAGGTTATAAGGTGTTTCTCGTTAATATTCTAGATACTAGAGATTCTTGATATGATATAGAGGAAATTTAGACCGTTAGGAAATTTTTCAATATATTTCCTGAAGAGTTGTATGGTTACCATCGAATAGAGAAGTTGAGTTAGAGATTAAAGTTTATTTTGGTTCGACACCAATTTCGATGTCTTTTTACGATATGTCCCCAAAGAGCTTAAAGAACTAAAAGTCCAACTCTAAGAGTTGTTAGATAGGGGTTTCATTCGACCCAATGTTTCACCGTGTGGAGCTCCAACTCTTTTTATCAAGAAAAAATATGGGACATTAGGAATCTCTATTGTTTACTAGAAGTTGAACAAGCTCACAGTTAAAAACAAGTATCTTCTATCTAAGATCGATGATCTGTTTGACCAATTTCGAGGGGCTATTATCTTTTCAAAGATAGACTTGAGGTCTGGTTACTATCAACTCAAAGTGAAAGATTCTAACATTTTAAAGATTATTTTCCTTATCCGATATGGGTATTATGAGTTTTTATTGATGTCATTCGAGTAACTAATGCCCATACTGCCTTTATAGATCTAATGAATTGAGTGTTTTGACCCTGTCTAGACCAGTTTATGGCCATGTTCATTGATGATATATTAATATATTCTCAGACAGAATACAACGAGCATTTGAGAATTGTTCTATAAATTTTAAGAGATCATAAGTTGCACTCTAAGTTGAGAAAGTGTGAATTCTAACTTAGTAAGGTAAAGTTTTTGGGCATATTATATTAGCTGAGGGTATTCGAGTGGATCTGAGTAAAGTGAAGGCTATTATAAACTAAAAGGAACCCAAGAACATCTTAAATATTCATAGCTTCTTGGTCTTAGATGGTTATTACCATCGCTTTGTGAAAGGCTTCTCCAACATTGCAACTCCTCTGACAAACCTGTTGAAGAAGGATGCTCATTTTGTCTAATATGAAGATCAACAATTTAGTTTTGAGAAATTAAATATTATTCTAACTCAAGCTCTAATGTTGATTTTGTCTAAGTTTATGAAGGATTTTTTATTATACATTGATGTTTCTAACTATGGATTGGGATGTGTTCTAATGCAGGATGAGAAATGTTGTAGCTTATGCATCCCATCCGTTAAAGTCGCAACTGCCCCACCCATAATATGGAGTTTGTTGTAGTGGTGTTTGTTGTAATGATCTAGATACATTATCTTTATAAAGAGAAATATTATATCTATACCGACTATAAGAGTATGAAGTATATGGTTACTTAGAATGAGCTGAATCTAAGACAACGTCACTGGTTTGAGCTTCTAAAGGACTATGATTGTGGGATAAAATATCATCTGGGCAAGCCCAATGCCTTAAGCTATAAAGTGTTTGTATGATAATGGTAGCCTGTTGGCGGAGTTGCATATTAAGCTGACCTTAGTTGAGGATATTAAGTATAAGTAGCTTATAGATAGCTCATTGATTTCCATTATTGAGCAGGTAGAGCAAAGATTTAGCTCGAATTATACTTTTGATCAGGACGGCATTATATGCTTTCACGGTCATTACATTCCTAATGATGATAAGTTGAGACAGACTATTCTTCAAGAGACCTATAATAGTCCTTATGCCATGCATCATGGTGGGGGATAAGATGTATAAAAATTCAAAGGAGCGTTATTATTAGGATGGTATAAAGAAGGATATTTATGAGTATGTGACAAAGTGTCTGACTTGTCAGTAGGTTAAAGTCGAATATCAACATCTGTCGGGTCAGTTGCAACCTAACAAGATTCAAAAGTGGAAGTGGGAGCAAATTACAATGGACTTTGTTATCAACCTGCCTTTAACTCATTCTAAAAAGGATTATGTCTAAATGGTTGTAGATAGACTCACCAAGATAGCTTAATTTATTCTGGTTCGAGTTAATTATTCTCTAGATAAGTTGGCTAGGTTTTATATCTCTGATATCATCAGACCCCATTATGTTCTGTTGTCTATTATTTCTGATCGAGATTCGAGATTCACTTTTAGACTCTAGAAGGCTCTGGGTACCTATCTAAATATTAATATAGCTTTTCATTCCCGAATTAATGGCCAGTTTGAGAGAGTGATACATGTGTTAGGGGATATGCTAAGAGATTGTGTGATTTACTTCTGTGGTAGTTGGAAAGACTTCATGCCTTTGGCTGAGTTTTCTTGCAATAACAACTATCATGCTAGTATCCACATGCAGAGTCATCTCAAACATTTTCAGGCCCTGAGCAAAAACACAAAAATAGACCCTTATAGAACAAAAACATATTTTATTACTTTAAACAATTAATTAAACATCATATAAAAATGATTAAATTTTTTCGAATATTAGTTTCATTGTTTTGTTAAGAAAATACCTTAAATAAGACTAAGAGAATAAAAATCGAATGTGGGTATGAATTATGATATGGAGCTTGATTTTGAATAATAAATAAAAAAATAAAGAATAATATATTTTTGTTATCATTAAATTCAGATTAAAGAATATTTGGTAAATTGAAAAATAAGATTTGTAAAAAAAAGACAAATATAATTAGATTTAATTCAAAATTAAATGAAATAACGAGAGAGATGGAGAAAGAGATTAGAAAAGGAAAATTTTATGAAATTGAAAAAATAGAGGCCTTAATTATAAAGGTAGAAATTGAGATCGAAAAAATTAGAGGCCTCAATTAATAAAGGTAGAAAGTGAGATTGAAAAAACTTAAGGGCCTCAATTATAAAGTTAAAAAAGTGAGAATAAAAAATTAGGGACTTCAATTATAAAGGTATAAATCAAGATTGAAAAAACTTAGGGGCCTCAATTGTAAAGGTAGAAAGCGAGATTGAAAAAAAACCTAAGGGCCTTAATTATAAAGTTAAAATATGGGATTAATAAATTAAGGGCATCAATTATAAAAAGTGAGATTGAGAAAACTTAAGGGCCTCAATTATCAAGTTAAAAAGTGGGACTAAAAAATTAGGTGCCTTAATTATAATGGTAAAAAAAGGGATTGAACAATTATAAATATAAAAAGTGAGATTGGATAAAATTAGAAAATCAATTTTAAAGGTAAAAAATAAGATTTAAAAATTAGGAGCCTAATTATAAAGATAAAAATAGTCGGCCATGTCTGCATGGCACCGTATGAGGTATTGTATGGAAGGAAGTGTTGCACTCCTATATGTTGGACTAAGTTGAATGATAGAAAGATTTTGGGTATGACTTTAGTCCAAGAGACTGAGGACACTACCAGGTTGAATTGTGATTGCCTAAAGAATGTGTTTTTAGACATAAATCTTATATTGACTAGAGGATGAATGATATAGAGTTTGAAGTTAGGGAATAGGTTTTTTTAAGGTATCTTCTTGGAAGAAAGTGTTGAGATTTGGATACAATGGTAAGTTGAGCTCGAGATTGATTGGGTCATATCATATTCAAAAGAGAGTCGGACCTGTTTCTTATCAGCTTGAGTTGTCATTCCAACTTAGTCGTATTCATGACGTTTTCCATGTATCTATGCTGAGACGATATTGTCCGGATATGAGTCACATTATTCAGTCTGAGGATGTAGAGTTGAGGTATGATTTGTCTTATGATGATGAGCTTGCTCAGATTTTGGATTGGGATGAGATATTTATTTAGAACAGACGTATTCGATGGTCAAGGTTTAGTTGAGTAATTGTAGTCCTGCAGAAGCTACCTGGGAGACATTGGAGTAGATGGAGGCTCAGTTTCCATATCTATTTAAATCAGGTAAATTTCAAGGATAAAAATTATTTTAAGGGGGAGAATTGTCATACCCCAATTTAGTTCTAATTTTAATTCCAGTGATTAAATTGAAATCTTAATTAAAATCGAATCAAATTTGTAAATTGGGAAAAATTCAAGAACTTGGAGCGTGATTAGACCATTTTCCAAATAGGTTGAATTTAAAATACACTCACATTTCTTGAGACTTCCCAAAATAACAAACCCCACACTCTCTCTCCCCACATTTCCTCTTATATATCTCTCTCATCCAAGAAACTTTAAACGTCATTTCGTTGCCGATTGTGACTCTGTTCATCTCACTTCTCATACCATCGTGATCCTAGTGTTGTCCTAAGTCGACCAGTGATCTTGGATTTATTGTAGTCATTGATGTGTGAATCAGTGAAGAAAAATGAGTTTTCGGTGTTACGAAATCAAGCTCTCTATTGTTCACCGTTGTTAACTGAGCTTGGAAAGTGACTCAAAACCTCATTTTATATTTTAAAAAAATCAAAAAATTTTAGCTCCCCCGAAGTCGCATGTGCCCCCACGCGCCGTCCCTACACATGGGGCTCTTCCACTACCTAAGGGGTGCTTCTAGAATCTAGTCAACCCGACCAATATCTTGACTCGACCCGTACCCATCTATCTGGCCTAATCTTGCAACTCAAATGTCAATCGACTCAAACCCAATCAATCCATCCTAACCGAACCAGTCTGAATCAATTCAATCGAATCGAACTGAATCAGTCTAACTGAGCTGATCAAGCCGCACTAAGCTAAGTCGAGTTGAGCCGTTAACTATAGTCGTTTATCGTTGGCTATTGACCCAAATCGTTGACCAGACTGGATTTTTTTCGAAAACCTCCCTCTTAATATTTTTTGATGTCTTGAGTTTGATTTTACGATCCTTTTGTCAAATTCTGATTGAAAGCCCCAAAATAAGCTGATTAATCTAAAAATGCTTAGAATTCTTAGTATTTTTGCATGTTTATTGGGTATTGAATTTATAATTAATTTGGGATTATATTTTATGGTGTTACTCGTTTTCCCTAATTGAGGATCGACTAGATCCAGTGCTTCTCGTCCAGTATGTTCGCACGATTCGCGTACTTTAAGAGTTATTCGTAGATTTTCGTAAATTGTTTAAATAAAGTTTATAATTTATTATTTTGAGACAATGATATAATTTCTTCTGATTCCTAGGATCTAGCACTGTCGTAGATCTTGATAGGCAAACCCAACAGTAGACTACCTTATCAGACTTCTCAGATCGATACAGGTGTGTTCCTGATGATGTTAAATGAGTGTGATCAAAATTAAGTTTGTATTTGTATTTATATGCAATTTTAATTTTAGTTTGTTTTGATATCATGTGTGAAATGTGTAAATCATGATTTCGGTTTTTCGAAAAGTTAATTAATTTCTTAAATCTTGAGTTATATCAAGTTGTATCGTAACATTAAATTTATATTCAAAAAAATAATATAAATTATGTCAAAGGTTATAACAAGTTTATTTCTTTTCTATGAAGTTTATGAGTAGGGATGGCAACGGCCGGGTTCGGGCCGAGTATTGGTCTCCCGTCCCCGTTTAAAAAATCCATACACATCCCCGCTTAAAAAATCGCGGGGATTTAAATAGACATCCTCATCGGTTAATCGGGGAAAACCGCGGGGAAACGGGTATCCCCATTTAGCATAAACGATTATTTAAACGGGTATCGGGCCGAGTATATATATTTAAATTAAATATATAAATATTATATATATTTAAATTTAAATTAAATTTATTAATACTATATATATATAATAATTATTTTTAATATTTATCGGGCCGTGTATTGGGTCGGGTATCAAGCCGGGTAATCGGGTAATCAGGGCGGGAATTACCAAACTCGTCCCCGTCCCCGTTTAGCATAAACGGTTTTTCCCATCCCCGTTTATCATCCCCGAACCCGACCCGTTTAATTCGATTTTCAGTTTTTCCCGTCGAGTTCGGTTTTTTTTGCCATCCCTATTTATGAGAATGGTTACGAAATAGGTTCATAATTTTCTTTAATTATTGAAAACCTACAAATATCTTATAGACGTAATTATTTGAATCTAATACTTTTGAGGAGAACAACACCATCTTTAATCATTAAAGTTACTTAATAGAATATAAAAATATTATTAAAATAAAATTTAAAATTTAAAATTAATATAAGATTTTAAAAAAAATTAAATCGAATCTAATTAAAATAAACCGTTTAAAAATTAAGCTTAAAAGAACAGCCCAAACACTGATCCGTTTGAACTCCAATGTCTAATCCAACCCAGCCCTAATTGGATTACCGGTTTCTGCGCAACGATATTTTAAGTTTTAACCGTCTTATATAATTCCATGCTTTTCCGTTTTCACGATATCAGCTAGAGGTCGAAAATGGAAAAAGTCAAAGAATTTCTCAAACTTGACAAAGAAGCAGAGGAGACCGTGTCACGACTCGCTGTTCACCCTCACCGACTTGGTTACGAGCGCAGCTTCTACAATAAGTTCGCCTTAAGCGGCCTCAATGTCGACAGGGTCGGGCCTGGTTTCGTCTCCTGCACTTTTAAAGTCCCTCCTCGCCTCACAGTAAGTTATCCCCCAAAAAAGCCCTATCTAAAATTATGTTGGATTTGAATGATATGAGATCTGGCTTAATTTCTTGTTTTTTTGTTGAATAATTAACCTTGGTAGGATAAAAATGGGAATTTAGCAACGGGCGCCATTGTGAATATTGTCGATGAAGTTGGTGGGGCAGCGGTCTTTGATATAAATCTTCCTATGAAAGTTTCGGTCGATATGTCCATTTCGTTTCTGGGAACCGCTAAGGTCGATGTAAGCCAGCCTCTTTCATGAGTTCCATTAAGCATTTCTAGCTCCTTTAGTGTAGTGAGTTGGTTTGAATTTAGTACTAATCATTTTTTAGGATGCATTGAATGTTTTCAGCATGTGATCCAACGCTGTTACTTATTTCTTGATCTTTTTTTCGGCTTGTATCTGTCAGCCGATTCGATCATATGAATTTAAGTCAATTGATTTTTTCACTCTCTGAATTTGGATCAATATGAATGTATGCTAGTTGAAAGTTGTAAAAGAAAACGTGAGATTGGATCAATATACGCCTGTAAACTGTGCTGATTGTGTTGATTTTGGATTGGGTAAATTCAGCTTTAATCAGTTTTCTGTTTGGGTCATTGGGTTTGCCAATTAGGTTTTCCGGGTTGAATCATCTTGAGTTTCAAATCTTTTCTGTATTCGGGTTAAGCATCTTCAGATTGTTGCTTTTCATGGTCAAATCAAGTTCAGTCAGATTTGGATTCGAGTTTATGAGTTTTCTGGTTTTGAGCCAGGATCTGCAGGTCTAGATTTATCTCATGCCTCTTGTTTTGAAGCTGAAAAGAGAATTGATAGCATATCTCTCTATGATCCTACTGGACTTTTATAATCGGTTCAGTTAGGTTCACTCCAAGATTATGATCCATTGCAGATCATAATCCCTCTGGTCTTTTTTCTTTCACGTTAGCTACTGTCTGTAAGAGAACTTGGTTATTCTGCTTTTAATACGATCCTAATCCCTGAGAGGCCATATGCAGGACGAGTTGGAGATTACCTCAAGGGCTTTAGGACAAAGAGGAAATTATTCTGGAACAATTGCTCATATTAGAAACAAAGCAACAGGGGAGTTAATTGCTGAAGGTCGGCATTCCTTGTTTGGTGAACAATCTAGCAAGCTCTAGTTCCATTCCAAATTTCTGTAAGAAAATACTAGGAACTGGTGGATGTTTTACTTGTACTATTTTAAGAACTGCTTTCTTGGAAGCATATTATGTGATTTCTGACTTTATGAAGATCGGCATTCCTTGTTTGGTGAACAATCTAGCAAGCTCTAGTTCCATTCCAAATTTCTGTAAGAAAATACTAGGAACTGGTGGATGTTTTACTTGTACTATTTTAAGAACTGCTTTCTTGGAAGCATATTATGTGATTTCTGACTTTACGAAGATTCTCTAGTAATATGTATTTCATTATCTAGCCTATTTCGTGTTAGAACTCAGAATATGAATGGGACTCTAGATGACATCAAATGACGACGGTTACTTTAAATAACCTAATTTCCAAAAGGTGAAGGGTCAACGTACACGCTCTTCAGGGTGGTGTGGCTTTACAACGAGACATTCCCACTGGGGTGGTGGACGTTGAAGCCTAGACCAAAGGAAGAAGGAGAGCTAGTCCATTTATATGAGGGTAAAAAGTTACTGAATCCTGGTGATGCAATGGAAGACTTTGTTGCTGAGGGAGGCATGATGAGAGTTACTATCATTCCAAAAGGGATCTTTGAAACGGATAAAGTTTTGGTTAATTAACCGGAGATGTAAAACGAGAAGTTCAGGCTGGATGCAATGAAGATGTGGCCAAGGATGAGAAATGATGTTGTTTTGGAGCTTCATGAGAAAGGGTATGAGAGTTAGTGATTTTCTGCTATTGCATTCAGGTTGTTAACTGTGTTGGATTTATATCTGTGAATCTTATTTGAAGATTGAGTTCGACGTTGTTTAACGAATCTAACGTCTCATCACGTTAGACCAACCAGTAGTTAGTAATTTTAGTCTTGATATAATATTCTTTGCAAGGGCTGCTTTCGACCAAGGAAAGGGATTTGGGACCTTTAACGAACCTTAGAATTGGAGCAGCTGAAAATGAGGGTCTCAAGGTGCCCCCAGTTCGATCAATGGTTAGAACTAATGGAGAGTGGATGTGGGAAAACTTTCAGCATTTTCTTCATGGCACTGCTTTATTAAGCATTGTGGGTACTAAGCCCCCAATTTATATGGGCATTGAAGATATACCGGACTGGAAATGGGATAAGAATAGAATGTTTTCAGTCAAATCTGCATACGAACTTTGTGCCGGTTTAATGAGTGAGAATATAGAAGATATATGAATTTCAATAGATGCAATGTGTTATCTAGGGACTAGGATTACAATATAACTTAAAGATTTTATTATTTTTCTTCTGGCATTTTTTGAACAAGTTTAGAGAATTGGAAAGGGAGTGGGGGACCTATATGCTATATATACAATTGTTTACAGTTGCTTCAGCAGGTAAAATGGGTACAAAATCAACAAAGAGTCCCCACAGGCTTTTTATATGTGTACCATTTCGCAATCAACAGACATGCTCCTAAGTTCAGCACACTCAGCATTGCTAAAAGCCAGAAAAAGTAATATGGCCATAATTTAAGTTGTCTGGTATCCAACCGAGCTTTCCGTTCCTTGCAGTTAAACTGGTAACAATAGTAACGAGCAAAGAGCTCAAGTAGTTACCGAGTGCAAAGGTAGTGAGTTGTAGAGCCGAGCAGAAACTCCTCATGGTATCGGGTGCTTGCTCGTAGAAAAATTCCAACTGTCCAATCAGCGTGAAAACCTGCACATCCTATGAGAGAATATTGTGGAACTTGCCAAAAGATTGTCATCGGCATTTCCTTAACCTCATAGTAATTGTGCCTCCTCATTTGTCGGAGTCTTTTGAGTTCCAGAATTGCTGCCACTACCATGGCGTATATTGATATGAAGAAACCAATGCCCATCCGCTGAAGCTGAGTTAGGCCATTCTTGTGACCAGTGCATTTTCTAGTCACCGAGACGATAATTCTGTCATAGATTGGCACCCCAAAGATCACACTGAGGGTGTCAAATATCGACAGCGATGCTGGTGGGATCTTGAAAGTAGAATTGCCGAGTTATCATTCTTTCACATTGCAACGCAAATAAATTGCTCATCTGACTGTAGACAACAGCAAAGATGTTCCCGGTAGCCCATATGGGGAAGCAAGCGAATGACAGCTTTTAGCTCCTCCACTTGAGTTACTGTACAAAATCTCCATGGGTTTACTATACCATTTATGTGGTCTGATTCAATTTCCACAGCTGCTTTGTCAAAGAAACTGAAAGATTACAGTAGCCGCCTTAGAGCATGAACATGGAAACCAAGAGGAAAACAAGCACTTTGCAGTAAAGTATACATCTGATTCTACATACATGCTGGAATTCTCAAGTTGAAACTAATTTGAGGTTTGTAGGTAATATTTAGGTATATGAACAATATCTTCCTGTTTATTAGACATGAATATAACCAATTGGACGTTTGAGATCGATGTTTGGGCACTAACCTGAGATCTTGTGTGTCCTCGACCTTACGGTTTCCCCTGATATTTGATTCAGCATCAGCAGTTTCATACAAAAGTGACTTATCAGCAGGGATGCACACTCGGAATTTCCTGAAGGACGCCACCACCACCTGACAGAGGCGCGTGAGAGGGCTGGCTCCAGGCTTTTGATTGCGGTATAAACGAGTACTGAAAAGAAAAATGCAACAGGGTAATTTTATATATTTTTTAAAAATACTGTAATTTTATATTTTTATTAAATAAATCAAATAGTATAATACAATATTTTCTAAATAATATTACATTATAATAATCTTATTTTTAAAGATAATTTTACAATTTGAACTAAACGTGCTATAAATAAATGACTCGCTTGAGTATTGAGGAAAAAAAAACCCTAAAATATCCCAAGGTAATGCCCCACCTTAGCCAAGCGTGTGGTTACCAATCAGCACAAAACATGTGGTCTGCGCACAATCTTGGTCAAAGTCCAACCCACTCATTCCACGTGTTAAGTTCCACAAAACCCTATGTAATCTCTAAACACGAAATCTTTGCCCCTTTCTTCTTGATAATGTCAACTCTGAAACGTGACAGTTTTTCCTTTTTAATCCAACGGCTCAGTTTCTCCCAAGTATTCTCTTTCGCAATGGCTCTGTTTTGGTTTCTATCTCTACGAATTTCTGCAGATAAAAAACGAGACTAATCAACATAAGTAACATATAAATTAGCCTATTTTTAAAAAAAAAATTTCTAGGGTTCCAGCAATGTCATCGATTGAATTTCTACGACCGACGACGATAACAATCCAAGGGAAATTCAGCACAAATTCTTACTCTAATCTTCTTTACCTGCATGGATTAAACTTCAACAGCAATCGGTTTAGTGTTTTGCAACAAAAACCGAACTTCTTCTCCAATTTTATCACCTCCACCCTAAAGAACGCAGCCGTTTCGGGAAACCGCGAGAGGTTAAATCTTTACGGAAGGGGTAAATTAAGGTTCAAAGAGAGCAAAAATTTGGCTAATTGTACAGATAACAACGATTCGAAGTCAAGTTCCGGCGAGACAAATGAAAGCGAAGGAGGGCAGGGAGTGAGGCAGAGACAGAATCCGACAAACTCGGGCGGTTCGACCAATCAGAGAGGAGAAAAGAACGGAAGAAGCGGGCTTTGGTGGTCCAAAGGGAAGAAGTGGCAGTGGCAACCGATAGTTCAAGCTCAAGAAATTGGCGTTTTTCTTTTACAGTTGGGTATTGTTATGTTGGTTATGCGATTGCTCCGCCCCGGGATTCCGTTACCTGGGTCCGAGCCTAGGACTCCCTCGACCTTTGTCAGTGTTCCTTACAGTGACTTTTTGAATAAGATTAGTGCTAATCAAGTCCAAAAGGTTGAGGTTGATGGGGTTCATATAATGTTCAAATTGAAGAATGAAGTGAGTTTTCAAGAGAGTGATATTGGTAAGTTTCAGGAGTCGGAGTCTTTGTTGAGGAGTGTGGCGCCTACGAGGAGAATTGTATATACAACAACTCGGTCTAGTGATATTAAGACTCCATATGAGAAGATGCTGGAAAATGATGTGGAGTTTGGTTCTCCCGATAAACGATCTGGTGGCTTCTTGAACTCTGCATTGGTAGGTTGTGGTGTTATTTTGTACGTTGATATGATCCGAGTGAAACTAGTTTAATTACTTTTTTGAAGCTTTTTTTTAGGTATTATTAAGTGAGTTACTGTAACTTGTTTGAATTGTCATGGTTATGTTGATGTAGTAGTTTTTTGTGCTAAGCTGCCTTCTCGTAGTTGGTGGGACTGAGATTGGTTACAATATGGGAATCTATTATTGGGAATCTATATCCTTTTGAAGTGACAGGAATGTAAAAGGTTGTTTTTGGTGGGATTGAGATTGATTACAATTTGGGATAAGAATATCTTCAGTTACACCCATTCACTTGGTTATTTTTATGTCATGTTTACGTATACATCTTTGGCGGGCTTTTATCTTTTTGACTTGCTCTCTTTTGCAGATAGCTTTGTTCTATGTTGCTGTTCTTGCTGGACTTCTACATTGGTTCCCTGGGAATTTTTCTCAGGTTTGGATTTGGTTGTACGTTCTCAATACTAAGATGTCTATGTGGTGAGAAATTATTTTATGAATGTCATACATGGTCGCTACCAATGAAAACCACCCACTCCACCCTTTTTTTACATATCATTAATTCACCGACATTTAAATTCCATGTAACAACACATAACAATGTTGACATGGAGAAAAAGTGAAGATTCATCATTAAAAAAATGATGACAAGGAGGCAAAAGAGTGAAGTGGGTGGTTTTCATTGGCAGGGACCACAGAAGACATGGTGGAAAGGATTCATAAAATAATTTTTCCTATGTGACATTTTCGTTCTGATCTGAATCATGCATGTATGCAGCATACAGCTGGTCAAATTAGGAATCGTAAGTCAAGAGGTTCTAGGGATTCAAAAGTTCCTGAACAAGGTGAAACAATAACTTTTGCTGATGTGGCTGGTGTCGATGAGGTCAAGGAGGAGCTTGAAGAAATTGTGGTATGTTAAATATTCGTCTACTTAATTTGCTTCCTGCAATTGATATTTGTAATTGTTGAAACGATAGAGATAGTGGGTAATTGATAATTGTAATTGTTGAAACGGTAGAGACAGTGGGGAAAGAAATTTGTGTATATTATTCATCACTCGAAAGGGTTACATATCTACCTAACTAATATAGCTAAACTAGGTAACAAATATATTACATTTAATAAAATATATATTAGTTTAGAAGTTAGCCTAATAATCTGTAACACTCCCTCTCAAGTTGGATCATAGATATTAATCATGCCCAACTTGTTACATGGATAGACTTTGTGAAGATATCTCTTATTTGTTCTCGGGTCTTCACATATCGAGTAGTGATCAAACCTTGTTGTATCTTCTTGCGAATGAAATGACAATCAATTTCAATGTGTTTCGTTCGTTCATGGAAGACGGGGTTTAAAGCAATATGAAACATAGCTTGATTTTCACACTAGAGTTTTTCCGGTTCTGGGACTTTAATTCCACCTTCATTGCGGAGCTGATATACCCATATAATTTCACATACGGACTTGGCCATTGCTCTATATCCCACTTCAGCTCCAAATCGTGAGACCACATTTTGTTTCGTACTCTTTCGTGAAACCAAGTTGGAGGCAACAAACACACAGTATCCCGAGGTAGATCTTCTATCTTCCTTGCTCAATCCGAATTTGAAGAACATTCGATCCTAGTGTGACCATGATTGCTATATAAAATTTCGTGTCTAGGAGCATTTTTTAGATAGTGCAAAACTTGTTCTACTGCTTTCCAATGATCAATAGTTAGAGATGACATATACTGGCTCAGAACACTTACCGGATTCGCAATATCAGTACGCGTTACTATAAGATAGTTCGATTTTCCAATACTTACCGATTTCGATAATAAATCAAGCACATACTTTCTTTGAGATAGAAAGATTCTTCTTTTACTCCTGTTCACCTCAACTCCCAAGAAATACTTTAACATCCCCAAATCTTTGGTGTGGAACTGAGTGTGGAGGAAGGACTTCAGAGATGGGATTCCACTAGAATCACTTTCAGTGATAACGATATCGTCCACATAAATCACTTTCAGTGATAACGATATCGTCCACATAAATCACTAATAGGATAATGCCTTTATCAATCTTTCTAAAGAAAACAAAATGATCTAACTTTCTTTTCTGCATCCTGAACTTCGTAATAGACTCACTAAATTTCTCAAACCAAGCTCGAGGACTTCGTTTCAAGTCATATAGAGATTTCTTTAGACAACATACCTTCCCATACTCCCCCTGAGCAACAAAACCAGGTGGTTGCTCCTCCTAAAGATCTCCAATGAAGAAAGGCATTCTTGATATCCAACTGATGCAAAGGCCAATAAAAAATGGCTGCAAGAGAAATAAATAATCTAACCGAGGCCAGTTTAGCAACAGGAGAATGTATCATGATAATCCACTCCATAGGTATGAGCAAATCCTTTGGCAACAAGTCTAACTTTCAATCGATTAATAGATCCGTCAGTATTGAATTTAAGAGTAAACACCTATTTGCACCCAATAACTTGTTTACATGTGGGCAAATTTACCAAAGTCTACGTACTATTGTCATGTAGAGCAGTCATCTCCTCAACAATAGTTGTACACCATCTGGGATGAGCTAATGCCTTTCGAACAGGTTTAGGGATGAAAATAGTATCTAGGGATGTAAGAAAGGCAAGGGAAGATGAAGACAAACAATTATAAGATACAACAAAAGAAATTGGTATGTACATGGAGATGGTATGCAAGGTGGAATTGGGGGTATTTTGAGAGATTCTAACAGTTGTCCCTTAGCCTCTTTCTCTTTTGCAGTAGGGCCTGGTCTTTCTACTTTGGCAGAATTGAAAGCTATTAAGGAAGGAATTGATTTGTTCTATTCGTCTGATTAGGCTAATAAGGGAAGGCTAATTATATAGAGTGATTGCAAAAATGCAGTGGAATGGATTTTAAAACTGCATTCTGTCCCGGTCTTTTTCAGTGATCTGGTGGAGGAAATTGGGGCTGCAATTTATGATAAGGGTTTTGTTCTTAAATGGATTCTTAGGAGCTGTAATTTGGACGCTGACAGGCTAGCTAAGCAGGGAATTGGTTGAGTGTAGAAGGCCTTTTGTTGTTTGTTTTATGTCTGTTCTTTGGGTTGTATAAACTCTTATTTTGTATTAATCTCGCCGGTTTGACAATCAGGACTCACCATTAGTTGATGGGGACCTAGCTTAGGAGGTCAAGTCTAAGTTAGTGTTGTTGTTTTTTGTTGTTTAAGTGCTCTGTTTGGTTTTTTTTTGCTTTTGATAGGGGTGTTGTCCTGGTTGTATCTTATGTAATTAAGTTGATGAATGATACTTTAAGGCACTCTTTTCCTCCTTCCAATGATTATGGAGCTTTCTTTCAAGCTCCATTAATTAAGAATGAGGTTTTTAATGAGGCCTTCAATTCTTATAAAAAAAAATGTACATTTACCTTTTCGAATAGCAATAGGTAGGTCAAGGTCATCTATAGCGACTGGATCTAATGACGGAGATATTGGCTCATTAGGATATGATTTTAGAACTTCTATAACAGGGTTGGAGCTGACAAGTTGTGGGTGACTTGAGTAGGTGTTTTTAATCGGAGACTTAACAACTGAAGGCTAAACCAACATAAAAGATGACGACTCCAAATTTGACGAGACATGATAGATTTATAAATCATCTTCCTTTTGATACACAGAACTTGAAGAAAAAGAAAAAGAGAAAGGTGTTTGTTCTAAAAACTTAACATCGACAGACACAAGATTTCTACCCAGGATGGGGCAATAACAACGATAACCTTTTTGTGAACGAGAATATCCCAAAAACACACATTTCAAAGACTTGGGATCAATCTTAGTAACCTGAAAACAAGTACACCTTACTGAGATGAGAAACCATTTTTTTATTTGAAAACAAGGTATGGAAAGGTGTTTTACTCAACAAAATAGAAGAAGGCATACGATTGATTAGAAAGCAAGCGATAGACACGACATCAACCCAAAAACATTTTGGAACCCACATTTGAAATAACAATGCTTGAGTAGTTTCAAAATGTCGATTTTTTCTTTCGGCAACACCGTTTTGTAAAGGGGTGTAAACACATGAGGTTTGGTGGAGAATGCCTCGCTCACACATGTATTTGCGAAAAGGATCAGAAAGATATTCTTTTATACTATTGCTTCGCAATATTTGTACAGGTGTACTAAATTGAGTTCGAATTTTAGCACAAAAAGAAGAAAAATGAGTAAACAATTTAGGACGAGATTTCATCAAATAAAGTCATGTCATTCGAGAATAATCATCAAAAAAGGTAATAAAATAACGAAAACCAAATTTAGAGGTAACTGGACTTGGACCCCAAACATCAGAATGGACTAACTCGAAAGGAGCAAAGGCTTGTTTATCGACTCTAGGACTTAAACTAATGCGGTGATGCTTAGCAAACTGACAAGACACAATCTAAAGTTTTCAAGTAGGAAAACTGAAGAAAAAGTTTCTTCAAAGAAGGAAGTGAAGGATGCCCCAATCAACAATGTTCTTCAAAAGGAGTAAGAATCCCAGTGCAGGCAACAAATTCATGTTATTGGGCATCAAGGATATAGAAACCATTAGATTCATGTCATTTACCAATAATATTCTTCGTCAAGAGATCCTGAAACAAACAATAATCGGGAAAGAATGAGACACAACAGTTAAGAGTACGTGTAAGTTTACCAACTGACATCAAATTAAAGGATAATTGTGGTAAACTCAAAACAGATGACAAATTGATAGATGGAGTATGATTGGAAGTGCGAGAGCTAATAACATTTGATGTGGAACCATCGGCTAAAGTAACATGAGTCATAGATGTTAGGTTAGATGAAGCTCAAATTGATCAACCGAATAATTTGCCAAGAGGGGGTGAATTGCTTTTTGAGTTTAAGGAGTAAGGAGTACAAAGATGAAACAATTTGCACAAGGATTTATAGTGATTCAACTTCTCAACCAAGTCTATATCCACTATCTAAGCTTCTCACTTAGGATTTTCTAACAAATTCACTAATTTCTTCTTTCTTTTTCCAGGATAAAGAGATGACCTTTACAACTCCCTAGCTTTTCAAAGGCTAAGATAGAACCAATCCCCTTTACAAAAGGAATAAAAGATGTAAACAAGAAAACCTCTTAAAGGAAGGTGTTTATAAAAATTAAGCTCACTAAAAACACTAATATCTACAAGAGAAAGGAAAATAAGAATAAAAAACTATTCTCTTGTGTTTGATTGCTTGGATAAGTGTTTTCCAACCTTCTTCAAGTGTCCTCAACTTGTTTTTATATGTTGGAATGAGTTTGTGGTCGTTTCTAGTCGTTGAAGATATTTTGGAGCCATTGGGGATTAATTTTCTGCAAAATAAAACTGCCCAAAACTGGGAGTATCGATACTCCTTTAATGAGTATCGATAGTACCTTTGTAATATTTAAATAAACTAGCCGATGAAGACCGTTGGGCTTGACCAGTATCGATACTATGCTACATGATATTGATACCACTGTGTAAAGTAGTATTGGTACCCCTTTAGTATCAATACTATGCTACATGATATTGATACCACTGTGTAAAGTAGTATTGGTACCCCTTGAGTATCGATATCTATTTTGCATTATAGAATTTGAGCAATTGTGGAAAACATTTGGTAGTATCGATACTACATAGAGAGTATCGATACTTCTCTTACCTTTGGTATCGGTACCACATGAACAATATCAGTACTGTTCATGTAGTATCGATACTTTAAGAATAGTACCGGTACTACATATCCAGAAAATTTTTTTGTGCTCAAATTCTAGTTTAATGGACTTTGAATTATTTTTAAAAACTTTGAACAAATTTAACTAAGACAAAAAACATTTTACCTTGATGTTTATATCAAAATATTATAAAACATAGTTCAAAAATAGATGATTAGGATTTAAAGTGAGAAATAAGACTTACCTGTCATGTGATCTGTAGCACCATAATCAATGACCCATTTTGACGAGGTGAAACAAGGCATGTATTGGGTTTACCTGACTCAACAAGGGCGGAAACGGGGGCAGATAGTGGATTCATAGTTTCTTGAAATGAATAAACTTGGCTTACTCATCCGTAGATATCTTAACAACCAGTGAAGAAGTTTCTACATTAGATGCAACATGAGCAAATTGAGTTCTCTTAGATTGCAGCTTCCGACAATCACGCTTGAAATGTCCCGGTTTATGACAATATTGGCACACAATTTCTCCATGCTCACGTCCACGAACTCTAAATTGCTGATCAGATCGATTGGATCTTGATCCCATGTTTCTATTAGGTGCGCCACTTTTGGACTGTTGTTTTCCAGAGTCGAAAGAGGTAGCACGACTAAGGAGAACACTGGTGGACTGAGAAGACATGACAAGTAGAGAATTTTCGTTACGACGAACTCTTCGAAAAACATCTTCAAGGCTGAAAATTTTTTGAACTCAAAAGGATTTGAGATTTGGCTGTCTCAAATTCTGGGGGAATACCAACAAGAAAACTCATAATTGCCACTTTTTCTCCATGACTTCGTTGGACTTCTATATCGGCACCAGATGGAAGCAACATATTAAGTTCTTCGTATGTCTTCTTGAAGTCCATAAAATAACTGTTCAAAGTCCGATCTTTTTACTTAGCCCTGTAAAAACTCTGACAAATATCATAGATACGAGAGAGATTTCCTTTACCAGAATATAAAAGTTGCAAATAGTTCATCAATTGTTTCCTCGTCTTGCAATGACTAACCATACCCACCATCTCACTATCAATAGAGTTACGAATCTGGATATACAATTGAGCATCTTCTCTCAACTGAGGAAGACGATAATCATCCATATGAGGATTATTAGTCAAGTGACTATCCATAGAAAGACTTAGTAAATACAAATCAATCATATGGTTCCACTCGAGAAAATTAAAACCATTTAACTTATGGTCATTAATTTTAGAAGTAACCGGAGCGATATCAGACAAAAATTTATCCTTCTTATCCCATAATCAACGAGCCCACAGCGGAATAAAGAAAACAACAACCAAATAGAGTGTAAAAATGAAGAACACTGATTTTTGGACTATGGAGGCTAGGATCAATACAAGCTGGAGCTTTCGTAAACTGCTAAGTATGAGGAATCACGCTGCCCCCATTTTTGCTTCTGGAACTCAATCAATCAAAGACATATGGCATCACATCCGTAACAAAGATGACAAGGTTACTTGGCATAAACTATTCTGGTTTCCTCTTCATGTCCCTAAGTATAGTATTATTACTTGGATGGCTTTCCTTGACAGATTACCAACCAAAAATAGGCTGATTCGTATGGGGTTAAACGTTGACGGTATTTGTGTGCTTTGTAATGAAGAGATGGAAACTAGGGACCACTTGTTTCTACATTGTTCTGTGGCAAATTCTGTTTGGAACTCTGTTCTGCATCTTAATGGCATTTGCAGAGGAACTTGTTCATGGAATGCTCACATTTCATGGGCTTGTGCTTCATGGAAAGGAAAATCACTACTCACTACTATTATGAAGCTAGCTTGGACTACTTTTACTTACATTATTTGGGAGGAGAGAAACAAGAGAATTTACCAAGGACGCTCAAGAAATGTTAATGCCTTACTCCTTGCTATTAAAGACTCTGTTGCTATTCAACTTAAGGGTAGAGAAATAAATAGAAATGACTATGTCAATAATACTCTTTGTAATCAATGGGGTATTGAACATTGATGTTTTCAGTTTTGTTGTATAGTGTTGTATGTGTTGATATTTTATGTAAGAACTTTCAGTGTTTTGAAGCAGTTTAATGCTCTTTTGGATATAAAATTGAATTGATTTATCAAAAAAAAAAAAAATGAAGACGACTACCCAAAACAAAAACAGCGAATCAGAGACATGGGCGATGGCAGGGTGTGGTCGGAACTGAGTGGAGATGACGGCGGACGAAATCGGTGGCGGAATCTTGTGGCTGCGCGTGAGCTTCACACGCTGGGAGTCTGGCAAGCGGACTTTCCAGAACAGACTATCGGCGCACGACGGACCTCCTGGAGCTGGCGGTGTCGAGAGAGGAGCCTCCGAAGTTTGCCAACTAAAATTGGCCAAAAAAAAACCTTTTCTTTTGATACCCAAACAGCCCCCCCAAAGAAAACAATTACTTGAATATACCCTCTGATACCATGTAGAAACGGTAGAGACAGTAGGGAAAGATTTCTGTGTTTATTATTCATCACTAGAATAGGCTATATATATACATAACTAATATAGCTAAACTATATTACATTTAATGGACTATATATTAGTCTAGAAGTTAGCCTATAATCTGTAACAGTAATGCTCCCCTAAATTCTACTATTGTGTTTATTATTCATCACTAGAATAGGCAATTTATATACATAACAAATATATTACATTTAATGGACTATATATTAGTCTAGAAGTTAGCCTAATAATCTGTAACAGTAATGCTCCCCTAAATTCTACTATTGTGTTTATATTTTTATGTTTACTGTGAAGGAATTTCTGAGCAATCCAGACAGGTATATACGGCTTGGTGCTCGTCCTCCCCGAGGAGTTTTGCTGGTGAGTTGATAAATATTGTGGCTTTTCTGAAAAGGATTAGTTGAAACTTTATGTCATGCTGCTGAAGAAGCTTTAAAAGCTATTGGCTATGAGAAAAACTTCGTTATTTCTGAAAATTGTTGCTTTAAGTTTGCTAATTCCGTCTCTGGCTGTATCTTTCACCGAAAGCTTTGGTCCTCTAAAGCTTTCTACTTGTAATTGTTGTCAAGGTAAGTTCACAAGGTTTTCAGATGGAATTCAATGTCCGCACCATTTCCACTCAGTGCTTAGATGCTAGTATTATATGATGGTTTCCTTACAACATTAGCTCATTTTCTAAAATTGAAATATAGTTGCTATTTATGGTTGTGTTTATGATGCAGGTGGGTCTTCCTGGGACAGGTAAGACTCTTCTAGCAAAAGCTGTGGCTGGTGAAGCAGAAGTTCCATTCATAAGTTGTTCTGCAAGTGAGTTCGTAGAATTGTAGAGTTGTAAGTTGTTCACCGAAAACTTACTGTAACTTTCTATCATGGTTCTTCTCTCATTTGGACCTCGTGACCATTCCCCTTTGAAGCTAATATTTTGGAACTACATTGCAGGAGATGGATGGATTTGACAGCAATTCTGCTGTGATTGTTCTTGGAGCTACCAACCGTTCTGATGTCTTGGATCCTGCCCTACGTCGACCAGGGAGATTTGATCGTGTTGTTATGGTTTGTATGATGCACTATGTTTGAATTAACTCGCTGAATGTTGGAATTTGCCACATCAACCAGTTCTTGCTCAACTCGTATCGCATGGATGTTATGTCTGGTATGGTTTCCAGGTCGAGGCTCCTGACAGGATTGGAAGAGAAGCTATTATAAAAGTGCATGTTTTTAAGAAGGAACTTCCCCTTGGAGAGGATGTTGATCTTGGTGGCATTGCCTCTATGACTACTGGTTTTACTGGGTATTTCTTTTTAATTTTGTCATATTTAAATACAATGCTTCCCAATCTCCTTCAGCCTATTTCTTCTTAAATACTTACTTTTTGATGAAGTGGGAATAATTATATGTCCTTTTAATTTTGCAGGGCTGACCTTGCAAATCTGGTAAATGAAGCAGCCTTGCTCGCTGGACGAAATAATAAAGTTCTTGTAGAGAGAATTGACTTCATCCAGGCTGTAGAACGATCAATAGCTGTAACTCTCTCTCTCCGTCTGAACATAATTTTGTTTGTGTATTTCTTGCAGTTTTCTTGTTGCTATTTGTGACACCTCATTTTACATCCATTATGTTCAACTGTTTCCTTCATCCGCTTGTTTGAAGAATTTACAGCACATTTTTCCTCGTCTTGAAAGTTAAGTTTTGATGAGGGGGAAAATGTTTTATGCAATGCTTTTATATTACCTTTTGCACTTTCTGATCAGACTCTCAGTAGGGATGAAGGATTTCGACCAATCTATTGTGATTTACACCATTCCTCATTTCCTCTTAGACATCTGTCTCAGAAGATGTGTAATTTTACAGACAAATTGAGTAAATATTAAATTGAATTTGAGTGACAAAAATAATTATATTTCATAGGGCATAGAGAAGAAAACTGCCAAATTGAAGGGAAGTGAGAAGGCTGTGGTTGCAAGGCATGAAGCTGGCCATGCAGTAGTAGGTACAGCTGTTGCAAACCTTCTTGGTGGACAGCCACGTGTTGAGGTAAAGCATGGCAATAATTAACATAATGTTTCACCCCCCCCCTTTTATTATATCTTAGTCTGAAATTTGGAAATGATGAAGAAAATATGAAATTTGAATGGAATCTGAAGTTCTGAACCCGCACCCATGTAGCATGTGGTTTAAGAGACTGCATCAACTGTTTCTGTCATGTACTAGAGATGGTCACAGGTCAATCATTTTTATTGTATCATTATTTAGTATATGATAGGCTTGTTAGTATTGTCCTTCCTAATCGTATGTTTCTCTTTTGTTACTTGTGAGTTGGGAAGGTCTGGCAATACCTTTTCTCCAGGGTGAATCAACTGTGACCTCTGTTTATGGACGTAAAAAATGGAATGTCTAGCATTTGGTGCCTTGAGTTCAATTTCAGTTAAGAAAGTTGGAACATGTTAAAGAAACCAAGTTTCTTCTTCCAACCGCCACCCTGTTTTTAACGGAGTGTTTGTACTTAACACCAACCTCAGAAACAGTCGTATACTATTTTCAAATCTTCATGCAACATTTTGAAAATTAAAAACTGAATTTGGAGCATTAGGTTTCTTTACATGTTACATCAATTTCCATTTTGGGTACATGTGGAGGTCCACTTGGTATTGGACTACACAGAATTCAGAATTATAAGGTTCAACTTATGAAGGTTGGTTTTTTCAATAGAGATACAATGTCATACAATGGACATAAATCATCACAGCTGCTTTTGTTTTTGTTCAGGTTAAATGTGTGATATTATTACCAGTCAACTCTTTCTGTGTCTGCAGAAACTGAGCATACTGCCAAGATCTGGAGGAGCATTGGGTTTTACTTATATTCCTCCTACCAATGAGGATAGATATTTACTCTTCATTGATGAGTTACGTGGTCGTTTGGTTACACTTCTTGGTGGACGTGCTGCAGAGGAAGATGTCTATTCAGGTCGTGTTTCTACCGGTGCACTTGATGATATTAGGCGGGCGACAGACATGGCATACAAGGCAGTAGCTGAATATGGTCTTAATCAGACTATAGGCCCTCTCTCTTTAGCTACACTATCTGGTGGAGGCATGGATGAATCTGGGGGTGCAGTTCTTTGGGGAAGAGATCAGGTCAGTTTTTACTCTTTCATAGAAGTTTATTTTATTGTTTCTGTTTCCAATTCCTACACTACCTGTAATGAAGAGTGATCCAGAATGGAACGTACAGGGACAGTTAGTTGATCTTCTCCAAAGAGAGGTGAAGGCATTATTACAGTCTGCCCATGAAGTAGCCCTTTCTGTTGTACGTGCTAATCCAACTGTTTTGGAAGGGCTTGGCGCCCACCTGGAAGGTATAATATGTTGTGTCTACCTGTTTTGTACGTCAAAATTCCTGGCCATCCAAATTTTTTTTTTCATTTTTTTAGCTATAAGTTCTTGTTCTTGTATGGACATTGACATATTTTTCTGAGCATAAAATCTAATTGAAACTTATAAGGGATGTAACATGTGATGATTGCCAATTTTTATTAGGTAGGCATCCGACTAATAATCTAATTGAAACTTATAAGGGATGTAACAGGTTATTATTGCCAATTTTTATTAGGTAAGGCATCCGACTAATAATCTAATTGAAACTTTTAAGGGATGTAACAGGTGATGATTGCCAATTTTTATTAGGTCAAGGCATCCTACCATTAGTCATATTACCTTTCCTTATATCGTTTTCTTGTTTAGGGAATAATATTCAGAAAAGTTTTAACTTTTACCTTAAAGAAAATTTGTCCCATTCCTGTGTTGGCCAAACCTGTCTTGCTGTATGATGAATATGTGTTGCTATTTTGGCAATGTTCCCGGACAAACTCTGGTTGGATTATAAGATCTTAAATGCTATTAGGCATTGGTTTGTTTAAATTATCTTCAGTACAATGGGGTTCATATCCTCTTGTTGTTACATCCACACTCTTTAAATAGATTGAATATAGTTTTCAACTTGATACTCTGTATCTTTAAAAAGGTGAAAGGGCAATAAATTATTACTTAATGTTGAGGTCTAATGAATGCTTTGTTTTATTCAGAAAATGAGAAAGTAGAAGGTGAAGAACTACAAGAATGGTTGAATTTGGTTGTTGCACCAAAGGAACTAATCAACTTTGTTGAAGGCAAGCAAGAGTCTCTTTTGCCGGTTCAAGCGGTCTCTGTATGAGTGGTTTGACTCATTGTCAACATTGAGCATTTGCATTGGGTCGGCTATAGTTTTCTTCACCTTCTTGACAGCCCGACCTTGTTGATGAGCATGCCATGACTACGGGCATCAAAGCTCCCTTGTATATTTTTGCATATTTCAGCAAGGTGAGTCTTGGCTTTATTTTTAACACTACCGAGTATTTTTCATTGCTTTATTCTCACTACACTTACCAGAGGAAACATAGAGAAGTGGTGGAGGTGAAGATTTATTTCGTTAAAAGCCTTCAAACTTGTCTCGCCGTTCTCGACATTATGTCGACAAGTTTGGGATGGTCTCCAACACCTGTTCTGTTGTACATTGACTGTTATTTCCGTTAAAAAAGTCTAAATGTAGGAATTTATAACAGTAATTGAGTTGTACACAATTATTCTGTGAAATATATAGGCTACTGCACATAAATATGTTGGGTTAAAAAATGCTCGTCTTCAGAAGAACATTGTTCGTATAATCTGCTACATAGACCGTATATGCTTGTTAATAATAATAGCCTATCAAGATTGAGCCTAGAAGCATTGTTTTGGAGCATTGAATGAGGGGTTTTTCTTTAATTGAAATATACCCTATATTCTGACACCTATTCAAGATTATTTATCTGTCTAGCACCTTTTTGTGTCACTGAAGCCGAAGCGCTTCCTGCAGAAAGTTTCTTTTGTTTACATGGCAAGATGGGATGAAATTAAAAGAAAAAGAAAATTAGGGGTAAAAATATAAAATAAAATTATATAAATTTTATTTGAAAAAAAGAATAAATACATGTGATATGTTTTGAAGACACATAATTACATGAGTATGAGTTGAGTGGCGGTATACATCTAGTCTTAGGTTCAATTATTCAATAAATACATGTTCAAAAAGCCATCGGTTAGAGTCCAGCTTTCGGCACAGAATTTAGCCATTGGTCGGAGTGTCATTTTAGGTCCCCACTGCCATGAGCTCAATATGTCCGTTGCCCCTTTTTTACACAACTTTTGGACAGAGAGAAGAAAACTTATTCTATACATACGTTGATTGTGAATTTGATTTTTTGAGGCACAAAACAAAACCCACTATATCAACGGGGAGAGTGCGAGTACAGTTGTATTTGTAATTTTCCTTTTGCATTTTACAAAGTATCATCTTTTGCCATGTCTAATCATATATTTATTTATTCTGTGCTAATATTGTTTTAAACTTTTAGCCTTAATGCGCAGGTTAAGAAATTCTCAGCCCGTGTGTTTTTAACAATTTTTTTATATGCTATAATATATTGTGAAATATTACTTATAGTACCATTATGGCATGAATATATTGTAAGAAATTATTATGTTCGAATCAACTATCTTAACCAAAAAGAAAACGTGGAGATCGTCCACTTAAGCAGTGATTTTATCCAAATAAATTATCCCGCTAGACAATATAAAATCATTGCTTAAGCTATTTCTTTTGTTAACATTAGACTCTTGTATATATAAAACGTGGACAAACTTCAAATTACACCAGCGTTACTTATTTAGTAATCTCATTAGTAAGATTGATAGAGCACAAGGCTCTTAACCTTGTGGTCGTGGGATCGAGTCTCACGGAGAGCAATTCATAATTCGGAGGTCTCCTACGGAAGCATCTCTCAACCTGGCGTTGGGGGCAGCCTACTATCCTACCTCCCCTTTATCCCATTACATATGAAAATAAGGGTCATTTAATTTTTAATTAGTAAGATTGATCTCTAAATCACATCTTAATGCACGTGTTGAAGACCTATCATGATTTAACAGAATTATCCCTTTTAGTAAAACGCTTACCCGAAAGGATCACTAAAACATATGAATTTTCTTTGATGACGGTGTTCTTTCATATCCAAAATCTATCGAATCACTCGAAGAAGGTTTGTTCCTCCCTAATATTTAAAATCAATTTTATCAATTCTCGTTATAATAATGTTAATTATCGCTAACTGTTACTGTTCAAACCGGATTTGAAGTATTATGACATGAAAATTTTATAAATAATATATAAATATGAGTCCATCATTTTGTGACAGTTCTAGTTTGGATGAATCCAATTGACATGCCTTGGCCTTAAATCATTTCCCTCTCTCTTTTTGAACAAATGGTTGATGTTTTGATAGCCCCTCGTGTGTGCATAAGAAATTAAGGTCCCTCCAAATATTTCACGCAATCATACCATTTCGTCTTTTCATTTGTAGCTTTCTTGAGTGGGGCTTCATTATACCATCCCTTTCGTTCGTAAATTTTACATCTCTTAACCCTTTTTTTTAGCTCAACTATTTATGCATTCTTCTCTCATTTTATATGTATATATATCAAACTCTCCCATCCCTTTTAACTCCATCATTTGTCTCTCAGAGAAGATGCTGACTAAAGAGAGCAACAAGGCCAATGGCTCTGCCATGGACAAAGCTAATCCCTGGAATTGTAGGTGGTGGAGATGTACAGCGCGTGAATTTTCACCGGTAAGCTTTCTAAAAAATTTTGGTCGCAAAGTAGCAAAGGGTTTAACCAGATTTTTTAGGCCTTCTCCTCCTAGGGTTACCTCCTCTTCAAAGCCATTTGTGTCTCATGTTGTTGATTCTCATAGAAACGCTTCCGTTGAGGACTGCATCCGGTTTATCAACTCTTCTGCCTCTCTGCCTAGATCGAATTCTGTTTCTGGCCGTACATAAATCCTATTCTATGTCGTCTGGTACTATCGTCAGTGATCGATATGGATGTATGTGTCGAATACGAATATATTAATAAACCGAGAAAATAACCTCAGTGACCAAAAATCCCATATAATATACGATTTTAACAAACTTTTTCCGGATTTGCCAAAATGACCAACAAAATCGCAATGCGATCGCTAATTCGCAACGCGATCTCCATTATCGCAAATTCGCGTTGCATTTTCGCAATGCGATAGTTGAAAATCGCGTTGCGATGGTCTACAGTATCGTTGCGATTTTCCCAATTCGCAATGCGAATAAGTAAATCGCAACGCGAATTGGGAAAATCGCAATGCGAATAAGTAAATCGCAACGCGAATTGGGAAAATCGCAATGCGATACTTACTATCGCAATGCGATAATACAAAATCGCAACGAGATACTTACTTTCGCAACGCGATACTGACTTTCGCAACGCGATTTACATAGCGCCATTCGTATTAACGCGTATTTTTTTTTTCAAATTCCAAACACGTATTTTTTCTTAATAAATCGGAAAATGAACCGTCCACAGTAATCGCAACTCATAACCTCAAACCCATAAACACAACACTCAGTCCCATCTCCATCTCTCACTCTCTACGGCGAAATCCGTACCCATCTCCGAAGATTTCCGTCCCCATCGCCGGCGAAATCCCTCACAACCATTCACAGTCAAAAATCCCTCACAATCATTCAGAAATGGAAAATCAACCTACGAGGGTTAGTTTTTTTATTTTTATTTTGAAATTTTTGCATTATTTTAGGTTTTTCATATTGAGATTGATGATAAGTTTACTGGTAATTTCAATAATAGATTAACCATTTCACTTAGATTTCTTATTAAATTCATTCGATTGCTGCCAATACTGCTAAACTGTTTAGCCTGTGAAGTTAGTATTTGTCTTTGCTTTGTCTTTTGGTTGAAGTAATGCAGAAGAAGAATAGTTTCGAGAATGAAAATCGCAACGCGGAAATAACTATCGCAACGAGATAATCGCAACGTGAAATAAAAATCGCAACGCGAAACCAAAATCGCATTGCGATTTTCATTTCGCGTTGCGATTTTCATTTCGCGTTGCGATTTTTATTTCGCGGTTGCGATTTTCATTTCGCGTTGCGATTGTCTGGTCGCGATAGTCATTTCGCGTTGCGATTCTCATTATCTCGTTGCGATTTTCATTTCAACCAAAAGACAAAAACAGTGTTGCAAATTTTAGTTTCAAGAATAAACTACTATTTATGTTTATTGTTTTGTTTTTTGGTATATCTTGACAGTGTAATTTTTGGTATATCTAACTTGGTATGTTTATTGTTTTTTTGTAGAAATTTTTTTCGGCTTCATTGACATTAAGGAATAAAGTTAGCCTAGCCACTACAATTGCTTCGAAGCTTTCACCTGCACAAAGAAAATTGTTTGAAGAAACCTGCTTCGGGCCATGGCTGAGAGTACAGCATCCAGGTGGAGATGCTAGTTTGACCCATTTGTGGCTTCAGACCATGACTAGCGATCTACCCGACAGTATACAACGTGGTGAGGAAGAGATATGGTTTCATTTTCCACCGGCGTATACTTGTTTTGGGCGGAAGGAGTTCTGCTTAATCACTGGTCTACGATTCGGACACGATGATGTAGGCCGGTACACTCGTCATATCACCCGCCCATCATGGTTATCCAGGGTTTTTCCTGATGAGTCAATAGAGAAGCCGAACTTACACGTCGACGACATGAAGAAATTGTTTAATAAGAAAGATGGTTTTACTCGGATGAATGACGTCGATGTTGTCCGAGTATGCCTTCTACTACTTTTGTATGCCGGCTTTCTAGGCAGAGAGGCCAGACAACCTATTCCTCAGGAGCTAATATTATTGGTAGAGGACCTAAATGCATGGAATCTGTTTCCGTGGGGTTCGTATATATGGAAAGCTACCTGGACTAAGTTGTCGTCTGCCTTTGATGACCGCAAAAGTTTGCGGGGCGATGGGTCGAAATACACTTTGTCAGGCTTTGTTTGGGCCTTTAAGGTAAGAATTTCTATATAATGTTTTCAAAATTATAATTAATTATTTAACAATTACTAATGTTTGTTATTATATTGTTTGTAGATTTGGATATTCGAGGCTTTCCCCAGCATGCGGACATATGCATTAAAATCCTCAGATGATATTCCTAGGGCTATTTCCTGGAAGAGGAAACTTAAGGAAAATAAAAGAAATACACGGTATACAATAATGCCGACGGCTTTTAACGCAGTTCACTTGAAGAATCAACGAGATGAATCATTTGCGTTGGGCAATGGACAAGCTAAACTTTATCCTGCATGGTGGGAGGTCGATAAGGTTAGTGTTTATTTTAGATTGAGTTTAAAGGTATTCATAAATAAGTGCGCAAATGAATGAATTATTACTTATGATTGCAGGTGTTTATCCCTGTTTTGGAACGTAACCATTGGCTTCTCGTCGAGCTTCAGATCGCATCCCTTAAGGCAATAGTATATGACAGCATGATAAATTACATATCATTGGCTGATTTAAGAGATATTATTAAGGGATTGAGCTCTTATTTGGCTAAATACTTGGATGCAATAAATTATTGGACTCGTTCTGGAAACAAGAAGCCAAAGAAGCTCAATATTACAGTTAGCAGAGACGAGACCGCACCACAACAAACGAAAGGACCCAGAGGGGATTGTGGTCCTCTCGTATGCTTGGCGTTGGACCGTTTGATCACAGGAAGTATAAAGTATCTACCTCCCACCGATATAGATAGAGCTGCAGTAGGCTTGTGGTTTCGACATTATATGGCTAGATCGATATATACGAGACGCTGCCTACCTGCATCCGCGTTATAAAAATGTCCATAAACAATTGGTATGTTTATAGGCTTGTGGTTTGAAAATGTTTGGTTAAGTACCTAGAATTCAATAATTTGCTGTTTGTAGGTTTTAGATGTGTAGAAAGTGTTGTTTGAGCAAATGTTTGGTTTATGCAGGTTAATCTCAGAAGTGAGCTGCGTGAAAATGATGTATGGCTGTAAAAGTTGATTCAATAGTATAAGTGTTATTTTCTCTAATAATGATTGCTTATTTTTTTATTGTTTAATTGATTTGTAAAAGGTGATTTGTAAAAGTTGATTTGTTTAATTGATGTTAACATAATTCTTATTTGTGCTTGTTTAATTGATTGAAATGTAATGGTTGATTTTGTTGATTTCAATCTGCATTATGTTTGAAGGCAAAAAGTACTATCGCAATGCGAAATGAAAATCGCAACGAGAGAATCGCAACGCGAAAATGAAAATCGCAACGCGAAATTAAATTCGCGTTGCGATTTTCATTTCGCATTGCGATTCCCTCGTTGCGATTTTCATTTCGCATTGCGAAATTAGCGTTGCGATTTTCATTTCGCATTGCGATTCTCTCGTTGCGATTTTCATTTCGTATTGCGATAGTAATTTCCGCGTTGCGATGGACATTAAGATGATTGCCTATTAAGTGATAACAAGGAACAGATCATAGCAATTTTCAAACTCAAGTTACTAATACATGCCTAACTGAAAATGTTAAAAGTTCACACATAAAATCTACATAATACAACGTTTGCATTTAAAAATCACCTAAGTTAACAGTCCCAAAAGGTGAAGCCAGTTATGATTGGGATTTTAAAGATGATTGTGATTTTGATTGCCTTTTTCTTGACACCATATGAGCTTTGGATTTTGATGATGATCCATATTTTGGTAGAGGAAAAGATGATTGTGATGGCACTGGTGATCTACATGTCAACCTTGTATGACCACTTTCCTTGCACCGACTACATGTCGATCTCTTCTTCTCTTCACCCTTAGACGGTATACGATCGTGACTTTTTGGTCGGCCAGGTAGCCTTCTGTCCATGGCTGGTGGCAAAACTGTTTGTAAGTCATCTGGTATGTCCCACTCAGAAGGATGTGAAATAGGGTAGACAATCTCGGCATAAGTCTGTCGATATACTTCTATAGTGTAGCAATCCATAACGTATGTGCTTGAATCATCTTGGTTTAGATGAAGAGCAACTTTTATAACATGGCCACATGGATAACCAGATGTTTGCCATTTCATACAACTACACGTCCTTGCATTTAGATCGACAAGCCCATTTAAGTTATTATCCAGTACTTCAAACAAAGTGTTTGAACATGGTTCAACTCTCCATGACGTTGACTTCACAACACATTTCGTTATCTTTTTTTCAGTCCATGGTGTAACACGATGTTCCAATGTTCCTGTAAATTTAAATAAATAATACTTAGTAAAATATATGATAAGTTACGAATTCAAAGAAATAATACCTGCATGGTTTCTTTTCTTATAGTACCACTGTTGAATAGAGGCTCGAAAAAACTCCATTAACATAGTAATGGGTAATTTCCGGGAATGACGACTTAGAGCGTTAATTGATTCTGCACTATTAGACGTCATGAAACCATATCTTGCTCCAAGTTGATGTACTCTTGACCATCTTTCAAACCCGACATCTTCTAGTGTTTGAGCACACTGAGGCAAAACACGTCTTAAACAGTTTATATGCTTATTGAAATCCACTTCCCGATAAGCCTTTACAGCCTTCCAGTATGTCCATTTGTGCTTTTTTATACCAGCAGACCTTGATTTTAGATTTCTATACAAATGAACACCACAAAGTCCATGAAAAGCATCTGGGAAACACCTTCTAACAGCGTTGTCAATTGAGTTTGCCCTATCGGATATGATTGTCAGATTGCTAATAGGACCTATGCAATCCCTAAGATGCCCCATAAACCATGTCCATGAATCAGAGGTTTCAGATTTGCCAACCCCGTAAGCTATTGGCAATATCCCATTGTTAGCATCCATGGCTACTGCTAATAAGTTTACTCCAAGGTATCGACCTTTCAAATGTGCTCCGTCAACTATAATAACTGGGCGCATGCAAGTAATAAACGAACGAATCTACAAAAATAATATACACAAGAAATATAATCATTTAAATGTGAAATGCATGTAACTAACAGAAATGAGTCAACAGAATTATATTGATTTACTAACCGCAGCACCAATGGCGATAAACAACAACTCAAAGCGTCTATCTCTATCTGTTTTGATATGAGTTACCGACCCAGGATTTTTCAGCTTTAAATTGTGACAATAAGCCGACAGTTGGGCAAACGATGCTTCTGGCGACCCCCTCAACAATTCCAAGGCATAACATTTGGCTCTTCAAGCTTGAGAATATGATATACTAATCTTGAACCGAGCATTCATGTCAGTCATAATTTCATGTCCCCGATATACCCTGCCATTCAAAAACATTACTTCAGCCAGAAAACCACCCAACACCTTTTTGTTTGCCTGTCTATGGTGAGGAAAAACTTGGGTTCTTGAACATGTATGTTTATCAATAAAAGTCCTAACTTGAAACATTGCGCAATCTTTTATCCTCTTTGCAATCATACGCCACGTACAGTTTTTGTCAATCGTACACCTTGTTTCGAAACGATCTTTGCTTGATTTGTTAACTTTTAGTTGATAGCCATCTTCCACACATTTCGTATACAAAGCTATCTTCAAGTCTTCCTTTGTATCAAAACAATCATCTTTCTTGATACGAATAACTTTTGTGTAACAATCAACTGCTTTCTTTGCCAACTCTTCTTCCGGTAACTGAAGTAATTCTGGCATATTCCAGTTATACTCCCGTGGCATTTTCTTTTCTTCGGGGACTTTTTCTTCTTCTTTCTTCTTCAGGATTATATGAATTACAGAATGGATGTTCAACATGTTCATTCACAGTCGTAACTTCCTCCTCATTATCATCAACAACATCTTCCTCGACAACGGGTGTTTCATCATCAAAATTCGGGTATTGACCAATATCAAAATCATTACACGCAGGGTCTGTTTCTTCTTCTGAAACATCATCAAAATCCGTGTATTGACCAATATCAAAGTCCGGGTATTGACCAAGATCAAATTTTGAATACTGACTAGTACTCACAATTTTTTCTCTTGGCTCATCATCGTCTAATTGGTCAATACGAAAACCAGAATTTGGTGCTGAAAGTTGATTTGGATTTGGATTAGAGAAAGACTGTGGGTTTTTTGACCCACTTAGTTGATTACTACCCGCTACTGACCCAACAATACTACTTCTAGGTTCAACAACATACAATGTAACATCATCACTTGAAACATTAATATAAGCAATGAATCGTTCAACATCTTCATTGTCGGTTAACAAATAAACTTTACCATTTCTCTGATAAGATAGCCTAAATCCACTTAGGGGCTCTAAATTCAATTTCTTTGAAACACGTAACATTAGGGTTTCATAAGTTAACTTCTTTAATGACAGTTTTAGTTGAAGATTCATGGGTAAAGGCATATATTGTAAAACACCATGAACATTCTCCCATGACCCTCCAAAACATAAATCTATCCAAACATGATCAACATTAGATGATTTCATGGTTGTAACTAAACAAACGAGATGCGAAACTAAGACCTGTTACCGGATGGGGAAGGATGTCGTTGGATATTTGAACGAATGTCGCCGGAGAGAGTGATAGATGGAGATGGAATGAGTTGCGATTTAGGGATTTAGGTTATGAGTTGTTGCTGCTGCGTATATATACACTCAAATTTGGCTTGCGAAACTAAAACCTGTTGCGAACTTTGAAACTCGCATTGCGAGTCAGAATCGCGTTGCGAAAGGCAATCATTTGACCATCGCAATGCGAAATGCAAATCGCAACGATAGAATCGCAATGCTAAATGAAAAAGGCAACGAGGATTAACATGCATAAACTTTTAACAATTATTATTGAATTCTAGGTACTTAACCAAACATTTTCAAACCAAAAGGAGTATATATGTTAACAAAACTTGCATTATGTGTATTTTATGTGTGCACTTTTAACATTTTCAGTTAGGCATGTATTAGTAACTTGAGTTTGAACATTGCTATGATCTGTTCAGTTGTCATCACTTATTAGACATTCATTTGACTATCGCAACGCGAAAATGGCTATCGCAACGCGAAAATGGTTATCGCAACGAGAAAATCGCAATGCGAAATGAAAATCGCATTGCGATTTTCTCGTTGCGATTTTCATTTCGCATTGCGATTTTCTCGTTGCGATTTTCATTTCGCATTGCGATTTTCATTTCGCATTGCGATTTTCATTTCGCATTGCGATTTTCATTTCGCATTGCGATTTCCATTTCGCGTTGCGATAGTCTGTTTTGCCTTCAACATAAAGCAGATTGAAAATCAACAAATCAACTATTACATTTCAACACAAATTATGTACACATCAATTAAACAAATCAAGATTTACAAATCATCTTTTACAAATCAATTAAACAATCAAAAAATAATAATTATTCTTATTTCTTCATCAATTATTGAATCAATGAATCAACAACTTTGTGACCCCGTACATCCATTTCACGCAGCTCACTTAAGGATTAACCTGCAGAAACCAAACATTTGCTCAAACAAGACTTCCTACACATCTAAAACCTACAAACAGCAAATTATTGAATTCTAGGTACTTAACCAAACATTTTCAAACCAAAAGGAGTATATATGTTAACAAAACTTGCATTTGACTTACCAATTAACAATGGACACTTTCATAACGCGGATGCAGGTAGGCAGCGTCTCGAATATATTGCTCTAGCCATATAATGCCGAAACCACAAGCCTACTGCAGCTTTATCTCTATCGGTGGGAGGTAAAAACTCTGTGCTTCCCGTCGTCAAACGCGCCAAGCAAAGGCATACGAGAGGACCACAATCCCCTCTGGCTCCCGGCGATTGCTGTGGCGCGGTCTCGTCTCTGACAACTGTGACATTGAACTTCTTTGGCTTCTTGTGTCCAGAATGACTCCAATACTTAATCCCATCCAAGAATTTAGCCAAATGAGAGCTCCATCCCTTGAAAATATCTCTCAAATCAGACAGTGATATGTAATTGATCATGCTGTCATACACTATTATCTTCAGGGATGGGAGCTGAAGTTGGACGAGAAGCCAGTGACGACGTTCCAAAACAGGGATAAACACCTGCGATCATAAGTAATAATTCATTTATTTGCGCACTTATTTATTAACACCTTTAAAAAATTTAAAAAATAAACACTAACCTTATCGACCTCCCACCATGCAGGATAAAGTTTAGTTTGTCCATTGCCCAACAAAAATGATTCATCTCGTTGATTCTTCAAGTGAACTGAGTGAAAAGCCGTCGGCATTATTGTATATAGCGATTTTTTTTTATTTTTCCTAAGCTTCCATATTATTAGTAGACGTGACACCCACGCATCGATATGTTGTTTTACAAAAAAAATACATATATTAGTGAATTACATTAATTTTTAAACAAATTAATCAAAATCATATATAAGACAAATATAGTCTTACCTCCCCATCCAAATAGCCACTGTCTTCAACCCCTAATAGCACACCCCACCAAAACCGATCAAGCAACAAAAACATTTCATCGTTGAGTTTGCTGATGTCAGTGTAACACCCTTGGCTCCGCTCATGTAGATAAAAATCAACTGCGGTCTTAGCCCAAAGGGTATTATCCACAATTGTTTCCGGTAGTTGTCTCCTCTCCACTTCAGATATCGGAAGGGTACTAGCCGGTAACTCATACGAGAGCCAACTCTCATCCATCATGTCCGGAACCGGTGGGGGTTTCTCAATACTTCGATATATTACCCCATGTGAATCGGGCTCTGGAATGGTGGGAGGGACCTCTTCAACGATGACAGTGGCCTCTTGAACGGTGGGGGGGAATCTTGAGTGAGAATAGGGGCCTCTTGAACGATTGGAGGGGACTCTTGAGGGATGACCGGTGAGTCGGGCTTCTTCTTGCAGAGTCTTCGCACCATTGGGGTGAACGGAGACGTAATAGCACGTCCACGCCGTCTGATGCGTGAACTCCGTCGTGCAAGGAAAACCCGACGTAAAGCATCCACCTTATCGGGCCGCTAAAAAAAATTAATACATAAATCAGTAAATAAACAGACATGATATTAAACAAAGACAAATATGTTTCAAACTAGCATTGTATTCACCCAAATCATTATTCTATCATAGTTCACAAAATGCTCAGATAACATTCCAGAAGTAAGCACTTATATAAACATTTAAAAGGACAACATATATAAACATTCCAGAAGAAGAATAGTTTACTTTCGCAACACGAAACTTAAAATCGCAACGTGAAATGACTATCGCAACGCGGAAATGGCTATCGCAATACGAAATGAAAATCGCAACGACAAAATCGCAACGCGAAATGAAATCGCAACGACAAAATCGCAACGCGAAACACAAATCGCATTGCGATTTTCATTTCGCGTTGCGATTTTGTCGTTGCGATTTCATTTCGCGTTGCGATTTTGTCGTTGCGATTTTCATTTCGCATTGCGATAGCCATTTCCGTGTTGCGATAGTCATTTCGTGTTGCGAAAGTAAACTATTCTTCTTCTGCAAATTGAAACTTGAATGGATTGCATTACTTCAACCAAAAGACAAAAACAAAACCAAAAACAAATACTAACAAAAACAGATTGGCAGCAACCGAATGAATTACGAGTATGAAAAATCTTAAACTTACCTCGTTGCGTAGAGTATGAACCTCATTCTGCAACGATGCTACCATCTCACGTAGAGCGGCTACCTCACCGCGTAATGTAGACACCTCAACACGCCATGCACCATCGTCTTTGCGTAAAGTACCGACCTCCTCATGCAAGGCATTGACCTCATCACGTAACTCCCCTAACTCATCCCATTGAGGTGGAGGTGGAGAACAGGGAGATAAACGTCGTGGCATCTTTTCCGGTCGCCTATCTTGCGGTGATGGTGGAGAAGAGGCTCGATGATGTGACAGAATAGGTGATGGCTGTCGTTGTGGAGGTGTATAGCCGGGTCGATCAGATGATGGCTCTGGGTGGGGTGATAGCTCTGGGCGAGGTGATGGCTCCCGAAGTGGAGGCTGCTCATCAACCGTTCCATAAAAAAAACGCTTACTAGCTTGCCACCAATCAGTGGCAAGCTCAGCTTCCGTGGGTGTCAGCCTCTATAGAGGAGTGTTGGCCTCTTAACAATATAAAATCTCAAACAAAGTTAAATGTGTACTAGTAATAACTTGTTTATAAACATATGGTAGTATTTATGTTAACTTACATTATTTATTGTCGTATACCGTAGTAAATCTTCCCATTGCAAGGTTCGTTTCCTCTTCCAGGAAATAGCCCTGGGAATATTATTTGAAGTTTTTATTGCATATGTCTTCATGGCGGGAAAGGCCTCAAATATCCAAATATACAAACAATATAATAACAAACATTAGTAATTGTTAAATAATTACTTATAATTTTGGAAACATTATATAAAAATTCTTACCTTAAAGGCCCAAATAAAGCCTGTAAAAATGTATTTGGAACCATCGCCATGCAAACTTTTTCGATCATCCAAGGCAGACGATAACTTATTCCATGTAGCTTTCCATAAATACGAGCCCCACGGAAACAGGTTCCACGCATTTAGGTCTTCTACCAATTTGATTAGATCATTTGGAATAGGTTGTCTGGCCTCTCTGCCTAAAAAGCTGGCATGCAAAAGAATTAGAAGGCATACTCGGACAACGTCGATGTCATCCATCCGAGTAAAACAATCTTTATTATTCAAAAATCTTGTCAGGTCTTCTACGTGTAGACTCGGCCTCTCCAGCTCAGGAAAAACCCGGGATAGCCATGATGGACGGGTAATGTGTCTAGTGTACCGACCTACATCATCGTGTCCGAAGCGTAGACCGGTGATTAAGCAAAACTCCTCCCGCCCAAAACACGTATACGCCGGTGGAAAATCAAACCATATCTCTTCATCACGACGTTGTATAGTCTCTGGTAGATCTCTAGTCATGGTTTGAAGAAACAGGTGTGTCAACATCGCATCTCCACCGGGATGTTGTACTTTCAGCCATGGCCCGAAGCATGTATCCTCAAACATTTTTCTTTGTGCAGGTGAAAGCTTCGACGCAATTGTTTTGGCCAGGCTGACTTTATTTCTCAAGGTCAATTGAGCCGAATAAAAGTTCTACAAAAACAATAAACATACTAAATTAGATATACCAAAAACTACACTGTGAAGATATACCAAAAACAATAATAAACATAAATAGTAGTAGTTTATTCTTCAAACTTAAATATGCAACACTGTGAAGTAATCGCAACACGAAAATGACTATCGCAACGAGAGAATCGCAACGCGAAACTAAAATCGCGTTGCGATTTGCATTTCGCGTTGCGATTCTTGGTTGATTTAATAAGCAATCTAAGTGAAATGGTTAATCTATTATTGAAATTACCAGTAAACTTATCATCAATTTCAATATGAAAAACATAATAATAATGCAAAAATTTCAAAAAGAAAATAATTAAAAAAACTAACCCTCGTTGGTTGATTTGGTTGATTTTCCATTTCTGATTGTGAGGGTGGCTCTGAGAGATTTAGATAGACGGATTTCGCCGGAGATGGGGACGGATTTCGTCGGAGATGGGTGAGAGAGTGAGAGATGGAGATGGGACTGAGTTGTGATTTTAGGTTTTAGGTTATGAGTTGCGATTACGGGATATACTGTGGACAGTTCAGTGTTCCAATATATTAATATTCATGTTTGGAATTTAAAAATAAAATACTTGGCCAGGATACTAATGGCGCTTTGAAAATCGCATTGCGATTATGTAAATCGCGTTGCGAAAGTCAGTATCGCGTTGCGAAAGTAAGTATCTCGTTGCGATTTTGTATTATCGCATTGCGATAGTAAGTATCGCATTGCGATTTTCCCAATTCGCGTTGCGATTTACTTATTCGCATTGCGTTTTTCCCAATTCGCGTTGCGATTTACTTATTCGCATTGCGAATTGGGAAAATCGCAACGATACTATAGACCATCGCAACGCGATTTTCAACTATCGCATTGCGAAAATGCAACGCGAATTTGCGATAATGGAGATCGCGTTGCGAATTAGCGATCGCGTTGCGATTTTGTTGGTCATTTTGGCAAATCCGGAAAAAGTTGGTTAAAATCGTATATTATATGGGATTTTTGGTCACTGAGGTTATTTTCTCTAATAAACCCCATAGCCATGTTCAAATAGGTCATAGTTTTTAGTGGTAAGATATAGTTTGAAGAAATTAAGAAGCATCACCCGATGTGTATCTTCTTTTTCCCTTTGAAAAACAGTGTATCATAGCTCTGGTTTGATTGTCTCCACCATATAAATTTTGTTCAGGTGCATGTTTCATACAAGGACTACTTTAACGGTAACGATTAATAGTATTATTAATTTGGACATACTAACAACATTATATAAAGAGTTAATTACATCTTACGTCCTCAATCTATGATCTTCATTTCAAATTGTTCCCAAAACTTTCTGAACATTTCAATTTATTCCTAAATTATACGTATACACTAATCACATCCCTTGTCAATAAAATCATTAGACCAAGTTATATTATTATATGTTTGAAAAAAAAATTAGGTTAAACCATGGTTGAAATGGATTGCATATTTGGATGAATTTGGGGATAAAATTGAAGATGCAAAAGTTTAGGGACAATTTAGAAAGATATTCATAGTTTGGGGATGAAATTGGAATTTTCAAAAGTTTAAGGACTAATTTAGATTGAGAATTATTGTTTCGGGATGAAATTAGAATGTTTAAAAGTTTAATAACTAATTTGAAATGAATATCATAGTTTAGGGACATATGATGCAATTAAATCTTATATAATCAGAAGCATCAAAATAAACTAAATTACATTATAGTAATTGTCTCAAATTTCAACATAATAGAAGGCTAAAACCGCGATTTGACCATTGTGTTTTCAAAGGCTTTCAAATCAGTCCGCATTGATTAATCAAACAATTATTGTACCTTGAAAATGAATAGATTTGAAGTTATTACAAGGTTCAAAGAGGACAACCCCAACCATGAATCACATGGCATTGTCTTCAAAACCGGGCGTGTGCATTGGAATTTGTTAGCTTTTTTTTTCAGGTTTATTCAGGCTTCGTCCTTATTGTTTGTCACTTGGCACCCAATAATCACCCATCATTCCTCACGTAAGCTACAATACCTTGATTTGAAACCCCTCTTTAAACAAAGTTATTATTTACTCTAAATTTAAGTTGACCCAAACTCGTATCAAATATAAATTTAAAATATTTTATATCCTACAAAATTGAATTTATCTATTTTCTTACAAATTTAATTAACTTAATATGATAATGGTTCAAATAGTTACATGTGAATGATGTGTATAACTACATAATTATGCAAAACACCATCACGATAATGCACCACCCATGGATGTAAATGAGAAAAGACATATCGTGAGCTACTCGAGATAGACTCGATCAAAGCTCGATAAATACTTCGAATGGATTTGGCTCAAGCTCGACTCGAGTTCTTAACGAGCCGAAACGAGCTACTTGATACTCGAATCAAAAAGATCGTGAGCAGTTCTAAAATATAAATAATAAGATTTTATTTAAAAAATAAATTATTAATAATATTAACATTTACATATTATTTTAAAAAAAAATCTAGTATAAGATTTTCATGTATTTAAGGTTTAGGTTCGAGTTTAAGTTTGAGTCTTCGATCAAGTTAAATTTAAGATTTTTTTTCATTTCGAGCCTGTTCGAGCTTTTATGAGACTCAGTTCATAATTTAGAGTTCGAATCGAGCTTGAAAATTTTAGGCTCGTTAGTTTTCGAGTCGAGTTGAGCTCAGCAATACTCAAGCTCGACTCGGCTCGTTTAAAACCCTAGCACCGCCCCTATTTACTTTAGGGTAAACTATATATTTAGTTACTCATCTACTCTCACCATTCTATTTTGATTACTCAACTTTTTTTTTAAATTATACTTAATGTTACGTTTTAATTTTGTTTTGATCACTTGTTATTAAAAAATAAATAAAACTGCTAAGTGGTAATTTTTTATTTTTTTCCAACGATGATATGATGTTATTTTATGATAACACTTCAACATCACCATTAATATTTTAACAATAGGTGACCAAAACGTAATATTACATATGATATTAAAAGTAAAAAAATAATTAGGAGACTAAAACAGAACCACAAGAACATATGATTGACTAAATACGTAATTTAACCTTTACTTTAATCCACTCCGGTTGAGGTTTATCACATTTCACCCGTATTTCTTCAACATTAAATATTTCAACATCAATATAAATCTCTCACGTGACTTGTCTATCTCAGAGTTTGTGGTTTAGTCTATATTTTAAAAACACGAATTCATTCCATGAGAACCAAGAAGGGGAAGACCAAATGGAAGGCGATCAAAGTAAGCCTTGCGAAGCTCTATGACCGAGTTAGATGAGACTTTTTATACGACTCCCTTGAAGATATGGGATGCCCTTCTCGCCGCTACCAGATCATTATGGACTTTTTATCGACATCTTCATTTCAAGTGCTCTGGACAGGTTCCCTTTCAGGCGTTTTTAAACCATCTCGGGATACTCACCAAGGATGTCCCTTATCCTCGTATCTGTTTGTTCTTTGCATGGAACGATTGGAGCATAGCATTGATTACACCTTGAGAATGGGGTTGTGGGAACCAATGCTTTTAGCTCGCGGAGGTTCCCCTCTTTCCCATTTATTTTTCGTCGATGATCTTATATTGCTCTGTGAAGCTACTTCTACTCGGGCCAATCTCTTACAAGCCATACTTGATCAGTTCAGCCGTTTTTCAGGGCATAAAGTCAATTCAAGTAAGACAAAAATCTTCTTTTCCTCTAATGTGAATGAGGAGTACAAATATTAACTCTCAATTGGGATTTCAACGATCTACGAATTTGGGTAAATACTGATGCGGAAGACGGTTATCGGATAGAGTAAAATCACAACTGATAATTTGAGAAAATAAAAATGAAGATAAAACAGACACAAAATTTATGTGAAAAACCCTTAAATAATATAGGGTAAAAACCACGGACAACGGTAGAAGAATTTCACTATTAGAAAATAGAAATTACAACTTCTCTCGATATACTAAGGAGAAAACAATGATAATTCTCTCTTGATAAAAAGAAGAAAACAACTCTCAAGAAACTTTCTAAATTCTCTCTAGTATTGGAAGAAAGCTATAATGCTTTGGGATGATTTTGAAGCTAAATGAGCTAGGTATTTATAGTTGAAGCCTAAGGATTAATTTGTAAATACCCTAAAGTTTAGTGACTACATTGAATTATCCCATTTATCAAATTTCAACAAAAGTTGCTATATTTAATTTTTTTTTCATGATTTCGTTGGTGCATTTAATTATACCGAAAGTGGCTTGGCAACTTGTGGCAATTTGTTTATTTTTCAACAAATACATGGGTGCCTCTTTTTCACAAAAGGGTAACTACAACTACTTTTCAATTTTTAATTCATAAGGTTCGAGCTAAATTGAGCAATTGGGTAGCCTCGAAGCTTTTGTTCGCCGGTCGTGTGACACTCTCCAAAGCAACACTCCTTGCCATTCCAAACTATTTCATGCAATCTGTTTCTATTCTTAAAGGAGTGTGTGCTCAGATCGAACAAATAGCTCGGAATTTCATTTGGGGAGGAACCTCGGAAAATCCCAAGATGGCCATCGTTAGTTGAAAAACCATATGTCAGCCGAACGTCAATGGAGGGCTAGGCATCCGGCCCCTTTCGCGCGCAAAATGAAGCGTTCATGGTTAAATTAGGGTATAACTTCCTTACAAACCCGAATGCTTTGTGGGTGAAGATACTTCGCACCAAATACAAGGTTATGGAATCGGTTCCTGAGCAACTAGTGACTAGAAATTGTTCATATGTTTGGTCTCTTGCTCAAGTTTGACATCTTATCCGCGGTAATATATGTTGGTCAAGCGTACGGTTAAATTTTGGTCCAATAGTTGGATACCGAACACTCAACCGCTAGCCGATCTCTAAGCGCCGGTCCATATTCAAAATATGAATGAGTCGTTAATGGAGTTCGTTACTCATGATGGACAGTGGGATATTCAGAAACTTAACCCAATTCTGGAAAATGATATTATCTACCAGATAAAAGCCGTACCCCCACCCCCAAGATGAAGAAGCAGGAGCTGATATTCCGATCTGGCGTTGGGATTACAAAGGATCTTGTACGATAAGTTTGGCCTTTAATTTTTGCAGGAAGGAGAGTGGGATCTTTCGAAAAATATGTTGAATATAGCATGGACGTTTGATGAACCTGAACGAGTCAGACAATTTCTATGGATGGTCATGACAAATTCGGAGAGACCTAGGAGAAGCATTGCATCTGATGGGCACTGCCAAATCTGTGGCTTTGGCGATGAAAACGTTATCCACACTCTTCGTGACTGCTCGGCTGGTACGGAACTTTCTAATCCCTCCCAATCTTTCTTCACGGTTCTACTCTGCCCCTCTAAGGGATTGGCTGGAAGGAAATCTTAGTAAGAATTCGAAATTTGATAATAATGAGTGTTGCTGGAGACATCTGTTTGGAATCATTGTATGGCGAATTTGGAAGCAGCGGAACGGCTTTATCTTCAAAGGAGAGACAAGGGCGACATTGAAAATTTTCAAATCAGCTTGGTCCTGGGCTTGCCTTATTTGGAATTCCCATTGCAGTATGGACAAACAAAGCAAATAGAGTGAGAAAGCAATAGACTGGAATTAAAATTAATACTGATGGAGCTGTAGTCCTAGGATTTATAGAAGCTGCCAGTGGTGGTGTTCTCCGAAACAGAGGCGGCTTTCATAGTAAGATTGGTCGATGCTCGGTGCTGCATGCCGAGCTCTGGGTGATTTTAGGTGGACTCACCCTATCTTGGAATCGAGGGGAATGACAGGTTGAAGTGGAAACTGACTGAAGCGATGCAGTGCACATCCTCTGTTGAAAAATAAACAAGTGGCCAAGCCACTTTCGGTGGCAGCCACTAATTTTGTCAAAAAGGGTTGGCTATTTGTTGAAAATCAACAATGATAAAATCTCAATTTTAGTCATTGTAATTTAGGGTATTTACAAATTAGTCTTTAAGCTTCAACTATAAATACCCTAGCTCATTTAGCTTCAAAACTATCCCAAAGCATTCTAGCTTTCTTCCAATACTAGAGAGATTTTAGAGAGTTTCTTGAGAGTTGTTTTCTCCTTTTTATCTAGAAAGAATTATCATTGTTTTCTCCTTGGTAGATCGAGAGAGGTTGTAATTCCTATTTTCTCATAGTGAAATTCTTCTACCGTTGCCCGTAGTTTTTACCCTATATTATTCAGGGGTTTTCCACGTAAATTTTGTGTCTATTTTATCTTCATTTTTATTTTCTCAAATTATCAGTTGCGATTTTGCTCTATCCGATAGCCGTCTTCTGCAACAATTGAAATCAGAGCTAGATTAGAGTGTGTAATATCTGCTTATTGTCTTTGTGGTTGCCACCAAAAGGTGGATTCTTCAACATAAGAAAATAAGAAGTTATTACCCATTCTTTGAAGGTTCCAGAGAACTATTCACGATAGTGAAATAGTGGGAGCTATCCGTAGAAGAAGCTATGTCAACGAAATTTGATATTAAAAAATTCAATGGGAGAAATTTCTCATTGTGGAAATTGAAGATGAAGGCCATCCTAAGGAAAGACGGGTGTCTAGCGGCTATCAATGAAAGGCCGGTGGATTTCGTAGATGACATCAAATGGAACGAGATGGACGGGAATGCTATGGCAAACTTTCATCTAGCATTAGCAGATGAAGTATTGTCAAGCATCGAGGAGAAGAAGACAGCTAAGGAGATATGGGATCATCTCATCAAATTGTACGAGGCCACATCGCTGCACAATAAAATTTTCCTTAAGAGGAAATTGTACACTCTCCATATGCCAGAATCTACTTCAGTGACGGAGCACTTAAATATACTGAACACCTTATTTTCTCAGCTTACATCCTTAAGCTGTAAAATAGGAGAACAAGAACGTGCTGAACTTCTACTTCAAAGTCTACCGGATTCGTACGATCAACTCATCATCAACTTGACAAATAGTAATGTCACCAGTCTAGTCTTCGATGACGTTACAGCTGCTGTTCTACAAGAAGAAAATTGGCGCAAGAACAAGGAAGACAGACAAGTAAATCTGCAACAAGCAGAAGCGTTGACAACGATGAGAGGGAGATCAACAGAACGTGGCCAAAGCAGCAGTCATAAACATGGTAGATCGAAGTCGAGGAGCAAGAAGAATTTAAAGTGCTACCACTGTGGAAAGAAGGGCCACTTAAAGAAGGATTGTTGGAGTCTAAATAAAAACTCCAATCCACAAGGCAATACCGCAAACACTTCAGATGATGGGGATGCTCTATGCTGTGAAGCGTCAACCACCGTGGAAGGAAGAAAACGATTTGCAGATATATGGCTCATTGATTCGGGAGCAACATATCACATGACCTCAAGAAGAGAATGGTTCCATCATTATGAACCTATCTCAGGAGGATCTGTTTATAGTTGCAATGATCATGCCTTAGAGATCATTAGCGTGGGAACCATCAAATTGAAGATGTATGACGGAACAATTAAAGTTGTTCGAGAAGTGCGGCACTTGAAAGGCCTGAAGAAAAATTTATTATCTTACGGATTGTTGGATAATAATGCAAGCAAGATTGAAACACGGAAAGGAATCATGAAAGTGTTCCGTGGAGCGCTTGTGGTACTGAAAGGCGAAAAAATAGCTGCAAACTTGTACATGCTGAAGGGAGAGACTTTGGTAGAAGAAGAAGCATCTGTTGCCTCATGTAGTTCAGATTCGGCAATGCTATGGCATCAGAAACTTGGATACATGTCATAACAAGGAATGAAAGTCCTTGTAGAGCAAAAGCTACTTCCAGGCTTAACAAAGGTATCACTTCCTTTGTGTGAGCATTGCATAACAAGTAAGCAGCACCAGTTGAAATTCAACACATCAAATTCTAGTGGCAAAAGTGTTCTAGAATTGGTTCACTCTGACGTATGGCAAGCACCAGTAACGTCCCTAGGTGGAGCAAAATACTTTGTCTCATTTATTGATGACTACTCCAGGAGATGTTGGGTGCACCCTATTAAGAAGAAGTCAGGCGTGTTTTTAACTTTCAAAAACTTCAAAGCGTGGGTGGAACTTGATTCTGGAAATAAGATCAAGTGTTTCAGAACAGATAATGGAGGAGAATACACAAGCGAAGAATTTGATGACTTTTGCAAGAAAAAAGGCATCAAAAGACAGTTCACAGTGGCGAACACTCCTCAACAAAGTGGAGTGGTAGAGCGGATGAACAGAACCTTGTTAGAAATAACAAGAGCAATGTTGAGGGACGCAGGCCTAGAAAAATCATTCTGGGCAGAAGCAGTCAATATCGCCTGTTATTTGGTGAATCGAGCTCCATCAACTGCAATAGAGCTGAAGACACCAATGGAGATGTGGACTGGTAAACCAGTTGATTATTCAAACCTCCATGTATTTGGAAGTATTGTGTACGTGATGTACAACGCCCAAGAAATTTCAAAGTTGGATCCAAAATCTAGGAAATGCAAATTCTTGGGGTATGCAGATGGAGTAAAGGGGTATCGCTTGTGGGATCCCACTGCCCGCAAAGTGATCATTAGCAGGGATGTTATCTTTGTAGGAGATAAACTACAAAGAAAAGAAGACGATGATAGCGCTGAAAAGTCAGAGACTACTCATATACATGTGGAAAAAGAGTTTGAAGAAGGAGATTCTTCTGAAGCAGAACCAGCACATGATGAACAAGAACCAGAGAGTTCTGAAGCTCCAACAACTCGTCAATCAGATCGTGTTAGAAGACGTCCCAATTGGCACTCAGATTATGTTATAGAAGGTAATATTGCATACTGCCTTTTAACAGATGACGGTGAGCCATCAACATACCAGGAGGCAATAAACAGCTCAGATGCTTCACTGTGGATGATAGCGATGCAAGAAGAAATCGAAGCCCTTCATAAAAATAATACATGGGACCTTGTGCCACTACCACAAGGAAGGAAGCCAATTGGTAACAAATGGGTTTTCAAAATCAAGCGAAATGGTGACGATCAAGTGGAGAGGTATCGTGCAAGACTGGTGGTCAAAGGATATGCTCAAAAAGAAGGTATTGATTTCAATGAAATATTTTCTCCTGTGGTTCGACTAACAACAGTTCGAGTAGTTTTGGCAATGTGTGCTACATTGAACTTACATCTAGAGCAGCTAGATGTTAAAACAACTTTTCTTCATGGGAATCTTGAAGAAGAGATTTATATGCTCCAGCCTGAAGGTTTTGAAGAAGAAGAAAAGAAGAACTTGGTTTGCAGGTTGAACAAATCTCTGTACGGTCTAAATCAGGCGCCGAGGTGTTGGTATAAGAGATTTGATTCCTTCATTATGTGCCTTGGATACAACAGACTTAATGCAGACCCTTGTGCTTATTTCAAGAGGTCTGGTGATAACGATTTTGTTATATTGTTGTTGTATGTGGATGACATGTTGGTTGCAGGACCCAACAAAGATCATATTGAAGAATTGAAGGCACAACTGGCTAGGGAATTTGAAATGAAGGACTTGGGATCAGCAAACAAGATTCTAGGGATGCAAATTCACCGAGACAGAAGTAATAGGAAGATTTGACTTTCACAAAAGAATTACTTGAAGAAGATCTTGTCACGATTCAGCATGCAAGATTGTAAGCCAATTTCCACCCCTCTTCTTATTAACTTCAAATTATCCTCCAGTATGAGTCCTAGCAGTGAAAAAGAGAGGATGAATATGTCTCGAGTACCGTATGCATCAGCAGTGGGAAGTTTAATGTTCGCTATGATATGCACAAGACCAGATATTGCACAAGCAGTGGGAGTGGTTAGTCGGTACATGGCGAATCCAGGCAAAGAGCATTGGAATACAATAAAGAGGATCCTGAGATACATCAAAGGGACCTCCAATGTTGCATTATGTTACGGAGGATCAAACTTACTAATCAATGGGTATGTAGATTCTGACTATGCAGGGGATTTGGATAAAAGCAAATCTACAACAGGATATATGTTCAAAGTTGTTGATGGAGCTGTAAGCTGGGTTTCTAAGTTGCAGTCAATTGTGGCTACATCCACAACAGAAGCAAAATATGTAGCAGCTACACAAGCCAGTAAAGAAGCAATTTGGTTGAAGATGTTATTGGAGGAGCTTGGGCACAATCAAGAGTATGTCTCTCTGTTTTGTGATAGTCAAAGCGCCTTGCATCTAGCAAGGAATCCAGCATTTCATTCAAGGACAAAACACATACGAGTTCAATACCATTTCATTCGTGGAAAGGTGGAAGAATGGACAGTAGATATGCAGAAGATCCATACCAAAGACAACATAGCAGATTTCATGACAAAGGCGATCAACGCTGATAAATTTACTTGGTGTCGATCCTCTTGTGGCCTGTCAGAGACATAAGCAACATGATGGTACAAGGTAGAAAGAATTGTGTGAAGATATGATTGTTCCAATCAAATCTTCAAGTGGGAGATTGTTGAAAAATAAACAAGTGGCCAAGCCACTTTCGGTGACAGCCACCAATTTTGTCAAAAAGGGTTGGCTATTTGTTGAAAATCAACAATGGTAAAATCTTAATTTTAGTCATTGTAATTTAGGGTATTTACAAATTAGTCCTTAAGCTTCAACTATAAATACCCTAGCTCATTTAGCTTCAAAACCATCCCAAAGCATTCTATCTTTCTTCCAATACTAGAGAGATTTTAGAGAGTTTCTTGAGAGTTGTTTTCTCTTTTTTATCTAGAGAGAATTATCATTGTTTACTCCTTGGTAGATCGAGAGAGGTTGTAATTCCTATTTTCTCATAGTGAAATTCTTCTACCGTTGCCCGTGGTTTTTACCTTATATTATTCAGGGGGTTTTCACGTAAATTTTGTGTCTCTTTTATCTTCATTTTTATTTTCTCAAATTATCAGTTGCGATTTTGCTCTATCCGATAGCCGTCTTCCGCAACATCCTCAACTCCACAGATCAGAGGAATGAAACGAAAATTGTTCGGAGAATTAGGAAATTCCTCCATCTTCAATGGGAGGTTAAAATCATGCAGATTTCTTCAGACATCAACAACATTGCGGATGCCTTGGCTCACCTTGGCAACGCTGGAACCGATTTCACCTTCCGACACTGCCCTCCTGATGGTGTAAGGAAAATGCTCACTAGTGATATGATTAGCCCTTTAAGGTGCGTTTGGTTTACGGAATGGGAAGAAAAAATTACCATGGAATAGGATTACTGGGAATGTTACATTACTGTGTTTGGTTGGTTTGGCAGGAATGTAAGATTAGAGTGTTTGGTTAAAAGAATAAAAGATTACTAGAATATATATTTTACCAAATTGTCCTTGTTCTATATTTGTTTTTTTAACAAGTGAAATTCTAAATATTTAAATAAAAAATATTTATATAAAAATTTTATTTGTTGATAATATATTACTTGAGTATTTAAATATATCATGTATTATTTTAATTTTATTTAATATTAAATTTTACATAATTTATGTAAAAATATATTAAAATTTTACATCAATATTTAAATAAATGTTTACATTGTGAAAATTCTTCATAGATATTCATAATAATAAAAAGATGTAAATTATTTTTATTATCTAAGATATAATATTTATTATATTTTCTATATACAATAATTTTTTTATTTATCTTTTATATTTATACTTAATTCTGCATATTTTATCATTATTATTTATCTCATGAATTTATATTACAAAAACATAATTCAAATAAGTAAGAAAATATAACACTAAAAATCATATTATCTATAATTTTATATTTCACCGTCATTCATCATTATCTTTGCTAATATTTTAATAAAATTATTAACACTCAGTCTTAATCTGATTTGTACTTAACTCTTGATTACGAAAAGTAAGCAACTCAATAATTTATGTTTCCCAACCTATAATTTCTCTCCGAACATACAAAAACCGACAGAGGCCAAACTTTGAACATAGTAGACCGTTAATTTCTTTCATCAATATATGCTGATCTACATCCACATTTAAGCTATAATCAATCACATAAATAAAGGTTCATCAAGAAATATAATCTCAATACTATAAACATAAAACTAACATAAATCACTTGCGGAAGAATCAAGCCTCTCGCAAAAGCGTTCCACTGCTTCAACATTGAACCAATTCTTTTTCATCAGAAATGTAAAATGGGCAATTAGTACTTATAATCCACATTTGAAAAAATATGTTTCATAAATGAAACGAGATTCGTACAAATAGTTCATAGATGCTGATCTACACTCACATCTAAGCTAACTGATCACATAAAAAAAAGCTCATAAAAAATGTCATTTCTAAAGTTAATGAAAATCACATGCTGGAGAATCGAGCCCCTCACAAAAGTGTTCCACTTATTCAGCAGTGAACCAGTCCTTTTTCATCTGCAAAGTAAAATAGGTTATAATCCACAATCGAAAAAATACAATTTTTAAACTAAACGAGGAATGTACAAAGTAAGTGTAACCTTCAATGCTAAAGTTCTCCGGGACGCTTTCGACAAATGACTTTATGAAATAGAGAACAAAGTTCCCACATTCTTTACCATTTCTTTGTTGTGGCACCTGAAAAGATCAAGGGTCAAACAAAGATATAACATACGATCAAACAATATCAACATTTTGTACTGTAATCACCTTAGGGACCAAAAGAGGAATTGGATAAATTGTCTGTTTATTCTCAGGCCTGCCTTCAACTTTATAAATGTTGAACACGAACCTGCTAGCAAGAAATTCATATTGAATATTAGAAACTGTGGCAATATTACTCGGCTAGTAACACGAGTTATGCATATGAGTAAATATACTTTCTTATATTCGGTTCGTATCAATCTGTTATTTGTCACAACCACAAGATATGATCATAGTTGTAGAGTTTACATTGTATGGCATGTTGGCATGAAAGCATATTTCTGGCCATTTAACAATGTAAGACAACCAATATATGGCTTAAGGGAAAACCTACCGGTTCACATCGGGCATATTTAGAATGAAAGCAAAGAACTTTTCCAGGGTAGATATCACCACAGCTTCGATCATCCCAGGTTCCTCTTTCTATAACTTTGAATCAGTCACTGCACTTCCTAATCCATTTACTAAATAGCTCTGTTTCTTCAGTATAGCAGCAGTTAAACCGGCTGCCCAGACCTGCAATGAAAAGAATACGCGACTCATCAATATTTCCAGTTTCCAGAACAAGTATATAATTTATCCAAATGAAATTACAAAGTTCAAAGCTGGAACAATGAACCTACAATCTTATACACCAACAAACAAGCTCAAAGAATTTTAATTATGTTTTTTGTTTTAATGCTACAGATGCTATGTATGATTTCCCAGATTTTTGAAAACGAAAACGACAATCAAGCTTAAATATTGCAAGTGTTCTAGGCTAAGATGAGATCCATTTTCTTCCCTCCGGATGATAAACCAACAATGAAGCTTCCTTTCAATGATACCGATAGAGCTAGCGAAAAGCAAAATAGTATGATAGAGCTCTAAACAAACTTGGAATAAGTAAAGATATAAAAAATGTTGAAAGCATATTATTCAAACATCCCGAGGACGGACATAAGCATTCCAGTGTCTTTTATACGGGTAATAGTACATAAATCTAAGATTTACAATTGAGTAAACAAAGCACAATACATGGATGTTAATTTGATAGAGCTACCACACACAGAAATTTCCTAATGTTCACAACTAGAATCTGGATTCATTTCTCATTCTCTTGGATAAAGGCAAGATGAATCACAGTCCATCAATTTGAATTTGCATAAGCTTGAATCATAGTAGTTTTATTGTACGCCATTTAAGACCAAATCTTCAGTAAAATCAGCTAAAGAACTCAAGTTCATAAACACAAAAACCCAAAGCTTGGATCTTATTAAAATTCTATTGCATGTTACTTATCTGAAATTCATAATTTGAGATAAAGATCAAAACTGAAATTCAAAAGACAAAAACTATAATTATCATCAAAGTATTGTAAGGTATGGCTCATAAATATACCGGTAAAGAGGACAGGAGATGGAGCGGAGTGAGCGAAGCGAACATCAACTGTCCTTACAAAGAAAGTCTTGTAGAGGGGGTTACGATTATGTGGGTTGGGGATGCGGGGGCTGTGCCTCCGTGGTATGGTACAAGGTTAATTTTGTAATTATGTACCAGAGTTTTCTATTATAAATAGAGATGTAACCTAAACCTATTATCATTGAATAAAAATTTTCTAGCGCCGCCTAGGCACCGAGGACGTTAGCACATTGCCAAACCTCGTTAAAATTCTTGTGTTCTTTCGTTTACTTTGCCCGATTTATCAACAATTGGTATCAGATGTTAGGAGCAAAATTCGATGGTCGGGTAACTTCGAATTATGGCAAACGAGGGTGAAGGATCTGTTGGCGCAGCAGGGGATCCTGAAGGCTTTGCGACCTACAAAGCCGGCGTCGATGGAGGAGGAAGATTGGGAAGAATTGCAACAACGAGCGGTAGGAACCATACGATTATGCTTGGCGGACGAGGTTATGTATCACGTCATGCATCTATCGTCTCCAGACGAAATTTGGAGGAAGTTGGAAAGTCAGTTTATGTCCAAATCCTTAACGACAAAACTGTATCTAAAGCAGCGACTGTATGGACTGAAGATGCATGACGATCATGATTTGGCGCAACACATGAATGTCTTCAATCAAATCGTTTCTGATTTGGCTCGGCTTGATGTAAAAATTGAGGATGAAGACAGAGCGATGATTTTGTTGTGTTCGTTGCCTCCCTCTTACGAACATATGGTGACTACTCTTACATATGGGAAATAGACTATCAACGTTGAGGAGATTACTGCAGCCTTGTTGGCTCACAACCAGCGGAAGCAGAATACAGGGGAAAACTCTCAAGCCGATAGCTTATATGTCAAGGGTAATCGAGACCGTGGACGGAAGCCAGAGAAAGCAGGGTCAGACAAGCGGAATTCCAGATCCAAATCTAGGGATAAGAAGATAATTCACTGTTACAAGTGTAAGGAGGCGGGACATATGAAGCGAGACTGTCCGAAGTTGAAAAAGCATACTGATGAGAAGCGTGATGTTTCATCCAAGTATGTGAACGTGGTCGAGGATGACAATTCTGATTGCAGTGAGGGTGATATGCTTTCTATTTCAACGACTCAATTGACGGATGCGTGGATTCTTGATTCTGGATGTTCTTATCACATCACGCCAAATAGGGAATGGTTTTCGACATACAGGTCGATTAATTCTGGTTCTGTTTATTTGGGTGATGATCAATGTTGCAATATTGTTGGTATTGGTGATGTCAGAATTAAGATGTATGATGGCTCTGTTCAGACGTTGAGTGGTGTTCGACATATCCCAGATTTGAAGAAGAATTTGATTTCTTTGGGTACTTTGCACAAGAATGGTTTTATCCCTAATGCTGATGAGGATAGGGAAACCATTCGGATTGTTAAAGGTGATTTGACTGTGATGAAAGGAAAGATGACTGCAGGAAATATTTATAGATTGTTAGGGAGTACCGTTGCAGGTGGAGTTCATTCTGTTGAATCCTGTGATGATACTACAAAACTGTGGCATATGCGTCTTGCTCATCTTAGTGAATGTGGTATGACAGAATTACACAAAAGAAATCTGTTGCATGGTGTCAAAAGCTGTAAGCTCGATTTTTGCAAGTATTGTGTTCTTGGTAAACAGACTAAAGTCCGTTTCAAGACTGCGAAGCACACAACTCAAGGGATTCTTGATTATGTGTATTCTGATGTATGGGGGCCTTCCACGACATCGTCTTTGGGTGGATCTAGATATTATGTTACTTTTAATGATGATTTTTCACGGAAAGTTTGGGTGTATTTTTTGAAACAGAAATCTGAAGTTTTTGAGAAGTTCAAGCTGTGGAAAAGAGAGGTAGAAAACCAAACACGACGAAAAATCAAGTGTTTGCGGTCTGATAATGGTACGGAGTACACATATTCACAGTTCTTACACTTTTGTAAGAAGCACGGGATTAAGAGACATTTTACAGTGCGCAAGACACCATAACAGAATGGTGTTGCGGAACAGATGAACAAGTCGTTGAATAAAAGAGCCAGATGTTTGCGGTTGAATGCGGGGATTCCCAAACACTTCTGGGCCGAGGCTGTTAACATGGCGTGTTATCTTATCAACAGATCGCCAAGGGGCATCATTGGCTGGGAAAGTTGCAGAAGAGGTATGGACTGGTCATGATGTTAGTTTTGATAACTTACAGATTTTTGGTTGTCCTGCTTATGTGCATGTACCTGCTGATGAGAGATCCAAACTTGATGCAAAATCGAAGGAGTGCATTTTTCTGGGTTACAAGAAAGGTGTCAAAGGATTCAAGTTCTGGGATCCAGTTGCGAAGAAAATTGTGATCAGTAGAGATGTTGTTTTTGATGAACAATCCATGTTGCAACAGAAGAAAGACACGACATTGGTGAATTTCGAGCAGTTTCCAGTTGAGAAACCAGAAACGTCTCAACCGACTTCTGGTGGTTCCACTACGGATGATTTGCAAGATTATAGTCTCGCCAGAGACAGGGTGAGACGGACGAATATAAAGCCTCCGAGTAGATTGGGTTTTGAAGACTTGGTCTCTTTTGCACTTATTGTTAGCAGTGATGATCCGGTTACTTTTCATGATGCTGTTACTAGTCAGGAAAACGACAAGTGGATGGCAGCCATGGTTGAGGAGATGGAGTATTTGAATCACAATCGTAGATGGGAGTTAGTTCCCCTTCCTGAGGGTAAAAAGTCGATTGGTTGCAAATGGGTGTATAAGAAGAAACCAGCAGTAACAGAAAAAGAGGGGGAGAAGTTCAAGGCTCGTTTGGTAGCAAAGGGTTTTTTCACAGCAGAAAGGAGTTGATTATGATGAAATCTTTTCTCATGTGGTCAGACACACTTCAATCCGAGCAGTACTTGCATTGGTGGCCAGTTGGGATTTGCATTTAGAGCAGATGGATGTTAAAACTGCTTTTTTGCATGGTGATTTAGAGGAGCAGATCTACATGCGGCAACCTGAAGCGAACATCAACTGTCCTTACAAAGAAAGTCTTGTAGAGGGAGTTACGATTATGTGGGTTGGGGGTGCGGGGGTTGTGCCCCGCGGTACGGTACATGGTTAATTTTGTAATTATGTACCAGGGTTTTCTATTATAAATAGAGATGTAACCTAAACCTATTATCATTGAATAAAAATTTTCTAGCGCCGCCTAGGCACCGAGGACGTAAGCACATTGTCGAACCTCGTTAAAATTCTTGTGTTCTTTCGTTTACTTTGCCCGATTTATCAACAAGTATCATAATTAGAACTCAAAGAATCAACATACAAAAAAAACCTTAGGATTAAAAGGGCCAGCTGCTCCTGAATCAATAATCACTTTTTTTATTTTCTCTCTCAATCTATCTCTTCCCAGAAAACTATCAAGAAGTGAACCATATCTGCCCAAAAACAAAAAAAAACCTAAATTTTCTTTCAACGATCAAAATTTGAAAACGAAAAAAAACTCAAATGCATTAAACTTACATCAACAAGCTAGTGTTGCAAAAAACATGGAAAATGAAGCAACTTTGACGACCATCTTCCTCTTTCTCCAAAACCCACTCGGCCAACTCATTTCTCAGTTCAGATATACGTCGCTTGAGCCTTACATCGAGATCAAACCATAGCAATTCATTAACATCTACTGCAAAAGTAACCGCATGGATTCCTCTTAAATTGTGCCATTCAACGTATCTCTTTAAATGCTTGGTTTTAGCCCCCAAGCCATCCCAAAACAACCACCGTTAGCAAATAAAAATGTTGAAAATATCAACGCCAGAAGCAAATACCTAAAAGGGAGATGGGAGATTAATACGCCAGAAGCAAAAATCAACGCCAAATAGAAGAAAAATCAGATTTTCTTTCAGCTAGAACCAAGCGGGGAGAGGGTATTTTAGACAACTGTGACCGGGAATAAGAAAATATCTAAGGGAGACGAGAGACTGATATTCTCGGGAAAATAGGAAAAAATATTACTGTTGGTATTCATTCTTTACCTATACTTGGAAATGTGGCTCATCCAAACATAAGTATCATTGCCCTGGAAAAAAAAATTCCTTCCAGTAATAAAATATGACGTGAACCAAACGGGACCTTAATGTCTTAGTTCACTGCTGTTGCAGATTTTAAAGTAACAAAAAAAAAGGAACTTCGTAGCCAATGTACCTTTATTTTCTTCAATTTGATATCACACTCGTTGTAGTGTTTTCGTTATAATTTTGTCATGTATTTTTATTTGTTACGTCTGATTTAAAATATTTAATATTTTAATATTTAATATTTTAATATCAGAATAATATATATATAAGTATATATTTAAATTCACGATTTATGTAAAATACAATATTAATAGTACTAACAAAATTATTAAAATTTTAATTTTATCAGTTTGTAAGTAAGAAGTAGAAAAGGGTCAAAAATCTAAAGAAAGAAAGTTAAAATGGGGTAAATTTAAGGAGTCGTAGGATTAAAAGAAATAATTTAGGACCATCGAAAGTAAAAAGAAAATTGTAACATCCCAAACTATGGGTTAGTGACTAAATGGTAAAGTTTCAGAAATTTGGTGATTAAAGTAGAAGAATGAATTAGTTCAATGATTTATCTGGAAATAAATCCTAAAAGTTGTTAGTAATTATCAAATGAAGTAGAGGGCAAAATGGTCATTTGACTAATAAATGAATTAAAAATAAATATGATAAGGATATATATGTTAGAGGGGATAAGGATGAAGAGATATTCTCTTCATCTTCTTCTTCTTCTTCTTCTTCTTCTTCTTCTTCTTCTTCTTCTTCATGTACGAGAGAGAGAAGAGCCAAGCTTGCAAAGGTAAGATTCCTTGTTAGCTGATTATTTGTTAATTTTAAGATTGGGTTTTATCATTAGGTAATACTTAAGCTTATGGAAAGCTTAAGTTGTCCTAAAATCAAAAGATAAAGAAGTTAAGAAAGATTAAAGAAAATGAGTTTCTTAAGGAAATTCTGGAAAAGAGTTAGTAAGTGAATTTTGAGAAGGAATTTGACTTGTCATCAATCTAATTAAGGAATATAGAGTGTTAGAATTAGATTTAAAACATGTTAAAAATCTGGTATGATTCTTGAAGTTAATAAAGAGGAGAGGATATTAAGGTTAAAGACGAGATAATTGATTATAAATGAGTTTAAACATGTATATGAAAGTTAGGAATATGAAAGGGGATGAAATATGAAGCATTTGAGTGAAGAGTGGATGATTTTAAAGTTCAAAAAGAGGTTCTGGGCAGAGTGCATCGATGCACATTCATAGTGCATCGATGCATCAAGGTTAAAACCCAGAAATTGTTTGAATGTGCACCGATGCATTGGTAGTGCATCGATGCACTCTTTTAAAATAAAGACATCGAATGCAATTCGTGCATCGATGCATAAGTAGTGCATCGATGCATCCCAGTAATAGTGAAACATCGAATGCAATCGGTGCATCGATGCATAAGGAGTGCATCGATGCATCCCAGCAATAATACTACATCGAATACCTTTTATGCATCGATGCATCAATAGTGCATTGATGCATACCTTCATTAAAAGATGAAGTTGACTTTTCTCTTAGTCTAAAGAGTGAACCATTAGAGTATATTAGTTATAATACTGATATAGATCCATGTGTGATTATGTAGATACTAAAAGTAAGCTTATTCCAGAACGATCAAAGGATTAGAATCGAATCAAAGCAAAGCTAAGGTAAGTGCATACTATATGTATAGTATAATGGAATAAGACTTGTGATAAGTCTAATCCTTATGTTGATTTTTATAATACAATGATTGTGAACATGCATACATGATAATTATGGTGATATGATATGTGATATGAGAACATGATATGAATTAAGTGATATGAGTTACATGATCTACGTGAATGTATGCACTTGTGATACATGTGATATGATATGAAATATATAATTACACATACATGTGGTATGTGACAGAAGAGAAAGAACAAGTGATATGAAAGGTATAAGAATAATGCCCATAGTATACGATATGAGAACTATAGGTGTAGTTGGCATGCCAAGAGTCGAGGGTTTACATATGTTTAAAGGCACATATGAACATTTTACATATGTTTAAAGGCACATATGAACAGTTTATATATGTTTAAAGGCACATATGAACAATTTACATATGTTTAAAGGCACATATGAACAGTTTACATATGTTTAAAGGCACATATGAACAGTTTACATATGTTTAAAGGTACATATGAACAGTTTACATATGTTTAAAGGCACATATAAATAGTTTACATATGTTTAAAGGCACATATGAACAGTTTATATATGTTTAAAGGCACATATGAACAGTTTACATATGTTTAAAGGCACATATGAATAGTTTATATTGTGACCTATGGATCGTGGTCCTTCGGGACGAATACTGAACTAAGGTTCGGTGCCCCATGAGGGAATTGATACGAGCTGTGGTGACAGCATTAGTGCACAACCTCAATGCACTCACATACCTCTATTATCAATAATATACATGGGCAATGCAATTGAAATACCAATTTAAAGTGAAAGTGATCCAAGAAGGTAAGTCCATATTATATGATTATATATGTTATCGTGTGATAGATACATGCATCTTGAGATGTCATGATCCAATGGTAAGTATGAATATTCATAAGTTTATTGTTGCATATTCATTTATTGCCTCACTAAGTCTATGACTTAGCGTGTAAGTGATTTACACGTAGGTACCAAGAATCAGGAAAGGTGGAAATAGAAGTAGCACAGACAACAATACTACTAAGAGATCAGTTCAGAAGTAATTGACAAAGTATGTACTTGGTTATGTATAGAATGTTGGCATGTAATAAGTGTTAATTACGAATACTCTGATCGATTTTGTATTTTATGGTTTTATGTAAATTAATGTATTTCGTTTTAATGAAAGTTTTAAAAATTCCCGGGATTTTCTATAAGAGTCAAAGTTTGAAAAGTCAATGTGACACCTCAGACTTGTATTCGGGTTGGATATGAGTTAAGGGTGTAACAAAAATAATATGTTAATATCTTTTTAATTCTTTAAAATTTTATAAATTTTTATTTTAACATAGAATCACACGAGTTTATTTAAGAAAAAAACTTACAAATTATTTATAATTCTATCATCAATATAACAACTACAATTTTTTTTGTTTTGTTAATATTTATTTTTGTAAAAGTTTGTTTTGTTAATTTTAATACAAACATTGGGTTGCTAAGAAAAAAACCCATATTGTGAAAGCGGGTAAACCGTCTCCAACCACTTCATCTTTCTTGTTTCCTTTGGGAAAAGGGTGAGCTACAATTCCAAGAAATCATGGTTTAAGATTCACTATTAAAGTTGCGGTTAGAATTCCATCGAGTAAAGTTAAAAAATTTCGAGTTATTTTCTAATGTTTTAACTTTTTCTAACCACATAAGATATATATATTTCATATTTTTTATGAGACTAAGATGATTACAAAGTAGTATATGTTTTAAATATTCTCAATCATTTGAAAATGAACATTCAATCACCTTTCTGCAGTCGCTTATGCTCAAACCTGTGACCTTTAGGAACAATAATAATTCCTTTAACCATTGAGGTAAGTTAGTTCGACATATATATTTCATATTCTCTTCACATTATAATATTATTTAATATATCAAATACAATCTAAAATTATAAAATATATTCACAATATTATATTTTAAAGAAAGTATTTCGATGATAAAATATTGATGAGAGTATAAAAGAGTCAAATAATTGATGGGAAAAAAGAATTTTCAAACAATTGCAGTTAAAAGACTAAATTGAGTAAAATGCAAAGTTAAGAGACTAAATAAAAAGAGAGTAAATTTTTAATAAAAAAAATAAGAATTGAAGTTACATAGGTATTCTATAGTGGTATTTGATCATGTGGTTCAAATTTGGTAAAAACGAACTTAAAACAAAATATGAACTGAAGAAATAAGTAAATTATGAAAAATTAAGGGACTAAATTGAAAAATAGAAAACTTGTTATCAAAAAGAGAAATTGAAAGTACATAATTATTCTATGATGATTTAGAAACATGTTGATCAAATTTTGTAAAGTAGACTGAAAATAAAGAAGAAATCGAAGAAATAATGAAATCATAGACTAAATCGTAAAATTTCAAAATACTTAATCAAAATTTTGGTTTTTCGAGTAATTTAAAATTTCCAAATTTCAACTTGACTCGAATTCAAAAACAGAATTGAAAATTCAAGTTGACTTGAATAACTCGAAATTAAAAAAAATATCAATTTTTCGAGTCAACTCGATTTTTGTTCATCCTAATTATAGTATCCCAATGAGAAAATGCAACCAATCAATACAACACGTATCACTAAATAGCTTGCAAAACAAGTATGATTTTTGTATGGCTTTCGTGTAACTTTTCTCGCTTATATGATTCCTATCAACCCTTCTTTCGTGGTCTTACATTTCCCAACTACTTTTCCTAAACTTCACTTTAAAAGTAAGTTCCATCTCTCACAAATCATTCAACTTCGATTCTGTCTGCTTCCATTACTGTTTATACCATATGGAAACACTGCCATTTACCTTCAGCTTAGCGGCTGCATTATTTGCTTACGCGCTTTGGTTCCATGTCCTAGCCAAGATGTTAACCAGTCCGAGAGTATGGCCTCTAGTCGGTAACCTGTCGGTACTCTTCGAGAACCGGAGGCAGATCCATGATTGGATCGCTAGTAACCTTCGAGCAACAAGTCGCTTTGCGACGAATCAAACGTGTACCATTGCTCTTCCATTCTTGGCTTGGAAGCAAGGGTTCTATATTGTCACTTGCCACCCCAAGAACATCGAGCATATTCTCAAGACTTGGTTCGATAACTACCCGAAAGGGCCTCACATGCAAGATGCGTTTCATGATCTTTTGGGGAAGGGGATCTTCAATAGTGATGGAGAGACTTGGCTCATACAGAGGAAAACGGCGGCTCTTGAATTCATGACTTGGACGCTCAGGCAAACCATGGCTCGTTGGGTGAATCGGACCATCAAGGATCGGCTATGGTGTATTTTGGATAAAGCGCGAAATGAGAAGACATCAGTGGACTTGCAAGACTTGTTGCTTCGATTAACATTTGACAATATTTGTGGCCTTGCCTTTGGTAAAGATCCTGAAACGCTCTCTCCAGAGTTGCATGTGATTCTGTAAATCCGTTTGTTGTCGCTTTCGATACCGCCACTGAAACAACTCTCTATAGGTTCCATTATCCTGATTTTCTATGGAGATTGGAGAAGGTTTTGGGGATCGGGGCAAAGAAAAGACAGAAGAGTAGCCTCGAAATCATTGGAAACTACATGGATGTTGCCATTGAAACGAGAAGAAAAGATCCATCTGATGATGTACTCTCCCGTTTTATGAAGAAGAAGAGAGATGATAGGGGCAACCTCTTCACAAGTGACAATCTCCAGCACATTGCACTTAACTTTGTCCTCGCTGGTAGGGACACCTCTTCTGTTGCCCTCAACTAGTTCTTCTGGCTTGTCATGAACCATCCGCATATCGAACAAAAGATCATCAACGCAATATCAACAGTGCTCTGCGAGTTGCGTGGACTAGATATCAACGAAATTATCAGTTGCGATTTTTCTCTATCTGATAGTTGTATTATGCAACAATTGGTATTATAGTCTGATTTGAGTGTGTAATATCTACTTATTGTCTTTGTGGTTGCCACCAAAAGGTGGATCATTCAACATAAGAAAGTAAGAAGGTATTACACATTCCTCGAAAGTTTCAGGAAATTATTCACGATAGTGAAATAGTGGGAGCTATCCGTGATAGAAGTTATGGCGATGAAATTTAATATTGAAAAGTTCAATGTGTTGAAAACATTTTGATGTTTCGATATAACAAATTAAGTTAAATGAATTTTAAGATTTTACAAAAGATTTTCTAAGTATATTTGATGTAATTATTCGAATATCAAAATATTACTCCAAGTCTTTCAAAGTTCATTTTAATCCTTACTAAAGTGTAAAATTGTGTTTTATACTTAAACTATTTTAAAACAATTTTACAAAGTATTTCGAGCCTTAATCGAGCCAAAAATATTCTCTTTTTAAAGGGTTTCAAGAAAAATCAAATTGTCCAGATGGTACAGATTCCCCCAGGGGGTATCGATTCCCCGGGAACAAATTCCCCCCCAGGGAGTACAGATTCCCCCTGCATGGTTTGGCTCCGAGAAATAACAGATTACTCGAAGGGAACCGATTCCCCCTTGAGGGTACCGATATCCTCACTGTTCATCAGCCCAACGGTCATAATATTTGAATATTATTAAGGGGTATATATTCCCTATGAAGGGGTACCGATTCCCCCCATTCTGTGCAGCCTATTTTTGCAGAAAAATCATTCCCAAACGGCTCCAAAACATCCCCAACGGCTAGATATGACTTCAAACACATTCCAAGCTATAAATACAAGCTAAGGACACTTGAAGAAGTAATAGAACAACTATCCAAGCAATCAAACACAAGAGAAGAGTTTTTCATTCTTATTTCATCCTTCTCTTGTATATATTTTGTTCTTGTGAGCTCAATCTTGTAAACACCTACCTTAGAGAGGTTTTCTTGTTTACATTTCTTATCCTTTTGTAAAGGAGAAAGGTTATAGCTAATCCCGTGTAAAAGCTAGGGAAATGTTCTAGTTTAGCCCGAAAAACTAGGGAGTTTGTAAGGTTACTCTTTATCCTCAAAAGAAAGAACAAATTAGTGAATTTGTTGGAAAATCCTTGGTGAGGAGCTAAGGTAGTGGACGTAGACTTTGGTTGAGAAAGTCGAACCACTATAAATCGTTGTGCAATTCTCTATCTTTCAATCTCCTTACTCCCTAAACACAAAACCGTTCCGACCCCTCTTTGCAAACCATTCCGGTTGTCGATTTGAGCTTCCGAAAATCCTAACACAATGGGATAAATTTTTCATTGTGGAAATTGAAGATTAAGGTCATCTTGAGGAAAGACAATTTTCTGCCGACTATCAATGAAAGGTCGATAGATTTCACAGATGACAACAAATAGAATGAGATGGACTACAATGCTATGGAAAACATTCATTTAGAATTAGCAGACAAAATATTTTTGAGCATCGAGGAGAAGAAGACATCCAAGGAGATTTGAGATCATCTCACCAAATTGTACGAGACCACATCGCAACACAATAAAATTTTCCTTAAGAGGAAATTGTACACTCTTCGGATGTTAGAATCTACTTCAGTGACAGAGCACATAAACACGCTAAACATTTTATTTTCTCAACTTACATCTTTAAGATGTACAGTAGCAGAACAAGAACGTGTTGAGCTTCTACTTCAAAGTCTACTCGATTTGTATGATCAACTCATCATCAACTTGACAAATAGTAATGTCACTAGTCTAGTCTTCGATGACGTTACAACTGTTTTTCTACAAGAAGAAAATTGGTGCAAGAGGAAGAAATATAGACAAGTAAATCTGCAACAAACAGAGATATTGAGAACGATAAGAGAGAGATCAACAGAACATGGCCAAATCAATAGTAACAAACATGGTAGATCAAAGTCGAGAAGTGAGAAGAATTTAAAGTGCTACAACTGTAGAAAGAAGGGTCACTTGAAGAATGATTGTTGGAGTCTAGCTAAAAACTCATATCCACAATGTAATACCGCAAACACTTCAGAAGAATTTAAAGTGCAACCACTATGGAAGGTACAAAGAGATTTTCAGATATATGGCTTATGGATTTGGGAGCAACATATTACATGACCTCAAGAAGAGAATGGTTCCATCATTATGAACTTGTCTCAAAAGGATCTTTTTATAGTTGCAATGATCATATCTTGGAGATTGTTGGTGTTGGAACCATCAAACTGAAGATGTATGACGGAACAATTAAAGTTGTTCGAGATGTGTGGTACGTGAAAGGCTTGAAGAAAAATTTATTATTCTATGGACTGTTGGATAATAATGCAAGCAAGATTTAAACACGAAAATGAATTATGAATGTGTTCTATGGAGTGCTTGTGGTGATGAAAGGCAAAAGGATAGCTGTGAATTTATATATGTTGATGGGAGAGACTTTGCTAGATGCAGAAGCCCCTGTTGCCTCATGTAGTTCAGATTCTATAATGCTATGACATCAGAAACTTGGACACATGTCAGAACAAGGAATGAAAGTCCTTGTGAAGCAAAAGCTACTTCCAGGCTTAACAAATGTATCACTTCCTTTGTGTGAGCATTATATAATAAGTAAACAGCATCGGTTAAAATTCAACAAATCAAATTCTAAAGGCAAGTGTGTTCTAGAATTGGTTAATTCTGATGTATGGCAAGCACCGATTACATTTCTAGGCGGAGAAAAATACTTTTTCTCATTTATTGATGACTACTCCAGAAGATGTTGGGTGTAACATATTAAAAAGAAGTCAGATGTGTTTTCAACTTTCAAAGCCTTCAAAGCGCGGGTGGGACTTGATTCTAAAAATAAGATCAAGTATTTTAGAACAGATAATAGAGGAGAATACACAAGTGAAGAATTTGATGAATTTTGCATGAAAGAATGCATCAAAAGACAGTTTATAGTGGCGAACACTCCTCAACAAAATAGAGTGACAGAGAGGGTGAACATAACCTTGTTGGAAAGAACAAGAGTAATGTTGAGGGTTGCAGGCCTAGAAAAATCATTTTGGCCGGAAGCAGTCAGTACGTGATGTACAACTCCCAAGAAATTTCAAAGTTGGATCCAAAATCCAGGAAATGCAAATTCTTGGGGTATGCTGATGGAGTAAAGGGATATCGCTTGTGGGATCCCACTGCTCACAAAGTGATTATCAGCAGGGATGTTATCTTTGTAGAAGATAAGCTACAAAGAAAAGAAGAAGATGATAGCACTGAAATATCAGAGACTACACATATATATGTAGAAAATGAGTTTGAATAAAAGATTCTTCTGAAGTAGAACCATCACATGATGAATAAGAACTAGAGAGTTCTGAAACTCCAACAACTCGTCAATCTGATCATGTAAAAAGACATCCCAATTGGCACTCAGATTATGTTATAGAAGGAAATACCACATATTGTCTTTTAACAAAGGACAATGAGCCATCAACATTCTAAGAGTCAATAAACAACTCAGATACTGCACAGTGGATGATGGTGATGCAAGAAGAAATTGAGGCCCTTCATAAAAATAATACATATGACTTTGTGGCACTACCACAATAAAGAAAACTAATTAGTAACAAATGGGTCTTCAAAATCAAGCAAAATAGTGACGATTAAGTGGAGAGGTATCGTGCAAGACTGGTGGTTAATGATATACTAAAAAAGAATGTATTGATTTCAATGAAATCTTCTCTTGTGGTTCGACTAACAATGGTTCGATTAGTCTTGGCAATGTGTGTTACACTAAACTTACATCTAGAGCAACTAGATGTTGAAACAATTTTTCTTTATGGAGATCTTGAAAAAGAGATTTACATGCTCCAGCCTAAAGGTTTTGAAGAAAAAGAAAAAAAAAGAACTTGGTTTGCAAGTTGAACAAATCTCTATACGGTCTAAAGCAGGCGCCGAGGTGTTGGTATAAGAGATTTAATTCTTTCATTATGTGGCTTGGTTATAATAGACTTAATGTAAACCCTCGTGTTTATTTCAAGAGTTTTAATGATAACGATTTTGTTAAATTGTTGTTGTATGTGAATGACATGTTGGTTGTAGACCCCAACAAAGATCACATTGAAAAATTGAAGCCACAACTGGCTAGGGAATCTGAAATGAAGGACTTGGGACCAACAAACAAGATTCTAGGGATGTAAATTTACCGAGACAAAAGTAATAGGAAGATTTGGCTTTCACAAAAGAATTACTTAAAGAAGTTATAGTCATGATTCAACATGCAATATTGTAAGCTAATTTCTACCTCTCTTCCTATTAACTTCAAATTATCCTCTAGTATGTGTCCTAGCAGTGAAGAATAGAGGATGGAGATGTCTCAAGTATCGTATGCATCAATAGTGAAAAGTTTAATGTTCGCTATGATATGCACAAGACCAGACATTGCACAAGTAGTAAGAGTGGTTATTTGGTATTGAAGAATCCAAGCAAAGAGCATTGGAATGCAGTAAAGAGGATCCTGAGATACGTCAAATGGACTTCAAATATTGCATTATGTTACAGAGGATCAAACTTTCTTATCAATAGGTATGTTGATTCTGACTATGCAAGGGATTTGGATAAAAGCAAATCTACTACGAAATATGTGTTAAAAGTTGTCGATAGAGCTATAAGCTGGGTTTCAAAACTGTAGTCGGTTGTGGCTACGTCAACAATAGAGGCAGAATATGTAGTAGCTACACAAACCAATAAAAAACAATTTGGTTGAAAATGTTATTGGAGGAGCTCAGGCACAATCAAGAGCATGTCTCTTAGTTTTGTGACAGTCAAAGCGCCTTGCATCTTGCAAGGAATCCAATATTTCATTCAAGGACAAAACACATACGAGTTCATTACCATTTCGTTCGTGAAAAAGTGGAAAAAGGGACAATAGATATATAGAAAATCCATACCAAAGATAACATAGCAGATTTCATGACAAAGAATGTTGATAAATCTACTTGGTGTCAATCCTCTTGTAGCCTGTTAAAGACGTAAGCAACATGTACGATACAAGGTAGAAAGAATGGTGTGAAAATATGATTGTTCCAATCAAATATCTTCAAGTGAGAGATTGTTGAAAGTCAAAAAAAATGATATAGTTTTTGGTGCATTAACGCACCGAATTTTGCAATGGTGAATTTAAAAATTACTGCTGCAATTTGTTTGAAATTGGAAAAGGGAAAATTATTCAATTAGTCCCTAAACTTTAGGCTATTTATAATATTAATCCCTAAGATTCAATTATAAATAACTTAGCCCTTTGCTATTCACAACCATTGAAATCACTCCAACTTTCTTCCAATACTAGAGAAATTAGAGAGTTTTCTTGAGAATTGTTTTCTTCTTTTTTATCAAGAGAGAATTATCATTGTTTTCTCCTTATTAAATCGAGAGAATTTGTAATTTCTATTTTCTCATAGTGAAATTCTTCTACCTCTGCCCGTGGTTTTTACCTTATATTATTTAGGGGTTTTCCACGTAAAATATGTGTTTTCCTTATCTTCATTTAATTTTCTCAAATTATCAAATTCGATTTTGCTCTATCTGATAGTCATATTCTACAACACTACTTACTGCTCTGGATTTTAAACTTCTTGGCACCATGCTTGGCAATGAAGAAATGACCAGTAGCTCAACTCCAAAAAAATGGGTGTTTAGACCTCTCCACCTCCAAAAATGGGAGTTTAGGCCTCTCTTCCTCAAGCTAAACGTCTATATATCCGAGTGTCAGTCCAGTATCTGATGGATCAATATATATTTTTCTTAATTATTTATTTTAATTATAATATTCTAATATTCTTGAAATAATATACATAATTATTTTATATTAATGAAACAAGTTAAATAAAATAAATATTTTTGTCAAAAAATTAATAATAGTATTAAACATTTTTATTAGCAATATTAAATATTTTTATATTCAAACTTTTGAGTATTTTTCGAAACATCTTTAAAAGATGATGTTAGAGATGACCATGGCTCCGATTTTTCCTCAACCTGAATTGACTTGAAAAATATATATCCTTCACTCGAACTTGATCCGACATGAAAATTATATATCATTCATTCGACTCGACTTGAAAAATATATCCTCCATCAGACTTCGACTTGACCCAAATTTTTAGAGTATAGATCTAACTGGACCCGATCCGACTCGATATAAAATAAAGACTTAATTAAAAGAATAATAAAAATTTTAAGGAAATTACATTATTTATCCTATGGTCGAAGTTTTTTCACCCTCCACCGACCCAACCTGAACCCGATTTTTTTATTAAAAAAATCCAACCCTATCGGATCGGGTTAGATCAAAACTCATCGGGTTCGAGTTAAATTATCATCCCTAGATGATGCCAAATTTTAAAAAAATTAAATTTACTGAACAATTTTATTGATTAAAATAAGTTGTTCTTTTTAAAAATAAAAAATATTATTTTGTAATCATCTAAACTATTAAAAAAAATTGCTTCTATTAACTTAGTTGTTATTGGAGTTTTAAATCTAAGATTTAATGAATCCGACCCGATCCGACTAAACCCAATACAATCGCATACCAAAAAGGAAAGGCATATATTCCGCTCAAAAACAAAATAAAAAAGTTGAAATCAACAAAAATAAACAGTGTGAGCAACGCCTTGGAGGCTTAAAAAATCGGACATGGACAAATCCAGACAACATTTGACTTTGTGGGAACTGCCCCAAATCCAATATTCAAATTCTTACGTTCTTGGTCCCTCGCTTTTTTCCAGAGAACTTCTATTGTGCGGTGCTTTAAAAATGATTAAAAAATAGCGTGACCTGTTAAATAAGTGATCGGTTAAAATTTAGACCGATTATGTTATATCTAGGCCTGTAAATGAACTGAACGTTCAGCGAACCGTTCATGAACTGTGCGGTGAGAAATTCGTTTATGTGCGTTTATTTATTAAATGAACGAACATGAACAAGATTTTGTGTTCGTTTAATTAAATGAACGAACATGAACATAGGTCTCGTTCGTTCATTTACGTTCGTGAACGTTCTTTTATGTTCGTTCGATTATGTTCGTTTATGTTCATTCATTTATGTTTAACCCAATCTTCTTAAATCAATTTTGGTGACCAATTTGTAAGTATCTTAAAAATATTAATTAATCTGATATTCTGATGACCAACTCCATAATTAACCCAATTTTATTTGGAAAACCCAACAATATTAACATGGTTTAGTTCTTTTTGAACGATCCATAAGCTGCATACCCAGCACCGTTAACATCCACAGCGCCGGAACCCTATGTGACTGCACCACCAGCTGGTTATCCAATGAGCAAAGAGAAGTCCCAGAAACCGGTTGCTTTCGAAACCAAGTCCAAAGGTGATGGATTCCGGAAGAGATGTAAAGTATTAAGCACCGTTTCTTCTACTCAAATAATCTTCTTTTCTTTCATATATAATGGAGTACTCGAATTTACAAATAAATAGTGATCAACCAGCAACTCAAGTCAACTTACTTTGAACTCAAGAACCCAATAATGGTGAGGCCCTATTCCATAGGTTGAGAAGTTATTTAACGCGTTTCATCAAACAAATTTTGTGCGCCATCTGGATATGGAAGTTTAGCCAGCCAAGAAAGAATGGTTTTTGATGTATGAGTTGGTGTGAACAATAAACCAACATACTTCTCTCATCTCCCAATTTTCAACTTCTACATAGCATAAAGCTAAGGACATGTTTGTTTGATCCCCAAGGATTAAGGTCGGCAATCACATGAAACACAATCTGTGTTCAACTCGACTGTTGTTGAAGGAGAGAGAAAGAAATAAAGTGGAGGAATGTTATGCAATCCCACATCAGTAGCAAACAAGCAGCTCGAGGTTGGTAACTTATATAAAAGAAGATGAGGGAGAATAGGTTTAAGCATTTTGCGCTTGGGGCAATGTCGAGCTCAGAATCGAGCTTTGAATCGAGTTTTAATCGAGCTCTTAATTTTTTTTTGAGTTCGAGTCGAGTTTCAATATTATATTTCGAGTTCGAGTCGAGCTTGATAATTTTAAACTCGCGAGTTTTCGAGTCGAGTCGAGCTAACTTTGAAAGTTTTCGAGTTCGAGTCAAGCTCAGCAATACTCGAGCTCGACTCGGCTCGTTTACACCCCTAGGTAGGGTCTCCAACGTTTATGTTCGTTTATGTTTGTGTTAATTTATGTTCATGTTCGTGTTCGTTTATGTTCGTTTATTTATTAAATGAACGAACATGAACAAGTTATATTCCTTAATAAATGAACATGAACAAAAAAAAATTTGTTTGTTTATGTTCGTGTTCGTTTATGTTCGTTTATTTATTAAATGAACGAACATGAACATACCTCCGTTCGTGTGCGTTCGGTTCGTTTACAGACCAAGTTATATCATTTAACCGAAAATATTATCAAGTACAATAATATATTAAGTAGCGCTTATATAATGTAATAGGTAGCGCTTATATTGACATATTTTCCAACTAAACAGGTATATTTAAATCGGTAATATTGCAAATTTACCTATTACATTATAATTATCGGTTTTGATGTTTTTGTGATTAATACAATTTTAAATGTATCGACATTTTATACGTGCACCTCGTTGTGCTTTCATTTTGGGAAAAAAATATCGACACATATTTAAAGAGTGTCGATACATAATGTAAATCTATTTGCTAATTAACCAGTATATTTTTACCGGTTACATTGTAAATTTACCTGTTACATAATAATTATCGATTTCGATGTTTTTTGGATCGATACTTTTCATAAATGCATCGACACTTATGCGCGCACCAGTTTGAGTTCTTCAATCAACAGTTTCAATGACACAAAATCCTAACTAAAAAATAAAACTAAAACTGACCTAACTTTACCTTATGGAGATAATAAAAGTATATCATAAGTTTGCGTTGAGAGATGTCTGTTTCTGGGTTTTTGTCCTTTGAGAAACGTATAACATGGTGGATTTCTTACTGGGTTTTGCTTAAAATATCCAACTTTTTGTATTAAAAAATAAAAATTCTGAAATAAAAATGACCACACAAGCATACTTTTTTACTACCGGTTTTGTCATTTCGAGACCGATTTTGTCATATTTTTACATGTTATATTGTTATGGATCGATACATTTTTATAAAGTATCGACACTTTATTGGCGCTATAACTTCTCTTTTAAATTTCAAAAGTGTCGATACTTATAATAAAGTATCGACACTTTCAACATATCCGACAGCTCTTTACCGGTTTTGTCATTTCGAGACCGGTTTTGTCATATTTTTACCTGTTATATTGTTATGGATCGATACATTTTTATAAAGTATCGACACTTTATTAGCGCTATAACTTCTTCTCTTTTAAATTTTAAAAGTGTCGATACTTATAATAAAGTATCGACACTATCAACATATCTGGTAGCGCTTTACCTGTTTTGTCATTTATAGACCGGTTTTGTCATTTGTTTACCTGTTATATTGTTATGGATCGATACATTTTTATAAAGTATCAACACTTTCAATATAACTAGTAGCGCTTTACCTGTTTTGTCATTTATAGACCTGTTTTGTCATTTTTTACCTGTTATATTGTTATGGATCGATACATTTTTATAAAGTATCGACACTTTCAATATATCCGGTAGCACTTAACTTGTTTTGTCATTTATAGACCGGTTTTGTCATTTTTTTTACCTGTTATATTGTTATGGATCAATATATTTTTATAAAGTATCGACACTTTCAATATATACGGTAGCGCTCTACCTGTTTTGTTATTTATAAACCGATTTTGTCATTTTTTTATCTATTATATTACCGGTTGTCAAATTTTTTAATATTTCTTCATGATTTCCACCTATTACATTATTATTACTCGATATTTCTAATAGCGCTAAATCAAATTTATCAAATATATTTTAATGTATCTGGTAACGCTGTATATTAACCGTATATTAATATGCCTTTCCGAAACAACCCTTTTTTCATGCTCTATGCATTTAATTTAAAGCTTCTCTCTTTGGATCTCACTATGTCAGTTTTTCCCCCTTTGCGTGCCATTTAAAAAGATTTTTTTTCTTCGTTTTGTACTTCTCACGTCTTTTGCATGTTCCCTCGCTTGATTCTCTCCTCCATTTCCTACGCCTTTGATTGGCTTCTCATCATCTCAAATTTTCTCTTTCTTTTCTATAATTCTCAGGGGTTTGCTCTATAATTTGTTGCTAACTGGGAGTATACTGAATTCAAGCTTGAAGACAACCAATCAAACTGGTAACTTCTGATTCTTGGGTTTATGTTTCAATTTTTCATTTTGTTTTTTTGCTGGCCAAATGTTCGATAAAATCTTGACATTGCCCCAAGGGTTAAATGGAAACGTTTATCCTATTGGTGAGAGGGATTGTTAGTTGAATTGACCATATTGGCTTAAGCTTCCCATAGTGGCATTGTTTTTCTTCTTCTTTTTTTCCCCTATTTGAACTTTGGGAAGGTCAAAAATAGAGTGGCAAAAGCAGGGGAACTTCTTGATTCTCAATTATGTACCTCAATACTGACACAGACAGTTTGCTACAATTGCTTCATACAAATTTTAGGGGCCATTAGCTTACTTTTCTACTAGCTTCTTTTCATGCTTCATAAATAAGAATTTTTTCACTTCATTGGCAGTTTGGAGCTGATCATTCCAAATCACATGTGTTTTTCAACTTTTTTCTCTTCTCACGTGCAGGTTAGTGATATGTCGAATATCAAGTTAGATGAGGTTGTCTGCCGTGATTATGAGGAATCAGAATTAAGCTTTTGGAAGGGGAACGTAACAGCAGATGAAAAAGTTAATCTAGTATACGAGATCCTAAATACTATCAATAAGGAAGGGCAGAGATCACTTAGAGATATCACTGCGAATGTAGCGAATGGAACTCGGACTGATAGGTATCACCAAAATGTTTCACCTTGTAATGGTTTATTATTCAGTCATCTCTAAACTGATATCTAGTTGGAGTTCTCTCTATCTAAGTGTGCTTCATCGTAATGCAAGTTTATTTTGTTAACTGGGGATTTATAAGAATCTGATTTATATAATCTACATGTCCAAGTTTGAAAGACAAGAAATTGGCTTGATTCAGATGAGTTGATGACCACAGTTGATACACTCCTTGTTTTATTGTTTTTGAATTCTTTTAAAAACCAAATAAACTCTGCTTGACAAAAAGTTCTGATCTGGATATTGATTTGTTGCTTTTTATTTTAAAATTTGAGTTTCTGGATGCCTCCTAGTGTATGTGCAGTACCAAACTACTAATGATTTTTTTTTTTACCTTCATGGTGTATGAAGTAATATGATCATTTCACCACTTTAAAAGTGACTTTTTCCTGGTCAAATTGACGCATATCACTCTTTCATCAGGTTATTTAAGGAGAACGAAAAACATGCACACGTAGTTGGAAGAAGATCTGGACCTCTCATATCCGGAACAGCCTACTGCATTTCCTCGTGCAGCATGATATTGCTGAATAAAGTTGTTCTATCAAGTTATAACTTCAATGGAGGAATATCATTGATGTTTTTTCAAGTATGTAACTGCATCTCAATAGTTTTATAGCATTTTAAGTATGCAAAAATGTCATGAGAACCTTAAAATTTTGTCGGAGTGGAAGTTCATTCTTTTTACTGTATTGCACCGCAGAATCTGATAGCATGTCTAATTGTTGCCATACTGGGTCTATGTCGAGCATTTTCGATCGTAAAACTCAACTGGAAGTTGATCAGGGTTTGGATCCCTGTAAATATAATCTTCGTCAGCATGCTTGTATTGGGAATGTATAGGTATGTTGAGGCTGCCTCTAGCATATTCCTCTTATATTATTTACACAAAAAAAAAGTTAAGAGAAGTGGAGTCCTAACTATACAATTTATGTTTTTCATTACAGTTTGAAATACATAAATATAGCAATGGTGACCATTCTGAAGAACGTGACAAATATTTTAACAGCAATCGGAGAATATTATGTTTTTCGAAAACGTCAAAATGTGAAAGTCTGGACAGCCATGTATATGATGGTAAAGTTACTAGTGCAAATCAAAACTCTTCCATAAATATAAACTCTCTTACAATGATGAATATAAATTTTCCCTATAGTCTGAGATTTTACAGAGATTTATGTGTCACTGTGCTGCAGATTATCTCTGCTGTCAATGGTGGTATTACAGATCTCTCATTCGATGCCACAGGGAATACTTGGCAGATTTTAAATTGCATCTTAACCGCTGGCTACTTGGTATGCGTTGAATATATTCGTTATTTAGTCAACTCATGATTTCAAGATCTTTAATTTCTAGCTTAGACTATGGAAACCATTGTTTTGTGAAGATCTATCCGCACTTGTATGATTATCTAATGAGCCACATTTGCAAATTGTGACAGCTTACTCTGCGGCTGGTCATGGATAAAGCTAAGCAGGCAGCCAAATCAGAATCACTTAATAAAGTGTCCATGGTTTTGCTGAACAATTTGTTGTCTCTACCCTTTGCCATCTTCTTGATTTTCGTTTTGAACGAATGGGAATATGTAATAAACACGTGCGTAAACACCTTAACTTACTCTTTGTCACGGTTGCATAAGTTTTCCGTGATGCAAGTATCATCATCCACATCCTGACGATTGCAGTTTTGGTTTTCAGCGATGTGATTAGGTTGCCGATGTTTTGGGTTGTCGCAACGGCTAGTGGGTTGCTTGGTCTTGCCATTATCTTCACGTCCATGTGGTTTTTACATCAAACCGGACCAACCACTTACAGGTATTCGGTTGTGTTACTTTACAAGTAATGCTTGATACAAAGTACATTATGTCTTCCAAATTACTTCGGTATCGTAATATATGTTAGTCCAGTAACTGTCCGGTGTATCCTTCGTCTACGCACGAATGTGACGATCACACTAACGATGACATTGTATCCTTGTTTTACAGCCTTGTAGGTTCCTTGAACAAGGTTCCCATCTCTATAGCCGGACTCGTGTTGTTCAAAGTTCCGCTAAGTGTACCAAACCTGTTCAGCATACTTTTCGTTAATGAAACGAATCATTTAGCATGAACAAAATGCTTACAAAAACTTAGATTCTTATCTTACGTCGATCGATGCCAGGTTTATTTGCCGGAATATTCTTTGCCAGAGCCCAAATGTCATGATCCAAGAACACGCCGGAGTCTGAATGAGATGAAGCAAACATGGCTTCTCTCCTTTTGTAGTGATTCACATACATTAAAAGTTGTAGGAAACAAAATATGATTGCAATCTCAATCGAGTAAACATATATACTTCGTATACACAACTCGGAAAGTTAATTAGTTAACACAATAATTGTCAATTTCATTGTTTAGGGCATGTTTTTCATTTTTTTTTAGGAGATGACCCAGAGAAAAATATTGTCAACTGTCCTTTGCTTATTCATATGTATTATATATGAATTACTAGTATTTTGATATATTGATAGTGTAAACTTTTAATTCCACAAACGGATTAAAACATTGTTGTTTGTCGACTGTGAAATTAAAATCATATGGAATTTCTTGGATCTTTGATTTCAGATTAAATCAGATAGTTCAACTATCTAAGAAATATATAATATTAATTAATAAAGGGCATGGAGCAATAGTCAGAAAGACATGGGTAGGGATGGATACGGGACCTGAATCTAACCGTTCATATCCGACCTGATCTTATTGGGTCGATTTTTTTTAAAACAATCGTGTTCAGGTTGGATTTGGGTTTAGGGTAAAAATACTCGATCTGATCCAAAAAATAATATAATTTTACCTTATATATTTAAAAAATTGCAATAATACTCATTTATAATATATTTTTTCAATTAAATCTATATTTTATTGAATAAAAATAATATTTTTTATAAATATATCTTTCGGGTTGGATCGGGTCAGACTCGAATTTTATCTCAAAAAAAGGATTGGGTTTAGGTTAGGTAAAGTCACCCTAAACTTGAATCGGGACAGATTTCGTGTGAAAAAAAAAATATTTTTCTGTTGAGTCAGGTTGAACGAAAACCCAACCCAAATCAACCCATGCTCATCCTAGACATGGGATTCTATTATTAATTGGTAGGAGAAAAGCAGCATAACTATCACAGTCTCTTCAATCTTCAACTTAAAAAAGATTGTTAGCTTCTGTTTGGCAGAAGGGAAAATTGAAGAAAACAAAAGGAATGGGTTCTCTTCTTCATTGTGTATTAGCATTAATTGATTTTGTGTTTGGCAGAAGAGAAAATTGAAGAAAACAAGAGGAATGGGTTTCCTTCATTGATGTAAATCGGCCAGCATTAATTGATTCGGTGTATGTTGGGGAGTAGAGAATAACGAAGAAACGACAACAACAACACTACAGCCTCGGCCTCCTTAATGTGAAGATTTGCATGTGAGAAGTGCATGTGCATGCATGGTGTCAACACACATTTTTCGTCTTATTAGGATTCAAACTCCTAAAAATAGGATAAAATTTTAGGATTCAAACTCCTAAAGATATGATAGAATTTTGCTAGGATTCAAAAAATAGGATATAATTTTATGATCTAAACTCCTAAAGATAGGATCCACAAGCACTATAAATAGCCATTGTAACTCACCATTGTAAGACACGATTTACACACAAAAACATAGAGGAAAGCACGGAAAGATACAAAGGCAAAACTATTGTAAATGATTCGAAAAGGAAATAAAATGTAGCATTTTCTTTTTTTTTTCTTTTGCATGTGCACGTTATTTTTCTTGAAATTTGGTTCGAATAACCCAAAATGTAGGTTGCGCCGATGACCAAAACGGGTGGGGTTTCGAAGTTTCGAACCTAGATCTACCCCGAGGCTTATTTTTAAAAACTGGTTTGATTTTCGGTTAAAGGAGGGGAAGAGCTTTTTAAAAATCTATATTAGTCCCTTTATTTATTATATGGATATTTTATTTATTTATTTTTATTATTCATGTTATTATTATTATATGTATATATATATATTAAATTATTTTCATTTATTTTTTACTATATTTTACTATTATATATATATATATATATATATATATATATTTTTTCTTTAATATTTTACTTATAAGTCTAATATTACTATCTATATATATTGTAATTATCTTTATCTAGTCATATATTTTTTTATATTTTTAATAGTTTATTTATATACCTATTATTAATATATATATTCTTAATTATTTTTATTTGATTATTTTTTTTATTTACGTAATATATCTTATAACTTTATATATATATTTTTTATTATTTTCGTTTTTTTTATTTATTATTATTATATTATTTTTTAAAAAACCTTGTGTCTTTATCATTATTATTATTAAACATTATATTATATACTACTAACCTAGAGAGTCTATTTTTTGTCTTATTTCTTACTAAAGCCCCCACTTTCGGTAAATTGAGAGGGTAGCTTTTCTATTTTTAAGTATTTGGTGTACATATATAGCTTATTTATTTTATTAATACTTTGATATATATATATATATATATATATATATTTTTCCTTTTTTCAAATATTACTATATACAATTATTACTTTACTATTTTTTTTTCTTATCTTACTTATTTATTTTATTTTTCCATTGTATCTTATTTGTTTTCTTTACCTTGTTTATCTAACACATTTCTCGATTTTTTTTTTCAAATCAATCAAGGGTAAGTAATTAGGATCGAAACTTTACTTTTTAATTTAACTTGTCATTTTTCTTAATTAAGACAACTGGAAATTACGTAGTACCGAAAGGGCGGTTCAAGGGTGCTAATCCTTCCTTGACCGTAACCGACTCCCGAGCCCGACATATTTCTGGTAAGACGCAGATCAGGTAAGAAATAGGGTATCCGATCAACCCATTTATTTTTAAATAAATGATCGATGGCGACTCCAATCCACATTTTTCAAGTCGAAGCCCAATTCTGGGGCCCAACCGAAAAACGGTTGCGACAGCTTGGCGACTCCGCTGGGGACACAGGTAAGTGAGTCAGGCTAAGGTAATTTCCAGTTGTCTTTTTAACGAAAAGGGTAAGTTTAAATTTTAAGGTAACCTTTCGATCCTTATTGCTTACTTTTGATTATATTTTCTTCGAGTAAATAGTTGTACTAACCGTTTTCTCAATGATTTCATCCCTTAAAGTCTTTTTTCATCTAAAGCTCTAAACCCGAGCTCTGAACCCATTTTAAATGGGGGTGAAAGCGACGTATTCGTGTGAATTTATTCACCGCATATGCCTAGCAAGTAGCCTTCGGGATTCATATACCTTATGTCTTCGTGTGAATTTATTCTCCGCATAGACATAAGGGAATGTGTCCTCTCGAGTTTAACTTAGCCCACACAAGCTTGTAATAGGCTTAGGACTAAGGGTCTGACAAGCCCAAGGGGCACCAGCAATGAGAACTCGGGTACCATTTTTTTAGAACCTAAACCGGGAGACGATGGAGAATTAGAGCCCACCCCAAAACCTCATTCCAAACCTTAGGCTGCTTTGATTTTATTTCATGCCTTACTTTCTGTTCAAAGCATGCGAACTAGACAAATATGCGGTTAGGATTTGTTTGAGATTAGCATGCGGGATAGAGATCATGTCCGGGTAGGAATAATAAGCATGTGGGGTAGATATCATGTGGGGTAGGATTTTCATTTTTATGATCTTTTTTTATTATTTTTTTCACCTCACTAACTCTTTTCATCTTTCTTTTATTTTATTTTATTTTATTTTCATCACTTGCATCATAAAAGAGGTCATTGATCCACTAAAACGTGTTTGTTAAAACTCGAATAATCTGAATCCATGGACAAAGGTGTTGTAATACAAGAGATTAAAAACCCCGAGGTACGACTATGGTCCGAGAAGACTCAGAAGGAAAATGGAGATAGTCTTCAAGGAAGCTATGTGTCAGAGCTAGTTAGCTACGCCTCTATCAGTTTAAAACATAATAATGTGCAAGAACTTCGAGACATATGAGATAGTTGGAAGAATGATCGGAAACAGAAGTTCAATCAGCGGTATGGTGACATTGCACTTTTGCTTCATGTTAAGACCAATGAGCCCTTAATCAGAGTCTTGGTTCAATTTTGGAACCTGGGATACAGTTGCTTCACTTTTAACCAGGAGGACATGGTACCTACCATCGAGGAGTATACTACACTATTGCACTGTGAAAGCATTAAACTGGAGTGAGCCTACATCAAACACATCAAGAGTCAGCCTTTCAAGAACGAACTGGCTAAGATTGCAGGAGTTGATGAAAAATGGGTGACTGACCGACTCCAAAACAAAGGTAACGGGCAAGACTATAGACCTTTTTGCACTAGGTCTGTATGGCTTGATCATCTTTCCGAAGGTTTTAGGATGCATTGACGCAGCCGTGGTGGAACTGTTTGAGCAACTTCCGAAACGAGTCAACCCATCACCGACCATCTCAGCCGAGACCTTTTGGTCTCTCAACCATTGCCGAAGAGCTGGCGGAGGTAGATTCATTGGATGTGTTCAGTTCCTTCAAGTCTGGATTCACATCCACTTCTAGAAGACTAATGGGGTTGCCTACTGTAGATTTAACACTACGTATTCACCTTTGAGAGAGTTCATCATCATGACAGGATATGAAGGCGCTTCAAAAGAGAAATGGATGAAAGTCTTCACTCATCTACAGGACCGAGATATTACCTGGAGAGCCCCCTGGTTGTTCCTCAGTGATGTTCTTTTCAAGTGTGGGAATTCTGACACTATGACCCTATTTGGACTTTGAGGTGCAGTTGGGTATGCTCCGTTGTTGGCACTTAGACAGTATAGGGCACATCAGTTTGTCCCAGCAACATATGGATTATCTATATCAGAGTTTATGTATCACGGTGACAGTTATAAGAAGATGATCAAAGAAGCAGTCGAGTCATGGAAGAAAGTATCTTGGATGGATGTCTAGAAGATTTAGTCCGAACATACCTTTTATTGTTTTTATGTCTCTTACAAGATAAAACATTTTTGTCTGAATAAGGATTATTTATGATAATGGACACTTTTCTGGATCAATGCCTCGAACATTTCATGCATTTTTGCATTTTGCATATACATTTCATTTTTTAAGTATTTTCATAAACATGAAATCTCTTCATGGAGAATTCGATGAAGTGGTTTTAACCACATGACACCACATGGAAGCAAGATTGTAACATCATAAAAAAACTATCACAACGAATGAGCCCAATCAGCTGGTTGTACGACTAAACCTGCCAAGATGATCTGAGAAAAAAGTCCACATATCCTAAGGGCTACAATGTTGAAGCTATTTGTAGTTGCCACATAGGATGCTCCAAACATTCCTCTGAGAACTATAAGGCGCTGAAGCGCAAGATCCAAAACCTGATGGATTCAGGGGCATTGACAGCCGAAGAAGGGGGCATGGCATATACCATTTGCACTTAGAGGATTGTTTTGTTTGAACACGTCACTGATATTTCATGTTTGCTTAATCTTTTAAACGATTGAATTTATGCTACTTTCTAAGGTGGAGCAATTGAACAAATTTTAATCTTTAGTTCTTCGAATATTAAATGAATTAAGGATTCTTTTAACTCTTCAAGAATTATAGATTTTTGACATATGACAAGATTAGACCTTTCTTATCATGTCTTAAACCCCAAAATGAAATACCTTGATCATTACCAAAAAGACCAAATTTTGACATAACTTTCCTTTGAAATTCTTGAACATTGTCTTTATCTTTTTGATACACCCATACCTTTCTTTGAGTCAAATAAAGTCACACCATTAGACTCAAAATTGACATTTTAATACCCAAGACATTGAGTTGTTCATTTGAACATGAGCATTCTTCTAAGACACAATTTGGGGCATCTCGCCGGGAGCCTGAACATTGAGATATGTTGGGAGCAATGAGTAAAAAAACAATTCATTCGAAATAATTCTATCACGCATTAACTACACTGTTTTCATGTGAATGAAATTAATCCTGAAAATCTATCCCCCTGGGGATACCTCTTCTGTGAGGACTTCCATGTATGAAATGATGAACGGCTTTCTTTCTTTATCCCTTTACAACAGGAGAAAATATATATCCCTTGTGTCCCCTTTTGAGCCTGTAGTATTTTTCTTCTGATTCAACCCTAACCAAGGATCACCCTCCACATTGGGGGGTAAGGTGGAAGAAATCTGCTCACATGAGTGAAGACATCAATCAAAAGGAGACACCAAAAGGTGGACCAAATGGCAAGTGCGAAGATCCAATCAAGAACAAAAAAGAAAAGAAGCAAAAAAGCAAAAAAAAAACAAAGAAAAAGAGAAACAAGAACAAAAAAAAAGAGAAAAAATCAAAAAGAAAAAGGGACAAAAAGCACATGCAAAGATTCCCTAAAGACAAATGGCACATCAAGCTTCAAACTATGAGATTGATCAAGCACAATCATTCCCGAATCTCTGAATCACTTCACTCGAAGATCATGGAACATCCAGAGAAAATCCAGAGAAACACATATGAGCAGATCCAAATTGAGCAAGACAAGATTGAAGGCATCAGAATGAATTGATCCTTGGTTCAACACCCTGAAACACTTGTTTGGGCCTATTTATCCTTTTCTTTCATAACCATGAGCCTTGGCCTACATTACGTGCCTTAAAAGTCCCTTCTAATCATACATGGATTTCTAAACAGAAGATACTATCTTCAGATTTCATCCCGCCCATCAGGATTAATCTTTGTTTGCAAAAAAACAATGTAATTAATGCATGGTAGAAAAAATAACAAAGAGGGGTTCAAGACGTAAATCATGAATAACGTCTTGAAACCAAAGGAGGGTTCGAGTTGAAAACCTGAAAAGGCGGCTCAAATATAAAAATTGTGCAACTGAGGCGATCACACAAATTCCTTGATAAGGCATCGCACAATCCGAGTGTGACCACGAATACTGGGAGTCGAAGAACACTTCCAGTAGAGGAGCATGCAGGCTATCCCATCAAACCTTTGAGCATCAAATGCCAAACCTTTGAGCATCAAATGCCAAACCTTTGACCAAACACAATAACCTGAGACTTTTTATCCTTTCCTTACTTGACCATCTCTCAAAGATAGCTTTGATCTTGACACTTGTCAAATAGCTATAATTTATTGAAGGATTAACATTGTAATTAATTCTTTGATATCCAATGAACTCTAGTTTTATGATTCGTCTCAATTGTAAAACCGTGAAAGGGGCAATATTTTTAAAACTTGGGATTAAACATTTTTCGAAACTCTTTTAATTGATATTAAAAGAGAAAGAAAAACATTTTTTTCAAACAAGACAGTCTCTCTAGAGTGGATCTTGGTAAATGACATGTGACTCTTAGACACAAAACTCATGCTCAGAATCAATGCTGAAGCAAGAAATGAGGAACATTTGGGACATCTTTGAAGATTCAACATGAAATATTGGAGCATTTTTTTGGGCATCTTTGGGGATTCAACATCCTAATGCGAATTATCAGGCCTTTTTCAAGAGATAAAATATAACCAATTCATGTTATATGCATCTTATGCATACATTTTAGAGCATCATTTTTTCCCACATATATAATTTTTGCAGCTTTTAGAGTCAAGTTTCGACTTCAAGACGAATGATACTCGAATCAAAAGCACCTTTAAAGATTGATGTTGGTTGCTTAACTCAGCAGCAAGAAGCTACACTTCAACCAATTTGACATATTGAAAGATCGACAGATCTTAGAATCAACTTCAGACGAGTTCGAGAGATAATTCAGAACCGATCCAGTTCGCATTTTCAAGTTGGATTTCAACTTCATGACGAAGGATATCCAATTCCTGGCTCAACTTCACGACGAAGAGGCCACCCACGATTTCAACTTCACGACGAAGGGAATCGTGCTCACTATTGTCTCTCTTGAGACAGTTTCCCTTGAAACAAACTTTGTCTCTCTTGAGACAGTTTCCCTTGAAACAAAATTTTGTCTCCCTTAAGACAGTTTCTCTTGAAACATAAACATTGAAAACATTTCCCTTGAAATGAGTTTTTTCTCTCTTGAGATAGTTTCCCTTGAAACAAAATTTCGTCTCCATTGAGACAGTTTCTCTTGAAACATAAACATTGGAAACATTTCCCTTGAAATGAATTTTGTCTCTCTTGAGATAGTTTCCCTTGAAACAAAATTTTGTCTCCCTTGAGACAGTTTCTCTTGAAACATAAACATTGAAAACATTTCCCTTGAAATGAATTTTGTCTCTCTTGAGATAGTTTCCCTTGAAACAAAATTTTGTTCTCCCTTGAGACAGTTTCTCTTGAAACATAAACATTGGAAACATTTCCCTTGAAATGAATTTTGTCTCTCTTGAGATAGTTTCCCTTGAAACAAAATTTTGTCTCCCTTGAGACAGTTTCTCCTGAAACATAAACATTGAAAACATTTCCCTTGAAATGAATTTCGTCTCTCTTGAGATAATTTCCCTTGAAACAAATTTTGTCTCCCTTGAGACAGTTTCTCTTAAAACACAAAACCTTTGAGATTGTTTCCCTCGAAACAAATTTTGTCTCCCATGAGACAGTTTCTCTTGAAACACAAAATCTTTGAATTTATCTCCCTTAAAACAAAATTTCGTTTCTCATGAAACAACAGATATCTTTGAAATCGTTTCCCTTGAAACGAATTATATCGCTTTTGAGGCAATTTCTCTTGAAGCATCATCTTTGAATATGTTTTCCTTGGAACTAATTTCATCTCCCCGTGAGACAATTTCTTTTGGAACTAAGTTTTGTCTCTCTTGAGACAGTTTTTCTTAAAACAAAATTTTGTCTCCCTTAAGACCGTTTCCCTTAAAGCAACAAATATCTTTGAGATCGTTTCCCTTGAAACGAGTTCTGTCTCTTTTGAGACAATTTCTCTTGAAGCATCATCTGAATCGTTACACTCAGCTCAGGCACATATTTGGGATAGCATTTCTCAAATCAAAAATAGAATGTGCACATCAGATTTGAACATTTGAAGAATTTGAGACCATGATCAGAACTTGAAGATTCCAGAGCCAAGATTCCAGAAAAACAACCGGAGATCGAGATTTCTCTCCTGAGCCCAAAAATAACATATGTTGCATATGCATTTTAGGCATACCTAAGAGCATTGCATCCATCTCATCACATATATGCATAACTTTTTCAGGTTTTAGCTAGAGTCAAGTTCAACTTCACAACGAAGGGACGTCTGGTTGCCAACAACAATTTCCCAATTTCAGAACCGATTTCAACTCCACGACGGAGGATATCGTGCTACCCAAGACAACACAAGTTCAACTTCACAACGAAGGGACGGTTGGTTGTCAACGAACAACTTCCCAATTCCAGAACCGATTTCAACTCCACGACGGAGGATATCGTGCTACCCGAGAAAACACAAGTCCAACTTCACAACGAAGGGACGACTGGTTGTCAATGAACAACTTTTCAGTTTCATCCGCGATTTCAACTCCACGACGGAGGATATCGTGCCACTCGAGACAACACAAGTTCAACTTCACAATGAAGGGACAGCTGGTTGTCAACAAACATTTTTCAAATTTCAGAGCCAATTTCAACTTCACAGCGAAGGATATTGGACTCGAGACAACACAAGTTCAACTTCACAACGAAGGGACGGCTGATTGTCAACAAGATTTCGTTCAGAGTCAATTTCAACTTCACAGCGAAATATATTAGACTCGAGACAGCACAAGCTCAACTTCACAGCGAAGGGGCGGCTGACTGTCATCAAACAATTTCCCGATTCCAGAACCAATTTCAACTTCACAGCGGAGGATATTGGACTCGGAACAATATTTGGATTTCAACTTCATGGCGAAGGATATCCAATTCTCAGGCTCAACTTCACGGCGAAGGGGCCCTGTACGATTCCAATTTCACAAACAGATTGACCCAACTTCACGACGAATGAGTCATCTGTAACGCATCAACACTGAAGTCTTCAGGTCAAGTTTCACCTTCACGATGAAGTATCTTGATCCAGAAGACGATTCAAAGGCCACTCGCCAAAAGCTTTGAGTTCGATTCCAACTTCACGACGAAGGATATAGTGCTCAGAAGTTTCAAGATGAACTCGACTTCACGATGGAGGAGTCATCCGTAACTCAATTCGACAGGGAGTTATTGAAACATCAGAGTTAATTTTCAACTCCACTGAACGAAAAGTGTGTCTTTTAATCTTTGCCCTATCCCCGTTACACGACTATGGGCAAAGAGGGGCAGCTGTCAACACACATTTTTCGTCCTACTAGGATTCAAACTCCTAAAAATAGGATAGAATTTTAGGATTCAAACTCCTAAAGATATGATAGAATTTTGCTAGGATTCAAAAAATATGATAGAATTTTATGATTTAAACTCCTAAAGATAGGATCCACAAGCACTATAAATAGCCATTGTAACTCGCCATTGTAAGACACGATTTACACACAAAAACATAGAGGAAAGCACGGAAAGATACAAAGGCAAAACTATTGTAAAGGATTCGAAAAGGAAACAAAAGGTAGCATTTTCTTTTTTCTTTCTTTTGCATGTGCACGTTATTTTTCTTGAAATTTGGTTCGAATAACCCAAAACGTAGGTTGCGCCGATGACCAAAACGGGTGGGGTTTCGAAGTTTCGAACCTAGATCTACCCCGAGGCTTATTTTTAAAAACTGGTTTGATTTTCGGTTAAAGGAGGGGAAGAGCTTTTTAAAAATCTATATTAGTCCCTTTATTTATTATATGGATATTTTATTCATTTATTTTTATTATTCATGTTATTATTATTATATGTATATATATATATATAAATTATTTTCATTTATTTTTTACTATATTTTACTATTATATATATATATATATTTCTTTAATATTTTACTTATAAGTCTAATATTACTATCTATATATATTGTAATTATCTTTATCTAGTCATATATATTTTTATACTTTTAATAGTTTATTTATATACCTATTATTAATATATATATTCTTAATTATTTTTATTTGATTATTTTTTTATTTACGTAATATATCTTATAACTTTATATATATATTTTTTATTATTTTCGTTTTTTTATTTATTATTATTATATTATTTTTTAAAAAACCTTGTGTCTTTATCATTATTATTATTAAACATTATATTATATACTACTAACCTAGAGGGTCCATTTTTTGTCTTATTTCTTACTAAAGCCCCCACTTTCGGTGAATTGAGAGGGTATATTTTCTATTTTTAAGTATTTGGTGTACATATATAGCTTATTTATTTTATTAATACTTTGATATATATATATATATTTATATTTTTCCTTTTTTCAAATATTACTATATACAATTATTACTTTACTATTTTTTTTTCTTATCTTACTTATTTATTTTATTTTTCCCTTGTATCTTATTTGTTTTCTTTACCTTTTTTATCTAACACATTTCTCGATTTTTTTTTCAATCAATCAAGGGTAAGTAATTAGGATCGAAACTTTACTTTTTAATTTAACTTGTCATTTTTCTTAATTAAGACAACTGGAAATTACGTAGTACCGAAAGGGCGGTTCAAGGGTGCTAATCCTTCCTTGACCGTAACCGACTCCCGAGCCCGACATATTTCTGGTAAGACGCAGATCAGGTAAGAAATAGGGTATCCGATCAACCCATTTATTTTTAAATAAATGATCGGTGGCGACTCCAATCTACATTTTTTAAGTCGAAGCCCAATTCTGGGGCCCAACCGAAAGACGGTTGCGACACATGGCCATGGCCTTAAATCTTCACTTCAAATCAAAATCAATACCAAATGGGTTGTCAAATTTCTCACAGTTTTTGGAGGTTCCATTTGTTTGCATGCTTTTGCCTTCCTTCTTTAATGCTACCACCACCTTCTACTCTTACTACTATTTATTTCTAGTTACATCCAAATGATTTTAATTCCAAATTTGATCATTTAAATTTTGAACTTCTCATATAATTTACAATCATATTGTTTCAGATTTTATTTACTTACTCATAATATTTTAAATATAAATTGTTTAGATATCATATTATTCATGTTCGAGTCGAGTTTTTCAAATTTAATTATTACAAGTTTGAATCACGTCGTTGTTTTATCATTATAAGTCATATTAAGATCGATTTGTTCTGCATTAAATCGTTTTAAGATCATATCAAAGTTGGTTGAAGTTAATTTAAGTTTGAATCAAACAAATTTGAAATTCGAACTATAGTTTTTTTTTAACAGTCTACTTAAATCCTAATTTGTGATTAGGTTAAACTGTATTATAAATTTAGTAGCGGAAGATTACTCGATGATTAAGAATTTTTATTTAAGTAAAAAGTTCTATGAACATATAGAATAGGTTCTGACTTTTACAATTACGAGAGAAAATTATTTTAGATAGATTTTTGTATCTCTTAAACTATTAAAGTTTATAGGAGAAATATTATTTTCAGTCGAAAACTAACCTTAGAAATTGTCCTTAATATTTGTTTAAATAATTGTATTGATCTGAATTAATCTAGTAATTGATTAAATATAGGTGATTATATGAAAATATATATATAGATTTAGATTAAAGGTTTGAAATTTGGGATCAAAGATTGAGACATCAACACCGAAATATCAACTACCGGACCCCTGAGGGCACCGCCTAGTGCTAAAAAAAGTCGCCAACTTTGCCTGTATTTTCCGGAATTCTTCACGTGCATCCCGATTCCATGCACCTCAAATCAGCCACCTGTCCCGAATCGCCACCCCTTGCGACCAGATGTTTACGCCTAGTTAAAAGAACAGCACCACAAGCTTCGAACACATGGCCCTTTCTTTTTCTCCAAGTTACTTCAATTTCATTCATGCCTAAACCTGGATTATCCGATTAATCATGGAAAAATAGCACGCGAAAAGTAAAATAAGAAAGGCTTTAATTTTGTTATCTTACAAACAAAATCAGGGGAACAGAGGTAATTGTCTAAAATTTCAAGCTTGTTCCGGGGAGGGAAGAGGGAAGCAAGTGTCTTCCCCGCCGGTGTTCCATAGGAAATGAGCATAATTGGCGGCGTAATAAGAGTTGGTTGGATCTACCGACATGGCTTCCAAGAATGTTTCCTCCGCCGCCCACAAATCATTCCTCGCCTTCCATAAAAAACTCGCGTATTTACTGTATGCTTCCGCATCCGCTGGCTCCACCCCTATTGCTTTCTTGAAGTACTCTTCCGCTCTGCGTTTTTTCAATACCAAAAAACAAAGGGGGGTAATTACGATTTTTACCATCTCAACCTTATGAACCACACACATGAAAAATTTATTTCGTTCAACAAAATGCCAAAGAAATAGATATTATAGCAATTTTTGATTCAGATGCTCAGTGATCAGTTAAAAACTATAAATTTTTTTTTGGGGGGGGGGATTAAGTAATACTAAATTATACTAATGAAATTGAAAGAGTAGATGACAAAGATTCTGTACCTGTCGTAATCATGTGCAACAAGGTAGAGAAACTGAGCATAATTGGCAAGGAGGACGGCGTTATTAGGCTCTCGTGACAACTCCGTTTGATAAAGCAGCTCCGTTCTGAAATAGTCTTCATGATCACCGTCCGGTTCGATTATTGCCGTCACCGGCGATACAAATCTCCCAACTGTTTCATGATCCACCGTTTCGTCTCTCACTGAAGCTATCATTTTCGAAGCTTCGTCCACCATCGAGTTCCAAAGAGTGAGCTCTTCTTCTCTGCTGCCCTCTTTCGTTGAATCTCTCTGTGTTTCCCCTGTTGTTCCTGGAGATGACAAGCCATCGGGAAAGATGGTACTGAATTGGTCGGCTTTGTTAAACCATCCATCGTCGTCTGTTCCGCTGGCGACCGGTCGGACTTTCCCGCCTCCGCCACTGTTTCCGCCAATTGATATGGTTTTACCGCTCGATGACGATAGCGAAAACGACTTTATCGACGAAGAATCTAACTTGGAATACTTCTGATCTTGGACATTTACCGTGGAAACATAAGTCCCCGTCGTTGGATTCGCGGCGTTGCTTCCCATGGAATGAACTGAATAATTGGCTAACATGATCATCACGTAAACCATTAAAGTGGGTGTGTGAGAAAAAACCTGTTGAAACAACCAAACGAACGAAGCGTGCATCTCTTTTTGAACTCTAACGAGAATCCCTTGTAAATCCTCGTAATACAAAGGTTCTCGCATATGCAAAGTGTAACTATGAAGCTCTCGGATTATGAAAACCATCGAAGAAAACGCCTTTTTAATTGAACAATAAGCTGATTCCCCCGGCTCTCGGAACCCTTCTTGCCATTGTAATTTCCTCTTAATCATTCGCAGGGAAAGCGGAAGATCCACGCTGTTGGCTTTACGTTCTATGCTTGATGAGGCCATTTCTTCCCCTCTTTCCTCCCACAATGATTGTTCGTTGAATCCCAAAGATTCCAGTACGGAATCGGAATCGAAAACGGATTCTCTTTCCCGTTCGGAATCTCGATCATTCCCGTTACTTGTGCTGCTAGCGGTTCCATCATTGTCCGATAATTGGAATCTGAATACCAATTCTTGAATTTTTTTTGAAAATTCTTCATCGGAGGAGTCTAAGCTTGCACTGCAGGCTCGTCGTGAAGTTCCAGATCTAGGTTTCTCCCGGGACCGTTGGATGAAGGTTGAGTTTGTAACGAAGAGAGCCGACCGGTTGAATCTTAGAACGGTCTTGAGATTAAGAACGCTGCCGTAACGGCAACGCCTCGGAAGGGAAGGCGAAGAGACTGCCGATGCTAAAGCTTGGGAAGAAGATGGTGGCTGGGACCATTGTAAACGCGCCGCCGTTTCCGCAACTTTCACTACCATTTGTTGAAGCTGTTGAAAAGCTTTCAGGGGAAAGATAGAACTTTCTATTACAGATGGGAATCTCCACAGTAAGCTTTATCCTTGGCAATAACCTGGAGATTTATTAAAAAGCGAAAACAAAGAATTTCTTAGAAATCACTCACCTGAAACTGAAATGGAAAACACTTTCCAAAGGAAGAATTCCTCTAACTGAGATCTATAAACCACATTTGCTACCACGGAAATCGGATCTCTAAACTCGAAAACAGTGAAATTCGAGGCTTCCTACGAAATTATTAAACAATTCTTCATTTTTTAATAAAAAAATAACTTACTTAGATTGCCTTTTAGTACGGGTTTCGCTAAAAGTGGGGGGAAAACTATATTTCAGCCGTCCGATTAGAAGCACCGGCGAAGCTTGAAATGGAAGCTTATTGGAAGAGAGAGAGAATTTCAAGGCGCTTCTTTACCCAGACACAGCTCCTTGATTTCTTAAAGAAAAAAAATGCATTTTTGAATAAATAAAAATGTAATTTTATAAAAGAAAAAAAATATCTAACCGGCTAAGCCGGTTACGAATTATGGCCTATGATCAGAATCCACAATCTGTTCGATGGAGATATCCGGTCACGGGTTGCTTAATCATTTTTTTTTTTGGATAAATTGATTTTATTATCCAATGAACCAAAGTCTGATACATGCTCAAAATCCCAATCACCGATTACACCCCTAAATAATTACAACTTACAAACAAAAAGAATGATCGGTTAACCTATACTTCAAGTATTACAAAATTGAATATTAACACAATCTAAACGGGTAATTTTCCTTCCTCTAAGTTGAATCCCTATTATCTCTTTGATAGCTTTAAAAATATCTTCCGGAGATCTGAAGCAACCTTGAAAAATTTGTTTGTTTCGTTCCTCTCATATGGTGTAGATAAATGCGTACCACGAAAGTTTAAGGAAAGTGGTTAGCAGGGATTTACCTCTCTATGATTCACAAGTTTGCACAATCATGTCCTCCCAATATTGAGAAGACTTCCTCAGTCTAGTATGAAGCAGCACTTGATTTCATACATGAGAAGTCAAATAGCAATAAAAAACAAATGATCTCTAGTTTCAATTGCTTCATTACAAAAACAACAGTTCGCATCATTAATAATACCCATTCGTTGTAAACGAGCTCTAGTGGGAAGTCTATCCAACAAAGTCATCAATGCAATCATGCTATGTTTAGGTATATGTAAAGGAAACCATACCAATTTATGCCAAGGGGACTTGTCTCATTTCTCCCTAATTTCCTCCCAAATTGATCGGATATTTTGAGATCCAGTAGCAAAGACAGCAGTAGCTTCTGTTCTTGCTTTTAGAATATGGTTTAAGCACCAGCTGTAGGAAGTGTTAACTTCAATTTGCCAGAAATCTCTATCCTTTAGAACATTAGCTTTGATCTAGGCAACCCACATTGAACCTTCTCCAGCAAGATCTATTCCGGCTTTTTAAATTTTTCAAACCGAGCCCTCTTTCATACTTCGTTTGACATATTTTAGACCATTTAACTCTTGCACCAACAGCTGATTTATCATATCCTTTCCAAAAACAACCTGAAGCATAGTTGTTCGATCTTGGTAATGATAGCTTGAGGTAAAACTACTTGTCTACACCAATAGTTTGCAACATTGAAGAGAAATGCCTTGATGAGTTCCAATCGACCAGTGCTGAAAACATTTTGATGTTTCGATATAACAAATTAAATTAAAAGAATTTTAATTTTGAAAATGATTTTTCTAAGCATATTCGATATATTAAATCGAATATCAAAATATTACTCAAAGTATTTCAAAGTTCATTTTAAATCCTTAGTAAAGTGTAAAATTAAGTTTTAATCTTAAAATAATTTCAAAACAATTTTACAAAGTATTTCGAACCGTTTCAAAGCCAAAAATTATAGTTTGTCCAGAGGGAACCGATTCCCCTTGAATGGTTTTGCTCCGAGAAATTCCAGTATGCTCGGAGGGAATCGATTCCCCCCAAGAGGTATCGATTCCCCCCTGTTCAACGGTTGAATATTTGAATTTTACACTTAGGTAACCGATTCCCTAGGAGGGGGTACTGATTCCCCCCACGCTCCAAGCAAAAATATTAATTGTTTTCACACTTAAACGGCTCCAATAACTTCATTAACGATCCCAAATGTTCAGAAGTGATTCAAGGTGTATTTAAACAAGCTTAGAAGCCATTGATCAAAAACAAGAAACAACAAGCAACTAGAATCAAGAGAGAATCAAAGAGAAAGCATCAAACCTCAAGTTTGTGCATTTCAAGCCTATTTTTCATTCAATATTCATTTTGCTTTCAAGAACACTACTTGCACTCATATTCATTCTTGAGTGTTATTTTCTTTGTTCTAGAATTGTGCAAACAATCTACCTTGTGAGGATTTCCTTGTAAGTTTGCAAATTTATAATCTTCTCTTTGGAAAAGAGTATTCTCAAGAATTGGGGTATATTCTTGAGGGTGTTGTAAGGTTATCTCTTTGGCCTCAAAAGAAAGAACAAATTAGTGAATTTTTTGGAAAATCCTTAGTGTGGATAGCTAAGGTAGTGGACGTAGACTTTGATTGAGAAAGTCGAATCACTCTAAATTGTTGTGCAATTACTTTTAATTTTCTACAAAAGCTTTCACAAATTTTTAATTACCAATTCACCCCCTCTTGGCCGATTCCGTCAATCGATTAACTCAACAATTGGCATCAGAGCCTAACTCATTTGAAGGTTTAATCGCCTCTTGAGTCGATTCGGGAAGAGTTACATCGATAATCAAAGTCATCAATGGCCTCTACTTCAAACTTCGACTCTGGTCTCGATTCGATGCCCGTCAACAAGCCTCCTTTCTTCAATGGGGATAACTATGCCTATTAGAAAAATAGGATGATGTACTTCATTCAAGCAAGTGACATGGGAGCATGGAATACCGTAGAAGAAGGATACATAAAGCCTCTCACTCATCCAAGATTGTGGAGTGAAGGAGAGACAAGAATGTTCCAGCTCAACTCCAAAGCCATCCATATCATATTTTGTGCTCTTGGACCAGATGAATATGGAAGTGTTTCATCTTGTACAACAGCTAAAGAAATATGGGACAAACTTCAAGTCACTCATGAAGGTACCGATGAGGTAAAGAAATCTAAAATTAGTATTCTAACGCATAGCTATGAAAATTTCAGGATGAAACCAAATGAAGATATCAAAGCTATGACGGATAGATTTTCAACGATTATCAATGGTCTCAAATCATATGGAGAGATCATTTCAAATGAAAAGCTTGTGAGGAAGTTAGTCTACTCCCTTCCAAAATCGTGGCAATCAAAGAAGACGGCAATCATCGAGTCTAAGGACCTAACGTCCTTAACTCTTGAAGAACTAATCGATTCCCTTCTCACTCATGAAATGATGCTTGAAGATGAAGTGGACCTCGATAAGATTAACAAGACACCAAAGAAAAAGGAGAAGAAGAAAAATATTGGAGTTGCTCTCAAATCCATAAAAGATAAGAGTGATTCGAATGAGGATGATGATGACGAGGAAATGGCAATATTTTCCAAACGATTCAGAAAGTTGATGATGCCCAACCGAGGAAGAAAATTCAAACGTCATGAAGGCTTCAAAACTGAATCGAAGGAGAGAGACATCATTTGCTATGAATGCAAAAAGCCGGGGCATGTCAAATATGATTACCCACAATTGAAGAAAAATGGTCAATCCAAAAAGAAGCACAAGGCTCATGTAGCTACATGGAGCGATGAAGAAGGTTCCGATGAAGAGGAACAAGAAGTTGCAAACTTGTGCTTGATGGCTATCGGGGAAGATTCTAAGGTAACCTCTAACTCATTCGATTTGGATAAATTATCTTATGATGAGTTATTAGAGGATTATAATGGGTTGGCTTCGTATTATAAAACTCTATTTTCAAAATACAAAAATGATATTTCAAAATTGAAAAACGAAAATAGTCTTATATCCAAGATCAACAATGAGCTTGAAAGTAAGATCAAAGAATTGCAAATCAAAATTAATGATTTTGAAAAGAAAAATACTGATTTGCATAACTTACTTTCAAAAGTTCATGATGATCATCAAAAGAAGATTGATGATCTTAAAACTTCTTTTAATAAGGTTAGAACAAAAAGTTTTGAAAAATGTGAGAATTCAAAATCCAACTTTGTTAAGAAAAGTTTTAGAAGCTACAATCATAGAAGTCCTCAACGAACCTTGAATGGTAAAATTATTAGGAGTATATGGGTTCCTAAAGAATTCATTACTACTAAAGATAATGATGTCCTTCATAAATGGATACCAAAGGGGACAAGGATTTTAGAAACTAATGAATATGGACCCAAAAGAATTTGGGTACCAAAAATTAGAAATTAATCCATGTTTGTAGGAAAAGAAGCATTGCTACAAGGCATGGGAAACAAATCCAAATTCATGGTACCTTGATAGTGGATGCTCGAGACACATGACCGGAGACAAAAGCCGGTTCATAGAGCTTAACGCCAAAATAGAGGAGAAGTGACTTTTGGTGATAATTCAAAAGGTCACATTGAAGGTAATGGTACTATAGGTAATACCTCTTCCATACAAATTAAAAATTTGTTATATGTGAATGGATTAAAGCATAATCTATTGAGTATTAGTCAATTATGCGATAAGGGATTCAATGTCATGTTTGAAATTAGTGGTTGTAAAGTCATTGAAATTGCATCTAATCGGGTTATGCTTGTTGGTCATAGAATAAGAAACATATACATGGTGCATTTAGATTCTATTAATATGACTAATTTGTGCCTAGTTGCTAAGGATGAGCATGATAGTTGGTTAATGCATAGGAGACTAGGACATGCTAGCATGAGTGTTTTGCAACGGTTAGTTAAAGGAGAATTGGTTCGAGGGCTGCCTAAACTAAAATTTGATAATGATAAAATCTGTGATGCTTGTGTTAAAGGAAAACAAAAGCGAGTTTCTTTTAAATCCATTAATGATGTGTCAACTAGTAGAGTATTACAATTGATCCATATAAATCTTTTTGGGCCAACTAGGACTACTAGCTTGGGTGGAAAACAATATGCATTTGTCTTGGTAGATGACTATTCTAGATATACTTGGGTTCTATTTTTAAGTACTAAAGATGAAGCATTAGAAAATTTCATCACATTTTCAAAAGTAATCCAAAACGAAAAAGGTTACTCTATCACTAGTGTTAGAAGTGATCATGGCACTGAATTTGAAAATCTTAGATTTAATGAGTTTTGTAATTCTAATGGTATTAGCCATAATTTTTCAGCACCTAGAACCCCTCAACAAAATGGAGTTGTTGAGAGGAAAAATCAAACTTTAGAAGAAATGGCTAAAACCATGCTTTGTGAAAATAATTTTCCAAAATATTTTTGGGCAGAAGCCACAAATATCGCTTGTTATGTTGTAAATCGAGTAATGATTAGGCCAGTTTTAAAGAAAACTCCATATGAAATTTTCAAAAATAAAAAGCCTAACATTAGCTATTTTCATCCTTTTGGATGTAAATATTTTTTTTAAACAACGGTAAAGAAAACCTTGGCAAATTTGATGCTAAAAATGATGAAGGAATTTTTCTGGGCTATTCCTTAAATTCTAAAGCTTATCGAGTATTTAATAAAAGAACTTTAGTTGTAGAAGAGTCTATACATGTTGTTTTCGATGATAATCTCCTTCCGAGGAAGGATTCTTGTGTTAATTATGATGTAGGTATTATAAATACAAATGACGTTAGACATGACGTTGGAGAATCATCATCAAAGGAAGAAACGAAAGATGAGGAAACTCATGATCATCTCGAGAATCCAACCATTGAAGAAAGGGAAGTATCTTATCCAAGAGAATACAACTATGTCAAGGATGGTGAGATTATAGGTGATCCATCCAAAGGGGTAACAACTCGATCTTCTTTTAGAAATATTTGTAATTATGTTGCATTTATTTCATGCATAGAGCCTAAGAATATTAAAGAAGCATTAAATGATGAACATTGGATTATGGCTATGCAAGAAGAGTTAAATCAATTTGAGAGAAGTAAAGTATGGACATTAGTTGAAAGGCCTAGTAATAAATCTATTGTATGTACTAGATGGGTATTTAGGAATAAGCTTGATGAGAGTGGTAATATAGTGAGAAACAAGGCTAGACTTGTTGCTCAAGGGTATACTCAAGAAGAGGGTATAGACTATGATGAAACATACGCTCCCGTAGCTAGGATGGAAGCAATTAGAATATTATTAGCATTTGCATGTTTTCATGAATTTAAATTATATCAAATGGATGTTAAAAGTGCGTTTTTAAATGGTTTTATAAAAGAAGAAGTGTATGTGGAACAACCTCCAGGTTTTGAAGATTCAAAATTTCCGGATCATGTTCTTAAATTGACAAAAGCACTTTATGGTTTAAAACAAGTTCCTAGAGCTTGGTATGAAAGATTGTCAAACTTTTTAATTGAAAAATGGTTTTCAAAAGGGAAGGTTTCAAAAGGGAAGGTTGACACTACATTGTTTTTAAAGCATAAAGGTAAAGATTTATTAGTAGTTCAAATTTATGTTGATGATATAATATTTGGTTCTACAAATGATGTTCTTTGCCAAAAAATTTCTAAGCTAATGCAAAGCGAATTCGAAATGAGCATGATGGGGGAGCCCTCATTTTTCTTGGGACTCCAAATCAAGCAAAGAAAAGATGACATCTTCATCAATCAAGCTAAGTACGTCAAAGATATGCTCAAGAAATTTGGACTGGAAAATGGCAAGCCTCATGACACTCCAATTAGCTCTTCAACAAAGCATGACTTAGATGTAGGAGGTAAATGTGTAGATGTTAAATTATATAGGTCAATGATTGGATCTTTACTTTATCTAATTGCAAGTAGACTAGACATTATGTTTAGTGTTTGCTTATGTGCTAGATTTCAATCATGCCCTAAGGAATCACATTTACTAGCTGTTAAGAGAATATTTAGATACCTTAAGGATACTCCTAGTTTAGGACTTTGGTATCCTAGAGACTCTAGCTTTGGCTTGCATGCCTTTTCTGATGCGGATTATGGAGGATGCAAATTAGATAGGAAAAGCACCTTCGGTACTTGCCAATTCCTTGGAAATATGTTGATTTCTTGGTTTTCAAAAAAAAAAATGTGTTGCATTATCTACCACTGAAGCGGAATACATTTCAGCTGGTAGTTGTTGTGCACAAGTGTTATGGATGAAACAACAACTTTTTGATTATGGACTTGAAGTAGGTACCATTCTTATCAAGTGTGACAATACTAATGCTATCTGTCTCACTAAAAATCACATCCAACACTCTAGAACTAAGCACATTGAAATAAGACATCACTTCATTAGAGACCATGTCACTAAGGAAGATGTAGTTCTAGAATTTGTTGATATTTTGTATCAATTAGCGGATATCTTTATAAAACCTTTAGACAAGGAACGTTTTTGGACACTTAGGAGAGAATTAGGTTTAACTTACATATCTTCACTAAGTGTTTAAAATAATTTTAGCACTTTAAAGAATAAATGAAAAATGCTTATAATAGTAATTTCTGATTACATTCATTGCTATTAGTTAGGTGGAGTTTATGATTCTTGATGAAAAATTAAATTTATGTTCAAATGTAGTTTAAGGATTAATTTGATTGATTGAACATAATTAATTTTTGATATATGAGTTATCAATACCTTTAGAAAATATTAATTTAGCATTTTGAGTGTTTAAAATACATATTTTTTGAATTATAGGGCAGAGGGAATCGATACCCCCTTGAAGGGGAACCGATTCCCCCTTTGAAGGGGAATCGATACCCCCCTAGGGTTCTGTTTTTTTTAACACGGGCAGAACACCCAAAATTATCAAACCCTCTCTTCTCTTCTCTTCGCCGTTATCCTTCTCTCTTTCTCTCTCCCAAATCATCAATTTGATTCAAAAACAACGTTTCTTATCGAAATTACTTCAAAAATCATCTCCTAAACCTGTTGGAATCATCAAATTAGAGCAAAAATCATCACATTCTCACAAAATCCAAAAATCTTCAAGGTATTTTTCTAAAACTTTTATTTTATCAAATTTTGAACATAGAACTAGTTTTAATTAGTTCTAGATTGAAATAGTGATTGCCATTGATTGTGTAGTGATTAGAAACTAGATTTTACAACTAATTTCATCAAAAACACAAGAATTTTCCAAAATTCTTTGAAATTGTTGAAATAAATTTTTTTTTCTTCAAATTATTGTGTTTTGATTAAATTATGTTGTTGCTATGAAAACTATACATATATTGATTTTCAAAACCTTATTTTTCAATAAGTTTTTCAAAAAACTTTGTCCATTAGGATTGGTTTAGAGAACCTTGAAATATTAAGGACTCAATTGAGTTTTGGGATTGATTACATTGCATACATGTGTTTTATAATTGCAGGTTATTCATTCTATTCCGATTTTCTTAAACCATGTCAAATCCTAAACGTGTTAGGTCTTCATCTAGTCGTTCAAACCAACAACTAAATCCACCTCCAAATCCTCCTCCTATTCCTGAAATTCTTATTCCTAATCCCGTTGATCCTAATATGACTATCCAAAACTCGTGCTTCAATCATCCTGGTCCTAGAAATCATCGTTTTTGGTATTATCAATATTTTGACTCTTACAAAATTAGAGAAGAACGTATCCCTTCTCTTCAAGCTATGATAGATATCAATTTTAGATATCTTCCTCTTTTACAAGAGTGAAAATTTGATAAACTTAGTGACCTTGAACCTATAGTTTACCATCAACTTGTTCGCATATTATATTATAATGTCGTTTGTATTAAAAACCGAGCTCAAACCAAAACCATAGGAGTTCGTTCCTATCTCCTAGAACAATTCTTCCATATTGACTCGGCTTACATAGCCAATGAATTAGGATTAGATAATGATGGTATATCAAATGAAAACAGTTTTTAGGTTCTTGTTATAAAAGAAGGGATAGTGCGAGTATCTTAGATCTTCATGATCGTTTTCTTCATCTAATGATTTCTTGGTGGTTTCGACCATCCGAAAGTCGTTACTCAACTCTTAGAGCCTTGGATCTTTGGTGGTTACATTATTTCCAAAACAATATTAAAATAAACCTACCTCATATTATTTTTGCTGAAATTGTTGAAACCGTAAATCTTGTTCCTAATAAAAAACTTTGTTCATCTCTAGTTTACGGTTGCATTCTGAGTAATCTATTTTCTAAAGCCGGGCTTAGAGTTGGTCTAGATGTCGTCTTCCCTATAAAAAAACTAATTAATCTTCTTTCCTTAATGAGAGCGGGATGGATAAAGAATAAGGAAACCGGTGAATAGGTTCGATCTTCTGAGAATCCTCCGGGAGCTAGTTCTTCACAAGCTCCACCTGAAGGTGACGATGATCCCGAGCTTGAACAATTAATGCAAGATATTGACGAAGCCGACGATGAGTCGGAGCAGCACAAGGAACAAGCTCAACAAGAAGATCAAGTGCCTCTATATTTTAAATCATTTATGGAGACATTTGATTTCCGTTATGCATCCTTGGATTCTCGCTTCACTTCCATAGAATCTCACTTCTTGACTATGGAAGCTCAACAATTGGAAATTCTCCAGGAGATGCGTGCAAACAATGAAGCTACCAACGCTCGTATTAATGCACTCACTCATGAAATGGCAGCTATGTCCTCCTACGGATGCTTGAACTTTGATCTTTGCTTTGCTTGTTTGGATTGAACTTGGATATTTGCATTATTGTTAAAACATTTTACATGCTTTTGGATTGTTTATTTTTGGTTGTTCAAACTTATGTTTAATACATTTGATTTGGATTTCGTGTTTATTTTGCATCTTTAGACATATATGACCAATTATACATTACATGTTTATGAATATTGATTATGAAACTAATGGTTAACCTCTCTTTTGATTGTGATCTTAGTAGCTTAAGCTTTATATTAATAAATCAATTGGTTTACGTTTTTCAAAATTCTTGTTTAAAACGTCTTATAGGGTATTTTTGATTTAACAAAAAGGGGGAAAAAGTGTTAAAGTAAGGGGGAGTAGTATTTTTCAAAATCAAAATTCATTTTGAAATTAGAAAATCTTAAAATGTTTTGTTATATCAAAAAAGGGGAGATTGTTGAAAACATTTTGATGTTTCGATATAACAAATTAAATAAAAAGAATTTTAATTTTGAAAATGATTTTTCTAAGCATATTCGATATATTAAATCGAATATCAAAATATTACTCAAAGTATTTCAAAGTTCATTTTAAATCCTTACTAAAGTGTGAAATTAAGTTTTAATCTTAAAATAATTTCAAAACAATTTTACAAAGTATTTCGAACCGTTTCAAAGCCAAAAATTACAGTTTGTCTAGAGGGAACTGATTCCACCCCAAGGGGGTACCTATTTCCCCCCAAGGGGGTACCTATTCCCCCTGAATGGTTTTGCTCCGAGAAATTCCAGTATGCTCGGAGGGAATCGATTCCCCATGAGGGAACCGATTCCCCCCATGGGGTATCTATTCCCCCCACTGTTCAACGGTCGAATATTTGAATTTTACACTTAGGGAACTTATTCCCCAAGAGGGGGTACCGATTCCCCCCACGCTCCAAGCAAAAATATTAATTGTTTTCACACTTAAACGGCTCCAATAACTTCATTAATGATCCCCAACATTCAGAAGTGATTCAAGGTGTATTTAAACAAGCTTAGAAGCCATTGATAAAAAACAAGAAACAACAAGCAACTAGAATCAAGAGAGAATCAAAGAGAAAGCATCAAACCTCAAGTTTGTGCATTTCAAGCCTATTTTTCATTCATTATTCATTTAGCTTTCAAGAACACTACTTGTACTCAATTATATTCATTCTTGAGTGTTCTTTTCTTTGTTCTAGAATTGTGCAAACAATCTACCTTGTGAGGATTTCCTTGTAAGTTTGCAAATTTGTAATCTTCTCTTTGGAAAAGAGTGTTCTAAAGAATTGGGGTATATTCTTGAGAGTGTTGTAAGGTTATCTCTTTGGCCTCAAAAGAAAGAACAAAATAGTGAATTTGTTGGAAAATCCTTAGTGTGGATAGCTAAGGTAGTGGACGTAGACTTTGATTGAGAAAGTCGAACCACTCTAAATCGATGCGCAATTACTTTCAATTTTCTACAAAAGCTTTCACAAAATTTTAATTGCCAATTCACCCCCTCTTGGCCGATTTCGTCAATCGATTAACTCAACAACCAACATAGCTCAAACGCTTACCAGACCAGGATAGTAGCCTTGATTTAATTTTATGGATTAGCTCTTCACAATCCTTTTCATTAAGCTTTCTTGAAACTAAAGGAATTCCCAAGTATTTTACTGGCAAGGAACCGTGGTTGAAGCCAGTTGAGAGCTTGATAGAGTCAATGATATTCCTTGAGATTCCTACAGTAAAGAAATCGCATTTGGATGCATTAAGTTTAAGTCCAGAAATATCATAGAAAAAATCCAGAACAGAGCAGACTCCCAAGACAGATTTCATATTTCCTTTGCAAAAAATTAGTAAGTCATCTGCAAAAGATAAATGAGTGAGCTCAACTTTTTTGCATTTAGGGTGATAATAATTTTTTTTATTAAATTAAAGTATTATAAAGTAGTATATAGTTTAAATAATCTCAATTATTTGATAATAAATACTCAATCACTCTACTACTACCACTGATGCTAAAACCTATGACCTCTAAAAACAACAATGATTCCTTTAACTACTTAATTAAGTTGGTTCGTGCACGAATTGTTTAATCTTATTCTAGAAAACTTATAAACATGTTATATTTGTTGAGATTTTTCTTTAAATTTATTTGAAGACAAATTTTACTTATGTTGTATATTAATATTTATTTTTTACTTAATTTTTTAAAAATATACCATATATTTTATAAATAATTAAAGTTTGTAAAAAATGTTTGTTATATGGTCTTATTAATTTTTAGTGATAAGTTCACGTTCATGAAAAATAACAATATCAATTATATTTTGTACTCTTACAAAATAAATTATTTTGTAAAATTAGTAAAATTTAAGTCTCTAGATAGTTTATAAATTTTAATAAGTTATTATGAATAACGATACGTACTAAGCCATTAAAACATTGACCACAAATGTGTATATAACAATAACTATTCACAGTATGTGATAAAATTTAATACATATAGTTTGATTGAATCGTTTAAATAATTATATGATTCTATTTATAAAATTAAAAGATTGATGATCAAAATAAAAAGAGATGATAATTAAATGGTTATATGTATAATTTATCTTATATCAAATTGCACAACTACTCGATTAAAATTGTATTTATTGTATTATATTAATGACTTAACTAATTTTAAAGGATTTTTAACCTATTTTAAAGTATTTTTTTAACCTAGGATGCTTACAAGTGGTAATATATGTTGTAAAAAATTTTAATCATTTGACAATAAACGTTTAAATATTCTGCAGCCTCTGGTGTTCGAATCGAATACCTCTAAGAATAACAATCACTCCATTAATCATTAAAATAGCTTGATTTGTGTGATTTAAAAAAAAAAAAAAAGTTTATGTTGTGTGAAATTTTCTAATTTAAACATATAGGACAAATAAACTTGGCATGTTATAATAACACATTTAATATTCAACACTTATACATTGTGATTGTTCATCATTGAATAGTTAATCAAATTTATTTTCTTATATTTATAATTTTAAAATTTTAAAATAATTATGATTATAAAAATTTCTTGCAAATGAAATTTTCATCTTTAAATGGCATTACTCTCATATTCTCTTTCGACTATATGATATTACTTTATTAAGTCATCAAATTATTAAAAGTTACAAAATGATCTTTCGATTTTAGGGAGTTACTTTTTTGAGTCTATGGACTGTTAAAAGTTACAAAATGGTCACTTGACAATTCATTATGTTCCAACTCATTTTTTTCTATTAAAAAATTGACGACAATGTGAACTGTACATTAACCTGGTGACTGAGATATGATAAAATCAATTTTTAATAGAAAAAAAACGAGTTTGGAACATAATGAATTGTCAAGTGACCATTTTGTAACTTTTAATGGTCGATGGACTAAAAAAAGCAACTCCCTATAGTTGAAGGATCATTTTATAACTTTTAATAGTCAAATGACTCAATAAAATAATATCCTATAATTGGAGGATCATTTGTGTACTTTACCCATAACACAATGAAACGTACATTTACCATTCTTAATTAATCGGAACAAATTGAACAAACCCCGAAAACTCTACCCAGTGTTGTGGAGATGGATGTGGTTGAGGCTTTTTTATTGTGGTACGTGTCCAACACATCACCGTCTGATATGAAGTTTTGGTTTAACAAGGGATATTAATGAAACCGTGATAATTTCACCGACCTTTCACTGTGACGTCATAAACACTCGTCTATTTTCTTTTTTCTTTTTTGATAAAAAAAGAAAAAACATGTCTGTTTTCTGTAGCTTTGTGATTTGTTCATGGAATTTAAACATTTTTCGGCTTGAATTAATATATGGAACATATATTAGTTTTAAAAAGATGTTATTGATATTTTTGAAAAAAAATAATCATTATTACATGCGTGGCAGAAATTTCTCATTTTATTTATTTTAAATATGTATTATATCTTTCACTCATCTATAAATGTAATAACATGCGTATTAAATAAAATTTAAATCGTATTTAGAATTTATACATGTGCAAAATATAAGTGTAAAGTTTAAGCTTTTGTATTTAAAAGTTCAAAGTTGAAGCAACTGAAACCGATATTTTATTTATTATGACCTAACTTTATGAAGCAAAGTTTTTTAAAATGAAATTCAACTTTGTTACTTATAAATCAAATAAATGATGTTAATTATATATATATAGTGAATAATCAGCAAAGTTTTGTTTATATTTTATGATGGTCCAAAAATAGAAATACGATGTCTTTTGGGGTAGCCTGGGTAAGGTGATGATGAACCGACGGTCCAAAATGGAAAGGCTTGGGAAGGCAATTTACTGCATGTTTGCATCAGCAGAAGAAAATAGGAAGGGCAAGACATCATAAGAACAACGGCTGAAATTTTACTTGGAAAATCTTCTGGACGGTTCAGATTGATTTTCTTCGAAAAAACATCTTTTCTTTTTTAAAAAATAATATATAAGAATCATTCGTTTTCATTTTATGAATTTCTAATCAGCATACATTTGTTGTCCTTTTATAGTAGCATATGGTATGATCTATCGTAATATTGAAAAAAATATTTTTGCGACATCTCTTTTTTAGTCGGCGGCGATATTAATTTCAATGTTGGTTTTCGACCGCCGATGACTATTAGTTATATATATATATATATATATATATATATATATATATATATATATATATATTATGTCTTTTATATTTTTTACTTGAGTCTTTTTAATTTTAAATAAGATTTTCTGTCATTGTGACATGATTTTTTATGCTCTTTTGGCACGTGTTTTATTTGTTATTGTGGCACGATCATCATTATTTTTGGTACGTTTTTTTTGTAAACCTTTTGTAGTCGTTTTGTTTATCGCACAAAAATTATCACGACATTTATTTTTTTATTAGCTAGTCGGTGGTCACGTATAACCATATCTCCTCTTTTGGTAAAAGGTTTGTTGATGTAATCAGATTATATAGCGAAGTAGCTTGACATATTATTTGGTTCGCTCTCTACTCCTTTATCATTTCGTCAAGTGTCTCATTCGATAAAGATAAGGAGTTTTTATGTAATTTATTAGGTTTTGATGTTAGTTGTCATTTTCATTAAAATATTTTTTTCTTAGTATCTTTAGTTTTAATTGTTTCTTTTGTATGATTATTTTGGTGATTATTATCTCTAAATTTATCTTTATATTTTGATATGTTTTAATATTTATTCCTTCCATTATTAATAGAATCCAATTACCGTTATTGAAATTAAATATTTATGTGTGCGAAGAGCTAATACACTTTAAGCCAGTGGCGGGATGCACTCATAGCTTAGGGTGCCCATTCTGAAATCTGGATTTTTTTTCTATTAATCATCTATTTTATTGATGGTATCAGTCTAAAATTATATTGTGTCTATCTTAAAATATAAATACTTTTCGATTAATGACCCATTTTATTAATAGTTTTCACTGTAAAATTTTATTTATATTTATCTTATTTAAAAATTTTATACTATTAATATATATATATACTCTCAAAAATATTTTTAGATACGGGGCTATTTTGAGTGGTGCATCATGATTCTGTTCATAGATACAAGCTTATTAATATGTGAGTTGGCAACAGTTAGGGTCTGTTCAGCAGGTCAACAAAGTAGACCCATCCAATGGAAAAGGGTTATAAGTATTACGGGTGGGTGGAAGTTGTGGTTCTAAGCTGGTCCTAGGTAGGCTCAAAAATATATATCATATAATATTATAGAAATATCTCAGGATGGATCGAGAAGAATCATCCCTAAAAATATAATATTTCAAATTCAAGTTTCAGGTTTAAACTCGAGATCAAATTTCAATCGAATTAAGTATGATGATATTTTGAATTCAATTTTTTTCCGAAATCAAATCAAATTTTAATTTTTTATTTCGAATTTGAATTAAACAATCTCAAGCACATGAGCTCTCAATTGAATCGAACTTAATTTTAAATTATTTGAATAAAATCAAACAACACTCCACCTCGACTCCACTTACTTACCATCATAGCCAAAAGTATCAAATTCAGTACACTGCGAAATCGACACTTGGTAAACTTTACTGAGAAATGGGTGCGTGCAATTCGTCAAAGCCAATACACTAGAACCAGATTGCATATGCTGTGTCTCGACATGAAAAGTTGCCCAAAACACTATTTTTCTTACAAGTCGGAGTAATAAAATCGCAAGTTGGGTGTCTTTTAGCCGCAAGAGTTCAATCCATAAATAGTTGGAACAGGCAAAATCACCGTTTGAAGAACCACCAAACAAACGATAAAAATGGCATCAATCATGGAGGGGGGTTGAAAAGAATTCAACGTTTAGGTAAAGGTGTTCAAAGATAAAGGTTGAGGGATGCATGCGATGGAAATTGTACGGGTTATCCAAATAATTGAGCTTTAAGCCAAGAGGGAGAAATGGGTGCATTGATGTAGAACTGTCTACGTCGTTGGAGGCTTAATTGTCTGCATCAGGGGAAAGGGTATCTGAATTTTCACAGTACGGGGTTTAATGGATACGAAAAATAGGGACGTGTACGTCAACGATGCCACCTCAATCTCCTTATCTCTTCATCCAATATAATACATGGATCAATGGCTTCTTTTCCTCTCTTTTCTTTCCCAATATTTTTTCTGTTAGACTCTCGTATAAACTCCTCCATTTATCAGAGTTTTCAAGGAACCGGCATTTTCAAAGTATAAATTTCTAAATCAATTACGGTGCATATAAAAGCCCTTTAAAAAGTAAATGTTTACACCACTAATTAGAATAGTATGGTTATTATAAATATCTTTCAATCAAGACCGATAGACCGATAGGAGGGTCGAACCTTCAACTATCTAGACACACTCTCTTCCTTCTTTATGACTCTTTCTTCATGTTGACCAAATTCCTCTCATAGAGAAACATACATTAGTCTTCTATGAGTTCAGTTCCTAAAGCCACGTTAACTTTTGATCCTCCAACAACCAATTCGGAGAGCAAACAGAGGAAACATACCATAAACCCTGCTTCTCCTGATTTTGTGCCACTTCCATCATTTGAAGAATGTTTCCCGAAGAGTTCAAAGGAATTCAGGTTAATGTGGTTATATATGTAGCTTATTGGTTCTACTTCCTTTCCCTTTAGCTTTAAATTATTTTCTAATGGATGATCAATCTTTCAGGGAAGTTATTCATGAACAATCTGGCCATACACTCAAGGTTCCCTTCCAAAGGGTGCATTTATCCGGAGATGTGCCAAACTTTGACACATATGACACCAGCGGTCCTCAAAACATCGATCCACGTATTGGTAGGAAGCTCAAGCTTACTTTTATCTTTTTTCTCCTTTTTGAAGGCTTTAATATTAACTCTTTTTCAACTTTGTTTTAACAAACTCCCCTCTTTTTTATTCATGATGAATATTGTTTGTTTGTTTGAGTATTCTCTATGCTCTTATTACTTTCTGTTCCTTACATATATTGGATATAATGATATTGTTAGTTTTGTGGTTAAGCTAAATGCCAAGTATTGTGCATGACATCTTTAAACAGGACTCCCTAAATTGCGCAAGGATTGGGTCGATAGACGAGAAAAGCTTGGTGTCCCAAGATACACTCGATGTACTATGCGAAGCAGGGAATTATTACTGACGAAATGTTATATTGTGCTACTCGTGAGAAGCTTGACCCAGAATTTGTTAGGTCAGAGGTTGCCCGTGGGAGGGCAATCATTCCTTCCAACAAAAAGCACTTAGCGTTGGAGCCAATGATAGTTGGACGGAACTTTTTGGTCAAAGTAAATGCAAATATTGGAAATTCAGCTGTTGCAAGTTCTATTGAGGAGGAAGTTTACAAGGTTCAATGGGCAACAATGTGGGGTGCTGATACTGTTATGGATCTTTCAACTGGACGCCACATTCATGAGACCCGTGAATGTATCCTAATTAACTCTGCTGTGCCAGTTGGAACCGTGCCCATCTATCAAGCCCTGGAAAAAGTAAATGGAATTGCTGAAGATCTTAGTTGGGAAGTCTTCAGGGACACCCTGATTGAGCAAGCTGAGCAGGGTGTAGATTACTTCACCATCCATGCTGGGGTACTTTTGCGATACATTCCCTTAACTGCAAAGCGCATGACAGGAATTGTTTCTCGCGGGGGATCTATTCATGCAAAATGGTGCTTGGCATACCATAAAGAGAACTTTGCTTATGAGCATTGGGATGACATACTAGATATCTGCAACCAATACGACGTGGCACTTTCAATTGGGGATGGACTAAGACCTGGATCTATATATGATGCAAATGACACTGCTCAGTTTGCTGAGCTTTTAACCCAAGGGGAACTGACTCGTAGGGCTTGGGAAAAGGAAGTACAGGTATCTCATTGCAACTTACACAATTTCCCCTTTTGCATTCTGTTTATAAAATGTTTAGAAGTACTGCTTGACTTGAGACATATTAGTGGCTCTGCGTGGTCTTGATTATTTAATAACATTGTCATTGATTTTTAAAATGTTGATATCAGGTAATAAATGTCGATCTCTGTTTCAAATGAAAATATAACATGCAATATCACGTAATTGGCAATCTCATTTCTGGGATCTGTCAGTTGTCAAACCGAGAACATTGCTTGTTGTATTCTCATATAACTTGGACTTTTGAGTTTTTCATTTTTGCGCATTTCAGGTAATGAATGAAGGACCTGGACACATCCCAATGCACAAGATTCCTGAAAATATGCAAAAGCAGCTTGAGTGGTGCAATGAAGCACCTTTCTATACCCTTGGTCCTTTGACAACTGATATTGCTCCAGGATATGATCATATCAATTCTGCAATTGGTGCAGACAATATTGGGGCCCTTGGCACAGCACTTCTTTGTTATGTTACTCCAAAGGAGCACCTTGGGTTGCCAAACAGAGACGATGTGAAGGCTGGTGTTATAGCATATAAGATAGCTGCTCATGCTGCTGATTTAGCCAAGGGTCATCCACATGCTCAGGAATGAGACGATACATTAAGCAAGGCGAGATTTGAGTTCCGATGGATGGACCAGTTTGCTTTGTCACTGGACCCCCATGTCCTTCCATGATGTAACACTGCCATCTGAAGGTGCCAAAGTTGCTCACTTTTGCTCCCTGTGTGGACCAAAGTTCTGCTCTATGAAGATAACAGAGGATGTTCGTAAGTATGCCGAGGAGCATGGTTACAGGAACCTGGAGGAAGCCATGCAACAGGGGATTGATGCTATGAGTGCTGAGTTCCTGGCTGCTAAGAAAACAGTGAGCGGTGAACAACATGGTGCAGTTGGTGGGGAAATCTACCTGCCAGCCAGTTATTTCAACTCTTCTGATAAGTGAGAGTAAGTATGGCAGGGCTGTTCTTTGTTATTGAAATTCTAAAAGAAACTATATGTTGCAATTAAAATCCATGTTTTGTTCCCTCATGCTATATGTCTCGTCGGGATTTTTCCTTGCAGGGTTACATGAACAAGGAGAATTGCTTCGGAATCCCTGGGAGCCCTGGTGCATTATAATTAGCTCACTAATAACAGTTGTATTTGCAGTCATTTGACTATCGTGCTTTAGGTGAGTACCAGTTTAGTAGATCTTCAGACGTTTATCTTTGTTATGCTTTGTCTATTGCGAGTTGGAATGATAAAAAAGGGGTTTCCGACTATCTTCCATGCACATTGCATTGTAATTTAAGTTTTTGGTGTCGGTATTGACGAAAAAAAGCACCAGGGGTGCCTGTATCCACGTTTCGGCACACGGCATTTTGGCCGAGATGCCGGGCGGATGAGGCTGAGAAAGTCCCTTTGAACCTGAACAGGATAATTCCTGCGTAGGGAGTGTGCTTTATTGTTGCTTGGTTTAACAGGACTGCGGCTCCCATGGCCTGATGGTTTGAGCTTAGCTGATACTCGAGGGCAGATACATACGGCTCAATGCCCCAACTTTTCACTCCTGAATTTGCCTTGTTGGGTAAAACTAAAATTGGCTAATTTGCTAAACTTCAAATATTGGCTCTAAATATAATTTTAATCCATCTACCGTAATTTGATAAAATTTGGTGTTAACTTTTTATACTGTTATCTAAATTGAGTATACCTTGTTCTTGTCAAAGTGATGGTGTGGATTTTGTTTACTATCATTTATAATCACATCATTATTTAAGTGATTTTAATCATGTCATGTCTTGATATTTAATGGAAATACCGATGTAACAGTTAACAAAATTAATATAATTATATATTTGATTCTCAATACTTATATATTCGATCAATTTGATCTTAATTTTAATTTAATTTAATAAATTAATCTGTCAATCAAGATGTGACATGTGTTAACATATGATCCTAGCACATGCCACAATGGACATATGTTAGCACCTAATTGAAGGACTTTTATATTAATTTCAATTTATTTAATTAAATTTATTTTCTATATATTCAAATGATAACATGCGTCACAAATGCATAATTAAACTTTGGTTCTTGGGTAAAGAAGTGCAGCGTCCAAGCCGCTGGACCAAATGCCTTATTTGATTTTTTACCTTATGATATTATTAATTAATGATAGAATAATAATAATAATAAAACACTCGATCTTTGGTCAATTATAAAATATAAAATACTTAAACCAATTAAATAAATATAATGTTTTTATAATTAAATAAATCACACACACACATATATATTAAACTGCATTTGATATAAGATTTAAAATTTTAAAAAAGTTTAATAATTTTATATTCTTAAATTAAATTAAATTTTTTAATATTTTTGTTGATTAGAATAATATTTTTCAATATTGATATTTCTAAAAGCAAATATGAAATTATAAAAACTAAGTATGAAAAATTTATTGAATATTTATGCAAAGTACTATTGGAGTTAACAGACTCTAAAATTTCTAAAATGTCTCCGACCTTGACAAGATATGAGAACAAATTTGTTAGTCGTCCTAATTTTTTTACACGAGTTAAAGGTGAGATGAATATTTTTCACACCAATTACATAAAATAATCTCTAGTCCCAGCATGAACGAAGATGTAGAAATTAAGAATTTTTTTTTAATTTGTTTTAGTAACAATGTATAGAAGCAATCAATCTGACAGATTAAACATAACAATTAGAAATGTAACAAATAGTTAACATGGAATCTATTCATGATGATTTTACATAAATGTGCAGCTATTTAAAGTTGTGAATGAGCAGCTGCATGAACGGTTATAACTAACCTAGAACCGTCTACCAGCCTAACTAAATATGGTTTAACATTCACCCTGCTTCTTACAAACTTCCTTCAACTGAAAAACACACAGTTTACTTCTAAACAAATCAAATTTGAGCAAGGGAAAAGGCTTTGTTAGAATGTCTTCTACTTGGCTACTAGTGGGCACATAGTTGATTTGAACTTCACGAGCTGCCACCTTTTCACGTAAAAAATGTAAGTCTAGCTCGATGTGTTTACTCTTTGCATGCAATATGGGGTTTGTTGCCATAGTTACTGCACTGGTGTTGTCACACCACACCTTGGGCTCTTCGGGCAGTGTAACGTTCATCTCATTCAGCACAACCTTAATCCACACGACTTCAGAGGTGGCATCAGCAAGGCTCTGGTATTCGGCTTCTGCAGTGGACTTGGGCACGTTGCTTTTTCGAGCTCCATGGCAGCAGATGGTTCCCATTGTAGACACAGTATCCAGAGATCGACCTCCTGTCATCAGTATCTTCTCCTCAATCCGAGTCCGAAAAAGCATTGAGTGCCACCATCTTTTGTGCTTGAGTTGAAAACCAGAGGCCAGCCTCTAGTGTTCCTCTTAGGTACCTCAGTATGCGTTTTACAGCAAGCCAGTGTGCCTCTGTGGGCTCATGCAGGAACTGTGCTGCTTTATTGACTGCAAAAGAAATGTCCGGCCTTGTATGACAGATGTACTACAGTGCCCCTACTACACTTCTATACTGCTGAGGTTTGTTTAACACTTCCCCATCGTTCTTACTAAGTTTCATTGTTATTGCCATGGGAGTAGATGTTGAGTTTACATTCAACATTTGGTTCTTTTGTAGCAACTCGGTGACAAACTTCTTCTGGCTGAGGAACAAGCCATTGTCTGACCGATGAACTTCGATACCAATGAAGTACTTAAGCTGCCCAAGATCCTTCAAGGAGAATTTCTCATGTAGTGCATGAATAATTTGATTGATTTCAAGTTGAGAGCTCCCTGTGATGAGGATATCATCCACATACACCACCATGTATATGACTTCACAATCTATTTGTCGAATAAACAGTGAGGAATCTGCTCTCGAGGGCTTGAATTTTAAGCTAAGAAAGAATTTCTTAGCTTAAGAAACCAATTTCTTGGAGCTTGTCTCAGGCCATACAATGCATTCTTCAGTTTGCACACTAGAAAAGCTCCATCACTAGACTGTTCCTCAAAACCAGGAACCTGTTGCATGTATACATCCTCGATTAGATCACTTTTTAGAAAGTCATTGTTCACATCCACCTGCCTTATTTGCCAGTGGCATGAAACAACCAGTGAAAACAATATGTTTATTGTGAAAAATCAAACCACAGGACTGAATGTGTCCATAAAATCATAGCCTGATATTTGGGAATACCCCTTGGCAACCAGTCTAGCCTTCAATCTTTCTACTGAGCCATCAATATTGTTCTTCACCTTGAAGAGCCATTTGCAGCCAATGGCTTTCCTACCAGCTGGTAACTCCACAACGTCCCATGTGATATTGCTAAGAAGTGCATTGTATTCAGCCATAACAGCTGTCCTCCAGTCATCATCTTTGAGAGCATCTCGAATATCACTAGGCACTTCCTTACATTGAGCTGAATAGATTTTTGGTTTAAAAATCCCATGCTTGCTTCGAGTTTTCATAGCGTGAGTATTGGTCATTCTAACATCTGGAACATTTTCTTGATTCTGAGCTTGCTCACTAGAGGCAGCTTGCTCATGCTGAGAAGATGCAGCTTGATCATGTTGGGAATAAACATAGGCAGCAGATTCAAGAGCATGAGAGCCTGATTAATTATTTATTGACTGCTCTTCAGTGTGTGTATGCAGTTCATCGCCTGCAGCTGCATATTGGTTTGTACTGCTAGCTTCAATCGTTTGACCAGTACCAACTCCAACATTAATACTTGAGCCTGGGGCAGTCTTGGCTTGCTCGTGTGGACTGAAAACAACTAGAATGACCCTCGATCAAACTGTTTCATTACTACTTCTACTGCAAGTTGTTGTATTATGAGCAAAATAGAAGATACTTTCATTGAACACCACACTCCTGGAAACATAAATTCTACCATGATCATCCATGCATTGATAGCCCTGATGCATAGGAGAGTACCCTAGGAAGACACAAGATTTGGATAAAAAATCCAACTTGTGAGTATTGTACATCCTGAGATTAGGAAATCACTGTCATCCAAAAAATTTAAAGAATCTGTAATCAGGAGGCTTATTATATAGTTTCTGATAAGGAGACACATTACCAAGGTTCTTGGATGGCATCCTGTTGCTGAGGTATACAACACTTAGAATTGCATGAGACAAAAAGGTTAGAGGCATTAAAGCTTCTGCTAGCAGAGTCAAGGCAGTTTTCATCTATGTGCCTATGTTTTCTTTCCACCACCCCATTTTGTTGTGAGGTATGTGGGCATGTTTTCCTGAGTTTAACACCTAATTTTCGTGAGACAGCTTCTAGGAATCAAAACTCTCCTCCATTGTCTGTTTGTAAAGCAAGAATTGTAGTTTTAAACTGATTAGAAACCAAGGCTGAGAATACTTCAAAAGACACATCAACTTCACTTTTATTCCTTAGCAAATAGACCCAGTTGTTTCTTGAGTACAAATCTATACAACTCACAAAGTATTTGAAACCACTAGAAACAATAGAGGCAGGACCCCATACATCAACTTCAACTAACTCAAAAGGTTGTTTGTACACAGTTTGTGACATAGGAAAAGGTTGAGTTTTGTTTTTTTCCATCTGACAGGATGCACAAACCTCACTTTTATCTATACTTAATCTCCTATTGAGGGTTGTCATTACCACCTCAGGTGCTGGATGACCGAGCCTCTTGTGCCATAATCAGTACTCATTAGTATTTCTAGCAATAGTGTTGTTGAGTGTTACTGCTCCTTGAATAGTCTGACAATCAAAACTGTACAATCCTCTATCAAGCTTCCCTTATACCAGCACGACTCATATGCATTCATCCTTAATATAACAAGCATTTTTGTGAAATTCAAAGAAAACAAAATTGTCTTGTATGAATTTCGAAACTGATAAGAGATTCTTGTTAATATTTGGAACGTGTAGTATTTGATCAAGCAAGAGATCCTTAGAGATAGTTTTTAAAGCATTTCTACCAATGTGAAGGATTAGAATAGAGGAACCATCACCTAGATGAACCTTACCACTGCCAGTGTATGCTTGTTTGCTCGAGAATGTGGAGATGGTACCAGTCATATGATGTGTGGCTCCTGAATCAGGAAACCATTTAGCATGATTCAAAGGACCATTAACCATTAACGCATTGACCTACACATTATCACTTGGTTCAATGGCAGATGCGTCTTCACCTCCTGCACTGTCACTTACAAAGGGACTGTAATGGCAGTCAGGTGTATGCGAAAAACATAAACACATATTTGCCTGCATGTCATTAGGTAAGGAGTTTTGTTGAGCGATTACTCCTTTGAAATTTTGATCAAACCTATGCCAGCAACTGTCAACTAGATGACCTAGCTTTCCACACAATTGACACTGCATCTTAGGTCTTCCTTTATATTTGTTTCTCGTGGTGCTGTTGGGTTTAGAAGTCCCACAACTCTTGTACTATTGTGTATCAGAAACCTGGTTGGTGTTGTAGCGTGTGAAATTAACACCTATTGGGAACCTTGATGAGCCATCAAGACGAGACTCAGCATCGATAAGAACAAATACCACATTATCGAGGGAAAATGGATCTCTGCTCGTAGTGATCATAGCCACCGTTAGTTCATATTCGACTGACAGTCCATTAAGAATAGTGGTAATGTGATCGATGTTTGAGATAGGGTTACCACACGTGGCCAAGAGATCACATATTTCTTTGATGACCATGGTGTAATCTCTCATAGACTGAGAGCCTTCTTTCATCGATCTAAGGCGACAATGCAGGGCCATTATTTCTGTGGTAGATAGTTTGGAATACAACCTGGTAATGGCATTCCAAACTGCAGCAGTGGATTCATTACCAACCAATTGAGGCAAAATATTGGTGCTAATAGTGGAAAGAAGCCAAAAGGCCAAAGAACTGTCTTGCTTGACATACCGAAGGTAAACTGGATTAACAGTCTATTCTCCAATCTCGTTGAGTATCAGTTTTGTTGGAACCACCATGGATTCATCAAGAAACCATTCAAGACCGAGCCCTCTGATTGTGAGAATCACTTGTTGCTTCCAAAGAAGGTAGTTCGAGTGGTTTATGCATACATTTATTCTTTTATTAGCGAAGGTATGCGAGTTGGCTTCTGTCAGCTGCTCATCCTCGGTCATCATTATAATGCCTTGAACCATGACTATTCTTTGAAGACAAACAATAACCAGAAAGAATGACACACATCGGAGTTTTTTCAGGATCTAATGGCGAATGATATCATGTTAACTATATCTTGAAGCTTAGAAAGAATAAACAAGAAAGGAATGCTAAAACATAGAATCTATTCATGATGATTTTACAGAAATGTGCAACTATTTAAAGCTGTGAATGAGCAGCTGCATGAACGATTATAACTAACCTACAACTATATACTAGTCTAACCGAATATGGTTTAACACAAATAACCTTACGTTGTTATTGATAATCAGAGTCTCATTATATTATATATAAGATTTGAAGATTTACTTTGAAGCCAAGAAAAAACCAAGGTCAAGAACTGGGGTTGGCTAGAATTTGATATGTGATGGAATCTTTCACCTAGAAGATTATCTAAACCTTTTTCCATTACGTTAGACTAACAAATCAAGTAGTAAGAGACGGAGTAGAGAAACGATCAACACATGCCCTTGAATTAGATAACGACATAATTTGGATGGAAGATTTGACTTTCATGGCAAAATGAATGCAAATTGATGTTTAGATTAAAAAGTTAGGTTAAATAATTATTTCATATGGAAGCGTGTAATGGATAGGGGTGTTCAAAATTTTGGTTAATGAAATTTTGAAAGTTCGGTTTGGTCAGTTAATCGAACCGATTGATTGAACATCCTTAGTGATGGAGGTTAGGAAAGTATTGATTGTGAATTCTAAAAATCGTCCACTAATCATCGTTAATTTTTTAACGATGGACGATCACAATAAAATTAAATAACATGAAATAGTTGGTGACAAAACAGAACTAAAATAATAGTTAAATGACTAAATACTTAGTTTATCCTTGGTATTTACCCAAATGTTTTTTTTATTCTTTTAATAAGAAATTATTCTATATACTAAGGGGCTGTTTGTCTACTTCAGAATGATTAAGCGCTGAATGATTCAAATGCTGAATGATTCAGAGGCTCTATATGAATTAGCTCTGAATGTGACATGTTGTTTGATAATGACTCTGAATCATTCAGAATGTACTTCTGTGCTAAATCATTCAACACTGTTTTGCTGAATCATTCAACACTGTTTTGCTAAATCAGTCAACACTGAATCATTCAGAGGTGAGAAACAAATAGTCTGAATGTTGAACGGTTCAATATTCAGCGCTGAATGGTTCCATTCAGAGCTAAACAAACAACCCCTAAGTTGTATTTGGTTCGAGTGATTCTTGATATTAATCTTTGAAGGTTTTTTTCGGCCCACTAGGCCATGTTGGTTAAAAAAATAGCCCATTAGGTCATCTCCAAAATTATTTTGGGATCTACGACAAATGTTACAGTGCAGGACAAACTTGTAACGCTCACATGACGAGTTTGCGCAAATAGTATTTTTTTTATTTAAACTCGTCACAAAAAGTTACGAATTCCAATAAAATATAATTTTTTATTAGATTTTGTGACGTCGTAGTGACAAGTTTCAATAAAAAATATATCTTAGTAAAATTCCTCATGCCCACGTGATAAGTTCCAAATCATTGTAGTGAAGGCCTTAGTTTCCAAAAAAAAAATGGTGTTGTATTGGGTTAAATAATTGGCCTGAATACGATATTTGGCCAATTTTGCCATCTTTGAATGAACGAAGGCCCATTGAGTTTATTGTGTTAAGTCCATTTTATGAAATTGTGATTAAACCAATAAAAGGCGGGAGACCAAAACGTTACGTTAAGTTTCCCGCGAGAAGAAACATTTAGCCGCTCCTCGTTTTCCCCATAAATTAATAATGTTATTCTTTTATATATATATACCGCCAATATTTTCCCACTCGTCAACCGAATCCAAGCACATTTATTCTTGTTCCAGTTTGTCTAAATCGGTGAAATTTTTTAACAATGCATGCAATTGCAGATCGCTGTTCGTCTCCCTTCAAGGGGGTGTCGGCCGGATCCAATGGCTATTGTACTCCTCAGAAAAGAAGGTTAAGGTTTGACACGACAGAAAAAAAAACAGGGTCGGGTTTCAACGCCGATGAAACTCAAATCTCCTCGCCGTCGCTTAATTTCAAGTCCAAGCTGCCCTACAAATGTGAGCTTTACTTTTAATGTTTACTTTTTTTGGTAACTGTGTGTCTGTTTTTGTTTGAATTAGTTTTGTAAACATTAATTTTTTTCATTTCGTTTTATTATTAATATTATTATTATATATATTATTATTATTAAATAAAAAATACAAGGCCCAAAATCGGGGCCTGAATACAGACCCGACCCATTTACAGCGGAGCCCAGTTCTGGCCTAACATACAACCCAAACCCTTCAGGGTTTGTAACATTTCAACTAGGGTTTTCTAACCCTAGCCCTAGCCGCCAATGATCCTTCATCCACGCGGCCGCCGCCGTTGATTCCAGAACATCTAGCGCCGATGCCTTTAACGCCAGGTGGTCCAAACAACTACTGTCGACGCTGTTGCTGCCACGCCAAGCCTTCACCGAGCTTTCTAGAGAGCCAGCTGTCCCATCCACGTCAAGACCCTATTGTGAGTCACCACTAGAGGTTCGGTGACTCACCAAGGACCATTCTTATATCCAGTCTGTGGTAAGGTTCATGGTGGCTATAAAGCCACCGAACCTACAAAACAAAAAAAAGAGGACAACAAGAAAAAGAAAACGGAGCAAAACAGAGGAATAGAAGAGAAATCAACGACCATCAATAACCACAACCACAACAAACAGAATAGACAAACATCCAACAAACAACAAACCAACTGAGAAAATGGAAGAAAACTTGCCGAGGAGTCATCGGAGCATCCCTGCGGCACTAAAAAACCGAAACATCTAAGGTAAATAACCTTGGATCTACGACAATCGAAGGCGATTTATAAAAAAAGAAGGTCGGATTCGATCTCTAGAAATTGAGTTCTTCGATTTGGGGTATGTTTTGAGTTTTTCGGCCACCATTGACGGTGGGCGACAGTGGTAGTTGGTGCCGGAGCACAGCTGCCGACCGGTGGTCTCTCTCTCCATTTTAGAGAGATGTCAGAGAGAATTTCTTTTCTCTCTTTTAGAGAGAAAGAGGAAATAAGGAAAATGAAGAAGAATGGCCTCAGATGGCCGGTTTTATGGGTTTATATACCCCTCCCTGAACGACGTCGTTTTGGGGAGGGGTATGTGCGTAATTTCACTAAGGGGTAAACCCTTCCGCATTGTTCCACGTTTGTATTCTTTACGATTTAGTCACTGAAAGCACTTTTTAATTATTCTAATTTATTCTTCGAATTTTATTTTATCGTATTTTAGTCTATACCAGTATACATATATTTTAGGTTAAATACTAGATTTAGTCCCTCATGTTTTGATAAATTTTAGTTTAACTTCTCAATAATTAATAAGGCTAAATTACATTATTAGCACTTATATTTTTTATTTTTCGAGTTAAAGCCTTTAATTTTAATTAAGTTTTATTTTAATCACATATTAATAATTAGAGGCTAATTACACTATTAGTAATTATAGTTTTATAATAATTTGAATTATGTTCATTAAATTTTGATATTTTACATTTTATTCCTATTGTTTTAATTTTTATTTGTTTTAGTCACTTTTAAATTGCAATTTTAATTTTTTATTACACTATATATTTCAATACTTTAAATTATAGTTACTTATATACATTCCCTTAAATCACATATTAATTTTAAAATAGTTGTAGTTGAAAAAGTGCTTTTGTTTTATTATAAAAATAAGACTTTTGATGTTGATTAAATGGAAAAGTATACTTACCCTCAACCGTGTAAACCAAATCTCTGCTTTTGCATTGAATTATTTTAGCTATATACATTTAGGGTAAATACCATAATTAGTCCTTAATGTTTTTTTTATATATTTTATATTAGTTCGATAATTTTTATTTTATATACTTTACAATTTAATTTTATAATTTTAATTTCTTTTAATCATTATTTATTGACAATATTATTTTATTATTACTTTTATATTTCAATTATTGCTTCAATTATTATTTTATTATTATCTTAGTCATATATATATATATATATATAATAAATATTATTTATTTATTTTTTATTTTATTTTGTTTTTCTATGAAATAAAAATCCTATTTATGAACTATATATGTTTAAATTTTATTCTATTATTATTTTAAGAAAATATTTTAGTTATTTATTTATTTTTTAATATTGAAGGAAATAGTTGTCTTAAAACAACTAGAAGCCCTTTTCTAATATTTTTAAATAAATAAATATATTATTATATTAAAATAAATTTATTATTATTATTTTAAATGTTTTAGTTATTTATTTATTTTTTAATATCAAAGAAAAGAGTTGTCTTAAGGCACCTAGAAACCCTTTTATGATATTTCCAAGTAAATAAATATCTTATTTATAAATATATATATACATATATCTTAATATATTTTCTTAAAATTATATTAATAAATTTAAAATAACAAGATTATGAATTAAATATATTTTTGAATTTTTAAATTTCCAATAATAGAGACTATTTATAATTAAAGAGTACCAATCTTAGGCGTTGTGGGGTGCTAATCCTTCCCCAAACGTAATCGACCACGAATCCCTTTTTAATAAAATTTTGGTTATATGTAGATCAGTTTTATCTTTTAAATTATGTTTTATTCAAAACTATTTTAAAAGAATGTTTTTAGGTATTTGACCTGACCCAAAAGATCAATGGCGACTCCCAAAATATTGTTTTATACAAAAATCATTTATATTATCATTTCGTATTTTATTTTAGCATATCTATTTTTTTACGTCCAACCTCTCCCCCTTTTTCCATTTATTCCCGCCAAGTAAAAATTTTGTACCCGGACGAAAACCGGTTACGACAGCTTGACGACTCCGCTGGGGACCTGGTCAAGCTTTAAAATCAATTATAAATTGTTTCTATTAATTAGAAATTATAAATTCATATATTTAATTTATAATTCTTTCTTTTCAAAATTATTATATATACTTATTATTTTCATAATATTTATATGTATATTATTTTTTAATATTTTTATTTTATTTTCAAGTATTTTATTTTCATTATTTATTTGTTTGTCAGAGGGTTGAACATTTCTCCTCACACACAACACTCGCATTGCATAAACATAAAGCTTTATAATTAAGCTTGTCCCTTTTAAGTGGGAGTGAAAGCGATGTCTTCGTGAGAATTTATTCTCCGTGTCAGACCTAGCAAGTAACTTTCGGGGTTCATATACTCTATGTCTTCGTGAGAATTTATTCTCCGTGTCAGGCATAAAGAAATATGTCCCCTCGAATTGAACTCGGTCCGCTTAAGTCTGTGATGGACTAGGATTGAGGTTTGGCAGCCCAAAGGGGCATCAACAAGGACAGTTCGAGTACCTTTACTCCTAGAACTGAAACCTTGCATATAATAAACCCTAGAAATTCTCCAGATCTAAGACAATATTGAACCTCTGTCCATAGGTATACACAAAGGAGAAATAAGCTCTAGCTTTTAATTTATTTTCTTTTCTTTTTCCTGAATAAATGCATGCGAACTAGAAATCATGCAGTTAGGTTAATTTTTCCAAACAAAGCATGGAACTCGAAAGCATGAGGTTAGGATTTAAACCTTGATAGATAGAAATTTTTTTCTTTCCATTAGTTGGTATTAACCATTTTATTTTTTCTCATGCATGTTATTTTGCTCTAACTTGTTTATATTGATTTCTTTTGTTTGCATTGCATGATCATGACATAACCAAAAGGTGTTGACTTGAAAGACTGTTCATCAAATTGGAAAGACTTCATAAATGGAAAAAAAGTTTTATGATCAAACAAAATATGACGCAACCATGGAATGGCATCCTGAGGGAACTCCGAGGATAGATGAGAGATATACACCCAAAGATCGTATGCCCATTGAAGAGAAAAAGGAGATACGAGAAATAAGAGAGCAGATGTCCAAGATGTTTGGTAGAATATCTGTTTTGGCCAAAGGAAAAGAGACTTCTGCACAAAAGGAGAGAGAGCTCAATGAACATAACCCTGCAATCTCAAATATACAAGGAGCTTATAATCCTAACCAATTACAGACAGTCATCATTCGTATTCACAAATCGTCCGGAAATACCAAAGAAATGGTGACAACTGTAGAAGCTTCCAAAGATGAGAAGAAATCATGTAATCCGAAATCATCAAAGTTTAGTCTGATCCCGACGTCGAAAACTCAGGTTCAATCCAAGACAAAAGGCGGTTCTCATGTTGATGATATACCTATATCATATAAAGAGTTGTATAAAAGCTACTTGAAGTGGCTCTATATTACATAAAACCATTTCAACCTCCGTATCCAAATTGGTATGACATCAACGTTCATTGTGAATATCATGCCGGAGCTCAAGAACATACCATCGAGAATTGTCTTGCCTTCAAACGTCGAGTCCAAAGTCTTTTGGATCAGGGAATCTTACAGTTTATGATAAATGATCGACTTAATTTGGTAATTGAATGTCCTGTAAGATTGATACCAAAAGTTAGGGGCATCCAGAAAGAAGAAGATTTGCTGATGTTTGAAGCTCAAATACGTCATTTAAAGGATCAAAACGATAAATTAAGCATCAAAATGGAAACCATGCATGAATATTTCCAAAAGGTGAGTCAAGCCTTTCAAAATGCTGTCATAGGAAACACCCCAGAAGAGTGGATAACAGAGGTCACCAAACTGAAAAAGAACTGTAACATACATGAAGGACGAGCCAAGAAGTTTTCTCATGATTTACGAGTTACAGAAGAAAGACTCAATACAACCGTCATTGAATCGAGAAAATATCAAGTCGACAATCAAAGGTTGAATAGTGCTATGACCAATATGAGATTGATACTAAATTAAAAGCCAATATCGACAAGAACAAGACATTGAAGAAATGATTAGATGATTATGGAGATATTGTACGAGAACTTCTTGAGCTCAAATATTCTCTCACAGGAAAAAATGAACAACATTGTCTACAACTTCGAGAATTGACACGGAAGATGAAGGAAAAAGATAATATCATGAATAAAGCTGATGCTCAAGAAAATAATGTGGCTCATAAGCTGGTGGACATAGCTGGTTTCGCGAGAGAATTAAAGCAGATTGATAACTCCACACCTGAGCATAAGTGGAAGTTAATTTGGCTTTTAAGAGAAATAGAGAAATTAGGAGTGAAAGTTATCCCCTACATGTAAAGTTTTGTTTGATGTACCAAAACTTTTGTGTTCAATGAAATCTGTTCTAAGATAATCACTCTTGAGTAACACATTTTTCATACATGCATTTGCATTTCACATCTTTGCGTTTTCATTTTTGTATTCATACTTTTGTGTTTGTTTTTGCATTGCACATTTTACATTCTTATTTTTGCATTTATGCATTTTCACATTTACATTACATTTGTTATTTTAAGTAATGTTATATACATTAATGTAAATAATTCATGAAAGGTTTTTGTAACAGTAAAATCAAGATCATTCATTCGTTTTACTTTACCATCATCATGAAAACAATGAAGCAATCTTATGAGGGACTACAAGATCAGTTGCCAGAATAATTGACAGGGTTACCTCAGGATACTAGGAAATAAACATCAGATTCAGTACCAGATGGATCAAATCAAATTATTCAGATGATGACAACTGATAAAGAAGAGATAACTGATAAAAAGCAACCATACTGTCAGATTGAAGAACCAAGAATGATAACATATCCTGGGGCATCCCACTCGAACCCAAAGAATAGCCTCATTAATTATTCACAATATGAGGAGAGATTCAAGAGGATGGATAAAGCAATCAGAAATGTGAAAGGTGTTAATGCCCCTCAAGAAGAACTAGAAGCAAGAGAGCTCAGTTTGGTTCCAGATTTGGTTATTCCCCATAAATTCAAAATGCCTGATTTTGAGAAATATGATGGCACCAGTTATCCCTTAATCCATTTGAGAATGTTTTACAGAAAAATGGAAGGATATTTAAGTTCTGATGATCTGTTAATTCACTCTTTCCATGATAGCCTCATTGGCCCAGCAATAGTCTGGTACAATCAGTTGACCCAAAAACAAATCAAGAGATGGGTTGATCTAGCTGATGCATTTTTGGGACAATATCAGTATGTTAAAGGCTTAGATCCAACACGTATGGATCTTCGAGGAGTAAAGAAGAAAGCCAATGAAAGGTTTCAAGAATATGCCTTAAGATGGAGATGAGTGGCAACACAAGTTCAACCTCCCATGTTAGAAAAAGAGATATCACGTATGTTTCGTGATTCCCTTCCCGCTTCTTTCTTCGAGTTAATGCAGGCAAATCCTACGAAGGAATTCGAGAATCTTGTGACAAGTGGAGAATTAATTGAGAACGTAATCAGCGAAGAAAACTCAAAAGTCACATCCAAGAACCCGACAGATCAAAAAGAAAAAGCTGATGATATAAATGAGTGTCGTATCCAGAGTCCCCGCAATTGTAAAAGAAAAAGATCAAGTAGTTGTTCAGATCGACCAAAGAAAGTCATGCGATCAAGAAAAACTTTGGAAGTGTTCCGAATTTCCATTTCAAAATTGTACCCTCATTTGGTTAAAGATCGATACATCACACCAAGATCAACGAAAGTACCACCAAACCCTTCTGCTCATAGTTATGATCAATGTAGTGTTTGTAATTTTCACTTAGGGGTAAAAGGACATTCAACAGGGAGTTATTGGCTATTGTTAAAAGAAATAAAGATGATTGTTGACAAAGGAGTCTTAACACAAGAAATGATTAAGAAAGGGGGGCAATTGAAGACAATGACCCTGATCTTATTACACACCCAACATTATAGGATTAATGAGGCATGATAAAAAAGTAGAAGTTAATATCTACCACTATAGTACCTTTCATTTTCAGCATCTTGTTTGAACTTGTTTTTTGTTCATTTTCTCCGCCTTTTGTACAATAAATAAATTTTTGTTGCTTTTATGGTTATGAGCAAAGAATCAAATTTTAATCTTAAAATTCTTGAGTATCAGGTAGATTAAATATTCTTTTAATTTTTCAAGAGCTATAGATCTTTGGCAAGTGGTAAAATTATATCTTCCATATCCCATCCTACACCAATTACTTGATCCTTACAAAACCAAATCCTGACACTACAATTATCTGAGACTCTGAAGAAATGTCTCTACCTATTATTGAGACACTAACTACAGATGTTGACTGGTTTATGATACTACCTTCCACCATATACATGACTTCAAAAGTCACACACTTTTGTCATTCCAAATACAAAACCATCATAAACCAAATGACCTTAAAAGAACAAAACTTTTAATTATCTGGGAATTTTCCTGCAAGAAGAGACGAGATGAGGCATCATGGATCAACTTATCGAAGATAATTTCGAGTGATTGGGGCATACCCAAAGAAGAAGAAAAAAGATTGATTTAGATAAATATATCATGCATTAATTACATTGTTTTCATAAAGATTAATCTTGAATATTCATCCCCCGGGGATACCTCTTTTTACAAAGGCTTCTGTGTATGAGATGACGAACGACATTGTTTCATTTATCCTTTCAAATATATGTATATATATATCCCTTGTTGTCCCCTGTTGAGCCTATAATTTTTTTTTTCTGATTCAACTTTAACCAAGGATCACCCTCCACCTTGGAAGGCAAGAAAAAGGATATCTGCTCACAGGAATAAAGATTGTCAATTACAAAGGCAAATCTTCATGAAATGAAGAGAGTTTTGAACTACATGGTAGATCAAATGAAAAGTGCTTGAAGATCAATCCATTAAAGAATAACGAAAGAATTTTTGAAATACAAGAGAAAAATGAGGTTCTCAAAGCAATTGAAGTCATATACTCATTCAAAAAAATAAAAAAAGGGAAAAATGAAAAAAAGAAAAAAAGAAAAAAAAATTGAATCATTATGGGTGACTCATTGAGCCTCAAGCTACAAGGTTGATCAAGTGTAATAAGTTCAAAGATTCATATTCAACAAGAAGCACAAGAAATGCTGGAGATGAATAAATCTTATGGAAAAACCCCCAGCAAAGCAGATCCAAGTCAAGCAAGGCAAGTTAAAGGCATCAGAATTGATCCTTGGTTTAATTACCCTTAAACACTTATTTGGGCCTTTTTATCCCTTTCTTTCGTAACCATAAGCCTTGACCTATGTTACATACATGAAAAGTTCATTCTAATCATACATGGATTTCTATGTGAAATGGACTATCTTCAGATTTCATTCCGCCTCTCAGGATTGATTTTTATTTACAAAATTGTTTTTTTTAATCTTTAATGCATGATATGAAAAATGATAAAAGGGGGGTTCAAGATGTAAATTTTTAAATAACATCTTGGAACCAAAGGAGGATTCGAGTTGAAAACCTAAAAAAGTGGCTCGAATATTGAATGGTGCAACAATGATATAAGAGACGATCTTAAGCTCTTGATAAAGCATTGCACATCCCAAAGACGTTCCTGAGATTCTGGAACCAAGAAGTATCTCCATCAGATGAGCATAACAACCCTTCTTTCAAGATAGTGGAATCTCAAAGAAGACATATATGCTTGACCAACCTGAGAGACCTTACTTTACCAGAATCAACCTACACCTTAAATCAGTCAATAATTTTGACACTTGCCATATGACTATGATTTTTGAATGATTTGAAAGAGTAGTTGATTTATTTGATATTCATTAATTTCATGTCTTATGATTCAATTCTATTATGAACCAGAAAAGGGCAATACTTTATAAAATTTTGTCATTCTTCAATAAAGAAAGGGAAAAAAACATTTTCAAACATGATAATCTCAAATAAGAAAGATCCTTGAAGCAAGTTATTGCCTATTCTACCTCTATTGAAGAGAAAGAATAAGTCAGGCCAAAATGATGAAGCATTTCAATTTCTTAAAAACAAGTGATTCAAGAAGTCCAAAAAGTTTATTGTGACACTCTCTTGTGACATTATTGGCAATTCATCAAGAAAGATTATCACTTATCTCATGCGGAGGGTGACAATCATAACCAGACAAAATCATTTTCCCTGCCATCAATCCCTGTCCCTAGCAGATCCTCCAATCATAGATCTATAAGTCCCATTAAGGTGTATTATGGGAATAAACAAGTCACCATATGCACTCTGGTTATACCATGATAATGACTCAAGTCTTGATACATCATTGTTACTTCTTCCATGCTAATCATTTTCTTTGTCAGGATTATCTTCATTATGTCCTTCAGAAGATTGTTGAACCTAAAACTGAGAACTTATAGACACATAATAAGACATTGGAACAGATTCTACATTTGTAGGCTTTTCATATGGAGTAACAGTGGTTATCGGATTCCAAAAGTAGAGATAACCAGTTTTACTATCAACCAAACCTTTCCATGGTTCAGGAAAAGTGAATGGGATATAGCAGTGACTATTTTGGAGTAGCAGAAGAGACAGTCACTATAGCATTCATTGCAAAAAAATGCACCAACAAAAATTCTAGTTCATCCCGATGATGTATATTTCTTCCGGTAAGGTTATTACACTGGATGCCACAAAAAACAAGGTTGAGTCCGTCAAATCTACTCATCAATTGCTCCAACCGATCACCATTTAGTTCTTGCACATTTCAAGGTATGCTAAGACAGTAGAAGGCAACCTCTGCATCACTGATCCTAAAAAAAAGAGACAGGACATTGATATCACCGGGGAACATGTCTCTAGCAGATCCTCTACCTCGTATATGGTTTTTAGGGAAACATAGAAGCATTTCCACCTCATCCGGTTCAAGTGGAGCAACTTTATTTCTCCCAACCCATACATGATTCCATTTTCAGCAATTATCAAGAACATACTTCTGGATATTCAAAGGTGGCTTATTGTCATAAGTTTCAAGAGCCTTACGGATCCTTTCTGTCAATTTGGCTCTTCCTGTACATGTTTGTAAATAGTTCAACTTTGTTCTTAGATCCCAAGAAGGTCACCAGTTTGTTGTCAATGGAAAAGCATCATGTATGGTGCATGGAGGAAGCGGAATAAAAGGAAATATGTTATCAATTGACAGATTATGAATATAGCCCATTTTCCAGCAACACAAAAATACTTCGAATCTACAAATTCTGGCTCTACATTGTATAAGTACCATGATATTTCGGTCCAAACACCAACTGGAGCAAGTGCCACATTCTCGAATTAGAAATAAGGAGGCCCAATAGCATCTTCTGGAAGTGTTCTTTGAGTTATCTGATCTGGTTTGGTGAGAACCTCAAAACCAATCATTGGAGTTAAAAGATGAACTGCATGATCGTCTTCATTAAGAAGCTTCTTTTCAAGCTTCATCTGATCTTTCCTTTTTCAAAGATCATAGCCCGAGTTTTGCCTTTTCTTGTAATTGGGGTCATTGCATATTGATTTTCTATCTTCTACTGGAAAAAATGCGTCAGTAGCCTTAGCCATTTGAGCAGAACATATAAAATCTGTCAACTCTGTAATTGATGAATCCGGACCACATATCTCCATGATTATTAAAGCCTCAATCTCTGAGTACCCCATGTTTGTCAAGTATAACAGTTTATTCTCCTCATCAGAATCAAAATTCAGGATTTCCTTGGTATCAGAAGAACTATCAATATATGTGAAATCATCCTGAAAGGCCGCTTCATAATCAGATGATTAGTTATCAAAATCAACATGTTGCATGGGTGCAAACTTTTTAAGAGCCTTCACTGAAAACAAGGTTCTCTGTGTCAGCCTAAAATGAATTACCAAGTGATTTACACCATTCTGTCTAATTAGATCTCTTCAGATCCAAAGAATGGGCACCTCATTCAGAAGAGGCACATATCTCAGACATTTCTGTCAGAATGATTGATTACTTCTTAAGTTTGTGAAAACATGAAGAGAATTCCTCAAGTTACTTTACAACACTGCTGTTTAGTGACATCAGAATGAGAGTATTCAAGATAAATAGATTTGGGCACATATAAATTCACAAGTACCCATAACAATACATTGTCAAAATTGGACCTCGTGGGGATCATGAAATTCAAATCAAACAAACATTTAGAATAAGCCTTACAGTTTAGAATGTGGTGGCATTTTGAAAGCCTAATTTAGACAGATCCATGCGGGACATCTTGAAAGCCCATTTAAACCATAAATAAAATGGTGAGGCATTCTTGGAGGCTCATCTCAACAAAAAGTAATGTTGAGCACACTTTTAACATTTGTAACGATAAATGTTGGAACATTTTAAAGATTACTTCAGACAGTTCCATGTGGGGTATTTTGAAGGCTCAGATTAACAAAAAGCAAATGCTGGGGCATGCTGAAAACCCCTTTTAATCAAAATCAAAAATGTTAATGCATTTTGAACGTTCATCTCAACAAATATTAGGGCATGCTAAAGGCCCACATCATCCTATGTCAAGATCATTGCCTTGAACAAATATTTCCAATGAGACAGAAAGGTATAAAGAATGAAAATGGAGAAACAGTGATAGTCGAGCTGATTATACATAATTGCTTCTTTCATCAGATAGATGCACTAGGGTTCTGATGTTTACTCAGCAAGTATGGTTTCAAATACCCAATCTTCTTAACCATGTATCACATGACAGCGTGTTCTTTCTTAGGCTACACTATGGTTGCATGGATAAAGATATTCCCCAGGTAGACCATTCGATCTAGGGTTCAGTTCCTCAAAATCTCGGCTTTGAATTTTGCATTCTCTGTGTCGGTGATGATTGGAAATATTTATTTGAGATTCCTGGCAGTTAGTTTCAACCGTACTGTTGGGATTACAAAGCTATTTTTCACATTAGTTTTTGTTTACTTGATGACATTGAAATATCTATTCTGGTTTTATCATGTGCGTTTCATCCCCAATGGCAAGAATTACATGAACATCCTTCTGTACATGGTTCCTATAGTTGATGTGTTTCTACTTCCTACAACACTCGTTATGGAAGAAAATGTGACCAGTATCACACTGGTACTTACCTGAGACGATATCAAGATCAATTGAAATCTCTTATTCAATTCATCACTAGCATATTTTGTGAATTTGACCAACTTTTTGGTCATGAAACACATCAACCTCTCACCTATATTCCCTCTGAGTTTTGTTCTCAAGAGGTCTTGTGACATCATATAAATGCTTTGAACACTGAGCAAAGAGCTTCCTTGACCAAAAATTTATGCAGAAGCCATAGGAAGAGATGAATGTGTTATCAAATGTTTTATGAACATCTGGGCAGAAACCACATGAGAGGATAAATGTGTTGTTAAATATTTTCCGAACCAGTGATTATGGTGCTGACCCAATGTTGCTATCATATGGTGTTTTCATTTATTGATCTGAGATAAAGTTTTCTTCAACCCTAAGGTTTGAAATGAGAAATGATGAAGATTTCTTTCCACAAAAGGGAAGCAAAAATTTTAACAACAAGAAACTAGTGGAGCCAACAAATGTTGAACGACAGGTTGTTGTTAAGTATCTCGACATGATATGGTCCAAGTTGCCTTATTGAGATTTGATTAGATGTGGAGACATGAAAGAATTAGGATAAATCCTCCTTGTGATGTGTTTCAAGAGTCAAATCAGAACATACGTCGATCTCCTAATTAATCTCCGCTGAGTCAGACATATCTACATCTATACTCTTCAAAGATGATAGATTCTCTCTTTAAAGATGATAAATTATTTTTTCAAAGTTGAAAACTTTATTGGATTTTTACACAAGTCCAAGCAAAGGAAGTCAATTTTATCCAGACAAAATGGGGCAATAAAATCATAGCTCTGATTACTGCAAGAACTCCATAAATGAAACATTTCTTCTGAGACTTTCATGAAGCCAAGAAGACACAAAGATACAAGATTGATAAGATGGTTCTTCAGCTTTATGGCATAGGTTGCTACACTGATATCCAAAGGTAACCCTAGTAATAAATGATGAAGTGAAGGAAGACCAAGTTCACCACTTTAAAGTCAAATGAAGATTGCATCAACATTCATGCATTCATAAGAACACCATTTACACAATAGACAATGCATTACATTGATACATCTGAGTGCATTCAAACATAAAAATTTACAGATCTTCGTATGAACAAGAAGATTCATGATGGAAAATACCTTACAAGAAGAAGGTATTCAAAACCGCAAATGTAGGAATCACGCAAACATCTGAAGAATAGATGGACGCGATCCATAAATGAAGCATTATCTTGAATTGGGGCATATTACCCAATCAACAAGTTATTTCAATGAGAAAACAATTTCCAAAATTTCTCATTTAATCATTTCTAAAAATGAAATTGTTGAAAAGTAAGAAAATGATTTCCATAGTTTTTTACTTAGTAAACTATTTCCAACATCTGTAAGTCCTTCAGTGCATGATATTATCAAAAAAACCTTTGGGTCATCTGTAAGCCCTTTAGTGCATGATGTTATTAAAAACCTTCGGGTCATCTATAAGTCCTTCAGTGCTTGATGTTTTCAAAAACCTCCGGGTCATCTATAAGCCCTTCAGTGCATGATGTTATCAAAAACCTCCGGGTCATATGTAAGCCCTTCAGTGCATGATGTTATCAAAAACCTCCAGGTCATCTGTAAGCCCTTCAGTGCATGATGTTATCAAAAACCTTTGGGTCATCTGTAAGCCCTTCAGTGCATGATGTTATCAAAAACCTTCGGGTCATCTGTAAGTCCTTCAGTGCATGATGTTTTCAAAAACCTCTGGGTCATCTGTAAGTCCTTCAGTGCATGATGTTTTCAAAACCTTCGGGTCATCTGTAAGACCTTTAGTGCTTGATGTTTTCAAAAACCTTCGGGTCATCTGTAAGCCCTTCAGTGCATGATGTTTTAAAAAAAAAACCTTTGGGTCATTTGTAAGCCCTTCAGTGCTTGATGTTTTCAAAAAACCTTCGGGTCATCTGTAAGCCCTTCAGTGCTTGATGTTTTCAAAACCTTCGGGTCATCTGTAAGCCCTTCAGTGCTTGATGTTTTCAAAACCTTCGGGTCATCTGTAAGCCCTTAAGTTCTTGATGTTTTCAAAAACCTTCGGGTCATCTGTAAGCCCTTTAGTGCATGATGCTTTCAAAACCTTCGAGGTCATCCATAAGACCAGCAGTGTAGGATGTTTTCAAAAAGCCTTCGGGAGCTTTTTTGATATTTTCAAAGCCTCATGGTCATCTGTAAGACCTACAATGCAAGATGATAAGACCTTAGGGCCATTCATAAGACCTCTGGGCAGAATGTTTTCAACATTTCCATCATACTCAAAAGAAGCCAAATGAAAAAATTATTATTTTTTTTCGTCTTTGATCTATTCTTGTTAACACAAGAATGAGCAAAGAGGGGCAGCTGTAAACATTAATTTTTTTCATTTCGTTTTATTATTAATATTATTATTATATATATATTATTATTATTAAATAAAAAATATAAGGCCCAAAATCAGGGCCTGAATACAGACCCGACCCATTTATACCGGAGCCCAGTTCTGGCCTAACATATAACCTTAACCCTTTAGGGTTTGTAACATTTCAGCTAGGGTTTTCTAACCCTAGCCCCAACCGCCAATGATCCTTTCTCCACGTGGCCGCCGCCGTTGATTCCAGAACATCTAGCGCCGACGCCTCTGACGCCAGGTGGTCCAAACAACTGCTGTCGACGCTGTTGCTGCCACGCCAAGCCTTCACCGAGCTTTCCAGAGAGCCAGCTATCCCATCCACGTCAAGACCCTACTGTGAGTCACCACTAGAGGTTCGGTGACTCACCAAGGACCATTCTTATATACAGTCTGTGGTAAGGTTCATGGTGGCTATAAAGCCACCGAACCTGCAAAACAAAAAAAAGAGGACAACAAGAAAAAGAAAACGGAGTAAAACAGAGGAAGAGAAGAGCAATCAACGACCATCAATAACTACAACCACAACAAACAGAACAGACAAACATCCAACAAACAACAAACCAACTGAGAAAAGGGAAGGAAACTTACCGAGGAGTCATCGGAGAATCCCTGCGGCACTAAAAAACCGAAACATATAAGGTAAATAACCTTGGATCTACGACAATCGAAGGCGATTTATAAAAAAAGAAGGTCGGATTCGACCTCTAGAAACCGAGTTCTTTGATTTGGGGTATGTTTTGAGTTTTCCGACCACCATTGACGGTGGGCGACAGTGGTGGTCAGTGCTGGAGCACGACTGCCGACCGGTGGTCTCTCTCTCCGTTTTAGAGAGATGACAGAGAGAATTTCTTTTCTCTCTTTTAGAGAGAGAGAAAATAAGGAAAATGAAGAAGAATGGCCTGAGATTGCCGATTTTATGGGTTTATATACCCCTCCTCGAACGTCGTCATTTTGGGGAGGGGTGTGTGCGTAATTTCACTAAGGGGTAAACCCCTTCCACAGTGTTCCACGTTTGTATTCTTTAGGATTTAGTCACTGAAAGCACTTTTTAATTATTCTAATTTATTCTTCGAATTTTATTTTATCATATTTTAGTCCATACTAGTATACATATATTTTAGGTTAAATACTAGATTTAGTCCCTCATGTTTTGATAAATTTTAGTTTAACTTCTCAATAATTAATAAGGCTAAATTACATTATTAGCACTTATATTTTTATTTTTCGAGTTAAAGCCTTTAATTTTAATTAAGTTTTATTTTAATCACATATTAATAATTAGGGGCTAATTACACTATTAGTAATTATAGTTTTATAATAATTTGAATTATGTTCATTAAATTTTGATATTTTACATTTTATTCCTGTTGTTTTAATTTTTATTTTTTTTAGTCATTTTTAAATTGCAATTTTAATTTTTTATTACAGTATATGTTTCAATACTTTAAATTATAGTTACTTATATACATTCCCTTAAATCACGTATTAATTTTAAAATAGTTGTAGTTGAAAAAGTGCTTTTGTTTTATTATAAAAATAAGACTTTTGATGTTGATTAAATGGAAAAGTATACTTACCTTCAGCCGTGTAAACCAAATCTCTGTTTTTGCATTGAATTATTTTAGCTATATACATTTAGGGTAAATACCATAATTAGTCCTTAATGTTTTTTTATATATTTTATAATAGTTCGATAATTTTTATTTTATATACTTTACAATTTAATTTTATAATTTTAATTTCTTTTAATCATTATTTATAATATATTTTATTATTACTTTTATATTCAATTATTGCTTCAATTATTATTTTATTATTATCTTAGTCATATAAATATATATATATAATAAATAATATTTATTTATTTATTTATTTTGTTTTTCTATGAAATAAAAATCCTATTTATGAACTATAAATGTTTAAATTTTATTCTATTATTATTTTAAGAAAATGTTTTAGTTATTTATTTATTTTTTAATAATGAAGGAAAGAATTGTCTTAAAACAACTAGAAGCCATTTTCTAATATTTTTAAATAAATAAATATCTTATTATATTAAAATAAATTTTGTATTATTATTTTAAATGTTTTAGTTATTTATTTATTTTTTAATATCAAAGAAAAGAGTTGTCTTAAGGCACCTAGAAGTCATTTTATGATATTTTCAAGTAAATAAATATCTTATTTATAAATATATATATACATATATCTTAATATATTTTCTTAAAATTATATTAATAAATTTAAAATAACATGATTATAAATTAAATATATTTTTAAATTTTTAAATTTCTAATAATATAGACTATTTATAATTAAATAGTATTAATCTTGGGCGTTGTGGGGTGCTAATCCTTCCCTAAATGTAATCGACCACGAATCTCTTTTTAATAAAATTTTGGTTATATGCAGATCAGTTTTATTTTTTAAATTATGTTTTATTTAAAACTATTTTAAAATATTGTTTTTAGGTATTTGACCTACCTGACCCAAAAGGTCAATGGCGATTCTCAAAATATTTTTTTATACAAAAATCATTTATTTATTCCCGCCAAGTAAAAATTTTGTACTCGAACGAAAACCGATTACTACAGGTTTTATAATCTCTTGTAATGTTCGGGGTAAACAAAATGAAATTAATATGATGCTTATTTGAATTTTTGACAAATTAGAAGGAAAAAAAGTAGTTATTTATGGTTTCATTCCATTTTAGTGTTTGATGAAATTCATGTTCTGCAAAAAAAAACATTGGGGATGGAGTTCAAAAGATAGCTAACGTGGCTTAATTTTGTATATTTACAGCAAATTAAGGAAGATCTGAGCGGTAAACCAGTGAAGAGATGCTGGGATCCGAGAGGTAGTTTTGTAGCAAGTTTTCTCCCCAAAGAGCCTTTTAATTTTGAGCAATCAATGATTATACTGAATTGGTTTTTGTTTATTTTTTAAAAGATGTTGAGCAAATGAGGGGTCTGAAGGAGGCTCTACATGTATCAACAGCCCCATCAATTTTTGTGTACCGAGAAGATGAGAAAAAAAGGGTTTTGGATTTTTGCAAGACGTGTGTTGAACAAGAGAAATCTGGGAGCTTGTATGCGTGTGGATGTCCTGGGACCGGTAAATCATTATCCATGGAGAAAGTAAAACAGCAAGTTATCGATTCTGCAGCAATGGTATGTTCATTGTTTTATAATTCCTTTTACCTTGAAACCTTATTGAACCGATTTATCATTTTCAATTATTCCCTCTTTTTGTAACAGGAAGGTTTGCAGCCACCAGACATATTGACTGTGAATTGCACTTCTTTACCAAATACACCTCTGATTTTTAGTAAGGTGTTGTTATTGAAACCTTAACAACATTTAAAGCTTTTTATTTTGTAAGTTTGTGCCTGATGATTATCTTGGCAGATTCTTGACATGCACCAATTGAAGAAGAAAACTACAGGATCGATGTCACCTTTACAGCATTTACAGAAACTATATTCTAACAAGCAGGCGTCATCAGGCTCAAAGATGATGTGCGAAATGTGCCCCCAACTACCTTGAAGCATCTTTATTCTCCTCTACCCAGGCCTTAACAATACCATGCGTTTTTTCAGGTTAATAATTGCTGATGAGTTGGATTATTTAATTACAAGAGATAGAGCAGTACTTCATGATCTTTTCATGCTTACAACTTTTCCGTTTTCAAGATGTATATTGATAGGTATAATTCATTCCAACTATGTATTATGAATATGAATATGCTTATTGAGTTATTTCTATGTTGCTTGTCCTGATTCATGCTGACATTCACTCATGAATGTTATCCTTTTTTTTGCAGGAATAGCAAATTCCATTGATCTAGCTGATAGGTTTCTTCCAAGACTTCAGTCATTGAACTGTGAGCTCCTTACTTTTATTACCCTGGTTAACACTGCTTGATCACTTTCTGCTACTTGTTATTTTCCCGTTTTCTTGAAGCCATCCGTGTTCTGAAATAGCCATAATCATTTTCCTGGTTATTTTCAACTAAAAACTAGTGACTTGTCACCTGCATCTTCCTAGTTTCTCCAACTAAGCACCGGGGTTAAGAATGAAAGCATCTTTAACTCAGTTTTATATTTTCTTGGTTCTTTACTTGCTAGTCTTGAGTTTTTCACTGTCATTTTATTTATCTGCTGATATTAACTTCAATGCATGTTTTTAGTGCTTGCAATGATGCAATATGGGTTGTTTTTATTAAACTACTACCACTTCTACATGCTAGGCAAACCTATGGTTGTAACCTTCCGCGCTTACTCAAATGATCAAATCCTTTCAATACTCCAGGAGAGCCTCCTGGTAATTACTACATTCCACTTTCATTCATGATTCTGAATTACTTTGAATTTGATTTGTGAGGCAAATTCAATGTTTTTGAGTTTTCTTGGCTTTCTTCTACAGGTACTTCCATATGTTGTCTTCCATCAGCAGGCTTTAGAACTTTGTGCCAGGGTAAGTTATATGACTTCTTTTGTAAGCCTCTTCCCGCCTTTAATTAATCTGCTTTCAACAGATTCTAATTACTCGAAATTAGCAGAAAGTTGCAGCTGCATCTGGGGATATGCGGAAAGCTCTTTCTGTTTGTAGGTTAGTGTTTCATTGCACCATAATATTACTTCAAGCAAGGCATTTCATTATAATTAATATTCCTGAAACATCGTTGGTGTCAGTGTCAGTGTTAAGGAATTTTTTTCATGGTTTAATATTTTTCCAAGGGGATACCAAAACAATAACTTGTATTTAAATTGTGGTTAGTTTATTTGGTAATGAATATGACCTCCTTAACATTCTTTGGGTTCCAGGAGTGCGGTGGAAATTCTTGAGGCAGAATTAAGGGAAACTGTAAGTGATGTCAGTTTGACATCAGTAGAGGGGGAGTTCATCAGTCCACAGACGCCTCCTCATGAAGCCTTCCCTTCACAAGAAAATATTACAGTAAGCTTTCTCCAAATGTTATATCAAGCTTGAGCTTGAAACATTACTCTTACACATTGTGCTTAACCAGTCACTTCTTCTGCAGTTCCTTGCACTTAATGATATATTTATGTTTCAGGTGAGGATTGACCATATGGCTCTTGCATTGTCAAAGACATTCAGATCACCTATAGTTGACACTATACAGTCTCTTCCGCAGCATCAGCAAGTAAGCTTGAAGTGCATAACGAATACAACAGAACAATAGTTAAGATAATAGTCATGTCTTTGCCGCTTCATCTTCTCACTCTTAAGTTTGACTGCAGATTGTACTTTGCTCTGCTGTGAAGTATTTCCCCGGTGGAAAGAAGGATACAACTGTTGGGGAGGTGTGTTTTCCATTAAGTTTGATAGTAATTAGCTGAATCATTTCATATTTGCAAAATTGACTTATAATGGTTATATTCGGCTGCAGCTGAATAAATCTTACATTGGTATCTGTAAATCAGCATTGATTCCACCAGTTGGAATTTCAGAATTTTCTAGTCTGTGAGGAGTGCTAAATGACCAGGTAGCCAATTCTTCAGTTTGAATGCATAACCATAACCATCGACAAAGCATAGAAAGGGAGATTGACATGGTTCAATATACAGGGGCTATTTAAACTGGGTCAGTCTCGTGATGATAAGTTCAAAAGGGTAACGCTAAAAGTTGATGAAGCCGACATCTCCTTTGCTTTGCAGGTATAGTAGATTCATCACTTCAGCACAGACAAGATTCTATCTTCTTGACTATTAATTTGTTTCTTACCATTTAGCATTTATCTTGAACAGGGTGTTCGTTTGTTTCGGAATTCTCTGCAGTAATTTTGTACAAACGTATGATGAGTGGTGATAGCTTGATATGGTGGCTGTCTCTGCCTGCTCGACACATTTCGGCAGGCATTGCAATCCTAGGTAGGTGGTCAAGTTTAGTCTGCTTCGTGTCGCAATGATTAGTTCCATGCCGATCCTCCGTAAAGGGAATGCAAGGTACTATAGGCTTAGTCTGCTTCAGTGTCGCAATGATTAAGTCCATGCCAGTCGTAAAGGGAATGGACAAGCTATTGGCTATTCGGACACTGTTTCTTCAATTGTTGAGCATTTGATACAAATTGTAAATTTTTCTTTTTTACTTGATGAGTATTCTCGTGTAACATTGGTTCTTTTATTTGTTTACCTTTCTAACAAAAAAATATAAATTGATTATGCAATGAATGCCTCCTGTTCTTTCAACTGCATGCATGTGTAATTAGTGCAAGGGACAAGGGAGAACCTACCAAATGATCTCAAAATGATCTCAAAGCTAAGCCTGGCTAGATAGGGGTGTGCAAAAAAATCTGATCCGTTGATCCGACCAAAAAATTTAGATATCCGATCCGTTTTTTAATTTTTGGATAGTTCGGATCGAATATCTGAAAAAAATTTCGGATTATCAAATCGGATACGGATCGATAAAATTTCATGTTTGGATTATCCGAAAACCCGAAAAAAAAATTGGGCCTTCTTTTTTATTTCAGATCAATCCATTGAACTTGATGAAAGCTTACATATGACGCTCCTAGAATCCCATTCGATGATTACCTCCGAGAAACCCAGATCAAGTGCCAACTGGACAGCATGAATCACCGCTCTCGCCTCTGCCATAAAAGCCGAGGTAACATTCTTCACCCACCTTCTGCATGCACCAATATTTGACCCATGGAATCCCTGATAATGACCCCCGGCCACGATTGATGTTGTGCATGTAAATATCGGGCATCTAAATTCGCCTTAACACTAGGAGCTGTTGAAGGAAGCCATCAGACACTCGAACCTGGCATGGAGAACCCCAAACGAGAGTTAGCACTGGTAAAGTCTCGATTTTGGGTTTGAATTAACGTGCTAAGATCTTCTCTTCTCAAAACTCTTCCTTGATGAATAACGGTGTTCCTAGCATACCATAAAGCCCATATTGTTATCAAAATCTCTGCATGTTTGTTTGGATTTTTTGCAAAAATAAATAAATAAATAATCGGATTCGGATCCGGATATTTGATCCGAAATTTCGGATATCCGATTTTTTCGGATTGAATATGGATATTTTTTTATGTATCTGAAATTTTCGGATATCCGAAAATTCGGATCGGATAATATCCGATAATGCACACCCCTATGGCTATAAGTATGTCCTCTAATTCTCAGTCAAAAAGACAAGCAACAAGGTCCTCATCAGAGTTATACTCTTTGCCTCCTCAACCTTCTCTTCCTTGGCTGCACCTGAATCTGCCGGAGCAGCTGCACGCCACGGGCCCACGGCAAACTTGCTCAGATCCTATCGTATTAATAATAAAATATCCTCTCAGCATTGTCAAGCAATCATATGACAAACAAAAGCAAATTAAATGAAATGCATTTAAGAAATCAAGATACTATTTGACTCTCAGCTTGAGGGAAGGTATACTCTGTAGCCACAGCAAGAGCATTATTGTAGGCATGAATAAACATGCGAGGTGCAGCGGCAAGAGTTGGGAACGAAATCGCCAATGAAATGGAAGAAACATCGGAGAGCCAACCATAAGATTATATCTTCAGTTAGGTCTGAAACACCGTTCCATTGTCATAAACAGATACCACAGCAAGTCCATAAGAGAGTGGCTTTATTCCGAGCTTTGAAAGCAGGGCTGCCTCGGATGACCTGACCTTCTCACTCTTCTTAACCACCTCCACCGCCGTCACAATTTTGACTGTACCTTCGATGTTCTTGGTCAGAATGTTGAGCACCTGATGAGAAGATATCACATATATGAGATTATAGCATACATGAGAGCTTCTGAAACACACACACACACATATATATATACCTGAAAAAAAGATGTTTGAGAAGGATCAAGGCCAGTGTTGCCATGGGGAGCAACGAGACCCATACGTGCTGGAACCCCAACCTGAAGATCAATGGAAAAGCACATAAACAAGCAACAGTTATAGTTATGGATAAGCATTAAATGAAAAAGACTATTTGACATCAAAATCAGAAATGAAAATAATATAAATCATCCATTATGGAGTTGGAAATTAATAATCATAAATCATAAACAGAACATTTATTAGTAAAAAAAAAACCCCCTAAGCCAAAAGTGGTAACGAATAATCATTTACAAAACAACTTATAATCATGAGAAAGTTCCTTCAAATCACCCTTGGTAAAGATGAACCCCACATTACCCTGATAAGGAAAACAACTCATCAACATATCATAAATCACAATTGACTTCAGAAAAGTAGAAGAAAAAAGCAACCAAGGAGCTAAAAGTTTCTAAAAAGGGAAATGAAGATGAAGATAATCAATTTGCCACAAGCAAAGGAATGAGGTTTGTAATAGCAAGGTCGGCGGTGGTGTCAGCGTGCATCCTAATGGACATTTTCGTCATAGTATTCTTTCCCATGAGAATAACGGAGTCATCCCTCAAACCTTTTCTCTTGTTCTGCATTTGTTTGGATCTCACCATATGGGACGTGTCGCAACCTGTTTTCGTTCGGGCACGAATTTTTTTACTCGGCGGGAAAAGTGATGTGAATAAATGGTTTTAAAATAATTTGGGAGTCGCCATCGGCCTTTCGGGTCAGGTAGGTCGAATACCTAAAAATCATCCTTTAAAAGAGTTTTTAAGAAAACATCGATTAAAAGATAAATTGATATGCGTTTTAACCAAAAATTCGTTCTTTTTGATAATAAAAAGGGATTCGTGGTCGGTTACGTTTAGGGAATGATTAGCACCCCTACAACGTTCAAAATTGGTACTTTTTAATTAGAAATTGTCTCTATTATTAGAAATTAAAAATTCAAAATATATTTAATTTATAATCCTATTATTTTAAGATTATAATTATGAAAAGTATATATTAATTTATATATATTTATAAATAAAATATTTATTTATTTAGAAATATCAGAAAAGGACTTCTAGGTGCCTTAAGACAGCTCTTTTCTTTGATATTAATAAATATTATAATAATTTAAAAAATAAATTATAAATTTTTTATAATATTTAATTTTAAAATACCAGAATAGGACATCCAGTTGTATTAAGACTGCCCTTTTCTTTGATATTGAAAAATAAATAAATATTAAAATATGATAAAAATAATTTATGTAAAATCAAATTAAGATTTAATATAAATTATTATTTATTATATATATATTTATATGACTATATAATAAAAAAAATAATATTTAAATATATAAACAAGTAAAATTAAAACATAAATAAACAATAATAAAAATACAATTAGAACTATATATTTAAAAGCAATAAAACTTTATAATAAATGAAAATATTTAAAATTAGTGACTAAATTATAATCTAATAAAATTAAATACTTAATTTATAATTAATTATTTAAAATTATAGGGATTAAACATGCTATTTTTCTTATTTATTAATTTAGTGACTAAACCAAAATTATATAAAATTCGAATATCAGATTAAATAAATTAAACATATGATTTGGGGTTAAAATATTAGTTAAAAAATTAGGGGACTAAATATGTTATTTATCCTAAATATTTATAAATATAGTTAATGGTTAAAATATAATAAAATAAAATTTAAACACTAAATTAAAATGATTAAAAGTCAATTTCAGTGACTAAATTACACAGATACCCCTCCCCAAAACGGCGTCGTTTGGAGAGGGGTTTAAATACTCAAAATGGCCGGCCCTACGGGCCAAATTTCTCATTTCTGTTTTTCTTCTTCTCTCTCTAAAAAATAACTCTCTCCCTTCTCTCTAGTTTCTCTCAACAGAAAGATAGCCGGCCGTTGACCACCACCATCGCCGGCCACCGCTCACGGTGGCTGGAACTCCCAAATCCCCCAAAATAAAGCTATGAACACCCTAAGACCGATTCCAAACTCCTTTTCTCCTAAAAAGCTGTAAAATTACCTAGATCTATGGAAATACGTTCGGTATTTCGGCTTCTTTAGTGGCTCGTGTAGGTTCCGATGGCCGTGCTCCTTCCTCGATAAGTGCTTCTCTTCTCTTTTCTCTCGGTTTTTTTTGTTTTGGTTTCTGTTGATGTGTTCCTCGTTACTGCATCTCTCTCGTTTTTGGTTGTGGCTGTCCTCCTCCCTTCTTTTCTCTTTTTTTTTGTTGTTCTCCGTTTGTTGTCGTGGCTCCTTCCTCTCGTTGCTTGCTCGTGGTTTTGGTGGTTGTTCTCATTTTTTTTTATTTTGCAGATTTGGTGGCTTTATAGCCACCACCAAGGCTCACTATGGACCAGTTAATAGGGCGATTTTCCGGTGAGTCACCAAACTATGGTGGTGACTCACCCTATAGCTTCAATGTGGAAGGGCAGCTGGCTTCTGGATGCTGCTGGAAAGGGTGCTGTAGTAGAGCTGAAACGTGGAGGGGCTGCTGCAGTTGGAAGCTGCTGGAATTTGCAACGTGGAGGGGCTGCTGCAGCTAAAAATTTAGTGTCTACAACTGCCCCTCTTTGTTCATTCTTGTGTTAACAAGAATAGGGCAAAGACGAAAAGGCAATAAATTTTTGCTCATTTGACTTCTCTTGATTAGGACATAAATGTTGAATAAATTATTCTCATTATGAACTTCTTCCACTGTAAATGACAATTCATCCCCTTCTATGATGAAATCTAGCAAAAGGTTGAACATTGATGTTGCTCTATATCCTTCTACGATAGAGTCGAACAAAATGTTGAATAAGTTCTTCTCATTACGAACTTCTTCTTCTTCAGATGAGTTCTTCTCATTATGAACTTCTTCTGGCAAAGTTGATGTTGATCTACCTTATGTGATAGAATCAAGCAAAAGGTTGAACAAGTTCTCCTCCTTCTTCAGATGAGTTCTTCTTATTATGAACTTTTTCGTTGGGGATGACAATTTATCTTCTTCTGTGATGTAATCTAGCAAAAAGTTGAACAAATTCTCTTCCTTCTTCAGATGAGTTCTTCTTATTATGAACTTTTTATGGAAATACTGATACTGATCTATCTCATTCTGTGATAGAATCAAACAAAGGTTGAACAAGCTCTTCTCATTATGAACTTCTTCTTCCTTCTTCAGATGAGTTCTTCTCATTATGAACTTTCTCTGAAAAATTGATGCTGATCTATCTCCTTCTGCGATAGAGTCGTGCAAAAGGTTGAACAAGCTCTTCTCATTATGAACTTCTTCTTCCTCTTCAGATGAGTTCTTCTCATTATGAACTTTCTCTGGAAAAGTTGATCCATCGAATGATGAATTTAAGCAAAAAGTTGAACAAGTTCTTCTCATTATGAACTTCTTCTTCCTTCTTCAGATGAGTTCTTCTCATTATGAACTTTCTCTGGAAAATTTGATCCATCGAATGATGAATTTAAGCAAAAAGTTGAACAAGTTCTTCTCATTATGAACTTCTTCTTCCTTCTTCAGATGAGTTCTTCTCATTATGAACTTTCTCTGGAAAAGTTAATCCATCGAATGATGAATTTAAGCAAAAAGTTGAACAAGTTCTTCTCATTATGAACTTCTTATTCATTCTTCAGATGAGTTCTTCTCATTATGAACTTTCTCTGGAAAAGTTGATCCATCGAATGATGAATTTAAGCAAAAAGTTGAACAAGTTCTTCTCTTTATGAACTTCTTCTTCATTCTTCAGATGAGTTCTTCTCATTATGAACTTTCTCTGGAAAAGTTTATCCATCAAATGATGAATTTGAATCTTTGCTAAAATCTTTGAAATTCCTGTCAAAATTCAACATGGATGAGAATGAATGAAAATGCACTTATTTTTGCAAATGTCTAAATATGATGCATGAATGTTGATGCAATCTTCATTTGACTTCAAAATGGTGAACTCGGTTTTCCTCCACTTCGTCATTTATGCCAGGGTCACCTCTGAGGATTAATTAGGAGAGTAGAGTATGTTCTAATTTAACTCTTGAAACACATCACAAGGAAGATTTATTTCAATTCCTTTCATGTCTCCATATATAATCAGATCTCGAATAAGGCAACTTGGATCATATCATGTCGAGATGTTTAACAACAACCTGTAGTTCAACCTTAGTTGGCACTACTAGTTTCTTGTTTAAAATTTCAGCTCTCCTTCTGTGGAAAGAAATCTTCATCATATCTCATTTCTAATCTTGAGGTTGAAGAAGACAAACTTCATCTTGTATCAATAAAGGAAAACATATGATCACAACATTGGTTCAACATCAGAATAACTAGTTCGTAAAACATTTTGACAACACATTCTTCATCTCATGTGGTTTCAGCTCAAATGTTCGTAAAGCATTTGACAACACATTCATCCTTTTTTGTGGCTTATGCCAAGATTTCTCAATCATTGAATCTCTTTGCATGGTGTTCAAAGTTTTTGTATGATGTTACAAGACCATTTGAGAACAAAACTCAATGAGGATTCAAGTGTGATGTTGGTATGACCAAAAAGTTGGTCAAATTCATAAGATATGCTGGTGTCGAATTGAATAGAAGACACTAATTACTCCTGATATCATCTCGAGCAAGGTCAAATGTAATACTGATCACGTTTTCTTCTGTAATGAGCATTGTAGAAAGTAGAAACACTTCATCTATAGGATCCATGTACATAAAGATATCCATGGATTTCTTGCTGCTGGGGATGAACCGCACATGATAAAACCAAAGTAGATGAAAACTCAGTTCATCTTGTCTAGCAATGATGATCCCAATAACAACGGGAATAACAGTAATGTAAGTGAGTCGAGTCTCCCTTTCCAATGTCATCAAGTAAGCAAAAACCGATGTGAAAAACAGATTCATAATCCCAACGTTATGGTTGAAACTAACTGCCAGGAATCTCAAAGAAATATTTCCAATCATCACCGATACGGATAATGCAAAATTCAAAGCTGAGATCTTCAAGAACTGAACCCTGGATCGAGTAATCTGCCTGGGGAACCATCTTTATTCATGCGATTGTGATGTAGCTTAACAAGGAACACGCTATCATGTGACACATGGTTAAGAAGATTGGGTATTTGAAAACATATTTGCTGAGTAGATATTTTTTCAACAACATGATCATAATGTAACTGCCTGATGAACGAAGCAATTATGTATAGTCAGCTTCATTGTCATTGTTTCACCATTTTCATTCTTCATACCTTTCTGTCTCATTGGAAATATCTACTCAAGTCAATGATTTTTAACACATGATGTTGTGGGCCTTCAGCATGCCCCAACATTGGCTAATACAAGTGTTCAAAATGCATCAACAGTTCTGATTCTGATTGAAATGGGCTTTCAGCATGCCCCAGCATTTTGCTGATAAATATTCAGAATATTTCAACATTTTTGATTCGGATTGAAAAGGGTTTTCAGCATGCCCCAATATTTGCTTCTTGTTAATCTGAGCCTTCAAAATGCCCCACATGGATCTGTCTGAAGTGAGCTTTCGAGTTACCCCAATATTCTGCTTCTGATTCAACTCTCAATGTATGTTTAACTGGAATATCATGATCCTCATGAGGTCCAATTTTGACAATGCATTGTGGTGCTTGTAGCTTTCTTCATGCCCCAAATCTGTTTATCTTAAATACTCTCATTCTAATGTCACTGAACAGCAGTGTTGTCAAGTAACTGGAGGAATTTCCTTCATGTTGTCACAAACTTAAGAAGTGCTCAATCATTCTGACAGAAACATCTGAGATATGTACCTCTTATGAATGAGGTGCCCATTTTTGAATCTGGAGAGATCTTAATCGGATAGAGTAGTATAAATAGCTTGGTAATCCGTTCCAGGCTGACATAGTGAACCTTGTTTTCAGTGAAGGCTATTTCTGGAATATAATTTTCTGAGGTCGAGAAACCAATTTATGTGAATAGTAATCTGATACAACAGCAAGACTACATATACAGTGGTACAGGCTTTTGAAAAATCTGCATCCATGCAACATGTTGATTCTGATAACAACTCATCTGATTATGAAGTGATATTCAGGATGATTTCACAGATATTGATAGTTCTTCTGATATCGAGAAAATCCTGAATTCTGATTCTGATGAGGAGAATAAACTGTTATTCTTGACGAAAATGGGGTACTCAGAAGTTGAGGCTTCAATAACCATGGAGAGATGTGGTCCAGATTCATCAATTGCAGAGTTGACAGATTTTATATGTACTGATCAAATGGCTAAGGCTGCTGACGTACTTCTTCCAGTAGAAGATAGGAATTCATTATACAATGACCCCAATTACAAGCAAAGGCGAAACTTGGGCTATGATTTTTGAAAAAGAAGAAGCAGAGGAAGCTTGAAAAGAAGGCTTCTTAATGAAGACGATCATGCAGTTCATCTTTCAATTCCAATGATTGGTTCTGGGGTTCCTACCGAACCAGATCAGATAACTTAAAGAACACTTCCAGAAGATGCTATTGGGTCTCCTTATTTCTACTATGAGAAAATTCGTCTTTTAAATCCAATGATTGGTTTTGGGGTTCATACCAAACCAGATCAGATAACTCAACGAACACTTCCAGAAGATACTATTGGGGCTCCTTATTTCTACTACGAGAACGTGGCACTTGCTCCAGTTAATGTTTGGACTGGAATATCATAGTACTTTATTCGATGTAGAGCCATAATTTGTAGATTCGAAGCATTTTCATGCTGTTACACTGAAAATAGGCTATATTCATAATCTGCCAATTGAGAACAGATTTCCTCTTATCTTGTTTTTCTCCACGCACTATACATGATATTTTTTCATTGACAAAGAAATGATGGCCTTCCTGGGATACAAGAACAAAGTTGAACTGTTTACAAACATGTACAGGAAGTGCCAAATTGACAGAAAGGATATGTAAGGCTCTTGAAGCTTATGACGATGAGCCACCTTCGAGTGTCCAGAAGTATATTCTTGATGAGTGCTGAAAATGGAATCTGGTATGGGTTGGAAGGAATAAAGTTACTCCACTTGAACCTGATGAGGTGGAAATGCTTCTAGGTTTTCTTAAAAACCATACATGAGGATCTGTATAGAGACATGTTCCATGGTGGTATCAATGTCCTGTCTCTTTTCTCTGGGATCAATGATGCAGAAGTTGCCTTTTACTGTCTTGGCATACTTTTGAAAACAGATGTGCAAGAACTGAATGATGATTGGTTGGAGCAATTGATGAGTAGTTTTGTCGAATTCGACCTTGTTGTCAGTGGCATCCAGCGTAACAACCTTACTGGAAGAAATAAACATCATTGTGATGGGCTTGAAGATTTTTGTTGGTGCATTTACTTGCAATGATTGCTACAACAAACTGTCTCTTCTGCTGCTCCAATATATCCCACTCTTTTCGCATCATGGAACGATTTAGTTGACAGTAAAACTGGTTATCTTCAACTTTTGGAATTCTATAACCAATGTTACCCTATATAAAAGGCCTATAAGGATAGATTCTGTTCCAATGTCTTGTTCTGTTCCATAAATCCTCAAATTCAAATTCAGCAATCTTCTGAAGGACATAATGGATATATAATCTTGTCAAGAAAATGATCGGCATAGAAGAAATAGCAATGATGTATCAAGACTTGAGCTAGCATCACGGTATAACCAGAGTGCAGGTAGTGACTTGTTCATGGCTCTATGATGTAATCTTCTAGAGAACATGAATTGATAGTTGGGGAAAATAATCTGTCTGGTGATGCTTATCGCCCTCAGCATGAGATAAACGATAATATTTCTTGATGAGCTACTAATAATGTCATAGGAGAGTGTCACAAGTTCAATTCTCCAGACTTTCTGGCTTCTTGGACCACTTGCCTTCAAAAATGTGAAGTGCTTCATTATTCTGGCCTCGTTCATTCTTTTTCTACAACAGAGGTAGAATAAGCAACAATTGCTTCAAGGACCTTCCTCATTTGAGACTGTCCTGTTTGAAAATGTTTTTTTCTCCTTTCTTTATTGAAGAATGAAAGAATTTTGTAAAGTATTATCCCTTTCAGGTTCACAATATAATCGAATCATAAACCTTGAGTTTAATGAATATCAAATAAATCAACTACACTTTTAAATCATTCAAAAATCATAGTCCTATGGCAAGTGTCAAAATTATTGACTGATTTGAGGTTAGGTTAGTTCTGGTAAAGTAGGTTTTTTCAAGTTGGTTCAGTATGTCTCTTCGGGCTTCCACTAACTTGAAGAAATGATTGTTATGCTCATCTTGTAGAGATACTTCTTGATTCTAGAATCTCAGGAACGTCTTTAGGATGTGTGGTGCTTCATTAAGAGCTTAAGATTGTCTCTTATGTCGTTGTTGCACCATTCAATATTCGAGCCGCCTTTTCAGGTTTTCAACACGAATCCTCCTTTGGTTTCAAGATGTTATTTAAAAATTTACATCTTGAACCCCCTTTTATCATTTTTTATATCATGCATTAAAGATTTTAAAAACTAATTTTTTACAAATAAAAATCAATCTTGAGAGGCGGAATGAATTATGAAGATATTCTCTTTAGATGCCTTCAATCTTGCTTTGCTTGACTTGGTCTGCCTTGCTGGGAATTTTTCCATCATCTGGATCCCTCTAAAATGCCAAATTTTGGATTCATTTCCATTTTTTCATATCTTCATCATTTCTTGCTTTTCTTGTTGAATATGAATATCTGAATTAATTGTACTTGATCCATCTTGTAACTTGAGGCTCCCTGGAGTCACCCATCTTGATTCAATTTCTCCCTTTTTTTTCTTTTTTTTTCTTTTTGTCATTTTTCCTTTTTCATCTTTTTCATCTTTTTTTTCTTTCTTTGTTGGATTTTTTTTCTTTCTTTGCTGGATGAGTATAAGACTTCAACTGTTTTGAATACCTCTTTTTCCTTTTTGTCATTTTTCCTTCTTCAAGTATAATATTTCTTGACAGAATCTAAGTTTATTTGGTTTCTCAGACCTTTCCCATCCATTTTCTGCCAAGATCAACGCTTCTCCGGAAAATGTCTTTTTTACAACGTATGGCCCTTCCCAATTAGGCATCCATTTCCCCCGGAAATCTTTATGTATAGGCAAAATCATTTAACCACTAGATCGCTCTCTTGGAACTCTCTCAGATGTACTTTCTTGTTGTGATCTTTCATCATCCACTTCTGATACATCTGCCTATGGCAAATAGCTTTAATTGATTCTTATCGAGATTGGATACATTCAGTCTTCTCCAATTTGTCTTCCTTTAGGATACAAAATGATGGGATCTCAACTTCAATTGGTAATACTGCTTCCATCCCATAGACTAAACAATAAGGTGTTGCCCCAATAAATGTTCGCACAGTAATTCAATATGCATATAAGGCAAAAGGTAGCTTCTCGTGCCAATCCTTGTAAGCTTCAGTGGTCTTTGTAATGATCCTCTTAATGTTCTTATTTGCTCCTGCAAATGCCCCATTCATCTTTGGGTGATATGAAAATGAGTTGGCGTGCTTGATCTGTGCTCGAAGTTTAGTCATTTCATACATAGAAGTCCTTGTAAAAAGAGGTATCTCCAGGGGATGAATATTCAAGATTAACTTTACTTACATGAAAAATGTAATTAATGCATGATATATTTATTTTAATCAATCATTTTCCCCTTCTTCTTTGAGTATGCCCTAATCATTATCATCAATGAGTTGGTCCATGATGCCTCATCTCGTCTCTTCTTGCAGTAAAATTCACGGATAATTGAAAGTTTGGTTCTTTTGAGGTTTTTTGGTTTATGATGGTTTTGTGTTTGGAAGGATAAATGTGTGACTCTTAAAGTCATGTATATATGGTGGAAGGTATTATCATCAATCAACTCTATCCGATAAGGTAAACATCTAGAGTTGGTGTCTCAAAAACAGGTAGAGACATTTCTTCAGAGTCTCAGATAAATGTAATGTCAAGATTTGGTTTTGGTAAGGGTCGAGTAATTGGCATTGGATGGGATATATAATTTTACTACTTGCCAATAGATCTATAACTCTTGAAAAATTTAAAGAATATTTAATCTACTTGATACTCAATAATCTCAAGATTAAAATTTGACTCCTTGCTTATAACCATAAAAGAAACACATATTTATTTATTGCACAAAAGGCGGAGAAAGGAACAAAAAACATATTCAAACAAGATGCTGAAAATAGAAAGTACTACAGTGGTAGATAACACTTCCACTTGTTTATGCATCATTACTCCTCTAATGTTGGGTGTGTACTTAGCCCAAGATTTTTATCTTTATTTGCCCCCATTTATTGATCATTTCTTGTGTCAAGACTCCCTTGTCGACGAGCGTCTCTATTTCCTTTAACAGTGACCAACAATTCTCTGTTGAATGTCCAGATACTCCCAAGTGAAAATTACAGAAGCTATTTTGATCATAGCAATGGGCATAAGGCTTTGGTGACACCTTCACCAATCTTGGTGTAATGTATTGACCTTTAACCAAATGAGGGTACAGGTCTGAGATAGATTCTTGAAACACCTTCAGAGTTTTTCTCGCTCGCGAGGCTATCACTTTCTTTGATCGTTCTGAACGAATGAATGCTCTCATGTTATCAAGGGGGTTCTGAATACTCATTTCAACTATAACTGGGGTAATATTAACCATATTTCTTAAGTTGTCCTTTGCCTTAATAGTTTTCGGCAAATCTGATACATGTATATGAGGTGTCTTCTGGGTTATATCTGCCTCATTCTTTCTTAGACCTATAGGCCAATCTCGAATTACATCCATGGGAGCCTTTTGATTTCTTTTCCCATTTTCTTGTGCCCAATATTCTTCGTAGGGTTTGGTTACATTAGTTTCTGTTGCAACAACGGTTTCTGAACATTGAACCTTAACCCCTTCTTTTATCTTGCATTTTTGAATTGCTTGCTCTAAAGGGTCTTGAAAATTTCCCTTAAGGTTACCATGAACCTTAGCTGAACAATTTGGAATTCCAGTCTGATTTATCCAAGGAACTTCCTTATAGGTCTAATTCTCATTTGGAGGCCACTATGATTGATCAAGTTGTGGAGTAATTGATCTAGCTAAGAGCATTTTTGGATACAATTTTTCACTCGAACAGTGGAAGGGAGGAAATTGAAATCCCTGCACATTCTTTTTCTTCTTGATCACTCTATAAGGTTTGGCACCATGTTTAACTGAATAAGACCTCACTGTATTAAGCCCAGCTTCTTTCTTGACTTTAGTATTGTCAGAGCCTCTTATCTTGCCATTCTTGATAGCCATTTCGATGATTTCTCCACTTATGATAATGTCAGAGAAATTATTAGGGACAACCCCTATCATGTGATTAACATAAGGAAATTTTAATGTGCTGATGAACAAAGTAGTGAACTCTTTTTCAATCAATGGTGGATGTACTTGAGAAGCAACGTCTTTCCATCGTTGTGAATATTGTCGAAAGCTTTCATTGCACTTCATATTCATGCTTTGCAACATTGTTCGATCAGGGGCCATATCAGTCATGTGCTTGTATTGACCCAAAAAAGCTTGAGCTAAATCCCTCCAAGAACGTATTTGAGTACGTTTTAGCTGATTATACCATCTGGATGCAGACCCAGATAAACTGTCTTGGAAACAGTGGATCAACAATTTTTCATTCTCTACATAGTCAGTCATACGACGACAATACATAGTGATATGATATGAAGGGCATGTGGTCCCATTATACTTCTCAAAATCTGGAACCTTGAACTTTGGTGGAATAACCAAGCCAGGGACCAAACTTAGTTCTTTGGCATCAAACCCATAAAATGACTCAACTGTCTCTATAGATTTTATCACCTCTTCTATATTTTCCAGTAGTTGAGTGAATTTTTCCTTCTCAACTGATTTGTTTAGGTCAAGGACCTCATTACTAATACAAAATTCATCAGGCTTCAACTTATAAGTAGTAGGACAATCAGTGGGGAACGATGCTCCAGCTTGATATGGTGAGTTCTTAACAGCGAAGTAAATCGGTGATTGAATTTCCTGGGGTATAGAGGTGAACTCAGGAATATGAACAGGAATAACATCCAAAGAATTTTTGGGGTTTTCAACAAGACTCTTTCCAGCGGTCTGGTGCTTCTCAATCATTTCTTTCATATTGTTCAGTAGATCGATATGAGAATTTATGATATTAGCTTCAATTTGTGCCAACTTACTCCTTAATTCCTCTTGTATTTCTTTCTGCTCTATCTCAAATTTGGCTAGCCTATCCTCAGTTTTTTTAGACATTTTTCTTGTGTCGTGCTGAGCGTTCTTTTTTCAAAGAAAAACCAAGATCACTTCGTTTGAAATCCTTATTTTAATGAATGAATGTTTTAATGTATTATGACATAAAAAAATGCAAAGATGCCAAAGGCAAATGTAAATACGTGAATAATAATAAGAATACAAATTGTGCAATACAAAAGCAAACATGAAATACAAATGCAAAGATGCCAATGCAAATGTAAAATGTAAATGTAAATACAAACGTAAAAAAATGTACAAATGCAAAATACAAATGCATGTATGAAAAGGTGTTTACTCAAGAGTGATCGTCTTAAAACCAAGATCACTTCGTTTGAAATCCTTATTTTAATGAATGATGTTTAATGTATTTGACATAAAAAAATGCAAAGATGCCAAAGGCAATGTAAATACGTGAATGTAAATAAGAATACAAATTGTGCAATACAAAAGCAAACATGAAAATACAAATGCAAAGATGCCAATGCAAATGTAAAATGTAAATGTAAATACAAACGTAAAAATGTACAAATGCAAAATACAAATGCATGTATGAAAAGGTGTTTACTCAAGAGTGATCGTCTTAGAACAGATTTCATTGAACACAAAAGTTTCGATACATCAAACAAAACTTTACATATAAGGATATCTTTCACTTCTAACTTCTCCAAAGCCCAGTTAGTTTCCATTGAGTCTTCAATCTGCTTCATCTCCTTGTAAAGTTAGCTAAATCTATCATTTAAAGACCATATTGCTGTCTGGACTTGAACAAGATCCTCATATATGTTGTAGCTCTTTTTCAGCTTGGTGACCCCTGTTATCCACTCTTCTGGGGTACTTCCTAGGCCAACATTTTGAAAGGTTTGACTGATCTTCTGAAAATCTTCATGCATGGTTTTCATTTATGTGCTCAATTTCTTGTTTTGGTCGTTCAAGTCCTTCAAATAACATGCTTGAGCTTCATAAAAATCTCCACTACTCTGAATGTCCCGACTGATACTCTTACCATAGACTGCTTTTGGTATCAATCTGGCAGAATCTTTGTAGAGTACTTTTGGTATTAATATAACTGGTTCTCTGTGTACAGAACTTCCCTCGATCCTCGTAGTTTCTTCAGGATGTTTTTCCTTGGCCGCATCATATTTTGTTTGATCATAAAACTTTTTGTCCATTTACGATTTCTTTCCAATATGATGAACAGTCTTTCAAGTCAACACCTTTTGGTTATGCCATGATCATGTAATGCAAACAAAAGAAATCAATATGAACAGATTAGAACAATGTAATATGCATGAAAAAAAATAGAATAGTTAGTACCAACTAATGGAAAAAAAAATCTATCTATCAAGGTATAAATCTTAACCTTATGCTTTCTAGTTCCATGATTTGTTTGGAAAATTTAACCTAACCTCATAATTTCTTGTTCGCATGCATTTATTCAGGAAAAAGAAAAGGAAATAAAATAAATTAAAAGCTAGAACTTATTTCTCCTTGTGTATACCTACTGACAAAATTTCGGCATGGTTTCAGATCAGGAGAGTTTCTAGGGTTTATTATATGCAGGTTTTCAGTTCTAGGAGTAAAGGTACTCTAACTGTCCTTGTTGATGCCCCCTTGGGCTGTTAACCCTCAATCCTAGTCCATTACAGACTTAAGCGGATCGAGTTCAATTCGAGGGGATACATTTCTCTATACCTGACACGGAGAATAAATTCTCACGAAGACATAGAGCATATGAACCCCGAAAGTTACTTGCTAGGTCTGACACGGAGAATAAATTCTCACGAAGACGTCGCTTTCACTCCCACTTAAAAGGGACAAACTCAATTATAGAGCTTTATGTTATGCAATACAAGTGTTGTGTGTGAGGAGAAATATTCAAACCTCTAACAAATAAATAATAAAATTTAATATTTGAAAATAAAACATTAAACAACATATAAATATTATGAAAATAATAAGTATATATATAAAAATTTTGAAAAGAAAGAATTAAAAATTAAATATATGAATTTTTAATTTTCTAATTGATAGAGACAATTAATAATTGGTTTTAAAGTTTGACCAGTCCCCAGTGGAGTCGCCAAGCTGTCGCAACCTGTTTTCGTCCGGGCACGAATTTTTTTACTCGGCGGGAAAAGTGATGTGAATAAATGGTTTTAAAATAATTTGGGAGTCGCCATCGGCCTTTCGGGTCAGGTAGGTCGAATACCTAAAAATCATCCTTTAAAAGAGTTTTTAAGAAAACATCGATTAAAAGATAAACTGATCTGCGTTTTAACCAAAAATTCGTTCTTTTTGATAATAAAAAAGGGATTCGTGGTCGGTTACGTTTAGGGAATGATTAGCACCCTTACAACGCCCAAAATTGGTACTTTTTAATTAGAAATTGTCTCTATTATTAGAAATTAAAAATTCAAAATATATTTAATTTATAATCCTATTATTTTAAGATTATAATTATGAAAAATATATATTAATTTATATATATTTATAAATAAAATATTTATTTATTTAGAAATATCAGAAAAAGACTTCTAGGTGCCTTAAGACAGCTCTTTTCTTTGATATTAATAAATATTATAATAATTTAAAAAATAAATTATAATTTTTTTTATAATATTTAATTTTAAAATACCAGAATAGGACATCCAGTTGTATTAAGACTGCCCTTTTCTTTGATATTGAAAAATAAATAAATATTAAAATATGATAAAAATAATTTATGTAAAATCAAATTAAGATTTAATATAAATTATTATTTATTATATATATATATTTATATGACTATATAATAATAATAAAAATAATATTTAAATATATAAACAAGTAAAATTAAAACATAAATAAACAATAATAAAAATACAATTAGAACTATATATTTAAAAGCAATAAAACTTTATAACAAATGAAAATATTTAAAATTAGTGACTAAATTATAATCTAATAAAATTAAATACTTAATTTATAATTAATTATTTAAAATTATAGGGATTAAACATGCTATTTTTCTTATTTATTAATTTAGTGACTAAACTAAAATTATATAAAATTCGAATATCAGATTAAAATAAATTAAAACATATGATTTGGGGTTAAAATATTAGTTAATAAAATTAGGGGACTAAATATGTTATTTATCCTAAATATTTATAAATATAGTTAATGGTTAAAATATTAATAAAATAAAATTTAAACACTAAATTAAAATGATTAAAAGTCAATTTCAGTGACTAAATTGCAAAGTTACAGACCTATAAGGGTTGCGGAAAGGGTTTACCCTTTCTTAAATTACACAGATACCCCTCCCCAAAACGGCGTCTTTTGGAAAGGGGTTTAAATACTCAAAATGGCCGACCCTACGGGCCAAATTTCTCATTTCTGTTTTTCTTCTTCTCTCTCTAAAAAATAACTCTCTCCCTTCTCTCTAGTTTCTCTCAACAGAGAGATAGCCGGCCGTTGACCACCACCATCGCCGTCCACCGCTCACAGTGGCCGGAACTCCCAAATCCCCCAAAATAAAGCTATGAACACCCTAAGACCGATTCCAAACTCCTTTTCTCCTAAAAAGCTGTAAAATTACCTAGATCTATGGAAATACGTTCGGTATTTTCGGCTTCTTTAGTGGCTCGTGTAGGTTCCGATGGCCGTGCTCCTTCCTCGGTAAGTGCTTCTCTTCTCTTTTCTCTCGGTTTTTTTTTGTTTTGGTTTCTGTTGATGTGTTCCTCGTTACTGCATCTCTCTCGTTTTTGGTTGTGGCTGTCCTCCTCCCTTCTTTTCTCTTTTTTTTTTGTTGTTCTCCTTTTGTTGTCGTGGCTCCTTCCTCTCGTTGCTTGCTCGTGGTTTTGGTGGTTGTTCTCCTTTTTTTTTGATTTTGCAGATTTGGTGGCTTTATAGCCACCACCAAGGCTCACTATGGACCAGTTAATAGGGCGATTTTCCGGTGAGTCACCAAACTATGGTGGTGACTCACCCTATAGCTTCAATGTGGAAGGGCAGCTGGCTTCTGGATGCTGCTGGAAAGGGTGCTGTAGTAGAGCTGAAACGTGGAGGGGCTGCTGCAGTTGGAAGCTGCTGGAATTTGCAACGTGGAGGGGCTGCTGCAGCTAAAAATTTAGTGTCTACAGGACGAACGCAAGATTTTATACATTTATCCTTGGATCCACGTTATCCGCGGCCACCAAAAGTACCTGTGAGTACTCATCGAGTAGACGGGTAAATTTTTTGTTAAGGGTTTGTTGTTAAAGGTTACAAGAAAAAGCAGAAGAAACAATTTGAAATGCTGTAGAGACATGGACAAGAAAAATCAGCTTTAGACTTTGATCTTGTACTATAGATCTTGTCACTTCAGTAATTTATACATTCGGGTTCAAATGATGCGACTGTCGAAGGGCTGATGTGTTCTTTCATAGACCCTGAACTTAGAGAATACATTGCCAAGAATAAGTGAAGTTCAAGTTTGTGAAGGCTTAGGATCAAAGATGTTCATTGTTCCCAAGACTTCATTTGACTACTCTTACGTTCTTTACCAATAGGCTTTCATGGGGAATTGGCCATGAATCAATCATGCCATTCTTTTTTCATTCCATCTTTTGAACAGCATTTGTATTATCGTATCGGGTTGGATCAAAAATCGACGGATTCAAATTATTTTTATTAGTTAAACAATTCAGCAATGCGTACTGTTTTCTTAAAGATGAAAAGGAGAAAAGACTGAAAGGTATTTGTATATACTATTCTGTATATGTATATACTAAAACTATATTCCTTCAATTGCCATTTGCTTATGAATCAACCCCTTGCCCTTGCCAACACCGTATACACTTTCGCATCACCTCACGAATGTCTTCCGCCATATCGGCGCTGCCGCTGCTGGTACGAACTCAAAGCCTCGACGAAGTCTTCCTTCCCGAAATCGGGCCACAGTTCTTGAGTAAAGAAGAGCTCAGTGTAAGCCAATTGCCACAACAAGAAGTTGCTGACCCTGAGTTCTCCACTGGTTCTTATTAACAAATCCGGGTAGGGATACTCGGTGCAATTCGTTTCCAGCTCTTGTTCGATTAAGCCTTCATCGATGTCTTCCAGTTGGATTTGGCCGTCTTTCACTCTCTCGGCTATGCTCCGGCATGCTTGTATGACGTCGTATTTACCGCTGTAGCTGACCGCGACGATGAGTTGGAGTCGGGTGTTGTTTTTCGTGGTCTCCTCGACTTCGTTGATCAAGCTTAGCAGGGATGCGGGAAGCTTCGATGAATCCCCGATTACCGATATCCGAATACCACTTCTGTTGGAAACAAAATACGGTATCAGATACTTGACTTCCAGCATGTCATGAAATTGAGCTATACTATTTGTCTCAAATTACCTTCCAAAGGACTCCATCTCCGACTTCAACGCTCTCTCAAACAAACTCAGCAAGAAATTAACCTCCACCTGCACTTTCACAACGGCCCCCATTAGTATTCACTCCCATTTTAAGCTTCTAATGTCTTAAGTATGAATAAATTAGTTCCATCACTTTTTATTCGACAAATATCGTTATCGTACTATTGACTTATGGTCATAAGATACATCACCACAATTTTTAAAGTATCTACTGTAGTGCAATTAAGGATGCACATGCGTCAAGTCGTGTATTTTAACGTACCTATCTTGGTTTTTAAGGGCGAAAGGCGTACAGAGGCGCAAAAAGTCCTAGAGTCTGGACGCAAGATTTAAGGCAAAGACACACGTCTTTTGTATGCGAGGCACACCATTGGTACTATATAACATAAATCAATCTAATACTTTGACAATACATAAATACTTTGTAGGACAAACATAACTACACAAACTTGAATTTCTTAGACAGAATAATAATAATTTTAATATTTAAAACTTTTATTTTATTTATTTTTAAATGATATAAATTAGTTTTATAAGAACTAACTTTATATTTAATAAAATTTATTAAATAAGTATTATTAAATTTAATATTTTACTATTTTAAAATTAATTAATTATATATATATTATTAAATAAATTAATTAAAATAACATATGTATTCTATAAAAAAATAAACTATTCAATAAAAACATGTAAACAGTGAAAGAAGCTATGAACTTGTTATAATAAATAAATGTTAGGGTGGGCTATAGATTTGGGTCGATTTATATATATATTTTTTAAAAAATCTGAAGACCGCAAAGAGGCTGCGTCCAACACCTAACGCATGTAGGCGCACGCCTTCGGCCGCCTCTCGTAAATCGCCTTGCCCCGACCCAGGCGGGCGCTACCTTCATCGTCCGGCTGTACCTTGCACTTAAATGTGCATTTTAAAACCTAAGAACTATCAAAATTTTAAGTATTGATCGCATTAAATTTTTAATGATAGAATATTAAAATAAAATAATTATAATTAAAAAATATATTTTATATATAGTAGGTTTAAAACAACATTTGACAGCTAATTTTAATATTTTTAAAGGATTATTTAAATTCTTTTACCTCGTGAATATTTGAACTGATATTTTCTAATATGATAATCAATTTTTAATTTAATGTGATATTTATATATGCCTTATTTTATTAAGCTAAGGTGATTATGAAATAGTATTTATTTTAAATATTTTCAATCATTTGACAATGAACATTCAATCACCCTACTACACTTGCTGGTACTCAAACCTGTTATCTCTAGGAACAATAACGATTACTTTAACAATTGAAGTAAGTTGATTTGTGTAGATATTTATATGCGTTAAAAATATATTTTAAGTTCTAAGTATATTTTTTATATACTTAGCATGTAATTAAAAAAATATTTTTTAATAAATCATTTGTAATTTACTTGGCATCAACAACAATGACTAGAACATAATTTATTAATACGATCATGAATCCGATAAAAATAAATGGAATCAGTAGTCTATAATTTACCTTGGGACGAATCCAGTTCTCGGAAGAGAAAGCGAAGACCGTGAGAACCTGGATTCCCCACTGACCGCACAGCTCCACCATCTCCCTCAACGACTTTACGCCGGCTTCGTGCCCCGCTGAAGTCGGTAATTCCCGCTGGCGAGCCCACCGGCCATTCCCGTCCATTATCACCGCAACGTGCTTCGGCATCAACTCTCTGCTCAGCCCCGCCGGCAGCTCCACCTCTTTATCCTCCACGGAAGCCCTCCCATCCGTTATGTCAGTGGTAGCGGCTTGCAGCTTATAGTCGTATCGTTTGGGAGGAGAAGAAGAGAGGCCCGTTTGTTTCCAACCGGTTTGAACTACTAGACCAGATTTGGGTTTAGTCTTGGTAGGGATTAACGTATTCGCCGTAGGAACAGCGAAGCGCAGGGATAGCATTATCTTTTCCTTTTATGGGAATTCGGTAGCTGCGATTTTTGCCGCCACTCTGCGTCTTTCGAACAAAAGAAGCGCGCTCGAATCTCCTGTTTGGATGGTGTGCATATAAAACGGAGGATAAGGTCGGGAGATGAGAGGAAACGGCGCCGTTTAGAAGGACGCGAGCTGAGAGGAAACGGCGCCGTTTAGAAGGACGCGAGCTCGATATATTGGGTTCCAAAATGTGGCTTTGAATTTTTTTATTATCACGTGAGGTTAAAAATATTATTGGTTGAATTATTTTGGTTTTCTTTAATTACGTAGGCTGCCTAAATTCTCCTAGGCCACTAATTTCTTTTTCTTTTCTTTTTCGGTTTCTTGCGAAACTAACAGCGACGATGATTTATTTGTTTTTTTCTTTTACTTTATTTTCAATTTTTTATTATTTGAATATGAATTTTAACTTTTATGTGATAATAGAACGTAAATTATAAGATATTTTTATGTTCAAAGTATAAATATGTTTGATATGTAGTAAGGTTTAAAACATCACTTGGCAGTTAATTTTAATATTTTCAAACAATTATTTAGATTCTTTTATCTCGTTAATATTTGAACTGATGTTTTTTATATGATATGATACTCAATTTTTTATTTAATGTGACATGTTAAAAACTACATATTTTAGTATCAGAAAATAACACGTATTATTATACATTTAAATGATTGTGTAAACAATAATAGCTCGAGAGGGGATGGGTTCGCATGATTTTCTAAATTTTCGTTTAATTTAATTATTTTCTGTTAAATTTTTTGAGAAAGTGTACCTTGAATTTATAATATAAATAACTAAATATAAAATTAATTCATTAACATAAAAACTTGTGCGTTGTTGGTGTGAGGCTTTTCTTTCAGATATGAATGATTGTGAAAATTCAGATATTATATTCGGCATCATCAAATTTAAATATTAGAATAAATAAATTTATCGATTATAGATGTTCAAAATGGTTAAAATTTTATATCAAAATAAAGAAAATATAAATACAATATTCCAAAAGATGGTCGAATATTAAATCGAAAATGAACGGATTAAAATGAAAAGCGACAAGTAGGAAGCCTTGAACCCTAATAAAATAGTTAAAAATATCAAATATTTTAAGTATAATATATAAAAAAGTTAGGTTTATTGCACATAGCACTAGAAGTCTATTCTCCAAAATCAAGCCACTTTTGGACGTTTGGGAAGTCGTTTTCATGGGCAAATTGATTCAACTAATACAAAATCTTTGCAATCTTTCTTCTCCACAATTTAATGTTGTCTTTTAATATGATAGGTATCCTAATATCAAAACTAATCGATTGATAATAAATATTTATATATTATACGAATATTATGTTTGAACTTAAAGAAGAATAATATTTTCTTTAATCATCGAGGTCGTTTGATGAATTCTTATTATTATACAATTAGATTGATTAATTTTCATTAGGATAACGAAACATCACATGCAATGGTACGTAGATGGTTTGTCCATTATATTGAGAACTTCGACAACTCAAGTAACGAACAAGACATGCAATAATAAAAGAACCCCGCCATGAAGGGTACAATTAACCTAGGGATGGCGGTATGACCCGAATCCGACGGGAAAACTCGAAATTTGGTCAAGTTCGGGTCAGGTTGAAAGATATCAGGTCGGGTATCGGAGATTTTTTTCAGAGATTTGTTCGGGTCGGGTTCGGGGCAAGGAATCCCCGTCCCGCCCCGATTATATATATATATATATATATATAATATTTTATATTTTATATTTTATATTTTTTATATTAATTATATATATAGTATTTTATATTTTTTATATTAATTATATAAAAAATATTTTCGGGTTCGGGTTTAGATATAATATTTCGGGTCGGGTTCAGGGACGGGGCACAAAAAATCCTCAACGGGACGTCCCAATAAAAAACCCGTCAGGATCAGATTGGGGACGAAGATTTATTTCGGATTCGAGAACGGGACGAGCAAAACCTGCCCCGAATCCGACCCGTTACCATTCCTAAATTAACCCATTTCCAGTCTCATTTATTAACTTACAACTGTGAAGCACTCTTTCCATATGATTTTTCCGAAAAATCATCTTTTAATACTTTATATATCTGTCATACATCCTTCCATATTTATTTATTAATCTAACTCCCTTTACAGATAGGCACGTCCTTGAAGTGCACCTTACGTCACGTAAGGTAAGGCGCATCCCCTGAAACGTATCTTATGAAACGTGTAAAAAATCTAGGTGTTAGTTTTATAAATATTTTTAAGATGGTGCCTAATATGTAATTAATTTCTATTATGGTAATATTTATGTAAAAACATCAACTTTATTTATTTATTTTTTGTGATTGAAAAAAAACTTTTTACATTAAAATATTTAAATATTCTTTTTCAAATTATTTTATAACTCGATAAATTTTTATTTTTATATGAAATTACACAATACGTATAATCTAGTATAGGAAAACTTTGAGGGTAAACATTTTAAAATATTAATAATTTTATAAAAGTTTTATAGTTAGTATTTCTTTTTGAAAATGATGATGATGATGATAATAAATATTTTATAATTTAAAAAATTATAAATTTTATATATTTTTAAAAAAAATTATTGACTTTTAAAATTAATTGTTTAAAAATATAAAAAATATTAAAATAAACTTTTAATTTTTTTTAACAACAATTAATAATTTTTATTAATTTTTAATAAAATTAGAATTTAATATTTATTTAATATTTTTAAAATTAATATTATAAAGAATATTTTAAATAAAGAGGTGATATTTTTTAGTTTTATATTCTTTTTTTATTGAATTTTTATTTTTTTATTACATTTTTTATGATTTTAAAAAAAAGAATAATAATTTATTTGATCTATCGATTATAATTAAAAGTTTATTTTAATATTTTTATATTTTTAAACAATTGATATTAAAAGTTATTAAACATTATTAACTGTTGTTAAAAAATAACATCACATAAAAAAATAAAATAAATAAAGTTGACGTTTTTATACTAATATCATCATAATAAAAATTAATTACATATTAGACATCATTTTAAAAATATTTACAAAATTAACCCCCGAATTTTTTATACTTTTCATAAGACGCGCTTTAGGGGTACACCTTACATTACGTGACGCCAGATTAACATAAAGCGCATTTCAAGAGCACGTCTTACTGCAAAAGATGTTAAATCGATAAATAAAGGTAAAAGGGTGTATGAAAGATAAATAATGTATTAAAAAGATAATTTTTCGAAAAAAATCACCCTCTTTTTAACCTTATCTGCTCAAATTGAAGCTGTCGCCATCAATGTGGGACCTCTAGTTCTTTTTCTTATTAAACTCTATAACGAAGATGTAATAATAAAGTTTGAATTTTATTTGGGTAAATTACATCTATGGACACCAAATCTTTAAGACGTTTCTATTTTCGTTAATTAAATACTTTTTTTAATCGCTATTATCAAATAACATTTTCGCTCTAGTGGCCCGATTATTAAATCAGACACGTGATTACATGATTACACGGTTTCGTCTGCACAAAAACCGCGTAAAGCAGAAGGGAAGAGGGAATCAGAATCAGAAATATGTGAGGGCGAAAGTTAGGAATTTGCGAGAAAAGATAATTAAGGCACTGTGATGAAATGATGTAACAGGAGAGGAGGAGGACAGCATATTGATTAAAGGAATAAAAAGGGATCGGTCCAAATACGGAAAACAGGCCTGGCCTGGAGAGCCACCGGCACCGGCCATTTAGAGGATGAGGAAGTCAGCTAGCAGTGAAGGAAGACCGTTGCAGATGAGACTAGTTTTAGGCTTTCTCTCCTGCTTAAGATGTCGGCTGGATGTTTTCCATTTCAGCAAGCTGTATTACAACCTGCAGCTTTACCATTTTGTATTTATTTTATGTGGATCCATAGTTTTTCTTGGATTTTCCAGCAATGGCTGTCTCACTTGCATGTATTTATATTCACGCAAATCACAAGTTGGATAATGTAATAGCTGTCAATTTATACTACATATTATCAACTTACTTTATTTTGTTTTAATTTAATTTAACAAAGTAAACTGGTATAAAATATGTATATTAAATTAAAATAAAATTAGTTCTCTAACCGAATGGTGATACGTGACACGACACATGACACCAATGACATGTGACATCGTTCGATTGGAGAATTAAATTTATTTTAATTTATTAAAAATATAATTAAATTGAGAGAATGTGTAAATAATACGAAATATATAATTATATCAAACTATCACGTCACTTAATTAATTTATTAACTGTTAACTGTAATTAATCCGTGATGATCACATCTTAAATAAATAAAAATAAAAGTGATCATATCTTGACTAAATAAAAATAAATATACATATCTTAAATATTTTAAAATCAATGACAAAAAAATAAATAAAATATAAACGTAAATATAAATAATAATTCGTATAATTAACCCTAATAGATAAATAAGGCTCAGATGAACGGTGTATGTGGCGCGCTTCCCCTACTTGTCGACACCTAGATTTTTGTCTTCGTTTTAAACCTTCCATGTCTTCCCCCTAATTCTCTCTCTCTTTCCCTTTCTATTTTCAATGGATTCTCTCAATTCCTAAAAGCTTCCCCCATTTGCTTTTCCTCTTAATCTCCATGACCCCAGAACCCAGCTCAACACTATCCCTCCTTTTGTCGCCTTCCCTCCGCCATGGTAACCACCACCACCATCCCTCAACCCCAAAACACCCAAACCCAAAGCGTTCTCATTGTCGGTAACTACTGCCACGATGTCCTTCTCCAAGGCGGCGCCGTCGTCGCCGATACCCTCGGCGGAGCCGCCTCTTTCATCTCCAACGTCTTTAGCTCCCTCTCCGTTTCATTCCATCTAACATCGAAAGTCGGCTTCGATTTTAAATACCCGGTTAATCACGACCCCATCGTGATCCCCACCTCTAAAACCACCGTTTTCCATGCCTATTTCGATCAGGGCCATGCCGAGAATGCTCATCAAGATCGGGTCTTGAAACGGGTAGAGGTTTGCGATCCGATTAATTCGTCGGATCTGCCCGATAAAAGGTTCTCTTTCGGAATGGCGGTTGGGGTCGGCGGGGAGATATTGCCCGAAACGCTGGAAAATATGGTTGAAATATGCGACGCCGTCTTCGTCGATGTCCAAGCTTTGATCCGTACATTTGACAAAAACGACGGGACGGTAAAGCTTGTGGGTTTAAAAGAGAGTGGGTTTTACCATTTGTTACCGCGGGTACAGTTTTTGAAGGCGTCATCGGACGAGGCGCTGTTTATGGATGTTGATGAAGTGAAGCAAATGTGTTGTGTGGTGGTAACGCATGGGAAAGATGGGTGTGAAGTTCATTGGAAAGAAGGGGTAATGAAAATTGACCCTTTCGTGGCTAACCAGATTGATCCGACCGGCGCCGGAGATAGCTTTTTGGGTGGGTTTGTCGGCGGATTGGTCCATGGGTTGGTTGTTTCCGATGCTGCTCTGGTGGGTAACCTTTTTGGTTCACTTACTGTTGGTCAAATTGGTCTCCCTACGTTCGACTCGAGATTGTTACAGGTTTGTTCATTCATATTTTCTGGGTATTTTGGTGTTACATTCACTTTCATGGATATGAAATTGTTTCTGCTGACATTTAGGTACTGTTTCATTGACTTTGTTCTTTTTTTCCCCTCTCAGAATGTGCTGTTTCAGTGATTTGATGATGAAATTTATTGTTTTAATGTTGGCAAATGGTATTATTTTACAATATTGATGCTGGTTGCATGTAATGGAACAATTTGAAATGTGCATTGATTGAAAGTGTCATTTTGGGTTGCACAAGTACATGCATGGCTATATTATTCAAGAAGAGTGAATTATGTGGATCTCTGCGTTGGAAGTGGGTTAAATGTTTAGAATGTCCACTGTATGTAGAGTCGAATTGATGTCACCTGGAAAGGTGGACCATATGATAGTCATGCTGCTGCTCTTTTATCCAATATCTGTACTTGGAATCCAAGTGCATGTTTTCTTCCCATGGTTAAAAATATAGGAACCTTATTTTTGTCTGTAGTATATGTTCAGTCCACTGTAATGCGGCATAAGTTGTACATTACTGTTATGTATACGCTTTCGAAACTGAAATTTGCAACTTTCTTAGCTCTATCCTCGAGGAACTAGATAGTATAATTATTAAAAAAATCATTGTTAGGGAACTCTGGTTAGTTATTGTGTGTGTTTGTCGACGGATACAACTCCTTTGTGTATTTTCTCCCCCTTTGCTCTACGATGATTTGTTGATGCAAGATTTTATGAAATGGCACTGTTAAATGCATTAAATACTGCTGTGAATTTGTCTTAGTTGAATTATTCATGAAGTGTAAAAGTATTGCTTTATCTTCACCATTGTGTCTTAAACGAAGACATTAGGTTGTTTTTATTATCCCATTCCAGACTTTATTTATTTGACATTCATGTTAAGACATTACTCTTGAGTCTCGCTCGACCGACGTGAGAGGCTTCTTCTAGAAAGTCTTTAACTCTAGAAACATAACACACGTGCATCCTATTATTTTTGTTCTTTTTATCATGGCTTCTTAGGGAACTTGTAATGTGCTACTCGTATAGCATTTGGCTACTGAAAGGTTGGGGTATTGAGTGAAAACCATGCACTCGAGATTCCATAAAACCTGGCGAATGCTTCTTTCATAAATGGTGTGTTACTAAGTTTCTCCGTCTCTTTTGACATTCCAGAGAATTAAGGATGAAGTGCAAAGAAGGAAGCTGCACAGTACAAGCTGGTTTGAGAACGAAGATGATGATTCGATGAGTTTCACAAAGCCGGCCGGGCATGAAGAATTCCATGCTTCCCTTGCATCGAGTAAATTAGGTTCAACATGCTCCGTTCCAGGGAGCATAGAGCAGGTTACCCGGCCCCAATGTAACGGGCAGCAGAAGTTGTTAGTAGATTCTGTTTATGATAAACCAATTTAAGCAGTAGAGGATGCAGCCAGCATTAGCGGGAGCATTTGAGTGAAGAGCCTTTAAATGAGAAGCGAATTCTAACTTGGTAAATACTTGTAGCAACAATGCTTGCATGGTAATGTATATTTTAGAAAAAAAAGACATTCTTATGCTGCAGTTTCATTTAATTAATTAATTAATTAATGTTTTGAATATCATGTTAGCAATTTTTGAAAAAAAATAATAAAGTTTAGGTACTAAAACAGATCAAAATTGATATTTTAGGTATTAAATACGTTGAATTTTTAACAGCGGATACTAAAATGAAACAAAAATTAATCGTTAAGTATAATTTAAAAAAATATATGATATTTTAGGTATTAAAATGGATCAGAATGATAGTTTAAATAATAAATGTATAATTTATCATATTATTATGAACTTTACATCAAAGTTTTGGGTACTAATCAGAATTGTTTTCAATTCTTGGTACTAATCAAAATTGTTTTCAAAAGTCTTTATTTGGGGCTGGCAAAAGTCTTTATTTGGGGCTAGCAAAATGAAAATTGAATGAGTGTTTATAAGGGTAGTATTTGTTTTAATTTTTATTTAATTTGATGATGAATTTTCAAATATTTTGTAATTTCTGGTTCAAGTAAACTTTTAATAATTTGATGATGAACTATCAAATATTTCTGTATTTTTTTATGCTTGAACCAAAACTTTAAAACTTTTAGGAATAAATATAATTATTTAATTATTGAGGTAACTTAGTATGTAATTCATTGCAATTTTAATGACAACTTACCGGAAATTTTAGATTATATGATCTAAAATTAAATATAATAAGTAATAACTTCATATTAAATCAAGTAATAGAAAAAGATGATATATGCACGTGAAAAGATCTTTTTAACATTGTTTTTCATAAATAAATTAACATTATTATTTATAAGATAAACTACGACAATGATCATTAATGTTTAAGTTAGTGTTTGTTTGTTACAAAATGATCTCTCAACGTTAACTGCAGTTATTAAACGCGACAAAAAAATATAACTAGACCGTTATCTATTAACTTATCAATTGACCATTATTTTAATCTACCCTTCTATTCCATCTCCACTATCTCATCTCTATGTTTCATTTCAACTCAAAACGCACCATTTTCACTACTTCAATCTTCATCTTTTCTGCCCCTTCCAATCTCTCCACCATATTCCTTTCCCCTTCTATTACTTGCATTCTTCGCCTCCTTCACCTCTCAAAACCCCTCTACCATTGATTCTCTACATGAATTGGAAAACGAGAATAAGTCCATGAGTTCCGAGTTCTTCTCACAAAGCTTAGACTTTACTAGCTTTTGAATGCATCTCACAAAGCTTATGCCATCTATGGTAATCCATGAAATGGTAAATTTCACAATTTCCTGAACCTCCACTCAAAATTTTCTTCTTCGATCCCACTAGTTCCATGTGTTGCGGAAGACGGCTATCGGATAGAGCAAAATCGTAACTGATAATTTGAGAAAATAAAAATAAAGATAAATAAGAGACAAAATTTACGTGGAAAACCCCTAAATAATATAGGGTAAAAACCACGGGCAACGATAGAAGAATTTCACTATGAGAAAATAGGAATTACAACATCTCTTGATTTACCAAGGAGAAAACAATGATAATTCTCTCTTGATAAAAAAGAGAAAACAACTCTCAAGAAACTCTCTAAATTCTCTAGTATTGGGAGAAAACTAGAATGATTTGGGATGGTTTTGAAGCTAAATGAGCTAGGGTATTTATAGTTCAAACTTAATACTAATCTTATAAATACCCTAAAGTACAATGATTAAATTATGATATTACCATTGTCCAAAAAATCAACATTTTCCAGATACTTTCGATGCCAAATTTCTAGCTAATTTCGGTGCATTTATTGTGAACACTTTCCACCGAAATTTGCCATCAATTTGGCCAATTGAATGTTGACTTTTCAACAATCTCTCACTTGAAGACTTGATTGGAACAATCATATCTTCACACCATTCTTTCTACCTTGTACCTGTATGTTGCTTACGTCTCTGACAGGCCACAGAAGGATCAACACCAGGTAAATTTATCAGCGTTGATCGCCTTTGTCATGAAATCTGCTATGTTGTCTTTGGTATGGATCTTCTGCATATCTATCGTCCTTTCTTCCACCTTTTCACAAATGAAATGGTACTGAACTCGTATGTGTTTTGTTCTTGAATGAAATGTTGGATTCCTTGCTGAATGCAAGGCGCTTTGACTGTCACAAAACAGAGAGACATACTCTTGATTGTGCCTAAGCTCCTCCAATAACATCTTCAACCAAATTGCTTCTTTACTGGCTTATGTAGCTGCTACATATTCTGCCTCTGTTGTGGATGTAGCCACATCTGACTGCAATTTTGAAACCCAGCTTATAACTCCACTAACAACTTTGAACACATATCTTGTAGTAGATTTGCTTTTATCCAAATCCCCTGTATAGTCAGAATCTACATACCCATTGATTAGTAAGTTTGATCCTTCGTAATATAATGCAATATTTGAGGTCCCTTTGATGTATCTCAGGATCCTCTTTAATGTATTCCAATGCTCTTTGCCTGGATTCGCCATGTACTGACTAACCACTCCCACTGCTTGTGTAATGTCTGGTCTTGTGCATATCATAGCGAACATTAAACTTCCCACTGTTGATGTATACAACACTCAAGACATCTTCATCCTCTCTTCTTCACTGTTAGGACTCATACTGGAGGATAATTTGAAGTTAATAGGAAGAGGGGTAGAAATTGACTTACTATCTTGCATGTTGAATCGTGACAATATCTTCTTCAAGTAATTCTTTTGTGAAAGCCAAATCTTCCTATTACATCTGTCTTGGTGAATTTGCATCCCTATAATCTTGTTTGCTGATCTTAAGTCCTTCATTTCAAATTCCCTAGCCAGTTGTGCCTTCAATTCTTCAATATGATCTTTGTTGGGTTCTGCAACCAACATGTCATCCACATACAACAGCAATATAACAAAATCTTTATCACCAGACCTCTTGAAATAAGTACAAGGGTTTGCATTAAGTCTGTTGTATCCAAGACACATAATGAAGGAATCAAATCTCTTATACCAACACCTCGGTGCCTGCTTTAGACCGTACAAAGATTTTTTAACACCCCTAACCCATACCCGACCCGGATACGAGTCTGAGATTTTACATTGACTTTTTAAAAGAATATTCTTACAAACTATAAAAATATTTGAACTTATATTAAGAAAATACAATAAATACTATTAAATTATGCTTCATTATAAAAATTTGAAAAAAATATGTATTTATGAATAGTAATATATGGTATGAATAGTATCGTGAACAATATCATGAACTGTGAAAAATTTCGAATATAAATTGTGTATCGATACACTGCTACAGTAACTTTGACAAAATACGTATAAATTCGTAAAAAGCTAAGTTTTCATTTGTATAAAATTACCATTTACATATACACATTTAAAACAATACAAAACTCAATCATATGATTTTACAAAACCGATTAGAACATATCGGATTTAAACCTTTATTTACATGCCAATCACTATCATTATTACAAAATACATACTATACATTTCTTTTCTGATATGATCTTTGGAAAAGAGAAACTAACATGTCTTGCATAACTTTTACCAATCTTCCTCTTCTCGGAACCTACGCGTGAAACAATCACACGCTAAGTCGTTAACTTAGTGAGGCATGAAAACATATGATATTACTATACTCATATCAATGCATAACAATTAATACTATCATATCATATAAAAGCATATCTCCCATTGTATAACCAATGCACACATATACATATATCATTAACATACTTATTAGTACTCATATTACTATCACTAATTCCTTTTTATCATGTAATCATACACTGTACCTTTTTATACTCATCATCGGGCATCCATGTCATTTCACAACAGAGCACACATAGTATCATATCAAGTTATTTATCATCTTTAAAGCCAATGTATACTATTGAGAACTTAAGGTATGTGAGTGCGTTGAGGTTGTGCACCACTAAACTGTCACTACAGCTCGTATAAATGTCCCGAATGACCTATCCAGAGGTTATAAAGAACCTCGTCAAATGTCCATAGGTCCCGAAGAACCTAGGTAAACTGTCCATATGTTCCTTTAAACATAGGTATACTATCCATGTAATACCCCCAACCCGTACCCGACCCGGATATGAGTCCGAGGTGTCACATTGACTTTTCAAACCTTGACTCTTGAATAAATTCAAAGAAAATTTAAAACTTTAATTAAAGTAAAAGCAATTTATTTACATAACTTGACCATAATAACTAAAATTAATCAGAGCATATTGACTCAATCCTTTAGTACATGCCAATTATATTCATAATAACCAAAATCATTTAAATCATCTATTTTCTGATCTGAAATTTGTAAGGGAGATGCTGACCTATCTTGCTCTCTTAGCTTTTCTTCTAGCTTTCCAGAACCTACGTGTGAAACACTCACACGCTAAGTCGATGAATTAGTGAGGCAAATAAAAATTATAATGCACTTAATAACATTTAACCATGCATGCATGTTTCATTCTATCATGTTATACTAAATCACCTTATTCCATCATAGCATACAAAATCATATTAGATTACCTAACAAAATATACCTACATACACATAAAGCATCATCAACAATTTATCTTTTAATCACATACTTTTATACTTAAACCCCTTAATCAAACAATATACACACACCCAATATCATATCATTTCTACAACATTTATCATATCACAAACATATATTTGTTATTATCTCCTGATTAGCCCATGGACATATGTGAGAACTATAGGTATGTGAGTCTATAGAGGTTGTGCACTAATGCTGTCACCACAGCTCGTATAATTGCACCGAAGTGCCACATAGAATTTGCACCGTAGTGCCATATAAGATTTTCCATAAGGACCACATATAAATTCCTTAAGAACCATATACATATACCAAGGATCAAGTAAGTGTCTCAAAAGACCTCATACATGCTCCAAAGAATACATATACGTCCCGAAGGACCACATAGAAAATTCCTTAATAATCATATACATATGCTAAGGACCAAATATGTGTCGCAAAGGACCTCATAGATATTCTATAGGATACCTATATATCCCGAAGGACCGCGTAGACCCTCAACTCTTGGCATGCCAACTATACCCCCAAAGCTCTCAAGACACATAACATGTGCATTAATATTTATGTTAACATACATTCACATATACACATAGTCTCATAGTTCTTTCACATAGCTCATTGTCATATAAATCACATATCACATATACATATAAACACATGATTCACTTACGCGTAGAACATTTTCATATGATTCACATATCACAAAGCTTATCACATATAATTGTATTCTTTTCCATATAATCACATAATCATATAATATTTCATATGACATATACTTTCTCTTTCATATATCTCATGTCAAGTATCATATCTTGTAATCATGTAATCATGTTACTTATAATCACATAACTTCTACTCATACGGTTCAACATCATTAAACTTAGTTCACTTTTTCATATTATCATACATTTATATAACCTTATATGTCCTATCAATAACCTATAAACTTACTCATATACTCATATATACTCTTTAATATAATTTGCATAGCAATGCTCTATAATTGTATCATATAATGAGTTTACCTAAGTCTTCCTTTATAAAGTTTATACTACAAGTTCAAAGAGTCTCATTCTATCCTATACATAGTTTCTACTTATCATATCTCACTTCCCCTTTCACTCACATAAATCATCTATATACTAGTTGTATCTATTTATTTAATTCAATTTCCCATGACTTCTATAATACTCTTTCATAAAGTTTTGTAATTCTTCACTTTATGATTCATAAATTGTAGTTTCCTTTAAGTATATAAATCTTCCCTATAAAACTTATGTATCATTACTTATGTTTATGCCCTCAAATTTATACTATCCTCGTAGAGTCTCTTAACCTTTCTCATGTAATCACTTATACCATATAATATGACTTATACTTGGTTATCTTATATTCATATATATATATATGTCAATGATTCATTAACTTGTAGCTTATTTCACATATTCATTTCAGTCCTTATGTCTTTATCATACAACTTATTTCATGTTATTCTATTATTACATAATAGTGTTTTACACAAATCATATAATATATATAAAACATATCAATATCTTTAGTCATTCATACATACAATTAATGTAATACATATAATCACATATAATCATAACAAACACATAATCATGTTCATGACTTCATCCATATTACTCTAGGAAATGGACTCATCGCAAATCTTATTTCCATTAAACACTACATGTTACTAGTATGCACTCACTTGGCCTCACTAGTCAATACAAATCTCTTATCTTTCCCTTTTATCGATCTTACTTGACAATGATTCCTACATCTTGTAATTCGATACTAACAACTTAAACGAACTTAATAAACCAATATTCTTTTCTTCCTTTAGGGGGAATCGATTCCCTCCTGTGGGGGTATCGGTTCCCCCATGACATTCTGTAAATTCTGGTTCATTTGAGGGGGCATTGGTTCCCCTTGAATGGGTACCGATTCCCTTAGCCCAGAAATCACATGTTGAGCTCGAAAATCACTTCATTTTCCGCTCAACACTTCATATTTCCCTACCTTTAATATTCCTAACTTTCATATACATACTTAAACTAATTAATTTTCATTCAATACCTCTTTAACTCAAAAATTCACTCCTCCACATAGCATTCAAGAATCATACCAAATTTCTATATGTTCTAAATCCAATTCTATCACTCCAAATCTCTTAATTTAACCATTGATAAGTCAAATTCAACTTCACAATATATAAACTCCCTCTATTTCAATAATTCACTTTCACTCTTCACATTTAATCCTTCATAACTCATTCATTTTGGAGTTTCAACATGCTTTAATCTCTAAATAATCTTTCTTATCACCCCAATAATCAAAACTAAGTTTAAAACTCAAGAATTAACCAGTTGAAATTAAACTTACCTTTGCCATAGAGCTTACGGGAAGAGAAGAAGAAGAAGGTTGAACCAAAGTCTTCAGACTTTTCTATTTTTTCATCCCTTTCCACGTGCCATCTCCTATATAAAGGAGAAATAAAAATCTTTCTTATGGAATTACCATTATACCCTTCAAACTTTCCAAAAATTACCATTTAATCTAGCACTGAAATTTTTCTATTTAAATCCTTAAACTTTTAACTTGTTTCGAAACCGAGCATATAGTTTTCAAAATTTGTAATTTAGTCACTGACCCTGATTTGGGATGTTACAAATCTCCCCTCCTTTAAAGAAAATTCGTCCTCGAATTTTCACTGCATACCTTTATAATATCATGTCTTTTAATATTTTCATGTTGCTTCCCTTAATCTTTCCTGTTATCGCTAGCAAACTTACCATTTTCCCATACTGAATTCTTCATATACGTCCACATCTTTATAAGTCCATGTAATATCATTCCATCAAAATCAAAATCTCCTTATAACATAGATCACATCTTTTCTTCAGGCTCTCATACTCTTTTCATATCGTTTATACTTATCCCTGATTACTGATCTTCATCGCATCTTCATAACTTAGATAATCCGCTTTACTTATACAGAACCCCATTCTTTACCATCTCTTGTACTTGTATTTTCTTCCTCAAAGCTCCTTTTTAAACATACAAATACTTATTTCCTTGCCTACATCATATCTATATGATCAAAACCATATCAAAATCCACATAATACTTGATTAACTTAACTTTATATTTTCTTCAAATCTTATAACTTTATTATCCATACTATTATAATGAATCAATAACAATTTTTCAATTTAGGCATAAGCCCTAATCAGACTAATCATATTCATCTTCTCAGTTGAAATCCAATAAGTGCAATTTACTCACTTATCCAGCCCACACTCTTATTCGTATACAATATTATTCTCTTGTTTCTTCCATTACCTTACATTTCTGTGATCAAAATACATAATCGTTTCTGAATTCACACCATACTTAGTTAATTTACCCTGGCATCATCTTCTAATCCTTTACCTTTGATAGACTTACCATCACATAATTCTGTTAGTTATCACCAGTTCTTCCAATCCAAAGCATAAACCTTCATCAAACCATTCATATACATTCTTTCCAGTCAGAATTATCTCAACAATAGTTTACTTAACTTATCAAATTCACATTTATTCTCCTACACCATGCAATTTATGTTGTTCCAACCCAACCTTCTAATTCCTTTATCTTATAAACTGATCATGGATGTTCCTATTCTTAAACTCTTCTTATCAATCCTTAGCTTTATTCAAACATACGAATCCTCACCTTCTTCACTATATCACATTATTATGATCAAAATATACAATTGTATCCAGATCCACCTCATCTTTGGTTGTCTTATCCCGACAACATCTCAAAATATTAAATTTCTATACATTTTCCATCATATAATCTGGTTAGCCAACACTAACTCTTTCCATCTAAAATGCAAACCCTTATTGTATCCATATTCTTGCTTAAACATAGTAATATCCTTTTGTCTTAAATTCATAAACTTTATCTCCATATCTCTTATACACTTGTCACTGATGCATATATTCTTGAATTCTTATACAATTACTCACCACATCCTTTAATCTTTTTAACATTCTTATGGTGACACTTGTTCACCATATTTTATCTTATCCACGTAATAACAAAACTACTTCATATCGTGTTTTCGATTCAAAACAATGAAAACTTTCTATCATTATTCAGATATGATTTCAGTTTTCTGAAATCAACCTTTGATCTTACTAGGCACTTCCTGAGGTGTCCGTTTTCATCCTGCCTGGCCAGGGCAGGCGAATAGCTATCACAATCAGGAATATCGCCTTTCACTTTACTTCGAAAAAATCATAATTCTATTATAACTTAGCAATCTAATTCTATTAGCAAAATAACACACTCCTTACACTATAAGATCAGAAATTTTCACCTTATGTTGGCATGTACAAATTTTAAAACTCTTTTACCTTCGGTTTAAGCCTAGAATCGGCTAAACCTTATCTTTGATACCATTAAATGTAATACCCCCAACCCGTACCCGACCCGGATACGAGTCCGAGGTGTCACATTGACTTTTCAAACCTTGACTCATGACAAAATTCAAAGAAAATTTAAAACTTTAATTAAAGTAAAAGCAGTTTATTTATATAACTTGACCACAATAACTAAAATTAATCAGAGCATATTGACTCAATCCTTTAGTACATACCAATTATATTCATAATAACCAAAATCATTTAAATCATCTATTTTCTGATCTGAAATTTGTAAGGGAGATGCTGACCTGTCTTGCTCTCTTAGCTTTTCTTCTAGCTTTCCAGAACCTACGTGTGAAACACTCACACGCTAAGTCGATGACTTAGTGAGGCAAATAAAAATTATAATGCACTTAATAACATTTAACCATGCATGCATGTTTCATTCTATCATGCTATACTAAATCACCTTATTTCATCATAGCATACAAAATCATATTAGATTACCTAACAAAATATACCTACATACAAATAAAGCATCATCAACAGTTTATCTTTTAATCACATACTTTTATACTTAAACCCCTTAATCAAACAATATACACACACCCAACATCATATCATTTCTACAACATTTATCATATCACAAACATTTATTTGTTATTATCTTCTGATTAGCCCATGGACATATGTGAGAACTATAGGTATGTGAGTCTATAGAGGTTGTGCACTAATGCTGTCACCACAGCTCGTATAATTGCACCAAAGTGCCGCGTAGAATTTGCACCGTAGTTCCATATAAGATTTTCCATAAGGACCACATATAAATTCCTTAAGAACCATATACATATACCAAGGATCAAGTAAGTGTCTCAAAAGACCTCATACATGCTCCAAAGAATACATATACGTCCCGAAGGACCACGTAAAAAATTCCTTAAGAATCATATACATATGCTAAGGACCAAATATGTGTCACAAAGGACCTCATAGATGTTCCATAGGATACCTATATCTCCCGAAGGACCGCGTAGACCCTCGACTCTTGGCATGCCAACTATACCCCAAAGCTCTCAAGATACATAACATGTGCATTAATATTTATGTTAACATACATTCACATATACACATAGTCTCATAGTTCTTTCACATAGCTCATTGTCATATAAATCACATATCACATATACATATAGACACATGATTCACTTACGCGTAGAACATTTTCATATGATTCACATATCACAAAGCTTATCACATATAATTGTATTCTTTTCCATATAATCACATAATCATATAATATTTCATATGACATATACTTTCTCTTTCATATATCTCATGTCAAGTATCATATCTTGTAATCATGTAATCATGTTACTTATAATCACATAACTTCTACTCATACAGTTCAACATCATTAAACTTAGTTCATTTTTTCATATTATCATACATTTATATAACCTTATATGTCCTATCAATAACCTATAAACTTACTCATATACTCATATATACTCTTTAATATAATTTGCATAACAATGCTCTATAATTGTATCATATAATGAGTTTACCTAAGTCTTCCTTTATAAAGTTTATACTACAAGTTCAAATAGTCTCATTCAATCCTATATAAAGTTTCTACTTATCATATCTCACTTCCCCTTTCACTCACATAAATCATCTATATACTAGTTGTATCTATTTATTTAATTCAATTTCCCATGACTTCTATAATACTCTTTCATAAAGTTTTGTAATTCTTCATTTTATGATTCATAAACTGTAGTTTCCTTTAAGTATATAAATCTTCCCTATAAAACTTATGTATCATTACTTATGTTTATGCCCTCAAATTTATACTATCCTCGTAGAGTCTCTTAACCTTTCTCATGTAATCACTTATACCATATAATATGACTTATACTTGGTTATCTTATATTCATATATATATATATATATATATATATATCAATCATTCATTAACTTGTAGCTTATTTCACATATTCATTTCAGTCCTTATGTCTTTATCATACAACTTATTTCATATTATGCTATTATTACATAATAGTGTTTCACACAAATCATATAATATATATAAAGCATATCAATATCTTTAGTCATGCATACATACAATTAATGTAATACATATAATCACATATAATCATAACAAACACATAATCATGTTCATGACTTCATGCATATTACTCTAGGAAATAGACTCATCGCAAGTCTTATTTCCATTAAACACTACATGTTACTAGTATGCACTCACCTGGCCTCACTAGTCAATACAAATCTCTTATCTTTCCCTTTTATCGATCTTACTTGATAATGATTCCGGAACTCGTTCAGGCTCTGAATCTACATAATTATACATTTTCAAGACAATTATTAGATACCTACATCTTGTAATTCGATACTAACAACTTAAACGAACTTAATAAACCAATATTATTTTCTTCCTTTAGGGGGGAATCGGTTCTCTCATGTGGGGGTATCGGTTCCCCCATGACATTCTGTAAATTCTGGTTCGTTTGAGGGGGTATCGGTTCCCTTTGAATGGGCACCGATTCCCCTAGCCCAGAAATCACATGTTGAGCTCGAAAATCACTTCATTTTTAGCTCAACACTTCATATTTCACTACCTTTAATATTCCTAACTTTCATATACATACTTAAACTAATTAATTTTCATGCAATACCTCTTTAACTTAAAAATTCAGTCCTCTACATAGCATTCAAGAATCATACCAAATTTTTTATATGTTCTAAATCCAATTCTATCACTCCAAATCTCTTAATTTAACCCATTGACAAGTCAAATTCAACTTCACAATATATAAACTCTCTCTATTTCAATAATTCACTTAAAAACTCTTCACATTTGATCCTTCATAACTCATTCATTTTGGAGTTTCAACATGCTTTAATATCTAAATAATCTTTCTTATCACCCCAAGAATCAAAACTAAGTTTAAAACTCAAGAATTAACCAGTTGAAATTAAACTTACCTTTGCCATGGAGCTTACGGAAAGAGAAGAAGAAGAAGGTTGAACCAAAGTCTCCAGACTTTTCTATTTTTTTCATTCTTTCCACGTGCCATCTCCTATATAAAGGAGAAATAAAAATCTTTCTTATGGAATTACCATTATACCCTTCAAACTTTCCAAAAATTACCATTTAATCTAGCACTGAAATTTTTCTATTTAAATCCTTAAACTTTTAACTTGTTTCGAAACCGAGCATATAGTTTTCAAAATTTGCAATTTAGTCACTAACCCTGATTTGGGATGTTACAGCCCATATGTCCCGAAAAACATAGGTAATTCTGTCCATATGTCCCGAAAGACATAGGTAATCCCTCAACTCTTGGCATGCCACCTATACCTATAGCTCTCGTATCCTATACCATGGGCATTTATTTTTATGTTTCATATGCTCATGTACTCATGTCATTTCTCTTGTGATCGCATATACTTTTTCTTCTGTCACATACCACATGTATGTGTAAACATCTATGTCATTTCATATAAAATATAATATATATTGTATATTCATGTAAGTATGTATATCATGTCACATATGATATACTATACCTATTTTCATATATTCATGCACATATAAGAATCACAAATCAAATAACATTTTAGGAGTCACTTCTTACCATAGTAACTCCATCACTGACTCATCGCAAGCCAATGATCGTTCAATAATATAACTACAATTAAAATTGCACTCACCAGAGCCTTGCTTGCTTTTAATTCAATCCTAACTCTTCGATTGTTCTGTAACTCGTTTAGGCTCGATCTCTACATAACATAAATTTTGAGACAATTTTCAGAAGCCTTAACCTTATAACTTGGTATTAATAACTTAGGCTAATTTAATAAACCAAAAATTCACTTTTCCTTTAGGGGTGTATCAATGCATTATGGATGCATCGGTACTCAAAATAGCTTCGAAATTTCCATGCATCGATGCACCCCTTAATGCATCGATGCACCTTCAAAATTGTTTATTGCATTGGTACACACTTATAGTGCATCGATGCACTTGCCCAAAATAGACTATTTCATCCAAAAATCATCAACACTTCACCCAAATTTTCATGTATAAAATCCTTATTATGCTATTAAACTCATCTATAACAACTTTAACTAATTTCTATCATTCCAACACTTTATAATCTCCCATATTTCATCCAAATTCTTAAGGCTAAGAATCATACCAAATTTTCCATGTTATCCAAAATTAATTCTAACACTTCTAACTTCTTATTCTCATAGATGACAAGTCAAATTCATCCTCCAAATTCATTTAAACCTTCTTATTCAAAAATTTACTTAAAACCCCATTTTCTTTAATCTGTCATAACTCCTTTATCTTTTGATTTTAAGATAACTTAAGCTTTCCTTAATCTTAATTATCATCTAAGGATCAAAACACAACTTAAATTTTAGCTAATAATCAACAACAAAGAAATCTAACCTTTTGCTCGAGCTTTCACGTGGAGAAGAGAAGAAGATGAAGAAGAGAATTGTCTGGAAACTTATCTCCTCAATCATGCTCCATATGGATATTATAATACCCATTAATTATGATTTAATTATTTTCCTTGTTCAATGACTCATTTGCCCTTTGACTTCTTTAATATTTACTAAAAACTTTTAGGAAATATATCCACATAAATAATTGAAATATTCAACTATTATACTTTTATCCCTAAATTCTAAAATTTTACAATTTAGTCACTAACCTGATATTGAGGATGTTACAGATTTGTTCAACCTGCAAACCAAGTTCTTCTTTTCTTTTTCTTCAAAACCTTCAGACTAGAGCATATAAATCTTTTCTTTAAGATTTCCATGAAGAAAAGTTGTTTTAACATCTAGCTGCTCTAGATGTAAGTTCAATGTAGCCCACATTGCCAAAACTAATTGAACTGTTGTTAGTCGAACCACAGGAGAAAAGATTTTATTGAAATCAATACCTTCTTTTTGAGCATATCCTTTGACTGCCAGTCTTGCACGATACCTCTCCACTTGATCGTCACCATTTCGCTTGATTTTGAAGACCCATTTGTTACCAATTGGCTTCCTTCCTTGTGGTAGTGGCACAAGGTCCCATGTATTATTTTTATGAAGGACTTTGATTTCTTCTTGCATCGTCATCATCCACAGTGAAGCATCTGAGCTGTTTATTGCCTCCTCTCCACTTGATCGTCACCATTTCGCTTGATTTTGAAGACCCATTTGTTACCAATTGGCTTCCTTCCTTGTGGTAGTGGCACAAGGTCCCATGTATTATTTTTATGAAGGACTTTGATTTCTTCTTGCATCGTCATCATCCACAGTGAAGCATCTGAGCTGTTTATTGCCTCCTGGTATGTTGATGGCTCACCATCCTATGTTAAAAGGCAGTATGCAATATTTCCTTCATAACATAATCTAAGTGCCAATTGGGACGTCTTCTCACACGACCTGATTGACGAGTTGTTTTAGTTTCAAAACTCTCTGGTTCTTGTTCATCATGTGCTTGTTATGCTTTAGAAGAATCTCCTTGTTCAACCACCTTTTCCACATGTATATGTGTAGTATCTGACTTTTCAGCGTTATCATCGTCTTCTTTTCCTTTTAGCTTGTCTTCTACAAAGATAACATCTCTGCTGATGATCACTTTGCGGGCAGTGGGATCTCACAAGCGATACCCCTTTACACCATTAGCATACCCCAAGAATTTGTATTTCTGGATTTTGGATTCAGCTTTGAAATTTCTTGGGAGTTGTACATCACGTACACAATACTTCTAAATACATGGGGGTTTGAATAATCAGCTGGTTTACCAGTCCACATCTCCATTGGTGTCTTCAGCTCTATTGCAGTTGATGGAGCCTGATTCACCAAATAACAGGTGGTATTGACTGCTTCTGCCCAGAATGATTTTTCTAGGCCTGCATCCCTCAACATTGCTCTTGTTCTTTCTAACAAGGTTCTGTTCATCCGCTCTGCCACTCCATTTTGTTGAGGAGTGTTCGCCACTGTGAACTACTTTTTGATGCATTTTTTCCTGCAAAAGTCATTAAATTCTTCGCTTTTGTATTCTCCTCCATTATCCATTCTGAAACACTTAATCTTATTTCCAGAATCAAGTTCTACCCGCGCTTTGAAGATTTTAAAAGTGAAAAACACATCTGAGTTTTTCTTAATAGGGTACACCCAACATCTCCTGGAGCAGTCATCAATAAATGAGACAAAATATTTTGCTCTGCCTAGGGATGTACCTGGTGCTTGCCATACGTCAGAATGAACAAATTCTAGAATATTTTTGCCTCTAGAATTTGACGTGTTGAATTTCAACCAGTGTTGCTTACTTGATATGTAATGCTCACACAAAGTAAGTGATACCTTTGTTAAGCCTGTAAGTATCTTTTGCTTCACAATGACTTTCATTCTTTGTTCTGAAATGTGTCCAAGTTTTTGATGCCATAGCATTGCAGAATCTGAACTACATGAGGCAACAGAGGCTTTTGCTTCTAGCAAAGTCTCTCCCTTCAGCATATATAAGTTTGATTCTATCTTTTCGCCTTTCATCACCACAAGTGCTTCACGGAACACTTTCATGATTCCTTTCCGTGTTTCAATCTTGCTTGCATTATTATCTAACAATCCGTAGGATAATAAATTTTTCTTCAGGCCTTTCACGTGCCGCACATCTTGAACAACTTTAATTGTTCCATCATACATCTTCAATTTGATGATTCCCACGCCAACGATCTCTAAGACATGATCATTGCAACTATACACAGATCCTCTTGAGACATGTTCATAATGATGGAGTCATTCTCTTCTTGAGGTCATGTGATATGTTGCTCCTGAATCAATGAGCCATATATCTACAAATCTTTTTCTACCTTCCACAGTGGTTGACAGTTCACATCATAGAGCATCTCCATCATCTGAAATGTTTGCGGTATTGCCTTATGGATTGGAGTTTTTATTTAGATTCCAACAATCCTTCTTCAAGTGACCCTTCTTTCCACAGTTGTAGCACTTTAAATTCTTCTTGCTTCTCGACTTTGATCTATCTGGTAACCGGAGAGTGTACAATTTCCTTTTAAGGAAAATTTTATTATGCAACGATGTGGCCTCGTACAGTTTGGTGAGATGATCCCATATCTCCTTAGTTGTCTTCTTCTCCTCGATGCTTGACAATACTTCATCTGCTAATGCTAGATGAAAGTTTTCCATAGTATTCCCGTTTATCTCGTTCCATTTGCTGTCATCTGTGAAATCTATCGGCCTTTCACTGATAGCTGCTAGACAACCATCTTTCCTCAGGATGACCTTCATCTTCAATTTTCATAATGAGAAATTTCTCCCATTGAACTTTTCAATATCAAATTTCGTTGCCATAGCTTCTATTCCGGATAGCTCCCACTATTTTACTATCGTGAATAGTTCTCTGGAACCTTCAAAGAATGGGTAATACCTTCTTACTTTCTTATGCTGGAGGATCCACCTTTTGGTGGCATCCATAAAGACAAAAAACATATATTATACACTCTAATCTGGCTCGGATACCAATTGTTGCCGAAGATGGCTATCGAACAGAGCAAAATCGCAATTGATAATTTGAGAAAATAAAAATAAAGATAAAGAAGACAAAATTTACGTGGAAAACCCCTAAATAATATAGGGTAAAAACCACGGGAAACGGTAAAAGAATTTTACTATGAGAAAATAGGAATTACAATCTCTCTCGATCTACCAAGGAGAAAACAATGATAATTCTCTCTTGATAAAAAGGAGAAAACAATTCTCAAGAAACTCTCTAAATTCTCTAGTATTGAGAGAAAGCTAGAATGATTTGGGATGATTTTAAAGCTAAATGAGCTAGAATATTTATAGTTGAAGCTTAAGGACTAATCTTATAAATATCTTAAAATACAATGATTAAATTATAATATTACCATCGTAAAAAAATCAACATTTTCCAACTACTTTTCGTGCCAAATTTCCAGCTAATTTCGGTGCATTTATTGTGCACACTTTCCACCGAAATTTGCCATCAATTAGGCCAATTGAATGTTGACTTTTCAACACCATGCCATCTCACTTTGATTGTTTGGATAATCATGGCCACCTTGGGAGCCTAGCTTTAAAGTGAGGCTACCTGTTTCTTCATTCACACTGTCATCTTTGACCACAATAACCTTTTCTTTTACAATTTCCTTTACGTTTTCTTAGTTCCCGAATTCACTCAGAGCATGACGATGAACTATTGGGCAAATTCTCAAGAATCCTAGATCCAAGTGGAAAAAGCTAACTTCTCATGCTATCAGTAGACACTAGATTTATCGAGCTAGCAGTTGATTTCATATTTAAGATTTAGGAACTGTACACAAAGGGCTCAGAAGATGTAGCGCCAAAGGACGAAAGATGGACTGAAAGAAAGGGACAAGTCGGAAAGAAAGGGACAAGTTGGAAAGATTGGTGAGGGTGAGGCTGTGAGGGTGGAGGTGGAGGTTTATGATTCATGTTGGAGTCAACTAAGTTGCCTAACAATTGAATTTTGAGAACAACAATCAGTGTGAATGAAGACCTAAACTCAACCCAAACTCATGATTCGTCATTTTCTTCAACTCACAAGACACATTTTTTTTTTCAAATCCCAGAAAATTGAGATAATGATAGATTATGGATGTGTTAGATTCTTGGCATAAAAAAACTTCAAACACAAAATAGGTGAATTCCACTTTTTATTGAAACTGAACAAACCTTTGGCTTATATAAGCCTTACAAAAACAGAAAAACAAGGCTCAATGATTCTGCTATCCTAAAATCATGCAAAGTAGTTTTAGAGAAATCTACTATTTCATATCACTAAAAAAAAAAAAAAATAGGAACGTATTAACAACAGAAAATCATAAAAAAATCCTAACAAATCCTCTCTTAAATTGATTGCAGTAGCATTCAGTTTATTTCAGGTACTACACGAACACTAAGAAGCTTGCACAATTTTAAAAACACATCTAGCTTGAGTGTTTTGGTCATGATATCAACAATTTGTTCTTGTGTACCACAGTACTTCAACTCCACAATTCCTTCTTTAGTTAAGTCATGTAGGAAATGAAACCTGACATCGATGTGCTTGCTACGTCCATGTAAAACTGGATTCTTGGAAAGTTTAATAGTGGAACTATTGTCACAAAGAACAGTAACCTTGTGCCTTTGTGAATGACCAAGCTTTTCCATCACTCTTTTCATCCAAACCCCTTGATATGCACATGAGGTTGCTGCCACAAACTCTGCTTCAGTGGTGGACAAAGTGGCCACAGGTTGCTTTTTGAAAGACCATGACACTGCTCCTTTACTAAGTAGAAACATATAGCTAGAGGTGTTTTTTCTATCATCTACATCACCTGCGTAATCGCTGTCGATATATGCCTCGAGTTCTTCTTTACTTTTTCTCAGATAAAATACTTCCAAATCCACAGTACCTTTCAAGTACCTTAAAACCCTTTTTGCAGCTTGTAAATGCAACTCGGTTGGATTTGACATAAATCTGCTAAAAAGACATACAACATACATTATATCAGGCCTTGTTACTGTCATATACATTAGGCTCCCTACCAATTGCTTATACATAGTAGCATCCACCATAGTGTCATCCTTATCTTTCATTAATTTTATGCCAGGAACAACAGGATTCTTCACGGTGTTACTTTTCTACATATTGAATTTTTCCTGACTTCTCTTGCATGTTTCCTTTGGCAGATATAAATACCTTCAGAATTTCGCAGAACCTCCGCACCAAGAAAATACTTCATTCTTCTCAAGTCAGTCATATAAAATTCAAGTTTCATGAAACTTTTAAAAATAAGAAGCATGCTTTCATCATTACCAGTAAAAATCAGATCATGAACATATAAACTGATAATCAAAATTTTACCTTCATTACTTCTTTTGACAAACAAAGTATGGTCACAACTACTTTTCAAAGCCTTCATTGGCAAAATAATCTTCAATGCGACTGTACCATGCGCGAAGGGCTTGTTTGAGTCCATACAATGCCTTCTTCGATTTGTATACTTTATGCTCTTCACCTTTCTTGTCGTATCCTTGTGATTGCTCAACAAATACAACTTCACTTAGTTCTCCATGTAAGAAAATACTCTTGACGTCAAGTTGTTATATACTCCAACCATTTTGAGCCTTTGCAAACCGGAGGCCAAACTTTAATGAACTGACATCCATAAATCATTCTAGGTTTTCTTCACAAGTGCAGTGCCTCGTGTTTTACAGGGAGAAGAGCTAAATAAACTAACACAAGCTTCGTGTTTTACGTTCCAAAGCAGTAGCATAAATTTGGGAGATCCAACAGATTCAATGTTTAACTTCAGACGAGCCAGATGTGTCATGGGTTGAAGGACACCCGTTCCGAGCAGTTCGGTTTCGAGGAAGGGCAACAGGAGGCGTAACTATGTCATCTTAACACCGATTGTTCGACAGTGTTCCCTGCCTGGGTGTAGCGATATCATATGGAACATGAGTAAATGGCGGCCAAAAAGAAAAGCTAGCAAAAGATGGGCAGAACAAAAGGTTTCAGCTAATGCTAATGAAAGTTCCAGATTCGTCCATCAATGATTTGGTGAAGAAGGTAGTTAGGTCTATTTAATATATAAAATTGGTAGGGTTTTTGTATACATTTTATGTACTAAAAAGTATAGAATTAATCAATAAATACACATTTATAGTTTTTTTTTGGGGTGAAAACTTGCTTTTTATATACTGTAATATGGAAATCCAAGAGTGTAAATACATATTATCTAGAAGATGACAAGGGGTGCTTGGAAATGAAATCGAGTTACATCTATGGTTTGCCCCATCTTCCAGTATTTATATGTAGGCTTTGAACTCGAATAATGGGGACGATGAAGATGTTGGGAAATAAACCGAGTAACGAGTAATTTTCCTATAACCAGATTAGTGAGAATGCGAAATAAAAGCGGAAAAATAATACCCGAAATTGATAACGGAGTTCATCCAATTTGCTTACGTCTCCGGACTGCTGCAGATCTTTTACTAAGAGAGAAAATTTACAGGTGTTTACAAAACACTCACTACTCACAAGAAAACTCTCTAGTATTGGGAGAAAGAAATGATTTGGGATGATTTTGATGCTAAATGGGCTAGGGTATTTATAGTTGAAGCTTAAGGACTAATCTTGTAAATACCCTAAAATGCAAAGGAGTAAAAATGCACTTTCCCCATTTTTTTTAAGCAGTCGGCTGCCACTTTATTAATTTAGCAACTCATGTGTTGCATGTGTTGCCATCCAACTTTGACTTCCAACAATCTCCCACTTGTAGACTGATTTTAATCTGTCTTCACACCTCGATCAATGCAGCAGCTTTTCTTGTCTTGTTATTCTAGCATGCCAACTGAAGCTGAACACAACTTCAATTTGTCCGTGTTCACCGTCTTTTGTCAACGTGTCTGTTGGATTTTGAGCTCCACTAATCTTTTCAAATTTCAAAATCCCATCTTCCAGAAGAGAACGAATAAAATGATATCGCAATTGTATGTGCTTCATTCTGGAATGAAAACACGGATTCTTCGCTAGATGGATAACACTTTGACTGTCGCAATACAAAACATTATTTTCTTGTTTCTTGCCTAACTCTTCTAAGAAATTTTAGAGCCAAACCATCTCCTTGCTGGCTTCCGTAACATCGACATATTCTGCTTCAGTTGTGGAGAGAGCAACTATCTTCTGTAGTTGAGAAACCCAACTCACTGCAGTTCCTCCTAGAGTATAAACATACCTTGTAGTGCTCCTTCCGATGTCAACATTTCCGGCTAAATCAGCATTTACATAGCCTGTCAGTATCATATCTCAACCTTTGAAACAAAGTGCTTTGTTTGTGGTACCCCGCAGATATCTGAGGATCCATTTGACTGCTTCCCAGTGTACCTTGCCTGGATTATTCATGTATCTGCTAACAGCTCCCACTGCTTGAGCAATATCTGGTCTAGTACAAACCATGGCATACATCAGACTTCCAATTGTTGAGGCATACGACACCTTCACCATGTGTGCACGTTCTTCCTCCGTCTTTGGTGACTGTTCTTTGGAGAGTCTGAAATGAAACTTACTGGTTTAGCATCTTGCATGTTGAACCTGGAGAGTACTTTGTTGATGTACTCAGACTGTGATAATATCAAAGTCCCCGACTTTGTGTCTCTCTTGATCCTCATCCCAAGAATCTGCTTTGCAGCACCCAGATCCTTCATAGCAAATTGCTTCGATAATTTTTGCTTCAAGTTTTATAATCTCTTGTATGTCTGAGCCTGCAACGAGCATGCCATCAACGTACAACAATAAAATAATGAATCTATTATCGAACCTCTTGATGTAGGAACAATGATCTGCTTGGCATCTGGTAAAACCATTGCTACCCATGAAGCTATCGAACTTCTTGTACCACTGTCTAGGAGCTATTTTAAACCATACAAGCTCTTCTTCAACCTGCATACCAGGTTATTCTTGCCTACCTCTATGAAGCCTTCTGCCTGCCTCTATGAAGCCTTCTGACTGCCTCATATAGATTTCTTCCTCCAAATCACCATAAAGGAAAGCTGTCTTCACATCTAACTGCTCAAGATGTAAATTCTCTGCAGCTACAATTTTCAACACCAGTCTGATTGTAGACAGTTTCACGACTGGAGAGAAAATTTCATTGTAGTGAATACCTTCTTTTTGCTGAAAGCCTTTAACAACCAATCTTGCTTTGTAGCGTTTGCTCCCATCGTGCTCTTCTTTGATCTTGTAAATCCACTTGTTATGGAGTACTTTCTTGCCTGGTGGTAATTCAGCTAATTCTCACGTCTGATTTGACATAAGCGAGTCCATCTCATCTTTCATGGAAGACTCCCACTTGACTGAATCCTCCACCTGCATTGCTTCATCATAGCACTCTGGTTCACCATTGTCAGTCAGCAACAAGTAGTGCAAAGAATGAGAATACCGTTGGGTTGGTTTAGGAATTCTGGAGGAGTGTCTTAGTTCTGGTGTGCCTGGTTCTTCTTGAATTGCTTCAGGATTGATCTGAACATTATTTCCATAAATCTCCTCAAACTCAGCAAATTCCTTTGTTTCAGCTTTGGTATTGGAGATACTTGATTCTATGGTTGCTCTATCTTTGTACATCACATTGTCATTGAAAATGACATATCTGCTTCTGATGATCTTTTGATTTTTATAGTCCCAAAATCGGTAACCAAAATCATCACCACCATAACCAACAAAGAAACATTTGTTGGACTTGGCATCAAGTTTACTTCTTTCAGCAGAATCTATGTGTACATAAAAAATACAACCAAACACTCTTAAGTGTGAAAAGTTTAATTATTTCTTGCTCCAAACTTCCTCTGGTATTCTGCCATCCAAAGAAACGAAGGGCCCATGGTTGATCAGGTAAGCTGCAGTGTTGATAGCTTCAGCCCATAGAAATTTGGGTAATCGGGCATGTATCCTCATGCTTCTGACACGTTCATTCAGAGTTCTGTTCATACGCTCTGCTACGCCATTCTGCTACGGTGTCATGGGAACTATTGTATCCATCTTGATCCCATTGTTTGATCAAAAATCTCTGAATCTACGATTTCTGTACTATCCTCCATTGTCAGACCTCAACCGCTTGACTTTCAGACCAGTCTCATTTTCCACCATGGCCTTCTATTTTCTGAAGGTATCAAAGACTTCTGATTTCTTCTTCAGAAAATAAACCCACACATTCCTTGTAAAATCATTGATGAAGGTGACATAATATAATGAGCCTACAAGAGATAGAACTGGAGATGGTCCCCATACATCAGTATGAACCAACTCTAACTTTTCAGCCTTGGGTGTCTTGTCAATCTTTGCAAAACTGACTTTCTTTTGTTTGCCAAAGATGCAATACTCACATAGTCTGACATCTACATTCTTTAGATCCGACTGTTTCCCTTTTGACAAAAGTGTCTTCATCCCTTTCTCGCTCATATGACAAGCCTTTGGTGCCATAGGTTTGATTTTCCATCAACATCTACTGCAGCAATGATATTCTCTAAATTTGAGGTTACATAGAGAGTACCAGTTTTCTTACCACGAGTAATGACGAGTGCTCCTTTGGTAATCTTCCATTCACAGCCTGAAAAAGTTGTGCTATACCCTTCTCCATCAAGCTGTCCTACAGAAATCAAATTTCTTTTGAGATCAGGAATATGTCTTACTTCCTTCAGCGTCCAGGTGGTCTGGTTTGGCAACTTTAATCGAATTTCTCCTTTTCCGACGATCTTCAAGGTTTTATCATCAGCTAGATGAACCATCCCAAAATCACCACTGACATAGTTCTCCATGATTTCTTGGCATGGAGTGGAGTGGAAAGATGCCTTTGAATCCAAGATCCATGATTCAATCGGACTGTTGACGCTTAGAATCATGGTATCACATGTCTTCTCTGTCATATTTGTAGAATCCTGTGTACCGGTATATTTCTTCAGTGCTCGACAATCTCTTTTAAATGACCCTTCTTGCCACAATTATAACAGGTAAAATATTTCTTTTATGTTCTTGATTTTCCTATTCTAGATTTGGATCTGCCATGATTTGAATTTCTTTATGAAGTTCTCCCTCTGGATTCCGTGTGCAAGGCTGAGGAGGTTGATGCTTCACCGATTCTCTCCGTCGAATTTCTTCGCTCAGTACCATATCCTGAACATCGTCTAATTTCAATTTACTATTTCCCGACGAGCTGCTAACTGCTGTAACAGTAGCATTCCAACTGTCTGGTAGAGATGATAAGAGAATTAAAGCTCTCATTCATCATCGAATTCAATTTCCACAGAACTCAACTGGGTTGTGATTGTGTTGAGTTCATTTAGGTGTTAAGCCATTGATGCCCCTTCCGCCATCCGCAAATTGAATAATCGTCTCATCAAATGAACTTTATTTATGGCCGATGGCTTCTCACACATACTGGAGAGAGTTGCCATAAGACCAGCAGTGGTCTTTTCCTTTTCTATGTTGAAAGCAACATTGCGGGATAACGTCAGTCAGATAACTCCGAGGGCTTGTCTGTCGAGAAGAGCCAGTCTTCATTCTTCATGCCCTCTGGTTGCTTTCCTGAGAGGGATTGATATATACTTTTCTGGTACAAAAAATCTTCAATCTGCATCTTCCAAAAGCCAAAGTCCGTACCATCGAACTTTTCAATTTTCACATTCCCTTCGTCTGCATCCATCGCTTCCACTCGAATCTGGCTTTGTTTGGATCGTTTCTGACAATTCTTGCGAACCACCGTGTATTAGAACACCTCCGTCGACAAATTCGTATCGATGACAAAATTTTTACTATTCACGAAATTTACTATTCATGTGAATAGTAATGAAAAGTAACCTCGCAAAAAATTGACAAAATTCACAACCAAAAGCTCTGATTACCAGTTGTTGGAAATAAACCGAGCAACGAGTAATTTCCCTATAACCAGATTAGTGAGAATGCAAAATAAAAGAGGAAAAATAATACCCGAAATTGATAACGGAGTTCAGCCAATTTTCTTATGTCTCCGGATTACTGCAGATCTTTTACTAAGAGAGAACATTTACAGGTGTTTACAAAACACTCACTACTCACAAGAAAACTCTCTAGTATTGGGAGAAAGAAATGATTTGGGATGATTTTGATGCTAAATGAGTTAGAGTATTTATAATTGAAGCTTAAGGACTAATCTTATAAATACCCTAAAATGCAAAGGACTAAAAATGCACTTTCCCCATGTTTTTTAGCAGCCGGCTGCCACTTTATTAATTTAGCAGCCCATGTGTTGCATGTATTGCCATCCAACTTTGACTTCCAACAAAAGAAACTGATTTATTCGAATTCAACTATGGCTTCAAAGTAAATCTTCAAATCCTAGATATAACGAGACTCTAATTACCAATATTGATATGGGTAAGACAAAAAATAACATAAATCAAAAGAAATAAGACTAAACAAATTAAAACGATAGGAAAAGAAGATTGAAATTAAAGATTATAAAACAATGATAAGTTGTGACTGTATTTATACCGAAATTACAAAAAAAATTTAATCATAAACCTAAAATGTGCACAAACAAACTTACCTGAGTGATTAAAAGAATCATCATTGTTCTTATAATAAATAATGATAATTGTAACAGAGTAAACCAAATCACATTACAAAGTTATTCTCTATCCATTAAAGGGCTCACTCCGCCGTTGTTGTCTGGGCGGTGGTGGCTGCCTCCACCACCGTCCTTGCTATTTTTTCGCTCTATTTCGATTGCTTCTCTCAAGTTCTCTAAAGGCCAACACCGTGTACGTTGAATTTATGTTCGTTGAACAAAGGTTTGGTCAGCTTGCCTTGGTGTTTTTGGGGTTTTTCTTTTTGATTTTGTTTCAAAATCGTGAGTCTCTGTGTGGGTTTTTAGTCTGCTTCTGGAGTCAGCTTGTGTTTAGTTAAAACTGCATGTAAGCTGTTTGTGTAAAAGCCACAGTGAACCAGTCTATTGCTCGTTTGGAAAATATAGTTTGAGGGAGAGTGTTTTAGGTATTCCGTTGGAATCTGTTTCTTAGTTTATGGATATTCTATCGAGTTCTTTCTTTGGAAATGCTTATGGCAGTTAGTGGGTTACTTTGGTGTAGTTCTGAGTGTGTTTTTTTTCCAAAGAAGAGGAGTCGTGTAGACTCAAGGTTTCGATCCGTATATGATATTGGTTCTGAATGATGTGTTTCTCTAGAATTTTTGTGCCTAGTGAGTGATTGTCAGGGGTTGTTGAGGTTAATGGTTTTGGTCCTCAGGTTTTTGTCGTGGTATTTAGAGGAGCTAGAGTGGTTAGTGCAAGGATTGTATTTAGGTCATTTTCATTGTTAGTCTGATTTGTTGTGGCTCAAGTTTTATTAGTTTTTTAGTTGTTCTCTGGTGGAGTATTTCATTTCTACGTTTTCTGTTTGGTTGGTGTGGTAGTTCAGTGGCCTGTGCTTTGGTGGGTGGTGTCGCTCCGTTGCTTAGGTGATCTGCCGTTTTGATTGTGTGTTGTTGCTGCAGTTTTTGTGTGTGTTTGTTTTGGATTGTTTTAAGCTCTTGGGTGTTGCTTTAGATTCTGTTCTAAGTCCGCTCCTGTGTTGGTTTTTGCATTGTGTTTTCTTTGTTGGCTCTCCGGCCGGTGGTGGAGCGGTGAATGCAATAGTGGTCGGTGATAAGATGTTTCATAGGATACATGAGGGTTCTGATGCAGATGATGGTCTCGAGGTAAACTGTTTTGAAGAAAGTTTCATTGAAGCACTAAATAAAAGAAAGTGAAGTGGTGCCCTGTAAAGTTGTTATACGCATGCGATTCCTGTTGTGGAAATGAGGAGATTGTCGGTAATATTTTATTTGTCGTGCCTATAGTTTCATATGACGTGTCCATTAGTTGAAGTTTCAGCTCTTTTAGGCAGAGTGGTGGGTATCAGGTTGAAGCATCTTAGGTTAAGCATTGTGTAAATTCCTTCTTTTTTGAAGGAGTTATTTATTCTATCGTGGGCAAATTAGAGACTGGTGGTTGCGATATTTCTTCTCTTATGAATGGTTGTCAGGCCATTTGTTGAATTGTTTCCCTAATACATAGTAGAAGTAGAGTACAAAGGGTAGATGGGAAAGGTTTTTGGGAGTTGTTTCCTTTGGAGTTTCAGAAAATGTGTTTCCAGTTCTTTGTGCTGCATTCGTTCTTGTACGGGTGCTGTTGCTATTTCGGGGTCTGGGTGTTATTCCTTTGGCTGATTACTGATTCCAGTAGTGAAAGATGTTGGGTGTAAACTGAAAGCAACCGTTCGTGGTGCCTACTCCTATACTACGCTGCTATGTTTTAGTTGAATTGGTTTACTGGGTGGCCTGGTGAAGTTCTTGTTATTAGTGCATTGTATTTGGTTCAAGCTATGGATGCTGTTGATGTTTCGTTAGAGGTGTTGGTCCATTTCATAGGTTCTGCCTTTTGTGTTCCCTATTTCTTGTGTTGGTTTGTCTAGGTTGGCTTATTTTCAAACTGTCGAGGGATTGTTGTAAGGATGGGGATGGATTGTGTGATGTATGTTTCTGTGTTTGTTGATCTTGCCACCTCAAGGTACACTCTTTTTCCTCCATTTAGGATTAGGGAGGTTTTTTAATGAGGTCCTTGAGGTGGTTTACTTTGTATTCTTTTTTAATATAAAGTACCATCTTTCAAAAAATAAAAAAATAAAAAAAAATAATTGTAACAGAGTGATTGAACGTTCATTGTCAAATGGTTAAGAGTTCATTGTCAAATGGTTAAGAGTATTTAGAACAAATGCTACTTTGTAGAGCTTTGACGACATATTGACAAAAGTTTTTTTTTAATGCTGGTGCTTTGTTTGTTTGTTTTTCGTTTAGTTTGTGTGATAAAAGAAAAAGTAAGCGTTCTCGTTAGAGCCCAGAAGGTACTTAGCTTTCTATCTTAGTACTATTGTTATGCTATTTAATTTCTGTAGAGGTTTTTCTATTTTCAATTTTACAACTGATTCTCTGTTTATTATATGATTTTATCTTTTAATTTCTGGATAAAGTTCTTTTGTTACATACGAAATTGTTGTGTTGTATCGGTCAGTTGATTGCTTTATAAAAAATATGATGTAGTTTGCTTTCATTTTTCCTGTCAATTTCATGAATTGTGGTGGAGGGAGTTTAATGTCGTTACTTTTTATACCAATTTCAACGTCTGAAATTTTCATCAGTATTTCTTTCTTTCTTTTCTTGTGTTTTTATTTCTGCTACAAATAATCTTATTTTCCATCTCCGGTGACTCAAAAGGGGAATTAACTCGAAGTGATTTCATCATGAAGGGCGGGTCTCAAAAAGTAAACATGGTTCCTCAAAAGTTCTCATTTTTATTGGAGTTGTCGGCTTCAAGTGATCTAATAATCTTTAAAAGTGCTATCGAAGAAGGTTGTCATAACATCGATGAGCCAAGCTTATGGTACGGAAGGAGAATTGGTTCGAGTAAGATGGGGTTTGAAGAAAGAACACCCCTTTTGATTGCTTCTCTCTTCGGGAGAAAGGACGTGGTGAATTATATTGTTAAGAACGGTCGTGTCGATGTTAACTAGACTCATGGTTCTGATGGTGTCACTGCTCTTCACTGTGCTGTTGCTGGTGGATCATTTTGTTGGACTGAGGTTGTAAGAATCTTGCTTGATGCGGGTGCAGATACCAACTTGCTTGATGCGGGTGCAGATACCAATTCTCTTGATGCTAATGGAAATCGACTTGCTGATTTGATTGCTCTGACTCGTAATTCAGCTTTAGGATTGAAGAAGAAGATGTTGGAGTCTTTGTTGAAAAGAAGCGGATGTGATGGTAAAATAGAAGGTTTGCCTGAGGAAATAGAGGGCTGTAATTCAATGACCCAGGTTTTGAAAGATGGAACGAGAAGAAAGAGAATGCTATTGATATTACTCTTCCGGACATTAAGAGTGAGATATATGGCACGGATGAGTTTAGGATGTATAATTTCAAGGTCACGCCTTGCTTGAGGGCTTACTCTCATGATTGGACCGAGTGCCCTTTTGTTCATCCCGGGGAAAGTGCGAGGAGACGTGATCCTAGGAAATACCTATACAGCTGCATTCCTTGCCCTGAATTTCGTAAGGGTTCCTTCGAGTATGCACATGGTATTTTTTAGTGCTGGCTTCATCCTGCCCAATATCGAACTCGTTTATGCAAGGATGAGACTAATTGCAACAGAAGGGTTTGTTCTTTGCTCACAAGCCTGAAGAGCTTTCGCCCCATACATGCTTCAACAGGTTCAGCAATGCCTTCCCCAATATCTTATTCAGCCACCGGTTCCTCTTTAGACATGGGTTCAATGAGCCCCCATGGTCTTGACTCCCCATCTGTTTTTTACCTTCAGCATCAACACCGCCCTTGACCCCTACAGGTACTGGCACTACATCTTCACCTAACCGGTCTAACAGCATACCATCACTGCAGCTTCAAGGACAGGTAGTAGGATGAAAAATGCTCGACGTGTTCGGAACATGGAATTTGACATGGAACAACTCGAACTGGAAAGTTGTCGCCGCCGCCAAACTCAACAGCTAATTGATGAGATGGCCGGAAATTCCTCCACCACTAATTGGAACAATCCCTTGTCCATTATTTCAACCTCTGGTGAATCTAATAGATTTGGAAGAATCCCACTCGATACTTCAACTCATCAGGCTCAGTCTCTCACTGGAGCTAGCTACATGACCAACCTAACATCCTCTCCCATAAGGGCATCTCAATCCTTCGGGGTCGACCCATCTAGGCCGCTTGTAGGTACAATTTTAAGTCCAACTGCCTTTGCAAACCGGTGGTCTAGCTTTATGGAACTTACTTCGTTAAATAATCATTCGGGGTTTTCTTCGCCAACTGTTGTTCCTTGTAACTTCTCAGATTGGGGTTCACCTAATGGAAAATTAGATTGGGTTATACATGAAGAGGAGGTAAATAACGCAACACAAGCTTCGTGTTATGCGTTCCAAATCAATTTGGGAGATCCAACACGGTCAATGTCATCAACTTCAGATGAGCCAGATGTGTCCTGGGTCCAGTCTTTGGTGAAGGACACCACTTCCGAGCAGTTCAGTTTCGAGGACGAGCAACACGAGCAGCAGTTCAGTCTTTGGTGAAAAAGATAGGTCAATTTCAAGTGTATATACCTTTTTTTCATTGGTGGGGTGGTTGTATACATTTTATGTACTAAAATGTTACTGAAATTATATTAAATATGTGTATATGATTTTTTTTATGTGAAAACTTGGTTATTTTTTACATATTGTAATATGGAAATCCAAATTGTTACTAAATAAATTAAAAAAGAAAGAAAGAATTCTTAATTTCTATATCTTCATCTATGATGAACCTAGGATTATTTTGCACTATATATGTGGAAAATATACACCTCACCTTCAAATAGCTAACATATTAGGACACCTATAAACATTCAATAAATTTAACTATTCAAAATAAGTATTTAAAACTTTTACCTTAAAAACCTAATTTTGTCTCGTTGGTGTACATCTCATCTCATCTCTTTTCTTTTTCATCTTTGTTAATTGGTGGCGACACTAATTTTAATATTGGTTGTCGACCAATTTTAATATTGGTTGTCGACCGTCGATATTCTTTATTGTCTTTTTTTAATATTGTATCTTTTTTCTTTTGATTTTTTATTTTCAATAAGTCTGACTCTGTTGTACGTTTTTATTTACCTTTATGTCACATTTTATTATGTTTTTTTTACATGTTTTTCGGGTTTTTTGGCCTTTTTTATTTATCTTTTTTCTAAGGGTTGATTTGACATCGCCACGACTGATCAAGATGACGCTTATCTAATATCTTGTTGATCTTTTTTGCTTTGGACCATCATATTAGATTTGAATACATGTTTTACGTTCGTGGATAACTTTTCACGTCGCTCGAGTTTGATTTACGATTTTTCGGTGGTCTTTCAATAGCTTGATCCCCTTTTGTGGTTTGTTTATCGATGTGATAATATCTGTTTGTATTTATATTTGTTCGAGTTTCTTGGTTAGATTTAGGTGGTGTTTGTTTTTGTAGAAGTAAAAGGTCTGCAGTCTACGGACCACATCTGCAGGCATCTGCAGCAGAAGAGGTGGACCAAAAGTCTATAGTCTGCAAGAAGAAGACTGTTTGTTTTTTAACGTCTGCAGAATGCTAAAATAAACTGAAATACAAATGAACTGATTTTTTAAACTTAAAAGTGTTTTGCAATACTGAAATTTAAATAATTTTAGTTTTATAATACTGAAATTTAAATAATCCATACAACTACAATAATAAATTTTTTAAAATAAATCAATCCATATTTTAAAATAAATCAATCCATATTTTAAAATAAATCAATCCATATTTTAAAATAAAATTTTTCATATTTTTAAAATAAATCAATCCATATTTTAAAATAAATCAATTCATATTTTAAAATAAATTTTTTCATATTTTAAAATAAATAAATCCATATTTTAAAATAAAATTTTCCATATTTTAAAATAAATCAATCCATATTTTAAAATAAATTTTTCCATATTTTAAAATAAATCAATCCATATTTTAAAATAAATTAATCAATTTTTTAAAATAAATCAATCCATATTTTAAAATAAATTTTTTCATATTTTAAAATAAATCAATTCATATTTTAAAATAAATCAATCCATATTTTAAAATAAATCAATTCATATTTTAAAATAAATTTAAATAATTTTAATTTCTTTGAAGACGTTTGAAGACGTTTGAAGAGATAAAACTATGTCTGCACCAAGAAGACCTCGTGCAGACATTAGAAAAGCTTCTGTCTACTAAAAAACAAACGGTCTACGAAGCTCAATGTCTGCGCGTGGTCTGCGTGGTGCAGACATAAGAGCTTTGCAGACCTTACACAGTAAAAACAAACACCACCTTAATCTTTCCTTATATGGTCATTATATGATATTAAGTTACTAATTTTAATTCAATGATTATAGGAAATTTTCTTAATTATGTGCTTAATTTATAATTGTGATCATAAATCTTTATTGTAATTTGAGTTTTTTCCATTTTAAATAAAATTAGATGATTTTATAAAATATAAATATGACATATATCAAAATTGTCCTCATATTCTAATCAAGTCGAAATTACTTTAGAAATTAAGAGGTCAGTTTACTCCAAAAACGTGCTCAACTCTTTCTTTAAAATAATCACTTTTATATAATGATAATTAATCCTTCAAGATTTTAAGTCAGTTTTCTAATTTAATAACAACTTTTATTTATTAATATTTAGAAAAGTAGGATTATAGTTTTACTTGAGATAAATTGTTCTTTTAAAATTTTGTATATTAAATTCGTTCCTTTAATTATACCCAAAACTCAAGTAAGTGAAGGAATAATTTTTTAGAAGTTTTACTGTCTAAGTGAAGTAATTTTGTGGTCTTAGATTCTATGCTAAAATTGATTGATTAAGGTTTACATGTGACTATGCTTTGTATATCGAATACCCAAGTGCAATATTTAATATCGATTTGTGAATTGATCTAAGCAACAACAATGTTGTAGATCTAGAAACGTTTCGGCTAGAAAAACTACTGACTCAGATTATGTTGTTTCAATAATAACTGGTTTCTATCTTAGTTTCCTCTTAGCAAACAATTTTGCTAAGTGTGTTCTTCCCACGTTAACCATAACAACATCCAGACCAACGTCAACTTTTTGGTTTTGAAAATTGTTTTAATTTGAAAATAAGCCCAGAAAAAAGAGAAAGATATCCGAAGCGATTTAAGTGCCTTACAAGTCTCACGTTTGGAATTGAGCCATCACTTTAGCTTTCGACTTAAAAGAAAATTAGCTAAGCATGCCAAAAGTCATACTTAACATATTTGAATAAAACTTAAAATAAAAAAGAAAAAACTTGAAAAGAAAAGAAAAGAGAAAACTTTATAAAACTAGAGAGAAGAAGAAGAGTAAATTCTCAATTGTTGAGAGATATGTTTTTACGCTTATCCTAAGAGGATATTTATAGCCTTCAAAATCCTAAAAAAGGTAAAAATAATTCCTAAAATAAAGAAATAAATCCTAATGAAAATACTTAAACTATTTAAACTAAAATACCTAAAACAAATATAATATAAAATATAATATTTAAAATAATATCCTAAAACATATGTTTAATTCAAATCCGAATTGTAGAAACGTGCGATTGATCCATTCGTTCTTCTAGAAGCGCTGACTGTACCTTCTAGAAGGTGTTGATGTCATCACCACGTCAGATGCGTCATGCACAAAGTCTTGCCCACTAATCTAGCTTTGATTCCAAAAATTAAAAAATAATGCATAATTATGTCATTTTAGTGTAATTTCCAGAATCTAGTATCATGCACAGAAAATGAATCAAAACGAACAAATAAGCCACAAAAAACTAATAATTAAGGAGCAATTTAAAAGCAAAATATTAACCAAATAAAACACTTATCAAATTCCCCCTCACTTATTCAATGCTTGTCCTCAAGCATTCATTAATTAATACATCAAAACCATAAGTTGCCATCTTCAATCCCATGTTATTCCTCAAACTTCCAATCGAACTAAATCCATGACAATTGCCAAATTTAATGTACAATCAAGCTATGACACAACTAAGAAAATTTAAAGCAAGCAAGATATCCCAATTAATTACCAACTTTAATGAAACATGACTCAATACTTCACATAGACTCAAAGTGTTTGGGGTAAATAAAAACGCTCAAACCGGAACTAACCAAAATATTACCATAGGCTTGTAATCCAATCAAGTCTCCACTACTAGATGTGAACATAATGTAATAATCAAGAGGTCTTTAAACAAGGTGTAACATGGCTTAGGTTAGGGTAGGGAAAAGGCCATGATAATCTGTTTAAGTACCAAGACAAGAGATTAAAACAATTAGGAACAATCCACGAACTAACATGAAGCACAATGAAAGATCAAACAAGGAAAAAGATTAGATAAAAGGAAATTGAAATGGTCAATTTTTCCTTCTTCTTCTTTTCATTTGAACAAAATGTCTCTCTTTTTTTACTGTTCTAAACAGTGAACATTTTTTCGATTTTTTTTCATTTTAATTTCCTTTTTTGTGTGGAACAAGAGTGATACAAGATCTCAAGTCTCAGCAAGGGTATGAAAAGAGATGAAAAATAAAAAGAAGGCTTCGGGTTTAATTATGAGGTGTAAGACAAAGAAAGGGAAATATACTCAAATGTGGTTCACTAGTGGATATAATGGGTAGGCTTTTTGGGAAAAGTATGTTATCCTAGGTGCCCCTATCACATTAAAAATTACGTTCAACATGTAGTCTCGATATGTATTATGATTACAGTTTTTTTTACTGTTCTAAACAGTGAACATTTTTTCGATTTTTTTTCATTTTAATTTCCTTTTTTGTGTGGAACAAGAGTGATACAAGATCTCAAGTCTCAGCAAGGGTATGAAAAGAGATGAAAAATAAAAAGAAAGGCTTCGGGTTTAATTATGAGGTGTAAGACAAAGAAAGGGAAATATACTCAAATGTGGTTCACTAGTGGATATATAAATGGGTAGGCTTTTTGGGAAAAGTATGTTTATCCTAGGTGCCCCTATCACATTAAAATATTACGTTCAACATGTAGTCTCGATATGTATTATGATTACAAGTTCTAGAATATCCTAATTAGTCCGACACACTTAAATCAAACAATGAGTAAGAAAGAAAATGTATGCTCGTTTAGGCTCGAATCTTACAAGAAAAGTTTATATGTACTAAGTCAAGTTCATCTCCATAAACAATCATGAAATAACTATGCTCAACAAAAAAAAATTCACCAGCTATACCAATCACCATCATTCAAATTAAATTCGATCAAAACATGGTCACAATACAAAAGGAAGCAATAATATAAAGTGAAGTTCAAGAATAACAACCAACGATCCCAACACATCAATATCAGAATAACTCAATTTCAAACAATCAAACAAGCCAAGGAAAAAATTTGACATGCTTATCCTTCCCCCTTACATAATCCGTTCTGTCCCAAAACATATATCAAATTTAAAAACAAAGAGATGGAAAAGGAATACTCCCCGATATAGTGGCGACCGCGGCCACAACCATGTCGAGACGAGCCCGGGCGAATGTAAGAAAGATCCTCAGCAAGGTTGGCTTTAATAGTGTCAAGGCGACCAGACACACCTTGCATATTGGCTCTCGTATCCAGTTAAGAGCTGGCTTTCGGAGGTGGTTCAATCCTCCTCATGTAAAAGAACCCATTACGAGGTATAATGGTGCCACGAGGTACAATGTGAGGGGAAGCATGAGTGCATGCGAGAAGTCACATCGAGTCCAAACACATAGCATCAAGTGGATCCATAGAAAAAACATAAGTAACATTCACATTGTCAAAGGTTAATGGAAATAAACGAGATGCTAAATGTGTAATATAAGGTCCAAGGATCAAGTCAATTAGTTCATACAACTTGCGCGAAGACTCGAGCGAACCAATATCCTAAATTTACCTTCGTGTTGGTTTGCATAAGAAAAACAATTCAACCTTACTTAAACAAAATGTAGTATCATTACGACTGGAATAGTTGTAAGCAAGGAACCACTATATGTAACGAAGAGCGGGGTCATGAATATGCCACACCTTTGTAATGTGTGCATTGAACTGAATGCCTACCAATCCTGTAAGTGCTTCATAAGCCATATCAGTATCAAAGTCTTGCAGAATCTCATGTAAAGATGTCAGATAACCATGGTCCGTGACATCAGTCACGAACCCCATAGAGAAGTTAAAATCATTTAATGACATCCTAAAGTATTTCTCTAATAACCGAAAAACAATAACATCAAGTGTATTGATAGAAACGACACGACGCTGTAGAAAAATGAAAGTGCTATAGAACTCAAAGACTAACTCGTAATAAGTATCACATCTAATATTTGAAAAGAGAGTCCAACCAATTGCATCAAAATAGTGCATCACAACATCATGTACATGTAAAGTGTCCAAGATGAAATATACTTACAAACGTGAAACCTACGGTGACAAATGCTATAAAAAATCCTAGCCTCGTCGCCATTAAAATCGAGGTAACCTTGAAATATCTCCTCGGGTGGTATAGAATAGGTTCGGCATCTTCGATTCATTTTATTGAAAGGATCAAATGTTTCATCTATAGGCCCTTCGAATTCATCCGAGCATCTGTCAAAGGACGTAGGTTGGGGTTGTCCGGGTGAGCGGTGAGACGAGGAAGGCTCGGGTTCATGTGAGGATGTAGAGCTTGGTTATGGTGGTACACCACCTGGGAAATTGAATCAATTCCTAAAATCTTCGGAATAGTAAAAAATAGGATGCCACATTAGTAATGGTTCAATATCGAGAGGTTCAGAATTTACCTCGGGTTGTTCATGTGTTGCAAACGGAAGGGACGCAACATCCGACAATGAACGTGAAGTGAAACCCGACGGCATAGAGTATAACATCAGGGTGGCCGGTGATGAAGTTATGGACGGTCGTGTATTACTCGGAAATACAACGTGATGGCGGAAAAAAAGTGGAACGTCCGACGAACAGAGGAGCGGTGGCGGTTTCATATGTGGACGCTGGGATTCTCGATGGAGAGCTTTGCGATTGACGTCCACCACGATAATGAGGAGTTGGAGTGGGAAGCGAGTCAGAATCGCTTGGAACGTCGATGATAGTTGGAGCGGCGTGGTGGCAGCGTCCTCTAAGGTTGAGCGGCGGTAAAACCCCATGATTTTCTTGTTGTGTGTTCACATCATTATGAAAAAAGGAGAGACGGTGGAGCAACGAGAATCATTGCTATGGAGGTGGCATCCGGCGTTGTAGCCGAAAGCGTGGACACTTGAGAATAAATCAGTAAACCAATTTTTTGCAAAGTAGAGGGAGATGGAGAATGTGTTGTGCAGATGGGGAAAGAATGAAGAAGGCAAAAGTTTTGTTTAATATGGGCTAGGTGACATGTAAAAATAAAAGGGAGAGTTTGACTTTAAGTCAAACTAAAAAGGTAGAATGGAAATAAATGGATATGTTGGGATTGGTTAAAATTATAGAAATATGTAGATAGTGATAGATAATGTGGGCGCCACTGAAAATTGAAAAAATTAAACCCCTAAAATTGGAAATTTCGGTAGAAGAGGAAAAAATTTAACTTGGGGAATGCTATCATACGCCACATGGGGTTGGGCTATGCTAACGTGCACCTGCTTCTTGTCTACAGACATGAGACACTAGTCATTCATTATATATTTGATCGAAATTTGAATCTGTAAAGAAAATAAAATAAGCATAAAAAATGAAAATTAAATTAAATAAAATAAAACATACGAAAAATAAAATGAGTGGGTTGCCTCCCATGAGTGCTTTTGTTTAACGTCGTTAGCTCGATGACCTGATTTTTTTTCATATTACGGGTTCCTCTTAATTGATTTCTTCGATTAGACCAACCAGAGCATTTTTATAATACGACTTAAACCTTTGACCATTAACTTTAAATCGAACTCCAGAGTTATTTTCAACTTCAATAGCACCGTGAGGAAATACTTGAGTCTGTAAATGGTCCAAGCCACTTTGATTTGAGTTTTCCTGGAAAAAAATAAATTTGGAGTTAAATAACATAACCTTTTGATCGACAGAAAATGTTTTAAAAGAAATTCGATTATCATGAAATTCTTTTGTTTTTCTTTAAATATTCGAGCACCGTCATAGGAAATTTTTTCGAATTTCCTCAAGTTCTTGAATATGTAATTTACGTGCTTCACCAACAGCATCCATGTCCATATTACACTGTTTAACGACCCAATAAGCCCGATGTTCTAACTCAACCAGTAAATGGGATGGTTTACCAAAAACAAGCCGGTATGGTGACATCCCAATAGGACCTTTATAAGCAGCTCGATATGCCCAAAGTGCATTAGTTAATTTTAAACTTCAATCCTTTCGGTCCAATATAACAATTTTTTCAAGAATTGTTTTAATTTCCCGATTTGATACTTCTGCATGTCCATGTGTTTGTAGATGCTAAGCGGTAACAATTCTTTGAGTTACTCCAAATTTCTCATTTTTTAAAAAAAATTAACTGTAGTTTTAACATCATTATTCTGAGTGGCCTTAGCTTCCACCCATTTAGAAACATAATCTACAGCTAAAATAAAATAAGTATTTCCAAACGAAGACACAAAATGACCCATATAATCGATTTCCCAAACATAAAAAATTTCACAAACTCATATAAGATTAAGAGACATTTCATTCCTATGGCTTAAATTACCTATATGTTGACATCTCTCACAAGTTTTACAGAACAAATAAAAATTCCAAAAGATATGGGACCAAAAGAAACCACATTCAACAATTTTATGAGCTGTATGTTTTGGCCCAAAATGACCACCACAAGAGTAAGAGTGACAAAATTATAAAATTGAATTTACCTCATTTTCGGTAATACATCATTGATTTACCTGATCCGAGCAATGCTTCCATAAATAAGGATCGTCCCAAATATAATATCGAGATTCTCGCTTACTTCGATTGATTTCAGTTATTGACAAATATAATGGTAACTTACATGTGCCAAAATAATTAACCATGTCTGCAAACCATAGAGTTATGTTTTGCGCCACCATTAGTTAAACTCCTGTAAAAGCAGGATCCATCGGATAAGCCTCGATTTTGCTTTATTTTTGCTAATCAAATACCTTAAAACTGCATGATCAGAAAAAATAGTAATTTTAGTGCCAAACATATAAGATATAATTTTTTATAAAGGAAAAATTATAGCAAAAAGTTCATTTTCTTTTTTCGTAGTTGAATAATTTTTTGCTAAATGAGCATGCTACTGGCATAAGTATAAAAACATTATAAAATATTGTTATAAACTCTTGAAGTAAGCATCATGGTGTGGCTAAGGGTTCTGTATCTCGAAGCACACACCCCTCTGGCCCTCCTAAAAATACCCTCAGGTATTTGGGCTGAGATCCAAAACTGCATCGGAAACGTACACCCAGTCAACTTACTTTGTCGAGTCTTGGAGCATTTGCGCCTAGTCGATAACTAAAGTGCCTTGAGACTAACTAGGATATCCAACTGAGACAATCATATTCTATTAAAGAAACTCGAGTGTCTTGGTTGTTTCCTGATACTGAACCTTTCAGTATTGATATTGACCGTTGAGTATCGATACCCTCTCCTTGGTATTGATACTGGATGAATGTTACCTGCTGAGTGGGAAAGGTAGTATTGATACTCTTGAATCAAGTATCAATACTCCAGTGATAGGGTATTAATAATGTCTTGAGTATCGATACCAAATTTAGGTTCGATGTTTTAAAAAATACCTCAGTATCGATACCCTACTGAGAGTATCGATACTCTACCCTTGCTATCAATACTCGCTTGAGTATCGATACCAAAAATGGCTACTAGAATCTGCTAATTGCACTAAGTATCGAAACCGCCCAACGAGTATCGAAATCGGACTAATAGTATCAATACTCTATGGATGAATATCAATACTTTCTTCCTAAAACTATTTTATTTTAAGCTAGTTGATGAATAATATCGATACTATTTTTCCAATACCAATACCTGAACCCATAAATGCCCTGTTTTGGGTACAAAAATGTCTCATCTCTACCCTCAAACGCCCTACTGAGGTGGCCAAGCATATCTTAAGTTTTATGCAAGTTAAGATATATCATAAAAGATCTTTTAACATGATAAAAACACCAAATACTGAATCTACCATGGGCATGCTTCATAACTCATGCAACTTACCAAAACATACCTAATGATCTATATGTGGTAAGGTTAAGTTAGAAGTGTGTTACTTGATGTCCTAAGATACTTGATGTGGTAGGTTTAAGTATAATACAATTAATAAGGTAGCAATGAGCTCGTAAGCTCCGCGTTCAAAATGTGTTTTCATGCACAAGTTAATAGGAGATTAGTCGATGAGCATTATCATCATCAGATATTCCAAATCAACTGAGGCATTCAGAATACGTCTTTATTTATATTAGAAGACATGTACTATTGTAGACTCGTTTGTATTTAGTTGTAAATCTGGCTTGTTAAACTCAGTATTATATTATTTTGGACATTTTAGGAGCTCCCTATATTTGTAAACTCATATTACTATGTCTTTTTTAATTTACTTTGGACGTATTTTATTTGATGCTTTATACTTAGTTTTAAAAGAAAATTTTGAGTTAGCCACTTCGATAGTCTCGTGTGATATTCTAATCCATCGGTCTTCGGGTCAGACTGGATTAGGGTGTTATATTTAGTTGTATTAGAGCATCAGGTTTAGTCGTTCTTAGGACTCGCAGGTTAAAGTCAGTTAGCGTTTATACATGTACATGCCTCTAGAGAGTCAAAAGTACTATAATGGCTGGAATGACGATAATAACCTTAATTTCTTTCTCAATTTCAAAAAAACTATGGGTATACGACCCAATATATAGTCAGGATGGTACAACCAATAGTCACGCCTCGTTAGCAGTAGATACTAGTGATGAGTTCGTCTCAGATACAGATCGATTCGATATACCAATAGATGTAGGGTTCGATGAGGTGACCTTATTTAGGGACCTTACCTCAGTGCTTAGGCAGATTGTTAAGTTATACCTAGAGGTTTAGTTGTTCCACATCTTTCACCAGTACCCCCACCTCATCCCACAGTAGTAACATGGAAATCCCTAATAGAGAGGCTCTGTAGGTACAAAACCATCGAGTTTTACGGTTGAGGGGATGTCGATCTCATAACGGCATATGAATGGCTCAGAGGGATCATTTGTACCCTCCGACAGCTGCACATTACCCATGATGGCAAGCTTGAGTGTGTCACTTTCCTGCTCAAGGGTGACACCATCGTGGTAGACTATATAAGTATATCGAAAAGGCTCACACCGATGATCTGAGAGAGTATTTTATACATTTGGTCTAAAAGGATATGACGTTGATGGAGTTTGAGTGTGAGTTCCTCAGGCTAGAAGATATACTCCGAAGTTGGTCTCGACTAATGAGCACCGCTGTTAAAGATTCATACATAGCCTTCACCTTGATATATAGTCACATCTTACAACCAACCCTCCTAAGTTTTTTACCAAGTTGTCTCGTCAAGCAAAGACATATGAGAGGGTTCTGAACAGAAAGGCCATTTAGTCTTGTGAGGTTGTAGGATAAACCAGGAGAACCCCTGAGCCAACAAGATCATCACATACTTCGACCAAGAGGGCTAGAGATAGTCAGGGTACGTGGAGACCCCTAGCTGCTCAGTCTAGGAGAGCTGGTCAGAGTTTCGATCGTGGGGGCATATCTGAGTCTCAAGGGAGACCCTTGACGCTAGTGTTTAGAGCTAGTGTCATCGAATCGACCATAGTATTAACCAATCCACTATACACGTAGAATGAGATTGTACAACCAGGAACGTGCCAACAAGGTTTGAGGGGTTACTTTAGTTACATCTACTTGGACCATTTTATCAGAGATTGTCCAGGGACTTAGGGAGCAACTCCAGTGGCGACTAAGAGGTTAACACTGTCAGTGTAGAGAGGTCGAGGTCCAACGAGAGGTGGTAGTATTGTGTCTGGGTAGCATAGCAGAGGGATGACTAGATCGGTAGCCGATGGTGGCCTTCAGGCAATATGCAGTGAAAGCTCGAGAGGATTATAATGTAACAGATGTAATCCCGTGTACTTTCACAATATTTTTCCTCCCAATTATTGTATTAATATACCTTGGTTCCACCCACTCTTACATATGCTCTGAGCTAGTTCAGGAATTAAAAATCCCAGCAGAGGACTTAGAGATAGGAGTTCGAGTGTCGAGCCCCCAGGCCTAGATGTCTTGGTGGACAAGATTCACAGACGATGCCCAGTAGAGATCCAGGGTCATACATTCATAGCAAACTTAATGAAATTTCCCTTTTGTGTGTTTGACTTAATCTTGGGTATGAATTGGTTATCCGAGCAGAACATTAGCTTGAAGTACAAGGCCAGATAACTTAATCTTAGGACATACGATGGTACCAAACTAGTGATGAAGAGTGACAAGTCAAGTCATTCTAAGATAGTGTCAGCTATAAAGGCCCAGCAGATGATTAACCAGGGGTTTGAGGCCTTCTTGGCTCACATGGTTGATACCCAAATCTCATCTCCAACATTTACGGATATCCGAGCAGTGCTAGATTTCCCTAATTTGTTCCTAGAAGAGTTGCCATGTTTACCACCAGACCATGAATTAAAGTTTGACATCGAGGTAATGTCGGGTTCATCTATGATATCCATTGCTCCCTACTACATTACACCAATATAATTAAAAGAGTTGAAAGCTCAGGTCCATGAGTTGCTAGAGAAGGGGTTTATTCGACCGAGCATATCCCCGTGTAGAGCGTCGATCTTGTTTGTTAAGAAGAATGACGGGTTCATGAGGTTATGCATCGTTACAGGAAGTTGAACAAGCTAACCATCAAGAATCGTTACATAAATCAGATTGAAAAACACCCACAACACGTGATATGATCTCGATTATTTGTTTCGAGTCATATATAAGAATGCCCGATCATGATTCTAGTAAAAAACCCCGTAATGATAGCTTGAACTCTGAAATTGTATAAATATAAACATAAGAAGGAAAATGATATGAAATAATAATTGAAATGATGGAATGAAAAGAATGAGGAAGTTGTTTGAAGGTGATGGAAGAGTGATGGTTGTTTTGGTTTAATGATAATGAAAATAGATGGTGAAGTATGAATGGTGTTGTCGTGGCAAATGTTGTTGTCGTGGTAAGTGTTGTAAGGTTAAAGCGGATTATGACCCGTTAGCTATTTTGAGCTAAGAACCAACAATATAAAACATGGAATCGAAATGGTAGGGTATGGAACGTGACCCACTAGCTATAGATGAGCTAGGAACCAACGCTATAACAAAAAGAAATGGATGAAGACTACAAGAATATCTTGAAGCCAATAAAGTTCTACAAGAGAACAAGAATGAAATAAACCTCTCAAATATGTTTTATAAATTCAAAAATGTGTCCACAAATGATCCCAAAGGTGTCTATTTATAGTATTTCTAAGAAGTATATGAAAAGACTCAAAAGATGAAAACATTCTCATCAATTTAGCAATAAAATGCACTTGAATGCTTTGTCTTCTTATCTTCAAAGTTGGATGAATATTCTAGATCATTTTGGGATGAATCTAGACAATTTGAAGCTGAATTTGGCCTTAATTTCGTCCAAGGGGAGGAAGACTCTTGTTATTCCATGCTGAAAATTGTCTTGATAAGTGAATTAAATCACCCTTCACTGCATGCTCCCTTGAAGAATATGAACAACCCTTGAACTTAGATGATAATAATCAGCTTTAAATGCATTTAATAGGTGAATTAAGAGTCCTTCAATGGCTTGTCACTTGGCTGAAGTTGAAAAGACTCTCCCTTGTCTCAAACTCATCCAAATCATCCATGCATAAAATTCCCGTAACAATTCCAGCCTGCACTGTCTTCAATAAATCGATCATATCTCAAGCTCCCGATATCGGATTAAGGTGATTCAAAAGGCGTTGGAAATATAAGAGATAGAGGAATAATTTCAAATTGATTTATAGAACCAAAAACATATGTATCGCATCCATAATTGGAAGACATTCTGACTAACATTCTTGCATATGATGAAACCATTCAACTTCTCTCATGCACCTAGACACAAAGGTGAACTTTATTCAATATTTAATTGAAAACATGCATGAAACAATTAAGATTTAATCTAATAAATGAACTAATTTGATGAATGAACCAGATGATTTAAATGCAATGCATGCTTGAATAAACAATACACTTATTAAATGCAATGAATGTTATGCAAACTTTAAATTCTCATGCAAATTCATGCATAAGCAAAGTAAAGTGTTCCTCCCTTATTATTCCTTATTCATCACATTTCAAACATGATGTGAACATACTCTCCATGGCTGCTTGAAACTCCTTAGCCCTTGCTCGTGTGATGGGGCCACTTGGGTACTTCTTCGGGTCTTTGCTATTGGCGATCATATCAGTCCCTCCCTCTTTAAGGCGATTTGCCCCCAAATCATCACCTATATCATAAGGAGACAAGTCAGCAACGTTGAAGGTTGCACTGACATTAAACTCACCTGGAAGATAATTGATAGGTGTTGTCATTGATCTTCTTGACTATTTGGAATGGTCCATTTCCGCGAGGCATTAATTTGGACTTTCATTGTACTGGAAACCTTTCTTTCCTCATGTGCAGCCACACCTAATCCCCTGGCTCAAATGTAATTCACTTACGACCCTTATTTTCTTGCTGCTCGTATTGTTTAGTTCGCTTTTCAATGTTCTCCCGTACTTGTTGATGAAGCTTCTTAACAAACTCAGCTTTGTTAAGTCCATCTTTATTCACAATTTGATCAACAAGTAAAGGTAACAAGTCTATCGGTGTTAATGGATTGAACCCATACACCACTTCGAAAGGCGTACGCCCCGTAGTAGTATGGATTGAACAGTTGTATGCAAACTCCACATATGGTAAACTCTCCTCCCATGTTCTCAAATTCTTCCGAATGATAGATCGAAGTAACATGGAAAGTACTTGATTCACCACTTCAGTTTGACCATGCGTTTGAGGGTGGAAAGTGGTGGAGAATAGTAGCTTAGTACCAATCTTACTCCATAGGGCTCTCTAAAAGTGGCTTAAGAACTTCACATCCCAATCAGACACAATAGTTCTTGGTATACCATGTAGCCTTAAAATTTCCCTGAAAAACAAAGTAGCAATATATAAGGCATCATTAGTTTTGTCACAGGGAATGAAATGAGCCATTTTGGAAAATCTATCAACAACTAAAAAGATAGAGTCTTTGTTGTTCTTTGTGCGTGGAAGCCCTAGCACAAAATCTATTGAAATATCCATCCAAGGTGCTTCCGGTATGGGTAGTGGTGTGTAAAGTCTATGTGGCATGACTTTAGATTTGGCCTTCTTGCAAGTAATGCAACGCTCACATAACCTTTCCACATCTTGTTTCATTTTGGGCCAATATAGATGTTCTTGAAGTATAGCCAAAGTCTTTGCTATCCCAAAATGTCCCATTAATCCTCCTCCATGGGCTTCCTTAGTGAGCAATTCTCGCATGGAACCTTGAGGGACACATAGCCTCCATTCCTTGAATAGAAAACCATCATGCTTAAAATATTTATCAATCGTTCCTTTCTCACAAGCTTTGAAAATTTCCCCAAAATCAGAGTCAGAAACATATAAGTCTTTAATAAAAGTAAAACCCAACAACTTAGATTCCAAAGTGTTTAAAAGAACATACCTTCGGGAAAATGTATCGGCAACTATATTCTCCTTACCTTTCTTGTACTTGATAACATATGGAAAATTTTCAAGAAACTCTACCTATTTGGCATGCCTTTTGTTGAGTTTATGCTGCCCCCGAATATATTTCAACGCCTCATGATCGATGTGAATGATGAACTCCTTAGGCCAAAGGTAGTGTTGCCATTTTTCTATTGCCCTCACAAGAGCATACATCTCTTTGTCGTAGGTAGGATAATTAAGTGTAGCTCCACTTAATTTCTCACTAAAATAGGTTATAGGACGTCCACCTTGAGACAAGACTGCTCCAATTCCTACACCTGATGCATCACATTCAATTTCAAAAGTTAAATTAAAATCAGGTAGAGCTAGTAAAGGGGCATGTATTAAACAATCTTTAATTCTATTAAAGGACTTCTCTTGATCTTCCCCCCAAAAGAATTTAGAATTCTTCTTAATAACACTTGTTAGTGGGGCGGCTATGGTGTTGAAGTTTGGGACGAATCTCCGATAAAAACTTGCAAGTCCATGGAAGCTTATAACTTGAGAAATGCTTGTAGGTCGTGGCCACTCTTCAATGTCTTTAACCTTCTCTTTTTCAACCTCCAAACCTTCAGAACTCACAACAAAACCTAGGAAAACAACCTTGTCAGCACAAAATGTACATTTTTGTAAATTAGCAAACAGTTTTTCCTTTCTCAAAACAAGTAAAACTAACCTCAAATGTTGAATATATTCTTCTATGGTTTTACTATATATTAGAATGTCGTCAAAATAAACCACACAAAACTTACCCAAGAATGGCCTAAGAACATGATTCATTAACCTCATAAATGTTCTTGGTGCATTAGTTAAGCCAAAAGGCATAACCAACCACTCATAAAGACCTTGCTTCATTTTGAATGTTGTTTTCCACTCATCACCTTCTCGCATTCATATTTGGTGGTAACCACTCTTAAGATAAATCTTGGAAAAGAGGTTAGAACCACTAAGCTTATCTAACATGTCATCTAAGCGAGGAATAGGGTGATGATACTTTACCGTAATTTTGTTTACCACTCAACAATCCACCACATGCGCCAAGTTTCATCATTCTTTGGCACAAGTAGAACCGGCACTGCACATGGGCTAAGGCTTTCCCTCACGTAGCCTTTTTCCATCAACTCAGATACTTGCCTTTGCAATTCATTAGTTTCTTCGGGGTTCTTCGGTATGCTGGTCGGTTTGGAATGACGGCACCAAGAACAAAGTCTATTTGATGTTATATGCCACGAATAGGTGGCAACCCACTTGGTTTTTCTTCCGAAAATAGGTCATCAAACTCCTGCAATAAAGACACAACAAAAGCAGGCAAATTTTGATCAAGGTAGTTAGTGTTCAAAAAAATTCCTTGTACATGAGCACAAGTGCTTCCTTTGCCGTCATTAAACATTTTTTCAACTCTCTCTTTTTAGAAAGAATGATAATTTTCCTTCCCTCATTTTGATCACACTCTTTTTCTTTTACCTCTATTTTGGTCTCTCTCTCTTTAGCCTTTTCAAATTTTCCTCTCAATTGAATTTGGTCTTCATGTATTTGCTTTGGTGAAAGTGGAGCTAAAGTGATCTTCCTTGCCTCATGGGTGAATGTATACCGGTTGGTATAACCATCATGGATCACTCTCTATCAAATTGCCAAGTCCTTCCAAGTAGTAAATGGCTTGCGTGCATTGGTACGACATCACACAATACCTCATCTTTGTACTTCCCTATGGAGAAAGCAATTCGAACTTGCTTGGTCACCTTGAGTTCTCCTCCATCGTTGAGCCATTGCAGTTTATAAGGTTGTGGATGCTTTGTTGTTGCCAAGCCAAGTGTATCTACCATTAAGGTAATAGCAACATTAGTGCAACTACCTCCATCAATAATAACAAAGCATACCTTTCCTCCAACGTGGCAGCGAGTATGGAAGATATTTTCACGTTGTTCATCTCCTCCATTGGATTGCACGTTTAGGCTCCTTTTGACAACAAGGACTTCTCATTCCACGGCATGCTCTAATTCTTCCATATCAATGGTAGCATCTTCATTCTCATCCTCTTCTTGTTCCGATTCAACTTCTCCATCATCTCGAAGAAGCATGGTGTTGCGATTTGGACATTGGCTTGCAATGTGTCCACGTCCCAAACACTTAAAACATTGTATGTCACGCGAATGATTTGGAGTGGCGACAGTCTTACCCTTGCTGGTTTCGGCAATGGGCTTACTTCCTTTGGGCAGTCCTCCTCTTTCGTGGGATGACAATGGAGGAGTCTTCTTGTATGAACTTTGCACCCATTTTAACGTTGCACTCCAATAAGATCGTGTGGCACCCTTCCTTTTGAATTGTTTTTCCACCTTTATGGCCATATACACCATGTCTTCCATCTCCACATAATGTTGCAACTCAACCACGTTCGCAATGTCTGGATTAAGTCCTGCTAGGAATCTTGCCATTGTGGCTTCTCAATCCTCGTCGATGTTGGCTCGAATCATGGCCACCGCCATCTCTTTGTGATAATCTTCAACACTTCGGTTACCTTGTGAAAGGTTTTGAAGACGGTTGAATAACTCCCGATGGTAGTGGGTTGGAATGAATCGCCTTCGCATCACTGCTTTCATTTCATCCCATGTAGTGATAGGATATTCTCCATTGCGTCTCCTACTTGATGTCAATTGATCCCACCATATTAGTGCATAATCCATAAACTCAAGGGTAGCGAGTTTTACCTTCTTGAGTTCGGAATAATCATGGCACCCGAAGATGTGCTCTACCTTCTTTTCCCATACTAGGTAAGCCTCGGGATCTGTCTTGCCTTGGAATGGTGGAATGGAAATCTTGATATTAACAAGATTATCATCCATTAATGGATGAAACCTTTGGGGCCTTATACCTCGATTTCCTATTATTTGTTGTGATGCACGATCTTCTTCTGGTCTTTCCACTTCTTCATTTCCTCCTTGATTGACATCTTCTTGCTCTCGAAATCCTTGAGTACGCTCTTCTTCAATACGGTCAATACTTTCATGGAGAGGTTCCAACTCTTCCCTCAAAATCCTAGTCAATTCACGCACCATGGCTTGCATTTGTAGGTTTGGTTCAACGATACCTGTAACTTGAGAATTGTCTCCCAAATGATGAGACATAATTAGTAATAAAAAAATAACCTCACACAACAAAAAACCTCACCAAACACTCCAAGAAAAGTTACTCCTACTCGTGTTTCACTCGGGATGGCTTTTACCCTTAATGATCACTCTTGCCTTTTACCACTCGTGCTTTGATTTCAAGTCCTTTTGGGAACTTCCTCAAGGCTTACAAGGTCTAGTGGACTTCGGCTAAAACAATTATGGTTTGGTAGTAATGATAGTGAAAGGAAATTGGCTACAAGGAAAAGAGATGGTAAGTAAAGGTAAAAATTGAATAATTGAATATAAAGATGAAGTAAATATTTTTTTTAAAGATGAAAAGAATTACTCCCTCCCTCTTTAAACTTTTTTTTACTAACCCGGAAGAGAGAAAAAACAATACGCTTACTGAATCGACTAGATCTGATGCCAAATGATATGATCTCGATTATTTGTTTCGAGTCATATATGAGAATGCCCGATCGTGATTCTAGTAAGAAACCCCGTAATGATATTTTGAACTCTAAAATTGTATAAATATAAACATAAGAAGGAAAATGACATGAAATAATAATTGAAATGATGGAATGAAAAGAATGAGGAAGTTGTTTGAAGGTGATGGAAGAGTGATGGTTGTTGTGGTTTAATGATAATGAAAATATATGGTGAAGTATGAATGGTGTTGTCGTGGCAAATGTTGTTGTCGTGGTAAGTGTTGTAAGGTTAAAGCGGATTGTGACCCGTTAGCTATTTGGAGCTAAGAACCAACAATATAAAATATGGAATCGAAATGGTAGGGTATGGAACGTGACCCACTAGCTATAGATGAGCTAGGAACCAACGCTATAACAAAAAGAAATGGATGAAGACTACAAGACTATCTTGAAGCCGATAAAGTTCTACAAGAGAACAAGAATGAAAGCAACCTCTCAAAGATGTTTTATATATTCAAAAGCGTGTCCACAAATGATCCCAAAGGTGTCTATTTATAGTATTTCTAAGAAGCATATGAAAAGACTCAAAAGATGAAAACATTATCATCAATTTAGCAATAAAATGCACTTGAATGCTTTGTCTTCTTATCTTCAAAGTTGGATGAATATTCTAGATCATTTTGGGATGAATCTAGACAATTTGAAGCTGAATTTGGCCTTAATTTCGTCCAAGGGGAGGAAGACTCTTGTTATTCCATGCTGAAAATTGTCTTGATAAGTGAATTAAATCGCCCTTCATTGCATGCTCCCTTGAAGAATATGAACAGCCCTTGAACTTAGATGATAATAATCAGCTTTGAATGCCTTTAATAGGTGAATTAAGAGTCCTTCAATGGATTTTCACTTGGCTGAAGTTGAAAAGACTCTCCCTTGTCTCAAACTCATCCAAATCATCCATGCATAAAATTCCCGTAACAATTCCAGCCTGCACTGTCTTCAATAAATCGATCATATCTCAAGCTCCCGATATCGGATTAAGGTGATTCAAAAGGCGTTGGAAAGCTAAGAGATAGAGGAATAATTTCAAATTGATTTCTAGAACCAAACACATCTGTATCACATCCAGAATTGGAAGACATTCTGACTAACATTTTTGCATATGATGAAACCATTCAACTTCTCTCATGCACCTAGACACAAAGGTGAACTTTATTCAATATTTAATTGAAAACATGCTTGAAACAATTAAGATTTAATCTAATAAATGAACTAATTTGATGAATGAACTAGATGATTTAAATACAATGCATGCTTGAATGAACAACACACTTATTAAATGCAATGAATGTTATGCAAACTTTAAATTCTCATGCAAATTCATGCATAAGCAAAGTCAAGTGTTCCTCCCTTATTATTCCTTCTTCATCACGTTCCAAACATGATGTGAACATACTCTCCATGGCTGCTTGAAACTCCTTAGCCCTTGCTCGTGTGATGGGGCCACTTGGGTACTTCTCCGGGTCTTTGCTATTGGCGATCATATTAACACTATGTAAAAAAATGTGTTTACCTCATCAATGGTTCTCACATCTTTGATAACATACAATAATCTTATTCGTGGGTCCAAAGCAACCCCTAGAAAAAGATAAATGAATGCAACAACCAAACGACCAAAAAAACGTGTCAAAAAACAGAAGAAAGCATATCATAAAAGCTTATGTAAACGTGTCATACATTTAGTCGAATAAAATTACAATAAAAAATACAAGCAGTCAACAATCAACATTAAAATTAGTATCGACGCGATCAATAAAGATGAAAAGAAAAAGTGATGAACATTGTACTAACGAGAGAAAATTAGGATAAAAAACTTAAAATTTTATTACGTAATAATTTTCTAACATAGAATGAAATATTTTTTTAATATAGTTTCTGAAACATATTTTTTGAACTCTATGATAAAAATAAGATAATCATCTGCATATCAATATATTGATAATATATCAATAAAAAAATTAAAACAACAAAATATCTAAAAATGGAATAATTTCGTTATATAAAATTATATAATAAAAATGTATTTCGGTGTCCTATTTTCACCATTTTTGTGTTTTGGTGAGATTACTGAAACTTGAACATTAATTATTTGAAGGGGGAAAAAAGAGAGGAAAAAGCACAAAGACCTTTAAGCGAAAAGAATAAAGGCCCTTTGTTTTAGCTCTACGTTTTCTGCAATAGTTAAAATTATTCAGATTTGCGAGTCCAAAACATGTTTGGATCCGTCTCATAAAATACTACATCTCCGCTGTTGCTCACATAATGATCTTCTCTAAGGCTTGACGCTAGAATTTTTAATAAGTGGATAGGAATCGGCCCTGATTTCTGCGGCTCCCGATAGTATTTTCCAATCACCGGTTTCGCTGCTTTCGTCTGCAACATGCAGAAAAAAACATTAGTATTAACCCGCATCAATCCAGGTTGATAGAAAGACCTAATTGATACATTACAAATACTTGGATGACTTAATAGAATGTTTTAAAATTTGGATACTAATTTAGAGTTTAAGTTTGAGGACACTTGTTGGACTTAATCCCAGAAAAATTAAGAATACCTACAGCTTCAACTAAGTGATAATGGGGGATCTGAGGGAAGAGATGATGAATGACATGAGTGCCAATGTCATGCTGGATTTTGTTGAATACACCGTAGTCACGGTCAACTGTCGTAAGCCCTCCTCTCAGGTAACTCCATTCCTGTAAGTTCAAACAGTAACCAATTTTGAACATAAATCGTTCGATGATGGAGGTTTAATTAATTACCTTGCCACGGTACCAAGGAAGTTTCCGCTCATATCCATGGTGATGAAGGTAAGTCACTAAATCCAGCCATACGACGAAAATCTATGGAAATTGGTAAACATCATTTTTCAATCATGTTAAGTTATATAGTAATAGTATTACCGGAGAAATTCTGGATTTTTGTAAGACTGGGGCATACCAAGTAGGGAACACCGTAGAGCTTGAATGTCATGGCTGAACCGAATTCAAAGGATAAATAGACAAGGAAACCAACCATTGCAATCCAACAGGCTGTTGAAGTCAATATTTGCTTCCTGTCTTGTGGAGAAAACAAGCTGCTGTAGGGGTTGAAGTGAGATCCTGTCTTTCCTGGACTTCTGTACCACTATAATAATCATGCACCAAATTTAATTACTTCACTTCGATTGTCCAGCAGCATATTATTTATAGGTGCTCGTGATTTTAGATCTAGGTCTTTTTAAAAAAAATGTAAGGTGTCTCACCAAATACATAGGGTATGCAAATAGGGGGAAGGGGATAGAGAATCTCAGAAGTTTCGTTCTGATGCTCAGATCTTTGTAAACCTTCTCAGGCATCTGAAAATAATAATAATGAAAAAAAGAGGGTAGTTAAATCTTATACTGTTTTAAAGAGGATTGTATGAACCGAGTGAACTCAGTTAGATACATTACCGGAACCCAAGACTCGTCCTTTTCAACATTCCCATGGTTTTGATGGTGAGTTTTATGGCTTATTCTCCTACAAAATTTCCAAACGATGTTTGATGTGATTGCATATGTAACAGAAAGATCAAATGTTAAACCTGATAAAGTACTGAGCTTTTACCATCCATGGTAAGGAACAAGGATTGCAGAATGTAAAATATGACCCACCACATTGTTAAGAATGGGATCATCAGAGAAGCTTCCATGGCCACTGCAAAATCCAAAACAAATCAGAGTTGATCAACTGATACGAACAAACTGTCAAACCCAGAACTGGGAATGGATGTTCGATTAGTACCAATCGTGTCCGAGGACGAAGAGAGCCCAAAACATGGTTCCTTGAGCAACCCAGTAGACAGGCCAGAAGAACCACGTGTCGAAATAAGCAGCAGCTGCTAATAATGAAAAGACGACGATGACATCCCTCAAGACATAACTCATTGACCTCCATGGATTCTTGACCCAACAGTGCTTTGGAATGGCAGCTCTGATATCAGCGATACGAAATGGAGGGGCTGCACTTGGATCAAAATCATCTTGGCCGTTCATCGCATTAACGCCATTCTTGTACTCTTTTTTATCCTCCATTGTTTTTGCAAATGAATCGTTGATTGAAGGACCCATTTTCTCTCAAATCCCAGTATATCTCTCTCTCTGCAAATCCCAGTTATAAGACATAAAAAGATGAAAAGGAAAAGAAAAAAGAGTAAAGGGTGTTTTCGGTGTTGTTGGAAGAAAACATTAATATATTCCAAACATTCAGACAATTACTTTTCAATGTTTGTTCTTTATCATAATAACCAGAAAAAAAGAAACTCAATAATTGAGAATCTGTGTGCATGCATGTTGCTGTTATTGTAATGATTTTCCGACAAATCAAGGAAAATTGTGTACGGATCAAAGGCCTTCCCCCCCCCCCCACCAATTGAAAGTTGCAGACAACAGAGGTTTAAAAAATCTTTTTATTTCTTTTGGATGCTTTGTTTTCTTATTTAATTTCCCATTTCCTTATGGGATGCTTTGGAAATTAAAAATATTTACTTCCATTTTTGTTTCTCCTAATTAAGATAAATGCTTCCTATATCATGTTTGGGAATAAAGTAAAGAATTTTATATTGAGTTTAGGGTTGAAGTTTTAAGCTTGAGATTCCCATAATAATATCTACTCCAATTGATAACGTGTACCAAAAAAGAATAATCAGAAAGCAAAATTAGGGTTCATCCTGGACCACGATGCAACAGTAACCATTAATGTAGGGAGAAACATACGAACATATAGTACAACGATAATATTTAAAAGTAAATAACCTAGTGGTTAAAAGATGTGTTTTTTTCCCTAAAAGTCTTGAGTTCAAACAGTTACGTTTATAAGAGTACGTGTGTTGTCAATAACTAAGAGATATTCCGAATAGATACTACTTCGTAATCAATTTAGACTATTCAAAAGAAAAAACAACAGCAAGATTGACAATAAAAATAAATTCTTTAAAAAACTAAGTCTCAAGATCAATGACTGATTGCATAATGGACTGAAAGGACTGACAGAGGGATTGTTTTAAAACTAGAGTTTGAAAATTCAAATAAGAAAGAATTTATAAAAAAAAAAACTAAAATAAAGTAAGAGAAAAGAGATGCAGAACGTACCGAGATGAAACTGAAATTACCAAGTTTTCAATGCAATGAAAACTTTAACAATTTTTTTTCGTTTGGTTTTTTTGGGGTACAGATTTGTGTAGTTTTATTACAAGTAAGGGAACGACATACTTCATGTTGGTCGTTACCTTAAATTTTTAAAAGAAAATATGGAAAATGAAAAACTTTAGACAGTGGAGGAGCATATAGTTCCTTGTTTTAAGAACCGTTTCCTTGGTCATGCTTCAATTTAGGCTTTTGAAACCTAATCTATTATTAATCTCTTCAAAATTCACGGATTCTCCTGATTTTTTTCTCCCTAAACTGTGCATTCTGTCTGAAATTTTCTTTCTTTGTATTAGCCAAGGGAATATATAGTTTATGATTAAAATTTTAATTATTTTTACTGTGAAAAAAATTAGCTTCACCAATTGTCACTTCCATATGATATGTATAGGCATGGATGCACTTATTCAAATTGCATTAATAGTGTTCTTTTTATATATATTGTATATGTCTATCTTATTGTTTATATTTAAAATTTATAGTTGTTTTGTACGAACTAATTTACCTTAATGGTTAAATGAATCGTTGTTATTTATAAAAGTCACGGGTTTGAACATTAGCGACTGTAGCAGGGTGATTGCGGGTTTGAACATTAGCGACTGTAGCATGGTGATTGAGTGTTTATTATCAAACATGTCTTTATTTTATCTATTTGTGTTCTCAAGGTGCTTTGGTTGTACATACCCCTTTCCTTTGGTTAGTTGGATGTATTTTCTTTATATATTTTGTTCATTTTAGCCAGGAAAGTCGCAGCTAAATTATTGCAATTCATGGCCAATGGTAATGGAAAGATTTCGAAGCTCAAGACATTTACTAATTCAATAAAGGGATGGAAGCAATGACCTGGGTGAACAAAATTGAGGAAATTCATTTGGTTTTGATGATCTATGTCGGATAAATGGCCAACTCAACTGTGTGACCGGCAACTTGTTTCACTTTTCCTTCTTTTTTATAGACATGTTACTTTTCCCCCGAGTTGTCGACTAATGACTTGGCAAAAAGATGCTCCAAAGGAACTTCCTTTGTATTCCTTCGGAACTAAAGCGGAAAACAAGAGAGTTGTATGTACAACGCGTACACGTGAATATTGATTTTTGTTGAAAGGAGAAATAAGATTACGGTGATTTTTTACAATTTTTGTTGAAAGGAGAAACAAGATTGCGGTGGGTTTTGACAATTTATCTCTTATAGTTTGAATCGATAATCGTAATATGTAATTCTGTAAAAACAAGAATTGAGAATAAATAATCTTAAAAAGATAATGAACCATGAAATAATCCGGCTTAGCCCAATGATTTATATATGGGCCCTTCATGTGGTGTTAAACATAAGGTGATGATGGCTACTTATAGACTAGCAAGACAAACATATATAGTTGTCAGATAATAAATTTTGCACTGACAGATCACGCGATCCTATCAGTGATCGTTTCAAGGATTTAGCAAACCAAAGGATATGAAACTTCAAAGGTTTCTAGAAACTCTGAACGGTACAATAGGCGAAGGAATGACAAAAAAGACAATTTATGAAAAAGGTCCGAAAGAGGTACAACACTCTCAATCCCCAACTGCAATTTCATTACAATCACTCAAGTGTTATACAATCCAAGACAAAAATAAAATAAAAACAAATCGAATTTTTTTGATAAAGTAGAATTAAACAGGTTAGAGTAAAAAATCTAAATAATAACATCGAATTTGAATCAGGTTGAGGCATGCAATAACATAGTTACCTTAAGATAGATTTTCGGTCACTTCTTGGTGCTCAAGATATCTTGGACATACCATATTTGATATTTAAATCGAATATAATCATTTAACACAATATTATATCGAATATATTTGTGAATTGCAAGTCATACCATATTTAATATTTAAATTAAAAGGAAATCGCATAATATCCTTTTTAATTTAGAATATTCAAATAGATAAGTTTCACTGAAGGAAAATATTTAATTCGTAGTGGGAAAATATCCATTAGTCCCTGGAGGGCCCAACCGATCTGGACATGTACAAGTGCACCCCCAACCCAAATGGGTTTGGCGAGCTTGGATTTGCACCCATGCACCTACACGCGAGGCACATTTTTACCTCAAGTCATTCAATGACTAGTAAGTGGGTTTGTGTATGTAAACCATTTCCTTGCTTAATATCCCACCAATGTGGGGTATGGATTTTTCTATTTTCCTTACAAAACACAATTCGCATATATCCTACTTTGAGCATCAATTTCTCATTCATCACTCAACCGTTTTGAGCATATGAGATACTTTTGTAAAGATCTCACATAGTAGAATATGAATTAATAAATTCATTATTCGATTATTAATCTTTACATTTAGAAAATATGCCTCAAAGTTTTCAATTTATAACATTTTTTTCAATAGTTTTGATGATCTATGTCGGATAAATGGGCACTCAACTGTGTGGCTGGCAACTTGTTTCACTTTTCCTTCTCTGTTATAAACATGTTACTTTTCCCCCCGTGTTGTCGACTAATGACATGGCAAAAAGATACTCCAAATCTTGTGAGTTGTATGTATAATGCGTACATGTTAATATTAATTTTTGAGAGAGGGAGAGAGAGGCGTACAAGTCAATATAGATTTTTGAGTAAGAGAGAGAGTCCCTCCTCCGACTTTGCCTGATGATTTATACATGGACCCTTAATGTGGTGTTAAACATAATGTGATGATGGCTACTTGTAATCTAGCAAAACAAACATATATATAGTTGTTAGATAATAAATTTGGCTCTTACAAATCACATGATCTTATCAGTGGTCATGCCCATGATTATAGTAAACCAAAGGATATGAAAATTTGAAGGTTTCTAAAAACTCTAGAGGTTACAATAGGTGAAGGAATGACAAAAAAAAAACAATTTATGAAAAAGGTCCGAAAAATGTACAACATTCTCAATTCCCAACTGCAACTTCATTACAATCACTCAATTGTTAACCGGAGTAACAATCCGAGATGAAATTGGAACCTGAGAAAAAGTAAAAGAAAGAATCAAATTATTTTTTTTAATAAAAAGAGAGAATTAAAAGGAAACAAAATACTCTTTATATTTGATCTTGTGATTAGAATTAGTTGAGGCATGTCGCTACATAATTTTCTTAAGACAGATTTTCGGCTACTCCTTGGTGCTAGAGATCCTTTGGTCGTTTGTTTCCCATGATACAATAACTAGATGATCAACTACAGTAGCACAACAGTAGAGATCATGAACTTTCCTTGCCTTCGACTATCACCAAAAAAATTAAAAACTAAGAGAAAAAGAATATTTTCTTAGAAGGAGATAAACTATCTTCAAGAGAAAAAAAAAACTTTTTGAATTCTGAGTTGTGAAAAACCTGAGAGATTTGCTCAGTATTTATAGGGGAATTTCGAGAGATTTTACTCCAGTTAAAACTCTTTTAATATATAAATTTAAATAGATAATAATATCTTTTAAATTTAAAATATTAAAAATTGAGAGTTTTACTCCAACTAAACAACTTTTAATATTTTAAATTTAATATTATTCAAATTAAATAAATATTAATTTAATTTGAAATATACAAAAGTATATAATTATCTGTAATATTCAAAGTTAAAAAGATAACAAATACATTTTTAAATTGACATATTCAAAGAGTAATTATCGTACTAATATTCAAATTAAATAATATTTTTTAATTTATAATATTTAAATAAACTCTGAATTTAATATAATTATTAAATTAGTAATTCATTTTTTTCTCCAACATAAAGTAACAAGTCCCTAGAGAGATTTCGAACTCAAATTCGTAGTTTGCTCATCACAAACTCATCAATAGATTCTTGACCTCATTTTAGTTAATCTTGTACGAATGGAACCTTCGATCACTAGAAGCTACTGGTTCATATCTACTATTTTATCCAGATTTTTCACTCCCTTCACCGCTCATTCATCGTATCAAGAAAAAATTTTGAAGACAAAAGAAGCATTACAACAGTACGCAATGCTGACAGAAAAATAATTAGTATCTTTGATTGCTACTTACTACTTCGGCGGCCGAGAGTGACAAGAGGCTTTTCTGCTTACTCCTTATATCTGTTTCAGGTTGGTAAGAGCATCCTGAACATGTCTTTTTACATTAGCATTTCCATGCTCAAAAGCTTCTACCAAAGCCCTAACCAGTGATTGATTGAGTACTTATGAGTATGACTAGGAACCACCCAAGATTTTAGGTTAAGGGTAAATTTAGACAAAAACAGATTATAAAGGAAATAAATAAATTATATTATAATTTAAAATGTGTAAATAGATTTTATGCTCCAGATGTCTCTCTCTATCTCGATTCATCCCTGAGCAGGGATATCCACTCGCAATGCCCTCTCTTGAAGTATCCCAGGGCGAATTTCTGTAAAAAGTTGGATGACAGCTGAACTTACGTCCTGCTTATCTAGCTCACCCACAGCTCTCTTGTAACCGTTATATCAGACATAGGAGATGATAGTGCCTCAATTGCAGCAATTTGAACAAAGGTATCTTCGTCATTAAGAAGGTCAACCAATGGTCTGATACAATTCGATTTTAATAAGCACAGTTGACTTTTGTTTTCACATGGAGCATGGTATTGAATACTAAGAATAGAAGCTTGGCATTGGGAAGACGAAACAAAAAGAAGCCTAACAAGATTAAACGCTACTGATTCTGACTGTATTGAATTCCCTTTCCTGTCAATTGAAGCTAATTCAATGCGCTCTGGATTTGATACTATGTTTGCAATTATTGATGCTCCAAGTTTTTTCCTCTCTGTTGAAGCACCTTCCTCCTTCAAGAGAATTCCCACTAATGCATGAAGAACAACACAATCTACAACAATGGTTACATTGTTTTCCAACCCTGATGGGTTATTTAAGGCTTCCAAGTTCGACGTTCTTCCTTCTAGATTAGATAACAATTCAACCAGTGTTTGAGCACACTGCCTGCCAATTTGCTCTCTTATTAACCATTATAAACCATTAAGATATTAACATTTTTTTAATAGTATACGGTGATTACAAGATAATATTTATTCAAAATCTTTTTTAGTCACCTATAGATGATACAATTGTTCATATCAGATTAATACTTGGAATATAATCAGTAAAGTTGTTGTAAGGCAGTTGGGCCATTGTAACGGCCTTAGTAGTCGATACATGGCTATAAATAATATGGGTAGTTTGTATTGTAAGTCAAGCAGATTCATTAATAATAAAAGAATTGTTTTCATTTTCTCTCTAAACGTACTTTACTTTTACTTTACTCTGTTCATAAACTGATGTAACCGATGGTTTTCCTTCTCTTTTTGTTAATCGTGATCTTTGTTTATCTCCAATCATTGGAGTTCAACATGGTAACAAAACTTTTTCTGATCCTACCTGTGGATTCAGAATGAAGAGTGATTATTAGTTATCAAGTTCTCTCGATCTTTGTTGTGTCTTGGTCAATAATCAAAGGATCTTTAATCTGCTCTTCGTTTGGTGAGATTTGATCTGGTTCTCTTTATTGGTTGTTTCTTGTAACTCAATTAGCATTCTGTTTTGATCGATAAATCATCTCTGTTTCTTCGTGGGAGTTTTCTTTGATTGATTGTGTGTTGCTCTTCTGTGTGTTTTCTTTATGGCTATTTTTAATACTGATAATATCGTTCAATCCACGAACGGTCTATCTGATAGTAGTAATGTTACCATAAATCCTCAATTCAGTTTAGTAAGTTGTTTTTTTGGAAAAAGATTAATGTTGTTTTTTATGACAACAATTATTTGTTATGACACCAACAAATGTATTTGATCATTAAAACTCATTGTTTGTTAAGATTCATATATGATAAAGTGACATGCCCTCCTCAATATGTTAGTCAAAATGATGTCGTCACTATTAATCCTGAATTCGAATGGTTCGAAGAGAAGGATGGTGCTCTGGCCACTTGTTGTTGTCCTCTATGAGTGAAAGTGTTCTTCCACATTTAATTGGGTTAAACACGTTTTCTACTATCTGGAACACTTTGCATCATCTATATAGTAGAAAACCTACCTCTAGGTTAATGTCATATAGACGATTGCTTCACTCACAACGGAAAGATGAGTTTGGCATGCGTGATTTTCTGATAAAGGTTGAGGGTATTTGTGACAACTTGGCTAGCTGTGGAGAGGTTATCTCTGAACACAAACATATCACTGCTATTTTAAATGGTTTACCACCTGAGTATGATTTTGTCATTACTATCATCACTGCTAGTGCTACTGCTTCAGATTTGGCTACTGTTAATACAATTTTACTTGATGCTGATGCTCGATAGGGTAGTGTAATTGAGTCCATTCATGCTGCGGCCCATATTGTTTCATCTCAGTCCCCTGCTTGTGTTCCATATCAGAGTACTTCTAATTTCCAAGTTTCTAATGCTAATAGCTATTCTGATCAAGATACTTTTAAGAATGTGCAGAATGAAACAACTAATAGCTATACTCACAAAAATAGGGGAAGAGGTAGTTGAAGAAGTTCTTCTAGACCTCAATATCAATTGTGGTAGGATGGAGCACCTTGTAGATAGGTGCTACTTTAGGTTTGATATAAACTTTAAAAATGAGCCTGTAAGAAATTCTCAAAGTAACAAGAGTTATACTGCTTCTGCTCAGGCCACCGTCTATACTTACAATCCTCATAGCACTGTTTCTGCTCATCCTTGCAATACTGTGTTTTATACATCTGTTTTTGGTATGAGTTCTTCATATATTTGTCCTTAGATAAACACACAGGTTCAAACTCATCAGGTGCAACCTAGTGCCTTTACTGTTTTCATGGCCCTCATCATGCAGTTCAACTTGTTTACACACAATGCCACATTTTTCATCATTTTCTGCTTCTCCTCATATCTTTACTGTTCACCCACACGATAATGTTCAATTCTACATTGGAACGCCTGAAGTCGTAGCAGATAATTCATGGTACTCTGATTCAGGTGCCACACATCATCTCACCAATAATGTCATCAATCTTCAAGTGGGTTCTACTTGTCCTGGATCAGGTAATGTGCAAGTGGGTAATGGAATCTTTACTCCAATTAAGTTTACTGGGCAGTCTACTCTCCTTGCTAACAATAATAAATTTTACTTAAATAAGTTGCTTTTTGTTCCTAATGTTACTAAAAACTTGATCTCTGTGTTGAAGTTCACATAAGAAAATAAGCTCTCTCTTCCGTTCTTCCCAAAAACTTGCATCGTTCGTGATCTTCACACTAGAGAGATTCTACTTCAAGGTCACGCGTCAGGTGGCCTGTATAACCTTGGAAGTTTCAAGAATAAATCTTCTAGTGTACTATCTCACAACTTGTCTTCATCTCAATTTACTGATGATGGTAGTTATGTGTTTAATAATAAATCATGTGTTTCTCTGCTGTTAATAACTGTGATCATAGTGATGTCTCTTTTCAGTTGTCTACTGCTAATATGTCTTTAGAAATGTAGCACAAGAGACTTGGTCACCCATCTCTTGATGTGTTGATGAAAACTCTCTCTAAGTGTAATATTCCTATTGATACTAATAAAATGCATTTAAACTTTGGTCTTTGCAAATCCTGTCAATATGAAAAGTCACATAAGCTATCATTTTATGCCTTTGTTACAATGTATTCTAATCCTTTTGAGTTGGTAGTTGTTGATGTATGGGGACTTGCTCTCATATGGTATAATAGCTTTAATTATTATGTGGCATTTACTGAGTCTTTCACTAGATATACTTGGGTGTACCTTTTAATATTATAAAATACTGCAAGCTCGTGATCCAAATTAATGAGATATTCTTGTATGGAAACTACCAACAAGTTTTACTATTGGCAGTTATCCAAGATGGTAATCACAACATTCTTCCAGTTGCTTTTTCCCTTGTTGAAGGTGAAGATACATATTCTTGTATTTTTTTTCCTCAAAAACTTACGTTTACATATTGTCACGAGGGAAAAATATGTATTATTTCAGACCATGAAGTTGGGATTAAAGCAGCAATGGACTCTTTGGGTCCAATGTGGCAACTGTCCCATGTCCAACATTGGTATTGTATCCGACGTATTGTCGCAAACTATCATGGAAAATAAGAATAATGATTAACGCCAATTACTTGTGCGCATGTGTATGTCACGATGCCTAATTTCATTTCTCAATCATTTTCATTTTTTATGGGAACTTAACAATTAGTACTACATATGACACACATGTTATGAACTATTACCACAAACGTTTGAGTCTATGCTTCAAGATTTGTGAGGAAAAAACAAGCAAGGATACAATTATATTAACCTCATCAACAAAGAAATGTGGTCAAATGCATACAATGTTGGATATCGATATGGACATATGAAAACTAACTTAGTTGAGGCTATCAATTCGATCTTAAAGGGGGCACACCATTTACCAGTGACAACTTTGGTTAAAACGACATATTTTAGTTTTGGAGCGCTTTTTGTCAAGCTCGGGGATAAGCTCTAACTTGGATGCAAAACGGTCATGCTTATCACCTAAGATTAGTTGCATATCTACAAAAAAATTGATGCATCAAATGGAATATTTGTAACAAGCTTTTCTCAAACCCATGAATTATTTGTGGCATAGAAATACTACGACCTCTTTAAGAGATTGAAGCTAAGTCGTTTAAAGTTAATCTATAAGACATGTGGTGTAATTGTGAGTTTTTTCAAACTCTGAAGTATCCATGTTCCCATGTCATGACAGCTTGCTCCCATCAAGACTATAAACGTTTCGTGTTCCCGTATACAAACTTTCTACTGTAATTAAGGTATATGAATTTGAGTTCCCCCCGATAGGTAATGAGAAAGACCTATATGAGGTTCAAAATTGACTTATGATTGTATCATATTCGTCCTTATTGAGGAAGGCAAGTCGTCCAAAATTCACTTGAATTCATTGTGATATGGATATTCGAGAGACATCCAAAGAAAATAAAAGATGTGGGCATTGTAGAAACCTAGGCCACAAAAGATGTGGGCATTGTAGAAACTTAGGCCACAATAGAAAAAAAATGTCAATCTCTTTTATCATCACGTAGTCGTTGCGCATCACCATGTAATTATAGTTTCTGAAATCTCAGTTTGTATTATTTCATTTTCGTTTACTTTCAGTTAATGTCACTTAAGCATCACCAAATAAATAGAAACAATAAATACATTAAGAAAATTAAATACAAACATTACAAACTAAATAATAAAAACAATTGAATAGAAACATTAAATACAACATTACAATTCAAACAATTAAATAATAAAAACATTAAGAAACAAAATAAATAAAAAGTCCATAATTCATTACATTTTCTAATAAACAAATAAAATTAAATAAAAACATTACAAACTAAAGAATTATATTGATGTATGCATCTTGAATGTGTTCCAAAGTGTAACATCCCAAGAACCGGGCTAGTGCCTAAAATGTAAGTTTTGAAACTTTGAGGTCAATTTTGAAAATTTTAATAAGTTCAAGGATTTATTGGAATATTTTGAGAAGGATTGTGTAGTAAATATTGAATGAAGTAAGGGTAAATTGGTATTTTCAAAGAAATGATTTTTATCTTCCCTTTATAAAGGATATAAAACACGTGGAAATAGAGTAAATAGAAAAGAGAAGTTTGGAACCATTGTTATCTTCTGCCTTATTGTCGTGAGCTCCATTTCAAAGGTGAGTTTTGGTAAGCTAGTTATTTCTTGAGTTTTAAGTTTGGTTTTTATTCTTGGAGTGTTAAGAAAGTTTAAGGAAATATTAAGGTAGTTTAAAACTCAAAGATGAATAAGTTATGAGAGATTGGATATAAGAGGTTTTTAAGAGATTTGTTGAGAAAGAGTTACTAAGTGGATTTAGAAGTCATATTTGACTTGTCATCATTTAGAATAAGAGATTAAAGAGGTTAAAGAGGATGAATAACAAAGTTGAATAATTGATAAGATTTTTATTTTCAAGTGTTCTATTAAAATATTGGATGTTTAGATGTGTTAAAGTAAGATAAGATGGTTTGGGTAAGTATAGTTGAGTTTAAAGTATTAAAAGGAGTTTAAGATATGGAGTTTATATAAGTTTTGGTAAATTTTTGGGTTTTCAGAATGTTTTATGGGCAAGGGGTATCGGTACGGGATAAACAGTACCGATACTTCAAGGCAAAATAGGTGAAAATTTGGTCTGAGTATCGATACTGGATGAACATTATCGATACCATAAGTTAAAAATGGGTTAAATCTTCAAGAAGTATCGATACCTAAGGATGTAGCATCGATACCAAGGGGTCTAGTATCGATATCATTATCAAGTTAAAATTCCAGAATGTCCAAATGGTATCGGTACCAATGAGGGAGTATCGGTACCATAGAAGAGTAGTATCGGTACTGTTGTGGGAGTACCGATACTATAGAGTATAAAATGCTAAATTAAGTGTTTCTTTCAGCTTAAGTTATATTGATTGGTTAAGCAATTCAAATTCTGATATTCATATAAGCCGTATATTCATGTAGATATCGATCGAGAACAAGTCCAAGATTATTCGAAGCTATAAGATTGTGCAAGAGTCATAAGTGGTTGAATTGGCTAGTGAGACCCAGGTGAGTACATAACATTAATTATATGATATGCCATGGAAATAAGACTTGCGATGAGTCTATTTTCCATATTAGGGTACATGAATATAAGTATGTTATAGATATGATTCTTATGTGTACATGAGTATATGCATAGGTCTAGATGTTAAGTACATTTCTATACATAATTTATGTGAATGTATGTATGTGTGATCAATTATGTGAACTTACATAGTTGAATTATGTGATTAAAAGGAAAATGAGATAAGTTATGTGACTATATGAAAATATAACATGAGCTATGAGATAATAAGTATAAGATTACATGTTATGTGAGATGATCCTATGTGATATGCTATATGTGACAATGAGCTATGAGAATATACGAGAATATTATATGATCTCTATGATAATAAGTCATGAGACTATATGTGAAATGATATAAGTTATGTGATGATTTGTGTGACTATGTAAAGATGTGACAAACATAAATGATAATGCCCATGTTATGTGATACATGCCAAGAGTCGAGGGCTCTATGTAGTCCTTCGGGACATATATGTGATCCTTTGGTACATATATGAGGTCCTTCGGGACATATATTTGGTCCTTTGGAACATATATGTGGTCTTTAGGGACAATTTTATGTGGTCATTCGGGATAATCGTCCTTTGGGACATCTATGTGGTCCTTCGAGACAATTTATATGGCACTCAGTGCAATTTATATGACCTGTGGTGACAGTATTTGTGCACAACCTCAATGCACTCACGTATCTTTAGTTCTCAAAAGTATACATGGGCTAATAAAGAGATAAAAACAAATACATTGTATGTGATGTATATGTTTTGATATGTGAAATGTATTACATGATTTATGTTATGTTGTGTGTATTGCCTGGTTAAATGTATTATATGATAATTATGAATGTTAAGTATAAGAGTATATGATTATAAGGACCACTGATAAAAATATTAATGATGGCATATGTGCATATAAGCATTTTGTTAGATGAAATGTTATATGATGTTGTATGATATTATTATATGAAATGTGCATGTATTGTTAAGTAGTTAAAGTTTCCATTATTTGTTATTATGCCTCACTAAGTCAACGACTTAGCATGTGAGTGTTTCACACGTAGGTTCCGAGATATAAGAGGATCAAAGATAGGCAAGACAGATCAGCTTCTCCTTTCCGAAGATCAGATCATAAAAGAAATTATTTGTATGTAATTGATTTTTATGAGTACAATTGGCATGTAATTAAAGATTTAGTTGGACATGCTCTGATCGGTTTTGTAAAACTATATGATTGTATTTAATATAAATTATTCAGTTTTCAATGTAAAACTTGAATTTTCAGCTATTTTGTAAAAGTAAACGGTTTGAAAAGTCAATGTGACATCTCAGACTTGTATTCGGGTCAGATACGGGTTGGGGGTGTTACACAAAGGGCGTTGGTTGTTTATTTCGATGAGGGTTTCTTTGTATTACTTGCTTATCCTCTTCACTCTCATCTTCATCATCAGCAACAGTAGCAGCTACATTTTGTTGATGAGGGATGGATGATGATGTAACACCTTCATAGAATAAAGACCCTGGAGGTGTATGATTAACTATCTCACCGTTCATAGAGAATTGTGAAAACTACGAAAACATAGACATCAATGACTGTGATCTATACTGAGTCGGACGTGACTGTGTCTGTGGTGAAGCACCACCCGCCAAATAAGCAGCATATGAAGCCACATACTGGATCCATAAGCATGGCAGTATAATACCTGCCATAAAACCCTACGGTGGTGGCATCTGAGCCGGCTGCGATGGCATCTGAACCTACTACGGCAGCATCTGAACCGATTGCGGTGGCATTTGAACCGGCGATCTAACAATGTATAGTGGCAGGCTGGGAATGTAAACCAGATGTAGACGGTGGCTCTATGATATTTCTAGTGTTGCAGCTGAAGATGAGCTGGAAGCTTCTGCTCTCCATCCATGAGTTAAGGGACGATGATGCTATGACGGTGGACGTTTTTCTCAGCACCGATAAATGCTCCCATCTCGTGCTTCTTCAGAAAGTAGGAATAACTTCTCGTTCGTGTTGAACTACTGATAATAGCAGTTGCAATCGAATAATGATACACACAAATTGACTCCCTAGGGGGAATGCGTCCACGATGATTCTCCTATATCATTATCCATTCATTGTGCTTCATCAACCAATTGACATCCTTTTTGTCCCGTCTATCGACGTTATGCGTATTGTCAAGATTCCTACGTGCTTCAGGAATATGTTGTACGAAACCAAATTGGCGGAGCACGCGATCACTAGGATGCCACTCGATAATAGCATAACATATCAGAGGGACCATTGCCATCCATACATCTAATGAGTCACTCAAGTGAGGTGGGATGCAAAGCTTCATTTCGTCAGTAGAATAAGGAGCCCATTGAAACTAAAACATATATATATATATATATATATATATATATATATATATTCTTATCAAAATAATATTCTAATTATATAACGATAATTAAAGGTAAATAACAAAATTTAAATATATACCTCTATATCAGCCTTCTGATCAATGAGTAGCCGAATTTCTTCTAATTCGTCTGGTATATCACAATGATTTTTCCTTGTACATGATCACCTATTTAATGTAAAAAATATTTCATTATATATTCAAAAAACTATTTATATATTAACTTAATATTGAAATTACCTCAATAATAACGGGAAGATTAACGGGTTATTCACGACCGAACATAAAAAAGACATGTGATACCACGCCCATGACTGGAGAAGAATGAGACATCCGACAATAGAATTTTTTGGATAATCAGTTACCCAACACATTTCTCTATACATATATGTCAAAACTGCAGAGCCCCAACTAAGTGAGTAGGCAACTCGAAAATCTTTGAGGTGACACAACCACATACTATGAACTTGGTTGCAATATTTATCAAGCATCAAGATCCCTCTTATGAGTTGTAATATGCAAGCCCATGCAAATACTTTAGCCTATTCCTCACAACAGTCTTCATTCAAATGTTAAAAATTTGTAGCCAACCATGATAACAGTATTCGACCACCGTTGAAGTTAGGAGAAATACCTCTAATATACTCCTCGCATAAGGAATGACAATCACCATCTGCCATACTATAAATGACATCCTTATCTACCTGAAGCCCCAAATATATGGAAACATCCTCTAGCTTAATAGTACACTCCCTACACAGAAGATAGAATATGTGTCTCTAGTCTCCACCTCTCAATCAGAGCAGAAATAAGGTTGGGTTCAAGTTTATAGTGCCCTTCATATTTCTCTATGTAACTTAATCTTGGCTCAGCTAAATACGCCAGACACGACTTAGTATCTCTAACTTAGCGTTACGAATAAATAGATCTAATATACGATCATTCCTCTAATTAAATAAATAGTATTAAAATATAAACTAATACTAAAAAATAAATAAAACATTAACAATAATTAAAATAACTCAATTTAAAATTGTTATTGTATCAACAAAATGAGTTGAGATGTGATTATCATCTAAACGCAACAACTCACCTTTCATTTTATAACTGTAAAAAGTAATAAAAAATTAGTACATTAAAATATATAAAATAATAAACTATTAAATGATTATAGTATAATAAAAATAGCTTCTAAAAACGATAACAAAGCCTACTTAAAGCTTGATAGAAGGATGATAAAAGGAAGAAGAGGAATATTTTTAGTGTGGTTTGAGTGTTGTATGAGGATGTATTTATAGGAGGAAGGGATGGACGGCTGGGCGGTATTAAAGGGGTAGATGATATTTAAGTAGAAGGCGCGTCTTATGATCCGCGCCTTCCCCCACATATTAGAATTCTCTGCGATGGCGTGTTTTCTTATCTACGTCTTTCTTCTATGGCGTCAATTCGAAAAAACCAAAAAAAAGGCGTGCTTCCTGATCTGCACCTTTCGTCCACGTCTACAAGATACGTTTCCTAAAATGCGTTTTATTATCACTCTAAAAAGAATGCTAAATCGATAATATTTGAAAAAATAGTGTCTAACAGATAATATTATATAATTTGAGTGAATTTTTTTTTGGTAAAAATGCCTATGTACGCACTACAGACATCCGAGCCTAATTTGTTTTCTTAACCTTTCTTTTCCGTTCAAAAAAATATTACCACATCATACCCGGCAGTGGCAGACAAATGAGAAAACAAGACATCCGAGTATCACAACTCAGAAGAGGCAATTTGACCAAACTGACATTGTTTAACCGAATATTTACCATTTTAGCACCGTTTGATATATATTTCCCGAAGTGGCACCCTTTCGGCTGAGCTGGCGAAAGGCGCATCCCCGAGAACGCGCCTTCACGGGATTCTGATGACTCGGCTGCCACGTGTGGAAGGCGCATCCCCGGGGACGCGTCTTTCATTAAATGCCATAAATGCCCCCATCCGTTTTCCCCTAACTACCCCTCCTCCTCCCTTATATAAACCCCCTCAACCCTCCCTCATTCATCACACCAAAATCATATTCTCCTCTCTTATATAACTCAAATTCTCCAACTATTTGAGTTTTAAATTTTTGTATTAGTGGTAAGAAATTTATTTTTATGTTAGTATTTTTTTAAATAATTATTATATTTTATATTAATATATTTATATAAATATTATTTTTTTATTAAAATAATATTTATATAATTATTATTTATTTAGAATTATTAATTATTTTTTTGTGCTAATTATATTGTTTTGTCTACAGTTATAATGGAAAACGAAATGCTGCTACGATTGGATGTTGATCATATCTTGAGACATTTTAGCGATATGGTAATATTTTTTATAATTAATGTTAATATTTAAATTTAAATTTATTTTTAATTTTAATTTATTTTTAATTTATATTAATTTTAATTTTAATTTATTTTTAATTTATATTAATTTTAATTTTTTATAATGTATACTATTTAGGATACTGATCGTATTTTAGAGACTTTTATTAAAAATCCACGTATACCGACACCGGAACATATTTTTCCATATTTGGCTTCTGCCGGGTTCGGGTATATTGCAACAATTATTGGCGGTTGCAAACTCGAACATGTCCTAATTTCTGCACTGATTGAGAGGTGGAGGCCCGAGACACACACTTTTCACCTTCCATGTGGAGAGGCGACAATTATATTGGAGGATGTCCCTATGCATCTGTGGCTTCCCGTCGACGAAAATATGATGTGTGGTATGGCGGATGGTGATTGGCAATCAATGTGCATTGATTATCTTTGTTGAGTTAATCGATTGACGGAATCGGCCAAGAGGGGGTGAATTGGCAATTAAAATTTTTGTGGAAGCTTTTGCATAAAATTGAAAGTAATTGCACAGCGATTTACAGTGGTTCGACTTTCTCAAATAAATTCTACGTCCACTACCTTAGCTATCCACACTAAGGATTTTCCAACAAATTCACTAATTTGTTCTTTCTTTTGAGGCCAAAGAGATAACCTTACAATTCCCTCAAGAGTATACCCCAACTCTTGAGAACATTCTTTTTCCTAAAGAGAAGATTACAAATTTGCAAACTTACAAGAAAACCTCACAAGGTAAGATGTTTGTACAATTCTAGAACAAGAAAAGAACACTTAAAGAAAATTACAAATGAGCACAATAAGTGTTCTTTGAAAGCAAAATGAATATGAATGAAAATTGGCTTGAATTGCACAAACTTTGTGTTTGATGCTTTCTCTCTTGTTTCTCTATGATTTCTTGCTGATCAAGGGCTTCAGAACTTGTTTAAATACACATTGAATCACTTCTGAACGTTGGGGATAATTAATGAAGATAATATAGCCGTTTTAGTGTGAAAACAATTAATAAAACAGCTTGGAGCGTGGGGGGAATCGGTTCCTCCTTATAGGGAATCGGTTCCCTAAGTGTAAAATTCAAATATTTCGACCGTTGAACAGGGGGGAATCGGTACCCCCTATGGGGGAATCGGTTCCCTCTGAGCATTCTGGAAATCTCGGAGTCAAACCATTCAGGGGGGAATCGGTACCCCCTATGGGAGGGAATCGGTTCCCTCTGAGCAATCTGGAAATTTTGGGTTTGAAATGGTTCGAAATACTTTGAAAGATTATTTTGAAATTGTTTTAAGATTAAAACTTAATTTTACACTTAAGTAAGGATTAAAATGATTTTTGAAATATTTGGAGTAATGTTTTTATATTCGAATAAATTTATCGAACATACTTTAGAAAATCATTTTGGAAAATCTTAAAATTCATTTAACTTAATTTGTTATATCGAAATATCAAAATGTTTTCAACAATCTCCCCCTTTTTGATATAACAAAACATTTCAGTAATTTTAAGATTTTGAAATCAAGTTTTGAAATTACTCCCCCTTACTCATTTATCATTTTAAAAACACACACTTAAACACACTTCTTCTCCCCCTTTTTGTTAAATCAAAAAGATTCAAACAAACGTGGAAAATATTAAGCCATTTGATTAGGTATATGTATGCATAAGCTGCTAAGATCACAATTAAGAGAAACGTTAGCCATTGGTTCCGTAATCAATATTCATAAATAATGTGATATGGAAAAATTGGTCATATTGCTAATAATGATGTAAATGATGCAATAACGAATAAAACACACCAAACATATAAGTTCACACTATCCATAAATCCAAAATCCAACAATCCACAAAATCAAACAATTCAAAATGTTGAAACAATATTCATTTTGTTCAAAGTTTTAAAGCTAAACAAAAAATCAAGCATCCGGATCGGTAGGAGGAAAACAGGCTCGCATAGCAGCCATTTCATGAGTTAGTTCATTAATACGAGCATTGGTTGCTTCATTGTTTGCACGCATCTCCTGAAGAATCTCTAATTGTTGAGCTCCCATTGTGGATAAATGAGACTCTATAGAGGAAAAGCGTGAATCCATTGTCGCATAACGGAAATCAAATGTCTCCATAAAGGATTGAAAATATGGAGGCATTTGAGTCGATTGTTGTGCGTTCTCCTCAGGTTGTTCAGGTTCTTCTTCAGCTTCATCGATATCCCTCATTAATTGTTCAAACTCGGGATCTTCGTCAGCTTCGGGTGGAGCTTGTGAAGAACTAGCTCCCGGAGTAGAAGATCGAACCCATGCACCGGTTTCCTTATTTTTGACCTATCCCGCTCTTGTTAAAGAAATAAGATTGATTTGTTTCTTAAGAGGAAATGAGGCATCTAGACCAACTCGGAGTTCAGCTTTAGAAAAGAGATTACTAAGGATACAACTGTAAACTAGTGAAGAACAGAGTTTCTTATTTGGCACTAAGTTAACGGTTTCAACGATCTCAGCAAAGATAATCTCGGAAAGGTTTTATTTTTATATTGTTTTCAAAAACAATGCAACCACCAAAGGTCTAAAGCTATAAGAGTAGAATAATGACCCCCGGATGGTCGAAACCACCAAATGATCATAAGATGAAGAAAATGCTCATGGAGATCTAAAACACTTGCACTATCATTCCGTTTATATCGTGAGCCTAAAACTTGTTTTTCGTTTGATAAACCTTCATTATCCAAGCCTAAGGCATTGGCTATGTAATCAGGATCAAGATGGAAATATTGACCTAGGAGGTAGGAACGCACTCCTATGGTTTTGGTTTTGTCACGGTTTTTGATACAAACGGCATTACAGTAGAAGATACAAACAAGTTGATGATAGACAATGGGTTCAAGTTCGAAAAGTTTATCAAATTTCCATTCGTGCAAGATAGGGAGATATTTAAAGTTAATATCAACCATAGTTTGAAGAGATGGGATACGTTCTTCCCTAATCTTATATGAGTCAAAATATTGGTAAAACCAATAACGATAATCTTTAGGACCCGGTTGATTGAAACAAGAATTTTGGATAGTCAAGTTAGGATCAAGATTTGGAATAGGATTTTGAGGAATAGGAGGAGGATTTGTTTGACGACTAGAACGACTATATGAAGACCTAGCACGTTTAGGATTGGACATGGTTTAGGAAATCGGAATAGAATTGATAACCTGCAATTTTAAAAACAAATGTATACAATTCAATTAATCCCAAAACTCAAATGAGTCCTCAATATTTCAAGGTTCTCTAAATCAATCCTAATGGGCAAAGTTTTTGAAAAACTTTTGAAAAATATGGTTTTGAGAAACAATATATGTATAGTTTTTATAACAACAACATAATTTAATCAAAACACAATAATTTGAAAATTAACATTTTTTTTTATTTCGAAAAATTAAAAAATTTTGGAAAATTCTTGTGTTTTTGATGAAATTAGTTGTAACATATAGTTTCTAATCACTAAATAATCAATGCCCGATCACTATTTCAACCTAGAACTAATTAAAACTAATCATATGTTCAAAATCAATGAAATAGAGAGTTTAGAAAAATTTACCTTGAAAGATGAAGATTGAGGGGATTTAGATGTTGTTTGCACGATTTTAATGATGATTGCAAGTTTAGGATATGATATTTGAAGTGATTTCTGATTAAAATCAATGATTTGAGGCAAGAAGGGAGATTTGAGTGCTTAGAGGGTGAGAAACGGCGGAAGAAGAAGAAAAATGAGGGTTTTGGGGTTTTTGGGGTGTTCTGCCCGATTTAACAGAACCCCAGGGGGTATCGATTCCCCTGTGGGGGGAATCGGTTCCCCTTCAAAGGGGGAATCGGTTCCCTCATGGGGGGATCGATTCCCTCTGCACAAAAATGCTAAAATCCGACTTTTAAGCACATAAAATGCTAAATTAATCTTCTCTAGTGGTATAGGCAACTCATATATTGAAAAAATAATTATGTTCAAACAATTAAATTAATCTTTAAACATTATTTGAACATAAAATTAATTTTCATTAAGAATCATAAACTCCCCCTAACTAATAGCAAGAATGCAATCAAAAATTATTATTATAAGCATTTTTCAGTATTTATTAAAAGTGCTAAATTATTTTAAACACTAAGTAAAGATAGGTTAGTTAAACCTAATTCTCTTCTAAGTGTCCAAAACCTTTCCTTGTCTAAGGGTTTTGTAAAGATATCCGCTAATTGATGCAAAGTATCAACATATTCTAAAACTATATCTTCCTTAGTGACATGGTCTCTAATGAAGTGATGTCTTATTTCAATGTGCTTAGTTCTAGAGTGTTGGATGGGATTTTTAGTGAGACAAATAGCACTAGTATTGTCACACTTGATAGGAATGGTACCTACTTCAATTCCATAATCAAAACGTTGTTGTTTCATCCATAAAACTTGTGCACAACAACTACCGGCTGAAATGTATTCCGCTTCAGTGGTAGATAATGCAACACAATTTTGTTTCTTTGAAAACCAAGAAATTAGCATATTTCCAAGGAATTGGCAAGTACCGGAGGTGCTTTTCCTATCTAATTTGCATCCTCCATAATCTGCATCAGAAAAGGCATGCAAGCTAAAGCTAGAGTCTCTAGGATACCAAAGTCCTAAACTAGGAGTGTCCTTAAGGTATCTAAAGATTCTCTTAACAGCTAGTAAATGTGATTCTTTAGGACATGATTGAAACCTAGCACACAAGCAAACACTAAACATAATATCCGGTCTACTTGTGGTTAGATAAAGCAATGAGACAATCATGGATCTATATAATTTAACATCCACACATTTACCTCCTTCATCTAAGTCAAGCTTTGTTGAAGAGCTCATTGGAGTGTTATGAGGTTTCCCATTTTCCAGTCCAAACTTCTTGAGCATATCTTTGACATACTTAGCTTGATTAATGAAGATGCCATCTTTTCTTTGCTTGATTTGGAGTCCCAAGAAAAATGAGAGCTCCCCCATCATGCTCATCTCAAACTCACTTTGCATTAGCTTAGAAAATTCTTGGCAAAGAACATCATTAGTAGAACCAAATATTATATCATCAACATAAATTTGAACTACTAATAAATCTTTAACTTTTCTCTTTAAAAACAATGTAGTGTCAACCTTTCCTTTTAAAAAACCTTTTTCAATTAAAAAATTTGACAATCTTTCATACCAAGCTCTAGGAGCTGTTTTAAACCATAAAGAGCTTTTGTCAATTTTAAAACATGATCCGGAAAATTTGAATCTTCAAAACCTGGAGGTTGTTCCACGTACACTTCTTTTTTATAAAACCATTTAAAAATGCACTTTTAACATCCATTGATATAATTTAAATTCATTGAAACATGCAAATGCTAATAACATTCTAATTGCTTCCATCCTAGCTACGGGAGCGTATGTTTCATCATAGTCTATGCCTTCTTCTTGAGTATAGCCTTGAGCAACAAGTCTAGCCTTGTTCCTCACTATAATACCACTTTCATCAAGTTTATTTCTAAAAACCCATCTAGTACCTACAGTAGATTTATTACTAGGCCTTTCAACTAATGTCCATACTTTACTTCTCTCAAATGATTTAATTCTTCTTTCATAGCCATAATCCAATGTTCATCTTTAATGCTTCTTTGATGTTCTTAGGCTCTATGCATGAAATAAATGCAACATAATTACATATATTCTAAGAGAAGATCGAGTAGTTACCCCTTTTGATGGATCACCTATAATTTCACCATCCTTGACATAGTTGTACTCTCTTGGAAAAGATACTTCCCTTTCTTCAATGGTTGGATTCTCGAGGGGATCATGAGTTTCCTCATCTTTTGTTTCTTCCTTTGATGATGATTCTCCAACGTCATGTCTAACGTCATTTGCTTGTACAATACCTACATCATCATTAACAGAAGAATCCTTCCTCGGAAGGGGATTATCATCGAAAACAACATGTATAGACTCTTCTACAACTAAAGTTCTTTTATTAAATACACGATAAGCTTTAGAATTTAAGGAATAACCCAGAAAATTCCTTCATCACTTTTAGCATCAAATTTGCCAAGATTTTCTTTACCGTTGTTTAAACAAAACATGTTACATCCAAAAGGATGAAAATAGCTAATGTTAGGCTTTTTATTTTGAGAATTTCATATGGAGTTTCTTTAAAATGGCCTAATCATTACTCGATTTACAACATAACAAGCGGTATTTGTGGCTTCCGCCCAAAAATATTTTGGCAAATTATTTCACAAAGCATGGTTCTAGCCATTTCTTCTAAAGTCAATTTTCTCTCAACAACTCCATTTTGTTGAGGGGTTCTAGGTGCTGAAAAATTATGGCTAATACCATTAGAATTACAAAACTCATGAATCCAAGATTTCAAATTCAGTTCCATGATCACTTCTAACACTAGTGATAGAGTAACCTTTTTCATTTTGGATTATTTTTGAAATGTGATGAAATTCTAATGCTTCATCTTTAGTACTTAAGAATAGAACCAAGTGTATCTAGAATAGTCATCTACCAAGACAAAAGCATATTGTTTTTCCTCCCAAGCTAGTAGTTCTAGTTGGCCCAAAAGATCTAAATGGATCAATTGTAATACTCTACTATTTGATACATCATTAATAGATTTAAAAGAAACTCGTTTTTGTTTTCCTTTAGCACAAGCATCACAGATTTTATCATTATCAAATTTAAGCTTAGGCACCCTCTTACTAAGTCTCCTTGAATTAACCGTTGCAAAACTCATACTAGCATGACCTAGTCTCCTATAACCAACTAATGCTCATCCTTAGAAACTATGCATAAATTAGTCATATCAATAGAATCTAAATGCACCATGTAATGTTTCCTATTCTATGACCAATAAGCATAATCCGATTAGATGCAATGTCAATAACTTTACAACCATTAATTTCAAATAAGACATTGAATCCTTTATCGCATAATTGACTAATACTCAAAGATTATGCTTTAATCCATTCACATATAAAACATTCTTAATTTGTATGGAAGAGGTATTACCTATTGTACCAATACCTTCAATGTGACCTTTTGAATTGTCTCCAAAAGTCACTTCTCCTCCATTTTTGGCGTTAAGCTCAATGAACCGGCTTTTGTCTCCGGTCATGTCTTGAGCATCCACTATCAAGGTACCATGAGTTTGAATTTGTTTCCCGTGCCTTGTAGCAATGCTCCTTTCCCTACAAACATAGATTAATTTTTGATTTTTACCCAAATTCTTTTGGGTCCATATTCATTAGTTTCCAAAATCCTAGTCCCCTTAGGTATCCATTTGTGTAGGATATTTTATCTTTAGTAGTAATGAGTTCTTTAGGAACCCACATACTTCTAATGATTTTTCCATTAGAGGTTCTTTGGGGACCTCTATGATTGTAGTTTCTAAAACTTTTTCTAACAAAGTTGGATTTTGAATTTCCACCTCTTTCAAAATGTTTTGTTCCAACTTTATCAAAAGAAGTTTTAAGATCATCAATTTTCTTTTGATGATCATCATTGATCTTTAAAAGTAAATTTTGCAAATCTAAATTTTTCTTTTCAAACTCTTCTAGTTTGATTTGCAAATCTTTGATATTACTTTCAAGATCGTTGTTGGTTTTGGATATGAGTTTATTTTCATTTTTCAATTTTGAAACATCATTTTTATATTTTAAAAACAATTTCTCATAATCCGAAGCCAACCCATTGTACTCCTCAAATAACTAATCATAAGATAAATCATCAAAATCGGATGAGTTAGAGGTTACCTTAGAATCTTCCCCGAATGCCATCAAGCACAAGTTTGCTACTTCTTGTTCCTCTTCATCGGAACTTTCTTCATCGCTCCATATAGCCACATGAGCCTTGTGCTTATTCTTTGATTGACCCTTTTTCTTCAATTGTGGGCAATCATATTTGACATGCCCCGGCTTTTTGCATTCATAGCAAATGATTGAGTCCTTCTCTTTTGGTTCATTTTTGAGGCCTTCGTTTCGTTTGAATTTTCTTCCTTGGTAAGGTCTCATCATTTTTCTGAACCGTTTGGCAAACAATGCCATTTCCTCTTCATCATCATCATTATTAGAATCACTCTCATCTTTTGTGGATTTGAGAGCAACTCCAATATTTTTCTTCTTCTCCTTTTCCTTTGGTGTCTCTTCAACTTTATCAAGGTCCACCTCATCTTCGAGCATCATCTCATGAGTGAGGAGTGAACCGATAAGTTCTTCAAGAGTTAAGGACGATAGGTCCTTAGACTCGATGATTGTCGTCTTCTTTGATTGCCATGATTTTGGGAGAGAGTAGACTAACTTCCTCACAAACTTTTCATTTGAGATGATCTCTCCATATGATTTGAGACCATTGACAATCGTTGAAAATCTATCCGTCATAGCTTTGATGTCTTCATTTGGTTTCATCCTGAAATTTTCATAGCTATGCGTTAGAATACTAATTTTTGATTTCTTTACCTCATCTGTACTTTCATGTGTGACTTGAAGTTTGTCCCATATTTCTTTGGCGGTTGTACACGATGAAACTCTTCCGTATTCATCTGGTCCAAGAGCACAAAAAATAATATGGATGGCTTTGGAGTTGAGCTGGAACATTCTTGTCTCTCCTTCACTCCACAACCTTGGATGAGTGAGAGGTTTGATGTATCCTTCTTCTACAGCATTCCATGCTCCCATGTCACTTGCTTGAATGAAGTACATCATTCTATTCTTCCAATAGGCATAGTTAGCTCCATTGAAGAAAGGAGGCTTGTTGACGGGCATCGAATCGAGACCGGAGTCGAAGTTTGAAGCGGAGACCATTGATGACTTTAATAATCGATATAACTCTTCCCGAATCGACTCAAGAGGCGATAAAACCTTCAAATGAGTTAGGCTCTGATGCCAATTGTTGAGTTAATTGATTGACGGAATCGGCCAAGAAGGGGGTGAATTGGCAATTAAAATTTTTGTGGAAGCTTTTGCAGAAAATTGAAAGTAATTGCACAGCGATTTACAGTGGTTCGACTTTCTCAAATAAAGTCTACGTCCACTACCTTAGCTATCCACACTAAGGATTTTCCAACAAATCACTAATTTGTTCTTTCTTTTGAGGCCAAAGAGATAACCTTACAATTCCCTCAAGAGTATACCCCAACTCTTGAGAACACTCTTTTTCCCAAAGAGAAGATTACAAATTTGCAAACTTACAAGAAAACCTCACAACGTAAGATGTTTGCACAATTCTAGAACAAGAAAAGAACACTCAAAGAAAATTACAAATGAGCACAATAAGAGTTCTTTGAAAGCAAAATGAATATTGAATGAAAATTGGCTTGAATTGCACAAACTTTGTGTTTGATGCTTTCTCTCTTGTTTCTCTATGATTTCTTGCTGATCAAGGGCTTTAGAACTTGTTTAAATACACATTGAATCACTTCTGAACGTTGGGGATAATTAATGAAGATAATATAGCCGTTTTAGTGTGAAAACAATTAATAAAACAGCTTGGAGCGTGGGGGGAATCGATTCCTCCTTATAGGGAATCGGTTCCCTAAGTGTAAAATTCAAATATTTCGACCGTTGAACAGGGGGGAATCGGTACCCCCTATGGGGGAATCGGTTCCCTCCGAGCATTCTGGAAATCTTGGAGTCAAACCATTCAGGGGGGAATCGGTACCCCCTATGGGAGGGAATCGGTTCCCTCTGAGCAATCTGGAAATTTTGGGTTTGAAATGGTTCGAAATACTTTGAAAGATTATTTTGAAATTGTTTTAAGATTAAAACTTAATTTTACACTTAAGTAAGGATTAAAAATGATTTTTGAAATATTTGGAGTAATGTTTTTATATTCGAATAAATTTATCGAACATACTTTAGAAAATCATTTTGGAAAATCTTAAAATTCATTTAACTTAATTTGTTATATCGAAATATCAAAATGTTTTCAACAATCTTGGAGCTGCTCTGCCAGAGTTTAATGGATGTAGAATAGCTTTATCTTGGTTGAAAGCTAATTTTGAGGTTTTAAATGAAAATGCTTCAGAGGATCAAGCAAAGGCATGTGCTCGGGCATATATTCTACGAATAATTGGAGGAATATTGATGCCAGACAAATCTCGCAACCAGGTGCATTGTATGTGGTTGCGGCATCTGATCGATTTTGATGAAGCTGGAAGATATAGTTGGGGCACTGCAGTTTTGGCATTCCTCTTTAGAGAAATGTGTCGGGCGACGAATTATAAGAAAACTGCTATCGGTGGATGTCTCCTGCTTCTACAATCATGGGCGTGGTTCCGCATACCTTTCTTATGCCCGATCGTGAATGAACCATACGTATTCCCCTTATTGTTGAGGTAATTTTCAAACTAAATTTTGATTTAAATATTTTTAATTAAATAGGATGATATTTAGTTTATATTATATTTCATAAGTGGTCGATGTAAAGAAAGAACTATAAAAGTATACCTACTGGGTTAGAGGAAATTCTTTTACTTATTGATACGAAAGCTGGGTCTGAGGTATGTTTTTAAATCTATTTAAATATTAATATTTTAATTTAAAATGCTAGATATAATTAGAATATTTTATTTATTTGAATTGTATATTTATATTTCAGTTTCAGTGGATACCTTATGCGAGCGATGAAGTGAAGGCTTGCATCCCACCCCACCTTAGTGGGTCATTAGAGATATGGATGTCGGTTATACCTCTTATATGTTATGCTATTATTGAGTGGCATCCAGTTGATCGTGTGCTCCGTCAGTATGGTTGTACGCAATATATTCCTGGAGCACCTAGGAATTTAGACGACGTGCATAACATAGATAGACGAGGAAAGAAAGAGGTTAACTAGGTGGTGAGACATAGAGATTGGATTGCGCTTTGGGAGAACCGATATGCACTGTTGGCCCCTCGACAATATTACGCTGAAACTGGTCATATGGTTATGGATAACTATATGGACTGGTTTAATGAAAATGGGAAGCTGTTTCTACTTTCGGCGGAAGCACGAGGGGTTAGCATTCCTAGGCGCCGAGAAAGACGTCAACCATCTCAATATCATCGTCCACCAATGCGTGGACGGAGAGAAGGCGCTACCGGTTATGCATCAGTCCCACCACAACATCTTTATCCGCCGATGCCGCAGGGGTACATGCCCAGCCCTCCACTTCATATGCCAAGCCCACCAGTTCATATGCCATCTCCGCAGGGTTACATTCCAAGCCCGCAGGGTTACATTCCTAGCCCGCCAGGTTACATGCCTAGCCCGCAGGGTTTTATACCATATGGAGGTGCATATACGACTATGTTTAATGATCCAACATATGGTTCATATGCATCTTATTTGGCTGGTGGTACTTCTCCGCAGACACCTCAATCTCCATCTGGATCACATACATCGATGCCAATGTTTTCAATGTTTTCACAGTTCCCGGGGAGCGGTGGGATTGTTACTAGCACTCCTTCAGGGTCGTTATTTTATACAGGCCCTTCAGCCCCTTCAGCGTCATCTACACCAAATGAAGAAAATGCTGATGATGATGATAGTGAAGATGAGGAGACTGAAGAACAAGTTCCACGAAGAAATCCTCCACGAAGAAATCCTCCACGAAATAGACAACCACCGCCATGTGGAACTCATTCGAGAAGACGACATCGATGATCCAGTTGTATTTTAATGTTATTTAAATAGTTATATTTCAGAATTTTATGTAATTTGGTTATGTTATTTAAATGTTTCATGGTTGTTACATACATATTTTTAATGTTATTTTTTATTCACATTTAACATTAAATGTTTGATAAATGTTTTTAAAATAAAAATTATATTATTCGAAATTTAAAATAAAAATAAAAATAATATTATTCAAAATTTAAAATTAAAATATAAATTATAGTATTCAAAATTTAACATTAAATTTCAACTTAATATTCCAATTGTATTCGAAATTAAAAGTTATATTCCAATTATAGTTCACAATACTTAAATTGAAATTAAATTTATCCTTACATATGATTTTATCATTAACATATATATTAAAACGTATACATTAAAATCAACTTATCACTTCACATTTATTTGTAAAAACATCTCGATGCTCATTTCATCTAATTTCAATGTCACAATCAACTTATCACTTCACATTTATTCAATTTATCCATAACATTTTATCTAATTTATTCAAACTTCACATAACGTTTTAATTTAAGTTATGAACTTAAATTAATCTATATGTATAATTTATTTTTAACTTGTTGAACTTTCAAAAGAAGTTAAATTTTGGTTATAATTTACTTGATTTCACAATCCATCTAGTGTCCCCGAGGGACATGAGTGACATAAGAGGGCAATGATAACATATTCTCTGACAAAATAATAGAAGGCGCACCCCTGGGAACGCGCCTTCAAGTCCCCTGAGAAATAATAGGTACTGATATGAATAGTGTCCCTGAGGGACATGAGTGACATAATAGGGCAATGATAACATATTCTCTGACAAAATAATGGAAGGCGCCCCCCCGGGAACGCGCCTTCAAGTCCCCTGAGAAATAATAGGTACTGATATGAATAGTGTCCCCGAGGGACATGAGTGACATAATAGGGCAATGATAACATATTCTCTGACAAAATAATGGAAGGCGCGCCCCCGGGAACGCGCCTTCAAGTCCCCTGAGAAATAATAGGTACTGATATGAATAGTGTCCCCGAGGGACATGAGTGACATAATAAGGCAATGATAACATATTCTCTGATAAAATAATGGAAGGCGCGCCCCCGGGAACGCGCCTTCATGTAAATAGTACCCCGATTATAGACACTTTTATATGCAACGTATTATAAACTTTCAAAACAAACTTCAGTTCACAAGCTTTCAAATTCTCAAATTCCCAAACTCTAAATTCTCAAATTCTCTAAAAATGAGTCGTCTTTCTGTTGTTGTTTTGTATGATGGAGAAATTAAGGAAGCTGAAGATGGGGTTGTTTTTGAGTCAGATCATTATATCCCCTTAACCTTGAAGAGAAACATCACAATTGAGAAGTTAATCACAAAAATTTCGTTAAAGATTCGTGTAGCATGCCAGAGAAGACTATCTTCACTTCAGTATAGATTTCCTACTGAACTTTTTTCGCTCACGTATACATCATTTCAGCTTTCAAACGATGATGATGTTTCTATGATGGTTGATGCTCATATGGGGAGTTCACAATCTCTTATTGAAATGTATGCCACTTTTATTGAGGTTCGTGCAACTCGTGGTCTCTCATATTCCTCTCACTTTGGCATTGCATATCAAGCTGATCAAGTTGATAGCCCGACACAACTGATTTGTAATGATTTCACATCATTAATGGCGGATCCAACGCCAAATGCCATGCCATCAAATTCAATAGGAAGGCATTCAACTGCAACTGCTTATGATCTCAACCCACGTGGCTTCACCAATAATCCATATGGCAACATCTCTTCTACTTCAAGGGGCAGACATTCATCTGCCAATGTTTTCGACTTATATATGGAAATGCCAACGAGACGGTAGTCTATTCACATCCTACATGATACAATGGCCTCAAGTTCAAGGGGAGGACACGCAAGCGGGAACTTATTTGACCTCAACATTGGATTATCGGAGGAACCCTCATCTCCACCAGAAGAACCTCTTCGGGAGCCAGGTGCAGATGGTGCTGAAACGGGATTATTCGTTGAACTTGACTCACCACAGTTTAACGTACATTCTGATGATGACGAGGATGATGTTCCGATAAATACAACACCAGCCGAACTTCCTGCACATATGTATGAGGCTGATTATGATGCAATGTATGAGCCTGAATTTCCAGATCTTCCTGATATTGGCAACTATGGACTTCAATCATCAGTCAATGACGGTAATTTACATATTGGAATGGAGTTCGCATCGAATGAGGAAGCAATGATGGCAATAAAGAGTTACAATATTCGTAACTTAGTTCAGTCCCGAGTTGATCGATCTAACACGGAGAAATATGTCTGCTACTGCGTCCAACGTGACAACGGATGTCAATGGATGGTCCGTGTATCAAAGAGGAAGAGGAAAAACAACTTATGGGAACTAACCAGATACAACGGTCCTCATACATGTTGTACAAGAGGTATAAACCAAGATCATCCCAACTTGGACTCCAATATTATTTGCCAAGCAATCATGCCCATTGTGAAGCAAAGCTCTCATATAGCTGTTGTAGTGTTGATTTCTGCTATACAGTCACAATATGGGTACACTGTCTCATATAAAAAAGCGTGGTTGGCAAAACATAATGTCGTTTGCAAACTTCATGGTGAATGGGATTCCTCTTACAACGAGCTGCCCAGTTGGTTTCATGTTGTGCAAAGACTTAATCTCGGGACAATTGTTGAGTTCGAAACTCAACATCATTACGTGAATGATCGAATGGTTCGTGATCGCTACCAATTTTATTGTGTCTTTTGGACTTACCCTCAGTGTATTAATGCAGTCAAGTACTGTAAACCAGTTGTCCAAATTGATGGTACTTTCTTGTATGGGAAATACAAGCAAGGTTTATTATTGGTTGTGGTCCAAGATGGAAACCGCAATATTCTTCCTGTTGCGTTTGCTCTCGTTCAAGGAGAAGACACTGAGTCTTGGGCTTTTTTCCTTAAAAAATTACGTTTACATGTTGTCACCAGGGAACGAGTATGCATTATTTCAGACCGAGGAGCCGGGATAAAAGCAGCAATGGACTCTTTGGGTACAATGTATAGACCTCCACATGTTCAACATCATTATTGTGTCCGTCATATTGCTGCAAACTATTACGGAAAATACAAGAAGAACGATGAACGACAATTAGTCGTGCGGATGGGTATGTTACTTTTTCCCAATTTTTCTATCAATTTCTTATTACTTATTTATACTTCATATTAACTATTACATATTCATAATGGCTTAGGTTACGAACTCTTACCTCAAAGGTTTGAGTCGATGCTACAAGAGCTGTTTGGCAAAAATAAGAAGGGGTGCGAGTACATTATGGACATCAGCAAAGAAATGTGGACAAATGCATATGACGGGGGGTATCGCTATGGTCATATGACAACAAACTTGGCTGAAGCAATAAATTCAACCTTAAAGGGGGCACGCCATTTACCAGTCACGGCGTTGGTTAAAACGACTTATTTTCGTTTGGGTCAACTCTTTGCAAAGCTCGGTGGACAGGCTCTTACTTGGATGCAAAACGACCATATTTACCACCCAAGACTAGTAGCTGATTTACAGAAAAAAGTGGCTGCATCAAATGGGATGTTAGTTACAAATTTTTCTCGCATCCGTGAATTGTTTCGTGTAACCGAAATGCCACGTCCGCTGCAAGGGATTGAAGCTAACTCTTTCAGAGTTAATCTGCAAGAGAGGTGGTGCGATTGTGGTTTCTTTCAAGCACTCAAATATCCATGCTCTCATGTCATTGCAGCTTGCTCACATTCGCATTTGGACTACAAAAATTATGTTGATACCGTATACCAACTTTCACAAGTATTCAAGGCATATGAATTTGAGTTTCCGCCCATAGGAAACGAAAGAGACCCAAATGAGATTCAAACTTGGTTTACAATTGTACCAAATCCATTGCTATTGAGGGACTCAGGTCGTCCAAAATCTACTAGAATACATTGTGATATGGATATTCGGGAGAAGTCAACAGAACAAAAACGATGTGGCCATTGTAGAAACATCAGGCACAATAGAAAAAAAATGTCCAGCTATGTTATCATCATATAACTGTTAACTCTTATGTAATTAATATTGTATTTAAATGAATGTTTTTGTTTCTAATAATTTAATGTTATTGCATTTTATATAATTTGTCAATGTGTGTATACCTAAATAATTTTTTTTATCTTTTAAATACATAAATATTTTCAATATATTTATTTAATATAATAATTAATATTATTAGTTATAAATTTTTTTAAATATAATAATAATTCCACCTTCTAAGTAGAGAAAAATATTAAATTAAACAAATTAAAAGTTATTAAAAAATTTATGTATACGATGACACATTTCATGTTCTGATTGGAAGATTAAATTTATTAAATTAAATTTTCAATAAGACTAAATTCATAAAATATGTAAGTCTTGAAGATTAAATGTGTAATTATACTAATTTATTAACTTATGCATCAATATTTTCGTTAAATATTGATAAGAGATGACTAGATTGATAACATTTAAATAATTAACTGATAAAATTAATAGATCAATAATCAAAATCAAAAATAATAATATAACCATATGTGTAATATTATAATTTCATACATTTTTCCTATAACTACAATAAAATCAAAACTGATTTTCATATATTGTTCTATCATATTAATGTTAATAATTCACTCTACCTTTAACACACATTAACAAAATACATTTGATAATTCTTACATTATAATCGAAACACTTTATATAATATATTACTAATTTATAATAATAATAAAAATAAAATATTTATTATTAAACAAAATATCAGCGTGGCAGCCGAGTCATCAGAATCCCGTGAAGGCGCGTCCCCGGAGATGCACCTTCCACACGTGGCATCCAATTCAACGAAAATCCGGATAAAACGCGCCTCTGAAGATGTGTCTTTCACCAGCTCAACCGAAAGGATGTCACTTCAAGAAATATATATCAAACAGTACTAAAAAGATAAATATACGATTAAATAATATGTCAAATCGTCCTCAGAAGATCAACACGTCACACGACAGATCCAAAAGGGTCCCTACTGGTCCCTCACAATAAATTCACTTCCCCTTAGGCTTTAGGACAAAACACCACCATCACCTCTCTATTTAGACTCTAGAGATAGAGCATCTCTCATTCATTCACATCTTCTTAACCAAAACAAACAACACATACAATTTACAAGCATGCTTGAAATGAGCAACGTTGGATCCTATCCTCCTGTCTTTCGCCAACTGAATGCTGTTTTTCCTCAACAAAACAGCTACTCCATTGAAGACACCCAAGATTCAGTTCCGGTTCCTATGGTGGATCTTCAATGGCTTAGCCTGCACAAGCTCGATGAAACTTGTAAGAAATGGGGTATTTTTCGTTTGGTTAACCACGGGATTCCTTCAACCCTTCTGACCAAACTCCAGCACCATGCTAACATGCTGTTTTCTTTGTCCTTTGAGTCCAAGCAAGCTTTAATCACTAACCCTATGTCTTATTTCTGGGGTACCCCTGCCTTAACTTCGTCTGGGACTGCCCTAAACGGTGCGTCCCCGAATTTGAACTGGTTGGAAGGTTTCAATGTTCCACTGAGTCAACTCCCACAATTTCAATCTGAGGATCCCTTGCTTCATGGTTTCAGGTACTGTTTCATTTTTTCTGTTTCCTTTTGGCTGGCGTATTTAGTGTTGCTTTTGAGTGGTCAGTAGTCAAACGAAGTGACCAACTGATTGAACTTTTTGCGTTTTTATTTCCAAAAATGACGATTGCAAGGTCAGTATCAATAACTTTTTTTAAAGACACTAAAAAAAGAAGCATATAGTGTAAAATGATAATTATCCAATCAACATAGGTTTTTGTGTGTGTTGTTTTATTACTATTTATTTATTAATATACGAATATTAATTGTCATAAAAGTTCCTTGCGTACAGATTTAGTGGTAAATCATAATATTAATTTTCTTATAAATCATAAATTTAAACATATATATATTTATAAAGTGTGTGTATTATTAATAATTAAAAAATATTTAAAATATATAATCTTATAATCACGATAAATTATTAAAAAATTAGAATTAATGGATGCATAGTCAGCTGAGGCCACCAAATGAAAAATGCAGAAAGGCGCAAGAACGACTTTCTAAAAGCATTTGATTGATATGTTTGATCTGAGTAATGCCCCCTCCACTCTAAATCCGTTCCATGAATGGCAAATTATTAATATTATTTGGATTAAACTAAAAAAATATTTGAACTATGCTATTTTTTTAGGTACTTAAATTATTTTTTTGATTAAATTAAGTACTTATACTATTATATGTAACTATTTTAAGTACCTTACTATTTTGGTCAAAATAAGTCTTTAAATTATATCTATTTTTTCTTTAAACCCCTAAAATATTTGACCAAAAAATAGTTGAAGTACCTAAAACAAAAAAGGGTCATATTTTAACTACTTGTTTTTACGTTATGCCATATTCTTTGCCATCACATATAAACAAAATCATGGATCTGCATATCTTTCCCAGTTCGCGAAATGACTTTGATGGTCGATCAAAGCACAATAAAACTTATAAAATTGTCCCCACTGTGCTTAACCAGATATTTTTTCTTCACTGTCTTTTCCATTAGGCTTTTGTTGGAAGAATATGGGAGGCACCTTTCAAGAATTGCCACAACCTTGTTTGAATCAATGGCCAAGAATCTCGATCTGGATCCGAAACAATCCGAGTCTATGTTAAAAGAATCAACCGGATTCATTCGCGTTTACCGGTATCCGCCACTCCCCTACAAGGCCGGTGAGGCTTGGGGCATGATCCCACACACCGATAGTTCGGTGCTTTCGATAGTGAACCAAGACCATGTTGGAGGACTAGAAATTTTCAAGGACAATAAGTGGCTCCTGGTGAACCCAATTCCAAACACCCTCGTAGTCCATATTGGTGACATGATGCAGGTCTAAAAAACACTCAATTCTAACTTCCATTAATACACAATACAATGCTGAAATCTTACAATTTTTTCATTAAAATATTCCAAGTTTAGGCGATAAGCGACGACGAATACATGGGCGTGAAACACAGGGTGAGAGTGAAGACGCAGGAGGAGCGGCTCTCAATCTGTTACTTTGTATTCCCAGCCGAAGACAGTGTGATCCACAGCTCAAAATACAAACCTTTTACTTACAAAGATTTCCAAGAACAAGTACAAAGGGACACCTTGTCTCTAGGATATAAAGTTGGCCTCCAAAGGTTCAAAGTTTAATGCTCTGCGTAAACAACTTAAAGCATAATTGTATGAATTAGTTTAACTAAAGCTTGAGTCTACCACTTTATTGTACGCATCCTTTCAATATGGAAAGTGGGTTACTTTCTTTTCATTGTTTTGCTATATGACTTTAGTTATTTGTGTTGTGAACATCACCCTCGTATAAAAACAAATTGCAGAACCTGTTATATTAATAACAAATTTTGAACAAATACATTTTCTTTTAACACATCTGTTATCCAATGGTAACATACGTCAAGTAAAAGTAAGATAGCTAAATAGTTTCTTAATTATTTGTTTATATATAACTTTAAGGGTGGAGTCCATTTGATTCCATTTCTAAATGCTCCCAAACAATTTGTTGCTAGTAAAATAGGGATAAATGAAAAAGGAGTTTGGGGAAAAGAAAGTGTGCTTTCTCTTTTGGATGCCAAATGAGAAACTCTCACTTGGGGGGGGGCTATATGATGAAACTACACCTACTACTTGTCTCAAAAGAGTGTTCCAGTCTTTCTTCCTTTTTCAATTTTTGGACTAATTCCAAAAAAAAAAAACATGGTGAAATGTCTTAATTTGAAATCAAGTTGGATGAGTTATATTCACATTGTCATATCAAAAGTATATAGTATGGAGACACAAGATTAGTTTTTGATTTGATGGACCCATGTGAATTTTGCCTCGGTTTATTGTTGCCTATCATGAATGATTAAGCAAACCCACTTTATATATCATTGTCACATTGCCAATTAGAATTGACAATGTTTGTCATTTGAACTCAAATTTATTTGAACTAAAACTATATATTTACTTAAAATAGTTAACCCTTTTATAATTAGTATAAATGTGTAGAGATAAACTGAAAATTGACATTATTTTGGGATCTAATTTGATTAAAAAAAAAGAGTAATGACCAATTTGATCAAACTTATCATGCTCAGAGGCTAATTTAACCTCAAAAAATTTAAGGAACCAATTTGATTAAATTTGCCAAAGTACAAGAGTTATTTTGTGCTTTAAGCCACACAAAAACAAATAAAATATGAATTCAAATTCACTCAAATATAATTACTTTTGATTTAAGAGTTTAGATCGTCATGAATAATTTTAGTATTGTATAAAAATGTAAATAAATAAATAAAAACTTATCTCGCAAATGTATTCTTTTAATAAATACAAAGACAACTAAAATTGAAAAAAAAAATCCATTTCAAACGCCAACTCTAATTCTATTCTTTTATAAAACTCGTGTCAATTTTATGATATATATTCAGAATTAATAACTCCCCTCTCAACAATGTTTCTTTCATATACAAATTAAAACATAATTAAAAATGCATATGATAAATCTTTAAAGTTGTAATCCCTTGAAAAGGCATGTTATTATTTCAAAATCTAAACCTTAAAAACGGTTTGTAAAAAAAGGGGACGCTTAAAAACTGAGGTTTGCAGTATTTTATTAAAGGTTGTGTTTAGGGGTGAGCATTCGATCGAGTCGAGTCAAAAAATTTCGAGTTATTCGAGTTAACGAGTCGTATTTTATAACTCGAACTTAACTTAAATTTTTTTCGAGTCGAGTCGAGTCAAGTTTAAGAAATTCAAGTCGAGTTATTCGAGTTTTTTGTACTAATTTTATTATAATTATTTATAGTTTTATGGCAATGATTTGTTCCAATTTTTTGACTTTATCTAACGACAATATATATTATATTCTTTCATGTTATAATGTTATTTAATATATCAAATACAATCTAAAATTATGAAATATATTCATAATATTATATTTTATAGAAATTATTTCGAGTGTAAAATATTTATGAGAGTATAAACGAGTCAATGAATTGATGAGAAGAAAGAATTTACAAATAATTGTAGTCAAAAGACCAAATTGAGTAAAATGTAAAGTTAAGGGCTACATAAATAAGATAGACTATCTTTAGTAAAAAAATAAAAATTAAAGTTACATAAGTATTCTATTGTGGTATATGAGCATGTAGTTCAAATTTGGTAAAAATGACTTAAAAATAAATCACAAATTGAAGTAATAAGGAGATTATGAAAAACTGAAGGACTAAATTGAAAAATAAAAAATTTGTTATCAAAAAGAGGAATTGAAAGTACACACATGTATTCTATTATGGTTTAGGAGCATGTGGTTTAAATTTGGTAAAAATGAACTTAAAATGAAGGATGAATTGAAGAAATAATGAAATCAATGATTAAATTGTAAAACTATCAAAGTATTGGGTCAAATTTTCAGTTCTACTCGAACTCGAAAATTCAAAATTTCAACTCTACTCAAACTCGAAAACCGAATTTATAATTCGATTTGACTCGAATCACTCAACTATAATAACTCAAAATTAAAAAAAATAATTTTTTGAATATAGACGAATTTTGTTCTTCCCTAATAGTGTGACATAGAATTATGGGATGTAATTAATAAGGGAAAATACCTAATTCCTTTTTAAAGCTTTCATGGACAACTTTTAGTTTTTGTAAGTTGCTTTTGGATTTTTGTTTTCTCCTTTTTCTAAGCGGGAGGAGACCAACTTGTGATGTTGATTGTTAAAGTGTCAAATCTCACCACATGCTTATAAATACATATTTGAAGTATTTATAAAAAGTTGATGATTGTACCAATCAACTTATCTTAGTAGTTAAAAGAATCATTATTATTTTTAGAGATCACGAATTTAAACATCAGCGGATGTGACAAGATAATTAAACATTGTCAAATAGTTAAAAATATTTAAAACAAATACTATTTTATAATCGTCTTAGCTTAATAAAAAGAAAAGTTGTTGATTGCATATCAACTTTTTTATATACTTATGATAGATATTTTGAAGTTTAATAAAAAAAATTAAAAAATAAAATTGTTTAGAATTGAACTTATGAAATGAGATATTTTATCAAGTTTTGACATGTAGTATATCTAGTTTATTCGGAAGATATCTTCAAGTTTCTAATCAAAATTTAATTAATTTGTTCAAGTTGATCTTAAAATTATTAAATATTCATAAAATTGGACACATGTTGGAATATGAAGCGATGATTAGACATGTAACCTAGATGAGTCCAACAAGTGAAATTAGCCAAGTTTGAATGCAAGTTGCAGGATCGAATTCCACCCATGAATATATGATGGGCAATAATCGGCCCAACTTGCAGTCGAATTAACCTTTGAGGTTTCTTCGTTACTCTTGGGTATCCTGCAAGTTGCACATAACTCATTTTGATTTTCCAACTTGCTTTGAACAAATAAAAACATTTACATACACCAATAAATTAAGGATATATTAAGAGCCGTCTAGACATTTTCGAGCCCTGAACGAAAACTAAAAAATATACCTTTGTAAAATGAAAATATATTTCATTGCTTTGAACAATTAATTCAATATTCCATATATAAATCATAGAAAAATTATTAATTTTTTTAAAAATATAATTTTATTATTTTATCGAGGAAACACTTTACATACAACTAAAACAGAATAAATATAAAAAATTGAATACGTGTATGATACATAGATTGATTTTGAATAATAAATAAATACATAAATCATAGAAAAATGATTAAATTTTGTGAAAATATTTTTTATTATTTTTATTGAGAACACTTTACATACAACTAAAAGAGAATAAATATTAAAAAAAATTGAATGCGTGTATGATACATAGCTTGATTCTGAATAATAAATAAATAAAAAGAATTGTATATTATATTATTGTTAGACTGACAATGAAGAAGACTAAAACTTAATTATAATCTAAAGAGAAAAACATGATTAAATTTATTTCAAATTGAATGAATGAATAAGAGAAATGGAAAAAGATGGTCAAAAACCAAACATTTTATGAACTTATAAAAGTTAGGGGTCGATTATAAATATAAAATATTGGTTAAATTTAATTCAAAGTTGGATGAATTAATAAGAGAAATGAAAAAAAGGGCCAAAAACTAAAATTTTATGAAATTATAAAAAACTGAGGGTACTAATTATAAATATAAAAAATTAGGACCCTAATTATAAGAAAAGTATCCTAAAAAATTGGAATGCAAAAGAATGATTTATTGTTCTATGCATGTGGACGAAGCAAAGCAAAGAACATTGGGCTTTTTCATGCGAAGCACACACCTACATTGCTTTTGTTAATGGTATTCTTCTCCTTTTCCAAATAATCAAACAGCATCCTACTCAAGTATGAAAATTGAAAATCATAAATGAGTTTTGGGAAATAAATTATAATTAGACTCCATGAAAATGGAACAAGATAAACTTGCAGGCAAGGAAGGGTCTCATATTCGAATGAAAGAAGCTCAAGACAAGGAAGGGTCTCCTATTCGAATGAAAGAAGCTCAAGACATGTTTTTAAAAAAAGGGTCTAAATGAAGCAACGCATATTGGCATCCACCACCATCACTGCATTTAAGCTCACTACAACCCTTTTCATCTTCCCTTCACATGCACGATGTCACTTCTTTCATGTCTGCCCTTTGTTTTGCTCTCCTTGTTTCAGTTTCAGACGGGTTTGTCGGCTCTGATAGCGAGCTTGAAGAACCACCACCACCCACCACAACTTCGGAACCCAATGTTCCAAACCACCTGCGCTTTGTTTGCTGGCACTTGGGTTCGTGATGACACTTACCCCTTGTACCAATCTTCCAACTGCCCATTCATCGATGCAGAATTCAACTGCCAAATGTACGGCAGACCCGACTCTGATTACCTCAAATATCGATGGCAGCCTCTCAACTGCGTGCTCCCGAGGTTTGACGGACTCGTGTTTTTATCCAAAATGAGAGGCAAACATGTGATGTTCTTCGGTGATTCTCTGGGAAGGAACCAATGGGAATCTTTGATTTGTATGATCTCAGCTTCTGCACCCCAAATGCAGACTCAGATGACCAAAGGAGATCCTCTCTCCACCTTCAACTTCATTGTAAGTCATCTGCTCATGTTCAAAAGCAACATAAATACCCATTCTTTCGATTGGATAACTGTTTTGAATTCTAAAAAATTGCAGGACTATGGTTTATCAATATCGTTTTATGAAGCTCCATACTTGGTAGACATAGAAATAGTCGGAGGGAGGAGAATTCTTAAGTTAGATGACATATCTGTGAACGGAAACTCCTGGACGACCGCCGACGTGCTGGTGTTCAACACGGGCCATTGGTGGAGTCATAAAGGATCCCTTCAAGGGTGGGATTTGATTGAAACAGGGGGACAGTATTACAAGGACATTGATCGTTTGGTTGCATTGGAGAAAGGGTTGAGAACATGGGCTGATTGGGTCGACACCAATGTCGACGTAACTAAAACTAGAGTCTTTTTCCAATCCATTTCCCCCACGCATTACAAGTAAGTCCCTTGATATGTTCCATATATGATTTGTGATGTAAATTATAGTCTTTGATGAAATACTTTCGACAGTCCGAGTGAATGGATCGCAGGAGCAACCGCGATCGCTAGCAAAAACTGTTACGGAGAGACGACACCGATGGCGGGAATGACCTACCCCGGGACGTACCCTGACCAGATGAGAGTGGTGGATGAAGTCATTAGAGAAATGCACGTCCCTACATATTTGTTGGACATAACCATGCTCTCTGAGCTTAGGAAAGATGGGCACCCATCGATTTACAGTGGTGATTTAAGCCCTGCTCAGAGGGCTAACCCAGGGGTCTCCGCTGATTGTAGCCATTGGTGCCTCCCTGGATTGCCTGACACTTGGAATGAACTGTTTTATACTGTCTTATTCTATTAAGTTGTATGGTTTTACTTCATTAACAAGTACTGATTTTGATTAGGTTTGCACAGGTTGCAAAACTGCACTTCTCTGTATTTATGGTTTCCCTCAACTCCTTTTACTATGGTTATTGTTTTCATACTTATTTACCCTCATGGTGATGTTTTCGTTACCTAAATTTGTTTTCGTGTTTATGGAGGCAAAAGAAAAGATGCTAAATTGATCGATCTAATACTAATATTGATGAACAACTTCCACTACAAAACATTTGATTACACACATAGAAAGCATAATAAACAACAAGTTGGTGATAACAAAGATGATCCGACGGTCGCGGAATCTTTTACTACTCGTAAACATCACCTATAGTATACAATAACATGTTCAGAAGTTTGATCGATATGCCAAAGATCCTACTCCCTTATTTAAAGTTGACAGATTTTGATTCCTTCAAGAAGGCAGGCACTAAATTTGTATGGCGACAGCAGGAATTTCCATCATCCGCGGTATGCTATCGATAGCCTTGGATGGCTTGTTGCTGAGAGGAGTATCAGAGTCGTAAGCTGAGAGATGAACCCCCAAGGCAGCTCGGCCTGAAGGGTCGAGGTTGTTTTTCCAGGCAGCGTCCCACTCAACAGCTTTAGCAGTGCTGCAAGCCACACTAGCTCCTCCAGGGACGGTCAATCTAGCCGAGTTCTGTTAGGCCAAGCAAAGAAAAATTATCAGTGATCATTTTAGTAAATCATTGCATAATCGTATTCGAACTACAGATTTCGGAAAATTACCTGAGGGAAGAACCTCTCGAAAATCGTTCTGTAGTAATATGCTTCTTTTGTAGCAGGTGTGTTGTGAGGGAAGATGTAAGAAGCATTGAACATCATCTTATCAGTTACCTGAAAGATTATAATTGTTAAATTATAAACCATATTCTTTGCAAAAGCATATCAGAGAAAACACATTGGAAAGATAGTTACATGTCGTGCAGCATGCGCTTTGAGACCGTCGATCCAACTATAACCGACACCGTCACTGAACTGTTCCTTTTGTCTGTAGAGGATATGCTGCAGGACATCATACAGGACATGTTAGTTTAGCTTTATAGTTGACAAAGATCAAAGACAACAAATGAAATGATTTTAGAATGTTTTAAGACCTTTGGCAGATAGGGATGTTTTTCGTCATCGAAGGCTCTTCTTAGAACCCATTTCTCGATACGCCCTTCGTCTTTCTTGATCTGATTCATAAATAAAGGTATTCCTTATATGTCTGTAAATCTCAACCGTGTAAAAGGGGGGGAAATGCTTGCGTACATACCATCTTTGCTTCAGGGTCTATCGACATGGCAACGTTGATAAATTCTTTGTCTAAGAAAGGGACTCGAGCCTCTAATCCCCATGCAGACGTTGCTTTGTTAGCTCTCAGGCAATCATATTGGTGAAGGGCCTTGATCTGCAGAAAAGAAAAGAAAAAGAAGGCATAGGAACAAAGCATACTTAGCTATATCCTTAATCGAATAAGATGATGTATTACCTTGTGGCATGTTTCGCGGTGGAATTCGTCCTTGTTTGGTGCTTTGTGGAAGTACAAATATCCACCAAAAATCTCATCGGAGCCTTCTCCGGAAATAACCATCTTCACTCCTAGTGACTTGATCTTTCTTGACATCAGAAACATCGGAGTGCTTGCCCTGATAGTGGTCACATCGTAAGTTTCGACGTGGTAGATGACATCTTCAATGGCATCAATCCCATCCTGCGACATTAAAGAGCAATTTAGCTTGTTATTGTATTATTAGACCCCAAATTCTTGAATCGAAAATGTTACTAAAATATCGAGTCAATACTTGAACAGTGAAATGAAACTCATGATGGACAGTGCCCAGATAGTCTGCAACCTCCTTTGCTGCTTTCAAATCTGGTGAACCCTGCAGAGAAATCGACAATGAAGTTTTAAGAACCTTTGAAGATATACTTTAAGGTTCCATCGTATACTTTTACGACTTACCTCTAGTCCAACACAAAAAGAATGAAGCTGAGGTCCCCACTGCTTGGCAGCCTTGGTGCCAGCCAAATACCGAGCAGTGATCGAAGCAACCAACGAAGAATCAAGGCCCCCAGATAGCAGAACTCCAAAAGGCACATCGGTCATCAGTCTTTTGGTCACGGCCTGTAAACATATTCGATACTACCCGTAAGCCAAACTAAGAGGAAAAAAAAAATAAGTAACAAGTGTTTCTTGGGCGGCAAGTCATCGATCTTACGTTTTCAAATGCATGTCGAAGAACAAGGGGATTATATGGAACCGATGGAATGGCCTCAGAGAACCAGGGTGGGTTGTACCACCTCCTAAATCCTCCTGATTTGCTAGAGTACAAGTGACCAGGCGGAAAGCATTCAAAATGTTCGCAATCATCATTCAACACTTTCAATTCGGACGATATCCAAACCGAACCTGATCACACATAGTCGAAAAGGAATCAGCAAAAGCCAGTTTCAAGTTCAACCCGAAGTACATGCAACTGACAAAAAGAAAGATTCAATATACCATCAAGTCCCCAGCCGATATAAAGGGAGGTGACACCGATAGCATCGCGAGCAACGACGAAGGTGTTGTCACGACTGTCGAGCAACACAAACGAGAAGATTCCGTCCAGCATGTCGACAAAGTCTTCCCCATACTCCTCATACTATCAGATAGATTAAGTTCAATAAACAATTTTTACACTAACTAGAACAATAATTTGCCATGGAATTGGAGACTTACCAGATGGGCGATAACATCACAGTCACTGCCAGTCCTGAAAGTGTGGTTCACCAACTTCTTCCTTAGTTCTTCGTGGTTGTAAATCTCTCCATTCACCTAGTTTTCACCATATAAATTGACCAATTACAACACAGGATTTAGCCCTTAAATGTTTGAAAAGTTAATGAGTGGTCATAAAGGCAAAAATGAAGGATATAGAAGCTTACAGTGACTGCAACAGTCTTGTCTTCATTAAAGAGGGGTTGGTCGCCGGAAGCAGGATCGATGATGGCAAGGCGTTGATGGGCCAAGTAGCAGTCTCCATGTTGGTGGAGGCCACTCCAGTCAGGGCCACGGTGCTTCAGCCTGTTCACAAAACATTTCTAACTATTTCAGCTCCCTATTTCTCTTAATCAAATTTTCCATTTAAATAATTGTTGAATTATAGCCCAAACCCTACGTGGATTATCACTAAATAAGTGTAATAAATTTCAGGTACTCAAGATCAAGTTTAAGGTTAAATTTCATCATAGTCATGTGTTTTAGCTCAAAGAAAACACCCCACTGCAATATTAAGAAAGCAGAACAGAGGGGAAAATAAAGAAAGATGATTTGCCTGCGGGAAAGTTCCAACACTCGAACTCTTTTAGCCTGAGAATCATCGGAACAACCCAAAACTGCTAAAATCCCACACATTTTCTTTCGATTCTTGCTTTCTTTTCGAAAAGAAATGGAGCAAGAAGAAGAAGGGTTTTTATTACAGGGAAGCTAAAACAGAGGAGTGAATACAGGGGAAGGCAACACGTTGCTGTGTTTTTGAAATATCATCGAAGCCCAAACGCAACGTATTTATAGCTGCAAAACTTCGGGGGTACCTTTCAAACGGCGATGTTTCGTCGCTTCTAGGGCCCACCTCTCACGTCTAACCACGTGTAGTAAAGTGATTGGTTATTACTATTGCTGTTTTGACCGTCATGCCCGTTTTCAAGCAAACGGCTTTATCCACTTCCATTGCTGACTCAGCACCGAAGATTTGTCAAATGTTAAAATCGGTTTAATAGGGAATGAGTTGGATATTTATTTTTCTTAAATTTCTATTGAATTTTCGAGGATATCACACTATTTTCAAAAATATTTTTTATCGTAATCGTTATTTTAAATTCATGTTCTTCGATCTTTGACATAACGTTCGACACAATAAATGTAATAGTTAATAATTTTATCTGTATAATCTATCAACCAATTAACAAACATGATAATATTAAATATGACATCAATCATCCTTTAGATGAGATATTTATACCCTGATAAAATACTGAAATATAATTTCTCTCCTCCTCATCTATATTGTTCATCCTCTCTCATATTTTCTTTCTTCTTTTGTCTCCCACATTCATTTATAATCGTTCTTGTACCGTTTAAATTAAAATTGATGAATTATCATTGGCTGCACAACTCAAATTGCTTCATCAAATTTCATAAAATTTATTTTTTTCCCTAAAACTTTATAAATTCATCTTTTTATAAATATATCTCTTAATATAAAATTTTTACTTTTCACCCTAATAATCAATATTGAATTTAGAACGGTGAATATACAACCATCGCCCTTGTCAAGCGTCATAGCTGAGGTGGAATTTCATTTTCTTAGTTTTGGCGATGCAACCTAGGCCGTTGAATGGTTTTACTCAAAGATATGATCAAGGGAGTATCTCAAATAATCCAAATTGAAAGGAGTAAATATATAAAATAATAACTGCGTAACTTTCTAAGTAATAATATTTTAATTTTTTTATCTATTAAATAATAAAAAACCGAATGAATAAAGCATAGATGATGGAAGCAATTGTTGACAAAGGGTGAACGGATCATCGCGTATCAATAAAATGAATAAACAAAATGACAAACCGACGGGATTTTCTTCGCGTGATAAATAGTTTGGTATCATTTATGTACGATCTCAAATTTAAATATTTATTTATGTAGAAGATTATAATTGAAAAATTCGTCCGTCAAAATTAAATATACGACGTAAATCGATTCGAATTAATCAGTATAAAATCTTAAATCTGAGAGAACAACAAACAAAAATAAAATAACATGACAAATCATCTATTCTCGAAATCAAAAACAATAACTTTATACAAATAAATCTTGTCATGTTGGTAGATTTGTTTGATTGATGGTCCTTTATTTTTGTCTGCTTTTTATTCCTTGTTGAAATAATCGTCCAATGGTTGTATAATCGGTTAAAACTAATTACCCTTTTCTTACACGGTTGTTTAAGTTTTAATTACATTTATAAATATTATAATCAATAACCATAATTAAAATTAAGATTAAGATTAAATAATACATTTTACTTTTGGGTTTTTAGAAAAAATCATTTTTTATCTTTAATTTTTTTAATTTTTATTAAATTGAACTAGGTGGTAGAAAAAATAAATAACTTGTTAAGGTTATGGGTGCTTAATGAGTTAAGCAACTCGTTAGCACATCGAACTCAACTCGGTCAAAATTTGATAAAAAGCTTAACATGGATTAACTCGGTTCGAACTCAAGCTTGACTCGATAAGTTCGCAAACAACTCGTTAATGTTTTTTATAATTTTTTAGTGGTTATCTTAAAAAATATTTCATTCAAAAATTACTATTTTACTAATAGATAAAACAAAGATTTTGATACCTTTATAACCGCTTTCTCTCTCGGTGCATGTTAGCTGGTCTAACAGCGGGCGAAGGCGAAGCTATTTCCTCCGATTGTGAGACTTTCTCCATCGTTTCTGAGATTGGTTTTTTAGGGGTTTTGGTGGACCATGTCAGGCGATGCCCCTACTGACTGGCGAGGACTCTTTGCGGTGGGGATTGACCAGGAATTGGAGTTCTTTCCACCAACGGTGGTTGAGGGGTTCGTGTGTAGTGAAATCGTCGAAATAGGTGTTCGAGGAAGGGATTCTAGACTGGAAGCATACGTTAGTTGGGCAATTTATTGGCTCGGATCCAAACTTTAGCTCCATTCAGAAGATAGTTACACTGTTATGGAGTAAGGTTTCTCCGGTCAAGGTGAGTATAGTTGGGCCAAACTTATACGTTTTTTGTTTTGCAAATTCGAATGCTAGGGACTGGATTTTAGATAACGGTCTGTGGCATGTACAACATAAACCGATATTACTTAGGAAATGGGAGCCAAATCTGAGAGAATTGCAATTCGATTTATGTTTCATGCCTGTTTGGATTCATTTGTTCAATGTTCCACTTGAGCTATTTTCTAAGAAGGGGCTGAGCTATATAGCAAGTGATGTGGGGAAGCCTCTATACATGGATTTTGTTACACCTGCTAGGGAAAGATTGGAATATGCTCGAGTATGTGTTGAGGTTCCTGTTGGGTCCTCAATTCAGGATAATATTGATGTTGTTTTATTCGGTGGATCAGTGACAAGAATTAGAGTCTCGGTTCCTTGGATGCCAAGCTCCTGCATAGACTGTGGGCGGTTTGGGCATTCTGTGAGATTTTGCCCTCGAGGAAATGGGAAAAGGGCTGAGCAGGTCTGGAGAATTAAGGGGCATGTGAAGGATGCTAAGCAAGATGCTTCTTCTACTAGAGGTAAGGTAATAAAGAATGTTGTCTGTGATGCAGCTGCTACTTCTAGTGGAACAACTGATGGGGTTAGTTCTGGCAAAGAATCTTCTGCTCTTGTGACATCACAAAATGGTCTGGTTGCTGATACTACTGCTGGAATTAATTCTGCTGCCATCTCAGCTTTAGATGGGAACTTCCTTGCTAATAATTCTGCTGATAAGGTGGATATGGTTAAACAGGCTGCAACATGTTCTTGTTAAGAGGGGTAGAGGAAGGCCTGCAAAGGAGGGTAGGGTTATTGGAGGTTCAAAGAATAAATTTAAAATCCTTAGTGCTATTGACTCTGATAATCTGTTGGCAATCTCTGCTGCTGATTCTGGTAAAAAGCAGAGAGGTGTTTCTTTGGGTATGGCAAAGTTAGTACAAAACCTGAAATTGAAGAAAAAAAAAACATGTGAACAAAGTCAAAGAAAATTGAGGATAGGGGTGGTGATGCTTCTTCCTTCACTATTGATGCATGCTAATATGTTTTTGGAATATTAGGGGGTTCAATAGCCCCCTCAAGCAAGGCAAGGTTATGAATTGGGCTATTAAAAGTCAAATTAGCATCTTATGTCTCTTGGAAACTAAAGTGAAGGAGACTAATTCCATAGCTATTATGTCTAGTAAGTTTAGTGATTGGCAATACTACTGTAATTATAGGCATGCCGAAAATGGTCGCATCTGGGTCCTTTGGCAACATAATGTAAATTGCACCATCAAATTTACTTTTGACCAAAGTATAACTCTGGAAGATTTCTCGAGGGGTACTGGTTTTTGTATTTCTGCAGTGTATGGGTCGAATGATAGCTCCATTCGCAAGCAACTTTGGGCTCAGCTTAACTCTATGGAAGCATTTGTGGGAAGTAGAGCTTGGTTAATTGGCGGTGACTTCAAAGCCATCTTAAGAGCTGAGGAAAGCTCTGCTCAAGTTAATTCTAGTACCCTGGCTGATATTTCTGAATTTCAAAACTGTGTGGAGGGACTAGGGCTGTCTGATCATCCTTTCTCTGGTCCTTTATTCACATAAACAAATAAACAACAAGACACATTCCTGGCATGCAAGTTGGACCGAGTCCTTATTAATTCCAACTGGATTGAAGCTTTTCCAGCTTTTGATGTCAAATTTCAGGCCCTTGGGGATCATGATCACTGTCCAGCACTTGTTTGGCTGTACAAGGAAATCCCTGCTGCTATGCCTAAGCCATTTAAGTTTTTTAACTTTTGGGCTGAGCACCCCAACTTCATGGCCATTATTAGGGAATCATGGCAGGCCCCACTTAATGCTAACCCAATGCAATCACTTTACCTAAAGCTAAAAAGGTTGAAACGATGCCTCAAAGAGCTAAACAGAATATGCTACAGTGATATATCGAAGCAAGTTAGGGATAAAAGGGAGAAATTGAAGAGCTTGCAGCTTGCCAATCTCGATCCGTCCACTGCTGGTAGGAACATTCATGCTGAAGTGGAAACCGAGAGGGAATTAAGGACCCTTGAGGAGGTTGAGATGCTATTCTATAAGCAAAAAGCAAAAGCGAATTGGATCAAAGATGGTGATCAGGGTATCCGTTTATTTCAATCTATGGTTGCAAGCAAAAGAAAGAGCAGTACAATTAGAGTTTTATTCAACCAAAGAGGTGAGAGACTTGATACTTTTGATACCATGTCTAATGAAGTGGTTGGATTCTTTGTGAATCAGTTGGGAGTAGCTGACCCTGAGATTAAGAGTAGCAATGTTAGCACCATCAAGGAGTTACTTAGTTATTCTTTGCCAAGGAATGCAGCTGACACCTTATGCAAGGATATATCTGATGCTGAGATTGAGGAGGCCTTGTAGGGGCAAGGGAACAACAAGTCACCTGGTCCAGATGGTTATAATGCTTTCTTTTTTAAGAGAGCCTGGGTTGTTGTAGGTGAAGACTTTTTGGCAACAATAAGGTACTGCTTTGACCACTATTTTATGCTTCCCTCATTCAATGCAACAGCTATTGTGTTAGTCCCTAAAGTCTCAAATCCAAGCCTAGTCAAAGACTTTAGGCCCATCTCATGTTGCTCTGTTGTTTACAAAACTACCACTAGGATTTTAGTTGATAGACTTTATTCTTTCTTTATTAGCATGATTTCTATGAACCAAACAACATTTATAAAAGGGAGAAGTATAGTAGATAATACCTTATTAGCCTAGGAACTTGTTAGGGGCTACTCTAAGAAGAATATATCTCTTAGATGTGCACTCAAAATTGACTTGTAGAAGGCTTTTGATTCCTTAAACTGAGAGTTTGTAGGTGTGATCTTGCATGCTTTGAGATTGCCTGATAAGTTTATTAGTTGGATATGGGCTTGCTTTGCTAACCCTAGGTACTCTATTATTCTCAATGGTAGTCTTGTTGGATATTTTAAAGGTGCTAAAGGTGTGAGACAAGGTGATCCCCTTTCACACTACATATTTGTTCTTGCCATGAATGTGCTTTCAAACCTCTTGAATGTGGCTACTTTAAATGGGGTCTTTGGTTATCATCCTAAGTGCAAAAAGATTGGGCTCACCTACCTTTGCTTTACGGTCGATATGTTCATTTTCTACAATGGATCCATTGATTCTATCATGGGGGTGCAGGCTGTCCTGGACCATTTCTATTTCATGTCAAGTTTGAAGTTGAATGCTAGCAAGTGTGAGATGTATGTTGTTGGTATTCCTGCTGAGCAGAGCAGTTTCATCAGGGAATTTACTGGCTTCAGTTTGGGCACCAACCCAGTTCAGTACTTGGGAGTTCCTTTGGTTACCAAAAAATTGGCTGTGAAGGATTGTCAAGCCCTTATTGACAAGCTCAGGGCAAAGTTAAGTTTATGGGCTAATAAGCACCTTAGCTTTGCTGGGAGATTACAGCTCATTCGCTCCGTTCTTCTAAGCATCTCGAACTATTGGTGTAGGCAGCTTATTCTGCTGCATGTAATCATTAGGAAAGTGGAGCAATTGTGTTTCCCGTTTCTTTTGGAAAGGGTCTGATATGCCTGCTAAAGGTGCAAGAGTTAGTTGAAAGAAAATTTGCCTCATGATATCTGAAGGGGGATTAGGGTTGCAAGATGTTGGATGTTGGAATAAGTCTTGCATTGTGTAACTTATTAGAAAGCTTTTGGCAAATGAAGGTTCAATCTAGGTGGCTTGGATACACTCTTATGTAATTAGGAATGCTGATTTTTGGAATATGGAAATCCCTACAAATGCTAGCTGGAATTTCAAACACTTGTTGAAAATCAGGCCTGAAGTTGTTCACCTCTTCTCGGGTCAAGTTTGTTATCTGAACACGAGGCGAGTCTGGGATGATCTGCGTACTACTGCTCCTAAAGTACCCTGGCACCATCTGATCTGGTTCTTTGGGCGTATCCCCAAATTTAGCATTATAACATGGATGTCAATGCTAAATAGACTGCCTACTCGGGTTAGGCTCGTGCATATGGGCTTAACAATTGCAACTTTGCTAAAGAGCTATGGGAATCCATTCTCGAACTGTGTGGCATTAACCGTGGAGTTAGCAGTTGAGATAGTGAGCTGGCCTGGGCTACTTGATTTTTTAAAGGCAAGTCTCTCATTGTACCGGTTCTAAAGCTTGCTTGGACTGGCCACATGTATGGCATTTGGATGGAAAGGAATAACAAACTATTTGGTAGTGAATAGAGCCAAGGACGATGTGTTGGGTGACATTAAGCAAATCATTCGAATCAGCCTGCAGGACTTGGCCTTTAACAGAACAAAATTGATCAACGTCGCTCTTTGTGAAAAATGTGGCATTGCTTAAGCTAAGCTTGTTTTGCTGCTTTCTTTCTTTTATGACCTGGGTTAATTATGTTTGTTGTCATGGCTTTGCTTAAAAGTGTTGTTTATGACTTTGTATCTTGTAGCAGTTTTCTGCTTCTTGGGTAATGAAATTGAATTATCCAAATAATAATAATAATAATAAATTATTAATTATTAATTAATAGTTATTATTTTACTACACCAAAAAATAAAACACTATTTATGATTTTAATGTTTATATTAAACTCTATATAATATTAGTAAATTTTACCTACAATTAAAAAAATAGATAAAATTTTCGGTGAACTTAACGAGTAACGAGACAAGTAACGAGCTTATCGAGCAACGAATCGAGTAGTAAATTTTTTTAATGAGCATGAGTCAAGTATTATCCAACTCGCTCAATAAGCACCACTAGTTAAGCAGATATCTTTGTCCATGCTAACTTTAATAGATAAAAAATTATAAAAATATCTAAAAATGAAAAAATATATAAAAAAAAAAGGTATAGGTAAGTTGACAACTATATTTAAATTATTAAGAATTGTAAAATTTATTAAAAAAATATTAAAAGCGCGGATTATGTCAGTGATTAGGTTTTTTATTTATCAATAATTGTTTTTATACATGGTGATCAATAAAGTTTAAAAAAGTGACACAGTTGGATTGTTTTACTGATAGTGATATTTATAGTGAATCCTATTATTAGATTTAATGATTTATAAATTAATGAGCAAGAGCTAATCTAACAATAACAAGGCAATAAAGCACAATTTGTATGATCCACGAAATGAAAATTGTCTTGTTCATATAAGGGCATGGAATAATGGGTGTAAATAAATAAGACAAAAAATTTGATATATTTTTACAACAATCCCAGGGTTACTTTCAGAAAAAGACTAAGTAACGACAACCTAATTTAAGATTAAGAAATTGTAAGGATTGAGCGCAACCGAAAATGATATAAAATGCATAATATTTTTATAAAATATAAACTTTTTCTTAATATTTTTGATTAAACCGAATGAGCGTAATTGAAGGTTAAGGAACAGGGACGGTGTTTAATTTAAGGTAAACACAAAGTAAAAAATGAAAAACCTAGAAATCATAATTTTTGCCGTTGGTTTGAAACTAATATTTCTACCACAATTCTTTGTTTGATAAGTCTCTTTTTTTTCTTATGAAAATAATGAAAGTTTTTATCTTATCTCGTGTAAGTTTTAATCTTATTTTTACAAGCTTTTTTCTTTTTTAAGGTTAATTTATCGCCGCTCCTCCAATTAATGAATACTCTATTAAAAAAAAAGAATATGTATTTTTGATTGATTCAACGATATACTAATACAAGTCTTTTTGTCTAGTTATGACACCATAATCTCAAATAAAATATTTTAATTGTTATTAATGATGATAATTAATTGATTAATTTTGATCCTTTACAAGATGCACAATTGAAGATATTGATAAAATATTGACTTAAGAATAGTATTCCCTTAAATTTTGATTGTTATATTATTAGTATTATTTACAGAAGAAATTTTAAATTCAAAAATAACAACAATAGAATAAGTATAACTGAAATCTGTAAAAGGATTAAAATATGTGTTATGATTTTCATTTGGGTAGGTTTTAGAAATGTGTTAGAGCTAACCATTGCATATTATTTATTTATTTTTGTTGCCCTATCAATTTCAATGCTTCGTTTTAACTGATTCGGAACGACTCATGTCGAACACCATGTTTTCGTGGGTAAGTCTTCCAGCAGGGATTTTCTGCATACACAAAGACTCGAACTTGAAACCTTACTTAAATGATATCAACCTGCTTACCACTTGAACCAACCCCTGTCGGTATAACCATCGCATATTTCATGACTCATCTAATGGCTTTTTGGTTGGATCAATAGTCTATTCTTTGAATTTATAATCACTATTATGGCCTTTGTAGCAATCATAGGACCACTAATTACTCTCTTGATATATATAAACCTGAACCAGAAGAACAATCCAATTAAATTAATAAAATGGATTCTAATTGGCTTTTCCCCCTTCAAATTTAAATGACTTTTTAGTAACTCAAATCGCCATTCACATCTATGTCCAAAATAAGTCTAAAATCAAAATATGTTTATTTCGCGTAAAATATTTTTTGAAAAATATTATCTTAATTTTTTTGTGTCAACTGATTGGTAGAAAATAAATTGGATAATATAATTTATTTTCTTGGTCAATAGATTTTTTTTTTCATTTTCTAAACTTTTCACTTCAAAGCACAAATAATAAAAATAATATTATTTTATTTATTTAATATTAATGTAATATTTTATTATCATTTAATAAACATATTAATTATTAAAATATTTAAAATATATTTATTAATAATTTATATTTTTTACTATTAATTAAGTATTAATTTTTATAATAAACATTATATGCTTTATTAATTAATTTAATTTCAATATTAAAAATTTTATTATATAAATTTATTCTACTCACAACATCATTCTAAGTTTATAAATTATTTTTAAAGTTTTATTATATACTATTAATCAATTAATTATTATTAATTTATTTTTTGATTAAAATTATTATTAATTTATTAAGTTTTATCGAATATTTGGCTTGAATATTCCTATGATCTATGTTAAATGAAAACCGGTTTTAAATTTTAGTTTTAAAGTATAATTCATCAAGTGACATCAGTGATAAAAATATATCATTCTTCTTAGAGATTTTGTATTCAAGCAATTACGTTTGCAGAGTATACATGCGTTAACAATAGATTAAAAAAAATCTAAACAGATGTTACCCTATCAACAACCAACATTCATGATTCAACGATTAACAACAAATTCATTTTAGAAACCTTAGATGATGGAATGAGATTCTGAATTTTCTTATTAGTTTTGAACCCCACAATTAGTCAGCAATTTTAGAATTTTTACTTATATAATAATATGAACATGGAACTCTTACACAAACATTATTTTTTAGGGTTTAGAGTTTAACTCTTAAATTACAATACGAGTGTCGGGAAGTCTCGAAAAACAAGGCCCTCAATTTTCGAAATTCTTTTACTATAATATTATAAAATAAACAAATTTATAACTCGTACGATATTATTAATATGAAATACGAGTATAACACGATCATTAGCTTCAGCTAATTTACAAGCACTACCGATAAAAACTTGAGCTGAAACCCACTAAAAGCAGCCTACCTGTAACACCCTTATCTCATATACTAATATGAGGTAGAACTGTCACATCAATCGTATAAAACACATACTGTTTGCAAATTTTACTGATTTTTATCCTATATTAAATTTTTATGCAAATTCATATAAAAAATCTAAAACCACTAAAATATTATTCTTTAGCTGAACTACTGATTTACAGACCCAAAATATAACTTCTGAAAATTTATTTTAATCCATATACTTTTACAACTTTATACTTTTGCCACTAAATTTCTAAAATATATTTCAGTCAATAGTCGAAAATTTAGGATATTACACCACCATTACAATTAATCAAGGAACAAACCCAATTCCAAAGCCTAGTAGAGGCCCGTGAGCAGCTAGGGTTTCCCAGCATGTCCAACGCCGCCAGCTACACACCGTGGGATTGATTTTGGTACTTTTTTCTGTTATTTTATTCCTCCAATAACATTTCTCACCAAAATATTTTTTTTAGTAATACTAAAACAAAACGGCAAGGGAATTATCTAAACAAAGAAATAGGGAAGAGTATTATTCTTACTGGTTTTTCAAGTTTATACTCAAAAGTTTGAACAAATCAACCAGCGAACCTTAACGAATGAAATGTACAAGTCCCGCAAGCAAGGTAATGATATAATTCATTCTCACTTGTTTAATAAGAATATATTTTTTTACTGATTTTATTCATGGGAAATTTACCATCACCGCTGGCTACTTGTTTAATATTGAATAAAAGAATACATGTTGGGTTGGTAAGGTCCCTGTCTGTACCACATCAGTTGTTGAATAGTTTATGTGTTTAATGTCAACTGTGTTGAAGTGGTCCCAATTTTTATCTGCTATGCGGCGACACGTATGAGTTGCGTGTCCACCGTTCAATTTGTATTCCGATTAGAGGAGTTAGAAAATGGATTTCGAGTACGTAAAAAGTAATTTGTTTTTTTAATATAATTTATTTATAATTGTTTGTTTTGAATATTAATTAAATTCATATGAAAATGAATTAAAGCCTTTCATAGAAAAGCTCCATACTTGAACCTTTAGTTAAAAGAAAAGTCAACTTGTACTGACAAAAAAAAAGTGATTTCTCTCTATGTGCACGTTAGCAGGCCTAACGGACTCCGAGATCTCGTCGTGTCTCCGGTGATCTCTTCTTCGCACGTTCTGGGTTATTAAGACTTTGAGGTCTTCATCTTCTCTTGTCCTTCTCTGACTCTAATTGATCGATGGACTAGAGAAAATTATTTGGGAGTTCCACAAGCCATAACCTTAATTTCTTTCCTCCGAAAGTCAAAGATGGAATTCGGATGATCATCCCACCAGCCGAGATACTGGAAGCTGGAATCTCAGAGTGGAAGCTTTCCCTAGTAGGGAAATTCTTGGGTCCAACACCAAATTTCTCAACAATGCATTATATTGTTGACAACCTTTGGACAAAGGCGCTTCAAGGTTCTCGGGTTCAGGTCAGTCTTACATGCCCTAATCTCTATATCTTCTCTTTTGATTCTAATTCTTCTAGAGAATGGGTCTTAGAAAATGGACTATGGCACATTCTTAATAAACCGTTGATCTTAAGGAAATGGAACCTAACTTAAAACGACTAGACTTCGATCTTTCAAAAAATCCCAATTTGGGTTCATCTTTATAATGTTCCACTCAAATTATTCACTCAAGTAGGCTTAAGCTACATAGCAAGTGGAATAGGGATCCCCATCTCAATGAACTCTGTCATTGCCTTAAGAACAAGACTGGAATTTGTAAAAGTATGTGTTAAAATTGATGTAAATGATGAAATCCCCAAACAAATTGAAGTTGTTCTTCAAAACGGGCAATCAACCTCTGTTTATATTGAAATACCTTGGCTTCCTCCTAGATGTAGGAAGTGCAAGGTCTTTGGTCACAATGATAAAAATTGTTTGGTTAAACATAGTGCAATTCCAGCCTCTAATCAAGTCTGGAAGATTAAAGAAGCCCCAAGTGCCAACTCTTCTCATAGAGAAGTTGTTCTTCCTCTAAGTCCTGCCACTTCTGATTCATCTCCTAAGGATTTTCCTAAAAGCGATGATAAATCTGCTGAATCATCGAATCCTGAACAATCTGTCTTGCTATTACAATCAGATTTACCTTTCACTGATTCTTTTGATTCTAATCTTGAGAGTGTTTATACCACTCAAAGTTGTATAAATCAAGATGATCTTTAAGTTGATCCAGCTCTTGAAAACCAACTCATTACTTCTGATCACTCTTCGCATCCTGATAATAGCTCTATAGTTCCTAAACGTGGTAAGAGAAGACCCTCTAAGGAAAAGGCTACTTGTGCCGGTTCAAGTAATATATTTGAGATACTCAGTTCTATTGAAGAAGTCCCACCTAATTAAGATGCTCCTCAAAGGAAAATTAGAATTGCTTCAAAGGGAGTGGTTGAACTAGTTAAAGATCTTAAACAGAAAAAGAAAGAAAACTTGAATAAAAATAAAAGTTCTACAGTTGGGGAGGAGAAAACCCCGCTGAAAACCCTTTCTCAATGAATGTTAGTTTCTGGAACATTAAAGGATTCAATAATCCTCTAAAGCAAGACAAAGTCCTTCTTAGGGCTTCTTAGAACAATGTAGATATTCTCTGGTTACTAGAGACAAGAGTTAAGGCTGATAAATCTAAGGACATCTTTCACTCTAAATTAGTCAACTGGAATGTTAGCTCCAATTATTACTTTGCAAACAATGGGAGAATTTGGATTCTTTGGAAGATGAATATTGATCTATCTACAATTCAAGTCTCTGATAAGATTATTTCTGTAAAAGGACAGTTCCTAGGTCAACCTTTTGTTTTATCAGCAGTCTATGGGAGCAATGATAATATTACCTGAAGACAGTTATGGCGACATCTTCAAGATCTGGAAAGAACCTTTGGTCACCTTCCTTGGATACTTGGAGGTGATTTTAACATCATTTTGCACCCAAATGAAAGCTCTGACCATGAACTTCTTTTTCCCTATTCCACTCTTGAAATAAAAGATTTTCAAGACTTAACTCAAGATCTTAACCTTCATGACCATCCTTACTTTGGACCTTTATTCACTTGGAGCAATAACAAACTGAAGCTTACCTTGCTAGAAAACTTGACAGAGTTCTCATTAACTCTAATTTGGTTAACATCTTTCAAAACTCTTTTGTTGAATTTCTTCCCCCTGGAGTGTCGGATCATTGTTTGGCATTGGTCTGGTTTTCTAAAGACAATCCCATAAATAGACCCAAACCTTTCAAATTTTTTAATTTCTGGACTTCTCATCCTAACTTTATGAGATATATTGAGCATTCTTGGCAGAATCCTTTTCAAGGTAATCCTATGCAGACTTTGTTCCTTAAACTTAAACATATCAAATCCAGCCTCAAGAATCTTAATTCTTCCTGTTTTAGTGATATTTCTTCTCGGGTTAAACTCAAAAGATTAGAACTGGAAAATCAACAAATTCTTTCTTTGAAGGGTGAAAATCTAATCGGAAAAGAATTGCAGATTCAATATGAACTGCAAAATTTAGAAGAAGCTGAGTTAGCTTTCTTGAAACAAAAAACAAAGGTTCAATGGATTAAAGAAGGTGATCAATGCTCCAAATTTTTTCATTCTGCAGTTGATGCTAAGAAAAAGAAGGAAACAATTAGGTTACTTATTGATGACCAGGGAAATAGACTAGAATCCTTTGATGCAATGTCATTTGAAGTGCTTTCTTTCTTTACCAAACTCCTTGGGACTGTTGATCCCAAAGTAAAAGCCCCTAACCCTCAGTTCTTAATTGATATTCTGAACTGCTCTCTTTCCCTACTTATGAATCTTGCCTTACCAAAGAAATCACCACCCAAGAAATCAATGATGCTTTTTTTGGCCAGGGAAATGATAAAGCCCCTGGCCCTGATGGTTATACTTATATGTTTTTCAAATCTGTTTAGTATATTATTGGTAAGGATGTTATGGCAGCAATCAAATACTTCTTCCAGCATTCTTCTTTGCTCCCTGCTTTTAATGCAACCACTATGGCTTTGATTCCTAAAATTCCCAATCCCAGCAAAGTCAAGGACTTCAGGCCAATTTCTTGTTGTACTGTTATCTATAAGGCTATCACAAAGATCTTAGTCCAAAGACTTACTTGCTTCATTCCTGATTTAATTTCACTAAATCAAACTGCTTTTATAAAAGGAAGGAGTATTGTGGATAACACTCTTCTTGCTCAAGAGCTGGTCAGAGGATATGGTAGGAAAGACTATCTCACCTAGATGCTCAATGAAGATTGATCTTCAAAAAGATTTTGATACCCTTCATTGGGGATTCATCTCTTCTGTGCTAAGAGCTTTAAATATTCCCCTAAAGTTCATTAATTGGGTTGAAACATGTTTTACAGAGGCTAGATTTTCAATTTCTTTCAATTGTACTTTGATTGGATATTTCAAGGGAGCAAGAGGCATAAGACAAGGAGATCCCCTCTCTCCCATTCTCTTTGTTATTTCTATGAATGTCCTTTCAAGAATGCTCAATATTGCTGCTGAAAAAGGCTTGTTTAGCTTCCATCCTAAATGCAAAAGAATAGGTCTCACGCAATTATCCTTTGCTGATGACCTTCTGATCTTCTGTAAAGGTAATGTGGATTATGTTATAGGAATCATCTCTGTTTTGGAACAATTCTATAGAGTTTATGGTCTTAATCTTAATGCTTCTAAATGCTCTTTCTTCTGTGTTGGTATCTCTCTTAATAATATTGAACTCATCAAGCAAGCTACTGGTTTTCAACATGGCTTACTGCCTGTTAAATATCTGGGTGTTCCAGTAGTTACAAGAAAGCTCACAAAAAAATATCCAGACTCAAGATCTGGTTTAGAAAGTCTCTGAGCTATGCAGGAAGGCTGGAACTTATTAGAGCAGTGTTGTTCAGCATTGCTAATTATTGGTGCAGACAACTGCTGCTCCCTTACTCAATAATCAGCAAAATTGAACAGTTATGCTCGCATTTTTTTTGGAAAGGCTATGATAAATCAACAGCAGGCACCAGAGTCAGTTGGCAGAACATTTGCAAGCTAAAATCAGAGGGAGGATTAGGACTGAAAAATCTAAAAGTCTGGAACAAAGCTTGTATGATTCACCTTATTAAAAATATTCTTACAGGAGAGGGTTCATTATGGGTTGTATGGATTCACGTCTAAGTTCTAAAGGATTCTGATTTTAGGCTTATGGAATGAAATGCAAACACAAGCTGGAGTCTTAGAAGAATTTTCATGCTCAGAACTGAAGCTCTTCCAATATTGTCAAATGGAACTCATTCTATTAGACAAATTTGGCAAGAGATTAGACATAAGGGGGACAAAATGACTTGGCATACTTTGATATGGTTCCCACATCATATTCCCAAACATAGTGTAATAGGTTGGATAGCAATCTTATATAGGCTTCCCACTAGAGACCGATTACAACGCATGGGAATCATTTGCTCTGGGACTTGTGTTCTTTGTAATGACATGCAGGAAAATTGAAATCACTTGTTCTTCGAATGCCATTTTTCTACTCAAGTAAGAGATAATACTCTTCACCTTTGTGGTTTGAACAAGACACTTCCTGGGAAGAAATTGTTGCTTGGGCAAGTAATTCTTGGAAAGACAAGTCACTCCTAACCACTATTCTCAAAATTGCTAGAAACACCAACATTTATGTTCTGTGGGAGGAACGAAATCGTAGAATCTTCAAAGGTTGATCTCGAAATCCAGCTGACATCTTTAGAAGCATTAAAGATTTAGTAGGTATTAAGTTGAGAGGAAAAAACATCAATAGACTTGACTATGTTAATTCCAAACTATGTATAGCTTGGGGTATAGATTAAACCAATTGATTTCTGTTTGTTTTTAGCATGTAATTATTTCAGGTGATCGGATACTGATTTTTGTAGCATTTATACTTTTTTAGGTAATAAAATTGAATTATAAAAAAAAAAGTCAACTTGTAAAATGAGACAATCAAAACAAATCTCATCGGGGGAAACTGATTATATTTTCAGACTGCAACCTCGAATAATGGTTCTCTCTTAATCAGAAAAGAGTTGATGAAGGAAACTCGTATGACTTTGCATAATACTTGGTGTTTATCATTTGATTGGGGCACATAATTCTATGCACAGTTACGACCTTGTAAATTGAAACTGTTGCAATTCTCTCGGAACCATGCAACTTGGTATTTTTTTCGTGTAATTCACTCGTTATATCTTACTATTATACACAGTAAGTGGGGTATAACAAAACTAGGCGGTCCAAGTTTCTCTACATAAAAGGATGGCCAAATTGGCACTTTACGACAGTCGGGTAAAAAATTTAGTTAATTAGGGCACTCGAACTTTTAAATTGGAATCTACGGTAAATTGAGCAGTCATCATGGAACTCGTCACGTGATATAATTTTTTTAATTGGTCGTGTCAGGTGAGATTCATAGTCTAATTAAAAAAATATTCTTGAGGGACTCGTCACACCGGCGTGATGAGTCCCAATAAAATAATATTTTATTGCCATGGAACTCCTCACTCCGACGTGACGAGTTCCAACGGGTATAATTTTTAAATTTTTGACTGTTGGATTAACCGTTGTTAAACGGTCGAATTTTTTTAAAAATTTCAATCCAACTGTTATTTTCAGTTTGAAAAAACTAGTCGTTGTGTAGACTAGTATAAATAGAGATTTGGGTTGGATAAATTTTTCACTTGTAATCAAACATTATACAGAGAGCAAAAACTTTTGTGTTAAACAATTTGTGTTGAAATGGCCTCAAGATCAGAAATGTTACGTTTTGATGAAGTTCATATTTCGTCAATCGAGTTGACAACAGTAAGTTTAATTTGTTTTATTTCATTTTAGTTTTGACAAAATTATAGTATTAATAATAATTATTTATGTAATTGTATTAAATAATTTATTTTCAAATTGTAGCGAGAAGAACGTACCATTCGTCATCGAGGAATGACGAATGAAGAGCCACATCAGCGGATGGTGATATATCTTTCACAATCCGGATTATATGGAGCGATGTTTCTTCGCGGATTTAAGGTGATGTCGGCACTGATATCGGCGTTGATTGAGCGTTGGAGGCCCGAAACGCATACATTTCATTTACCTTGTGGTGAAATAACGATAACTTTGGAAGATGTCACGTATCACCTTGGCGTTCCGATTAATGGTATGCCATTAGCGCTTCGCAATACTTATAAGGTAAATAATGTTTTTCAAATTTATTGGGAAAGGAGGCTCCAACCAATGTCATTGATGGGTTGTGGGTACGGATGACGTGGTTGAAAGAGAATTTAGAGTAGATGAACAATCAACGGAGCAAGAGGTGATATATGTAACTCGAGCATATCTTTTAACGTTGATTGGAGGGATCTTGCTACCGGATAAATTGGGCAATTTGGTGCACACCCAATATATTCTGGTAATGGAGGATTTTGTTGTATGTCGCCAATATAGTTGGGGTTCTGCAATTTTGGTGTTTTTTTTCGTGAACTATGTAAGGCGACCGTAGTCGTTAGAGGAAAAAAAACGGATGTAGCGGGTTGTTTAGTTTTACTCCAATCATAGGCGTGGTATCGTCTCCCATTTATGACGCCTATTACATTCGCTATTATGGAGTTTTCTCTCACCGCAAGGTAAATTCATATATTTAAAGTTTTAATATTTTATAATATTTATTTAAATATTTTGAAAATGATAATAAAATTTATAAATTTTTTTAGATGGCGACACCGAATAATCGATACAAAGTTGTTGAGTGCAACCAAAGTAGATATTCGGATGAGAATTGATATCACAGGTAGACATGCGGTAAATTTTTGTATTTTTTGCATTAACATTTAAATTGTAATTTTAATTGTTTAATTATACTAACATAATACTTTTGACAGTTTAATTGGATGCCATAACACCATTGCTCCATTTTGCAATTGTTGAGATCCATGTCGCAGATAGAGTTTTACGAGGTTTCACCAACCGATAGAAATGCCAATATATAACATTGACGGTTTGCATAAAGTTGATGCTCGTGGGAAACATAGCGAAGACTAGCCGAGGAAGCATGCTATATTCATATATGATTGGCAAAATAGACATTTACGATTGCCTAATCGTTCTGAGGTACAACCTGAAGATTTTGATTTCAATATTTCTATCTACCTCTAAAATTATGAAGCAAATGAGAAACCATACTTGACAACGCCAGAGGAACGGTCCGAGTGGGAAATAATGAAGGGAAATTTGGGAAAATAATCATCTTCATCAACAACTTCATCTTATGTTTTCGCCAAATATTATCTATCGCAAGAAAGTTATGGTGGATATGGTGCATATCAATCATCGATGGAGAGTCGAGCGGCGTGGGAAGGAAGTGGGTGGGATCAAGTGCCATCTTCACAACAATTTTCCTCAGAATCATAAGAAAGAGGTTCATGGGATCATCTTCTTTATCATGAACAATCTCAATTTGAGGCAATGATGTCAATGATGGCGTCAAATACCTTGAGTACTCCATCGTTTTCACCCGAAGATGTATATCAAAGTGGTGGAGTAGTTTTGTGAACACCGGAACCGGAAGAAGAGGAAAATGAAAAAAGTGGACGACCACAAAAAAATCGACGAGCACCACGTCATTACCCCCTTTCAAAATCACCTCATTGCATCTTTTTGGAGTCGAATTTACGTTGTTTTTCAACTTTCGTGCCTGCTAGCATCTTCAAAATCATGCATTCATCATCAAATTCCATCTCAATCCTAATTTTCAAGGTAAGTTTTTTAAAACCCTAATTTTTCTTTTCGAATTTAGTGCTAGTTTTAGTTATTTTTTGCTTATATTAGTGAATGTGCTTGACTTATTTTTCATTTTTATACTAGAATATACAAATTTTTTTAACAAAATATTCAAAATTTGAAATTTCATTAAAAAAATTTGTACGTTTGTTTCTAAAAATATAGGTATACATATACTTTTATTTTTCATAACTTGTTTTTTTATATAACACATCATTTTTTTGCCCATTATATTATATTAAAAAAATATTTAGTTATAAAATACCTTGTATTGTAGACTCATATTGAGTTTTGGGATTAATTGAGTGCATACATATGTATTATCTTTCTTTGCAGGTATAATCTTTATTCTGATTCTCTTTAACATGTCTCACAAACGTCCTAGATCCTCCTCCTCTCGTGCTAATCACCTCCTAACCCTCTGCCAAATCCTCCTCCTAATCCAACTGAAATGACCATAGTAAATTTGTGTTTTAATGAACCGAATTGTCGAAATCTATATTCACGATATCGAAACTATTTTGAGTTTTATACTATTAGGGGTGAGCATCTCCCCTCTCTTTCGGAAATGCAAGAAATGAACTTTAAATACCTACCCCTTCTACAAGCTTGGAAATTTGACAACACCTTCAAAGTTAAACCCGTTGTCTTTTACCAACTAGTATGCATTTTCAATTCTATTGAGGTTTGCATAAAATAAAGCTCATACACAAACTGAAATTATTCATTATTATCTCTTGGGCGAATACATTATCATTGATTCTGACTCTATTGCCTGTGCTTTTGGTCTTGAGAACATCGGGATTGATAATGAGCGAGATACCGTCCATTCTTCCTTAGAAGTAGAAAAGAACACTAGTATCCTTTAATTCCACGAGCGATTTATTCACTTGATTATCTCTTGGTGGTTTCGACCATCAGGAGGAAAGTAATCCTCTTTCTAAAGTATCGACATTTGGTGAATCTATTGTTTTCAAAACAAGAAAAGAATTAACCTTGCTCAAATAATCTTCGGTGAACTAGTGGACACTGTGAACCATATTCCCTCTAAGAGAGTCGAGTCTTTGGTTTATGGTTATCTTCTTAGTAATTTTTTTTTATCAAAGTTGGTCTTAAAGTCGACCTAGATGATGCCATCCCCTTGGGAACCATATATTTTACCTCTCTCCGCAAGTTAGGATGGACTCAAGTTGGGACAAATTGGGAACGAACACCTAAAAAGACGTATGGTGCTAGTTCTTCTCGAGCGGCTCCAGCTCCGGCTCCTCCTCAAGCCGATGATGTTTTACAAGATGTTGATGATCCTGTAAATTACATCCCTGATGAGCCTCCGAGCGCTAATAATGCTATGCCTCCTTATTTTCATTTTATGATGGAGACTTTAGATATGATGTTTGCATCTGTGGAGTCCCATTTTACTACCTTGGGGACTCAACTGACCGAGCTGCAACGCAACACCTTAGCTCGATTCGACGCCGTGACGGATAGGCTTGATGCTCTTTAACAAGACGTTGCATCTTTTCGTGCACCTCGTTCGGATCCCGATCCTCCATCAGATAATTGATCATGCTATTGATTTGCTAGTTGTTCTTTGTTGGTGTTTCAAATGTCATACTTTGAACTTTCAATTTCCTTGAATTTCTTCGCATTTGATATTTTGGATTTGGTTATACTATTATGTTTTGGATGATTGGATTTATATTTATCATATTTCACATTGTTTTAATATCATGTTACCTCTTATTATGTTTATGACCATGCCCATTATATTTTGGATATTATTTATGTTGACTGACCTATTTTGGCACATTTGTTCTTCACATCTATATTTTATATCTTGTTTATTCTTATTGAATTTTTTTGATTTAACAAAAAGGGAGACAAATGTTAAAGTAAGGGAGAGTAATTTTTCAAAATAAATATTAAATTTTTTAAAATGTTTTGTTATATCAAAAATGGGAGATTGTTGAAAACACTTTGATATTTTGATATACCAAACAAAATTGTTAATACGTTTTTACAAATTTTAAGATTATATTTGATTCAATTATTCAAACATATATAATTATTCTTTAAAGTTAAAACGTCAAATTTTACTCCTCACTCTACTGAAAATTTGAGTCCTATACTGGAAAATTTTTTGAAATAATTTTTACTAAGGGTTTCAAACTTTAATCGAGTCAAAAAATGATTTTAAAATATAGTAGTACCAATACTGCTATAACAGTACTGATACTATTAAAGAAGTATCAATACATATATCGATACTGAAACCCAAAATAATGAAGTAGTACCGATACTGCTGATGCAGTATCGATACTGTCAAAACATAATGCTAAAATGGTACCGATACCATATATGATATCTATACTACTTAGAGTAGTAGTACCGATGCTCTGAGTTATGGTATCGATACTACTCCTTCAATTTTGAGTTTGTAACACCCCCAACCCGTATCCGATCGGAATACGAGTCTGAGATGTCATATCAACTTTTCAAACCATTTTCTTATATCAAATAGAGAAATATTCAAATTCCATTTAAAACATACTAAATAATTTACATATATTTACTCAAAACGTTTACAAAACTGTTCAGAGCTTATACAATTTATTTTTCTATAAATGCATGCCAACTAGATTATATAAAATAAAATACATATTATTCATTTCTCTTCTGATCTGACATTCGGTCAGGAGAACTGACCTGTCTTGCTTCACTTCGATCCATAAGCTCATCTCGGAACCTACGTATGAAACATTCACACGCTAAGTCGATGACTTAGTGAGGCATATAAAATTTCTAATGCACTTTATAACATTTAACCATGCATGCTTGTTTTACAAACTCTATCATGTTATACAAACTCACTTCATTTCATCACATCATGTAAAAATCATAACATATTTCATAGCAAGAAATATATATACATACATACACATAGATCATTATTAACATACTTTATACTTAACATTCTTGATCAAACACTATACACACAACATCAAGTAATTTCTATAACATATTTCATATCACAAACATATATGTGTTATTGTCTATTTATTAGCCCATGTACATATGTGAGAACTAAAGATATGTGAGTACATTGAGGTTGTGCACATATGCTGTCACCACAGCTCGTATAAAGATCCACTGAGTGGTATGTGAAATTGTTCCAAAGGACCTATATATGTCCCGAAGGACCTCTGTATGTCCTGAAAGACCTATGAACCCTCGACTCTTGGCATGCCAACTATATCCTTAGCACTAATTTCACATAACATGGGCATTCTCTTTCATATCATTTCTCATATTCATATAACATATGGTTCACTTTTTATATATCGCATATTATAGCTCATATCTTCTGATCATGTAATCACATTACTATCTTAATATATCTCATTGTTATATGTCACATATCACATATACTTATAGGGATCACTGTCATTGAACTTAGTTCACTTTTTCATATTATCATACAAGCATATAATCTTATATTTCCTATTAATAACATATAGACTTAAACATATACTTATAACTACTCTTTAATGTAATTTGCTTAGTAATGCCATATACTCATATCCTATAATAATTTCACCAATGTCTCCCTCATAAAGTTTATACTACATGCTCATATAGTCTTATTTTATCCTATAAGTAATTTATACTCATCTTATCTTATTTTTCCATTTCACTCACAGAAATCATTTATAACCGTTCACATGATTTAATTTCACTAACTTGAATTCATACAGATCATATAACCTATATTACTTATCTCACATTATTTCTTTATTAGTTTAATCTATTTATTTAATTCAATTTCACATGACTCTTATAATACTCTTTCATAAAGCTTTGTAGTTCTTATTTTTATAACTCTTATACCATAGTTTCCTTTAATTATAAATCTTCCCTATATCCCTTATCTTATAATACTCTTTCATAAAGCTTTGTAGTTTTTATTTTTATAACTCTTATACCATAGTTTCCTTTAATTATAAATCTTCCCTATATCCCTTATCTTATAATTTTGTATCATCATTTATGTTTATGCCCCCTAATTTACATACTATTTTCTTAAAGTCTTATAACATTTCTTGTATAATCACTTGTACCATATAATATAACTTATACTTGATTATCTTATGTTCACATATATTTATATCAAATAATTCTTTAACTTATAGCCTATGTCACATGTTCGTTTCATTCCTTATGTCTTTATCACATAACTTATTTCATATTCTTATATAATCATATAGATCATTTGTATTGTTTCACACGACTTAACACACTAACATATACTTATACAAACCATGTAACATATATAATAATATCTTAACACATATACTCATGCACACACATAAATTATGACAAACACATACTTCTATATATGAATTCATACATTTTACTATTGGGAATAGACTTATCGCAAGTCTTATTTCCCATTGAACATCATATATTAAATAATGTGCACTCACCTGACCTCACTAGTTAATACCAAATCCTTATCTCTTCTTGATGACTATTACTTGTAACTTGTCTTGACTTTGCTCTTGATCGATATCTACACAATCATGTATACATATTAGCATTCTAAATACTATGATTCGATCCTTGATTTCTTAAACTAAAAGAAAGATATAATTCCATTTTTCCTTTAAAGTGTATCGATACTCAATATAGGGTATCGATACATTTTTTTACTGGTGTATCAGTACACTGCCTGTGTATCGGTACACAAATTATATTCGAATGTTTTATTTTAAGATGTATTGATACACTCCTGAAGGTATCGATACCCTTTGGATATTTTTCTACGTTCTCTTCTGATGTATCGGTACCTGTTGAATGAGTATCGATACACCTTAGCCCAGAATTACATTTTAAGCACGAAAATCACTTCATTCTAGCTCAACTATGCCATAGTTCAACCCTTTTCATATCCTTAACTTACATACACCTACTTAAACCAATTAATACTCATTCAATACATCTTTAACTTCAAAATTCAATCCTCTATATAAAATTCAAGAATCATGCTCAAATTTCAATATTTTCTAAATCATATTCTAACACTTCATATTCCTTAATTAGATTGATGACTAGTCAAATTTAGCCTCAAACTTCAATTACTAACTCTTTTATAAGATTTCACTTTGAATCCTCAAATCTTCAATCTCTCATAACTCGTTAATCTTTGAGTTTCAACACACATTAATCTCTCTTTAAACTTTCTTACTATTCCAAGAATAAAATTCAACTTTAAAACGAAAGAAAATCTTAACTAGAGACCAACTTACCTTATGCATAAACCCACGGTGGAGAGAAAGAAGAAACTGAAGAAGACTCTGGAGAAATTCTTTCCTTTCCCACGTACTTATGTTATTTAAAGGGGAGAATAAAATATTTAGTTTGAAAAGACCATAATACCCTTCCAAGAATCCAATTTTGATATCAAGTCCCAAACAAAATTTCCAAAATAAATCCTTGAACTTTTCAAATTATTCTAATTGAACCACTAAACTTTTAATTCTTACAATTTAGTCACTGGCCCTGTTTTTGGAATGTTACAGAGTTAGTGAAATTCCAGTATACTGAAATGGTACCGGTACTATGTACTTATAAATTTTCCATTGAAATTTTAAACAAAACTCGACCGTTTAACAATGATCAATCTAACAGTCAAAAATTTGAAAATTATACTAGTTGGAACTCGTTCCATGGTATTAAAATATTATTTTTAAATTTTTTTTTAAAAAAATTTAAAAATATTTTTTATTGAGACTCGTCACGCCGACCTATTAAAATTATTTTTTAATCAAGTTATGGGGCCCACCTAAGAAGACCTATTAAAAAAATTATATCTCATGGAACTCGTCACATCGACGTGACGAGTTCCATGGGGATTGTTCAATTTGCCGTAAATCAATTAAATGTTTGGGGTACCCTAACGGGCTACATTTTTCGGCTGCCGTAATGGGCCAATTTGGCCTAAAAGGATAGCCAGCCCCCCATTTTAAGTTATGCATGGGGATGGGGAAAAGTTATTAAGCCCAATCTAAGTACCCAAACCTTATGGGGTTTGCTTTCATATGATTCAGGCCTGACCGAAACATGCTCTGATAAATGAAAAAAAATTAAAATTATCCTTTAACTACTTAATTTGCAGGCTATGTCACATTCTCGCCAGTTACTGGTAAACAAATTGAGAAATTATCAATGAAAACATTATACACAACCAAACATATCATGATTGAGAAATACTTGTTTTTTTTTTCAAAGATATAACATTTATAAAGATATTTTAATATGTATCTTACATAAAATCTATTTTTAATCACTTTAAATTAATAAAATACAATTATAAATCATTTTTTAATAACAAAGTTCATAACAACGAATATCAATGGAATAAATCTTACCAAAATAAAATTTCAATTTGGCATTAACAAATTTGGCCATTTACCCAGACTATCTGGTAAAGCCATGAGATTTCATTATTTACCAACTCTCGGACAGCACAGAAGATTGGAGCACCATTCACAGGCCGAACCATAGCCGATCCAGCCGCATATAAAATCAGAAGATTCGAGCACCATTCACGAGTAAAATACGCAGCCACCACAGCCTCAACTCACATTGTCCCCTTCACAATCTTCAGCTCAAGCTGCGACAATAGCAGCCATGGCAGCCCACGCCATTTTCACCACAACCCCATCTCACCACACACTCCTTTTTTCGTCCTCGTCTAACCCTTCAAACCCTCCGGTTCTTCTGTCCTCATTCCGTGGCGTCTCTCTCAAGCTCCCCCGCCAATCCCTCTCCCTTTCTGCCTCTATCCCCGAGAAGCCGTTTTCGGTGCTTGATGTCACAAAGAAAGCAGTCGCTGTTCTCAGAGGTGATTCTAAAGTTGAAGGCGTTGTCACTTTGACCCAGGAAGATGATGGTCAGTGTTACCCCCCTCACTTTTGATCCATTGCTTTACTTTATAATGCATTTTGTAATTTGGGTTTTGGTGCATTTTGCTTTATGGGTTTTTCTTATTGACGAATTCATTTCCAAGTTTCATACTTTGAGGTTGGATAGATTCTTGGTACACCTTATATGTTGTGAATGCCAGATTTTTAGAGCTACCATGATTTTCTTCTTGTTTTTCAAGTTGACATTGTTATTAATTAATCAATTTTTTATGTTCAAGTTCAATCTACAATGAATGATAAGCTTGTATATCTCTTATCTTTTTGGCAATAAAATGTTGATATCATCTGAGAATGCTAATTTGTTCTGTGAATGAATTAGGCCCTACAACTGTGAATGTTCGTATTACCGGTCTTACTCCAGGGCCTCATGGGTTCCACCTAGTGAGTGTTTTGTGCTTTAGCTGCTTGTTTCCAGTGGATTTCAGTACATGGAAGTTCTTTGAAATCAATGATTTTAACCTTTCTTTTTTGTTTTTTTTTGTAGCATGAATATGGTGACACAACAAATGGATGCATGCCGCAGGTACAACAAATGGAAGTTCTTGTGTTTCGATTTGTGTATATTTTAGATTCTTTATTTTAAATGATAGGAGCACATTTCAACCCCAACAAGATGACACATGGTAATACATTCTTAAATTCACTTTGTTTTTTTTTTTTTTCATTTTTAAAAAAAGTTGTCTGTGTTCCAATTAAATTTATTTGTTGGCCAATGTTTTGTAATGCAGGAGTGCAGAGACAACAATCGTGGACAATCAGGTGATGTTAAACTCATGTTTCTTTCCATGAAAATCCCTGTACATGGATATTCTCATGTGTCTGAGCATGAAATTTTGCATTTCAGTATGCGGGCTCTTGATCATGTTTCCTTTTTGATTACGTAACTTTGACTCTCTTGTGTAGATACCACTAAGTGGCCCCAATGCAGTAGTTGGAAGAGCACTTGTGGTTCATGAGCTTGAGGATGATATTGGAAAGGGTAACTCTTTCAATTGCAATTCTCACAGTTCCTTAACGAGTTAACTGCCCTCATGAGTTGTGGAGAGGAGAGTGACTTGTAGGGTCTATTTACGATGTTAGGATGGTGCACTTTGGTTGAAGCCTTGTAGGACTGAAGTTCTTTGTTTAAAGTTTAAACTTTCATGCATGCATCATCATAGTTGATTTTGTTTGTACGGTGGGCATATTTTGCTTTTTGATTACAGAATTTCCCTCTTATTTACTTCCTACTTTCGTTTTGCTTATATTTATGTCTTATTATGCATCTGCAGGTGGACATGAACTTAGTCTAACCACTGGCAATGCTGGCGGAAGATTGGCATGCAGTATGTGCACATGTATTTTTTATCTGCATGCCTATATGTTTACAGAGAGGACAAGAACTTCAGACTCATCCTTGATTTCTTTTTCTTGCATCCGTGTTTTGAGCATAGTTGTTTTTCACTTGATTATTTGAAATACTTGCACATCCATGGCATGACAATGAATGTCATAGATGTATCTATATGTTTTACGTTGTACACAATATTGTCGGTTCTGCCATACGGCAATCGAGTGTTTTAGTGTCAGACTAAGTGATATTTCCAGCATACATATCAAAGCTAGTGGATATTTACTGTCTTGTTTTTTCTGGTAATCTCTCTGCAGGAGTTGTTGGCTTGACCCCGATATAATTCATTTCGATGATATCATTAGTTGGTTGGTTCTTCTCTTATAGAGGCGCATGTGATGTTACTTTCAACGTTGATAACCTCTTTTATGAGATTGTGCAGACCTTTATTATCATCTTTGTGTGTCACTGTGTCATGATTTCCAATGCAATACAAAATAAGTTGCTTGTGTTTTGGTTTGTGAACCCGTAGAGTGTAAAACTTGCATTTTATGAGCATATAAAGGTCCGCGCTGCTGCTGGTTATTAGGATCTCTGCGAGTTGAAGCATGAAATTTTGGGGGGGGGGTCAAATAATGAGATTTTGGTCTCACTATATTCAAGTTTGGATTTAGTTTAACTATTTTGGTAATTTTATTATAGGGATTTAATCTCACGTAATTTGTTTTTTTTCCTTATAGTATTTCGGTCCTTTTCTAAGTTGGAAATGATGTTTTAAAAAATGTTCATATTTTAATATTTGAATAATTAAATAATGTCAAATTAACGTTTTCAATTCGAATGTAGGAGGACCAAAATTATAATTTGACCTGTATTTGGCTTGCATATAACTCACTCCTTCTCTTATATTGTTTCAGTTAGATACCAAGCAAATCATGTGAAAGTCTATCGTTACAAAGTTAAATGATCGGATTTCATCCGAATTTAGAATGGAATAATTCTAAATATAGTTTGTATATGATAAGATTTAAATATTTATAATTAATTTACATGAAAAAACTATCTATATATACGATATTATTTTTTATGTCCTTGGAGGTTTACTATTATTATTATTATTTTTTGGACGGAGAATGGTAGTTAGTGGTAAATTGCTCCGTCTTCATAAGGAGGTAAACCAACGGAGAATATAGGTGATGTGATTTCATAGATGTCTCATCTTGTTTCTGTCATATTCGAGAGGTTATATAGGGACTTGTTAATGTGTGTGAGCTATAGGGTTATAATAAATACTTGTAGGTTAATAGGATAAGTGAATATACTCATATGACGGCGGATTCAATTTCGGTGAGTCACATGGTTGTGTCAAATGTCATATTAATTTCTTAGATTTTCATAATCTTTCTTCCAAAATTATTCTCTTTACGCCTTTCCGGAAGTTCTTTGATATCGGAGAAACAAAGATATTTTAAGATCTTCCAATGATCGTGAGTTGTGATGATATACGGCGGACTTTTAGTAGAGTATAACATATATAGTATAAAATTATAACATGTACTAGTAATAATAAGAATAAAAGCTTTGTGTATTTTTTATTAGTTTGAATAATTACGATTTAATATTTATTTGAAAGATTATTAATCATTTGACAATAAATGTTTAAATAATCCTATAGATACCATGCTTGAACTTACCGTGTCCGGACTTGAAATCCCTAGAGTCTCTTCAATCATTGAACTCGTTTGGTTCGTGTATATAAAAAAATTAAATGTTATAATAAGTTAATATATTATTAAAAAAAAGAAGCTTGTGCATATAAAACAATTATTATTTCTTTTTGGTACTGTGTACCTTCTCATTATCAACGAAATTTAATTTATCTGATGATTTTCTCTCTCAAAATATGCCCTAAATCCGCTAGATCTGATTGACATATAAAATAAAAAGAGGGGAAAAAAGTTGGGTTTGGCAGGTACTTGATCTTCCCAGGACTGTAAATAAGATAGAAAAGATAGTGAGTTAATCGAGATCGATTCGATTAAGGCTTGATAAATACTCGGATCGAATGGAATTGACTCGAGTTCTTAACGAGCCGAAAGAGCTACTTGATACTCGACTCGAAAAACTCATGAGCAACTCAAAAATTTAATATCTTAAGATTTTATTTTTTTTAAAATAAATTATTAATAATATTAATATTTATATGTTGATTTTTTTAAATATAATAAAGTTTTCATGTATTTAAGGTTTATGTTTAAATTTGAGTTTGAGGTTTTAATCGAGTTAAATTTAAGATTTCTTTTCATATCGAGCATTTTCATGCTGCTCACGAGCTTCAGTTCAGAATTTCGAGTTCGAGTCGAGCTTGAAAATTTTAAACTCACGAGTTTTCGAGTCGAGTCGAGCTCTGTTTCAAAGTTTTGTACTCAGTCAAACTCAACAATACTCAAACTCGATTTGGGTCTTTTACACCTCTAGTTCTTCCATCCAACAACGGCAGGATACAGAAAAGAATTGCGGCTCTGCCTCACATAACTGTCTTCACTTCTTTATTTTATCATTACTCTTTACTCATCTCTTCTCCCTGTACATTGAACCTTCATTCCTTATTTCCTTATTTTAATTTTATTTCATAAAATGAGACAATATTACATTAAATTAAATTTTCTTTTATATAATTAATTAAAATCCAAATCATAAAAGCTATAATAGCAGATTTGTCCAAAAAAAATTATAAACTTAAACCAAAAATCCTAAAGAACGACTGTGTGGGCTGATGCATATGCCCCTCTACAATTAGCTACGTTGGAAACAATAAATTTAGCTGATAAATAAACTAGTCCTTTTTATCATTATCTTTGTTATTTGATACCCAAAATATGCCCTCCAAATCTCTTGATTCTATGAATACGGTGGAGGGGAATATTATTGATCCAATCATATAGGAAATTGTTACACAATCCCTTCGTCATGTGAAACTTTTTATGACTTGTGAAATAAACCTCCTCCCCCACTTGACACTTTGTGTTCATTTCTTTTACTTGTTGGGTAGGGGCACTGGCGATTGCAGTACATCTATTGTATTTGTATAGTATGTATGTATTGTCAATGATTAAAAAAATATGAACAAATATTATCTTGTGATTACATAGACTAATGAAGAAACATAAAAAATCTTTTACTTTTATATTGTCATTAACCAAGTCAAATAATTAAAACTATGAATACTTTTAAACTCGTCACATTGACACAATTTTTTCTATTTCAAAGGGTGTTTTTTTTTTCAAAATCTATGTTAATATTGTAATGGAAATAATTAATAATGTGGTGTTGTTTTGGTTTGAAGAAGACATAGGGAATAAACGCAGGTAGCAGCATCTCATGCTTTTTTAACGTGCAATTCCTCAAATTTGGGCTTAATTTAATGTTTTTCCTTTTTATGGTTATGGGTTGAAACTGTCTCTTGACGTTAACAACAACTCAACTGAACTGTCCTAACCCTCACTTTGCCCCTTTTCGCCCCCCCCCCCCTTCCACCTAATCCTCAACTCTTATCTTTGCATACACTCCTACTTGTATCCACCCCCTAAGATACTAACAGGATTTTGTTAACCAAAGCTAAATATGGTTGTAATAATTCTAAACCGAACATTAATTCTCTATCTATTTGTAATTAATGAAATTTATCGAGTATAAATATTTCAAAAACAATAAAACTTCTCAAAATTAGGTATAAAAGGACTATAGAGACATATTCTTTTTAGATATCAGATATTTAATGTTTAAGCAGTCACGTGAGTCTTTGATTATATTCAAAATTAAATTAAGTCGATAAAATTTTTCAACATTATACTTTTTTCCATAAGATTCAAACTCGAGATTTTGTCAATTTATAGCAGTAATACCTTTAAAATTTGGAAATGAAAAGAACAAAAAGACGTGGGTGTAGTGTATGCAACGATAGTTACACTATTCATGGACGGCATTTTTGAGTTTTGACCAAAAACACTTAATGCTCCGGTTATATATATATACATACACACACCAATCATCACTCTTGTAATTCACTATATATGAGAATCCCATTGCTAACTTTGCTTCATAATCGTTCTTATTGTTTTCTAGCTGCTACTCATTTCCTTTACCTGGGTCACATTAATTGCTTATTTCTACACTACAGTTTTCTGTCTTTTGAGACTCTTTCATACTCTATATTTGGCTGGCTTTTGGTTTAGGAGGAGGTGTGGATATGCAATCTCAGGAGGAATTTTTGGGGTTTAATGATAGCGGAGCCTTGATCATGAAAGGCAAGCGTACGAAGCGCCAAAGGCCAGCGTCCCCGTTTGGTGTCACGGTGACTTCTAGCTCATCAAGCGGCGGTGGTAGAGGAGTGGCAGAGGAATATAACTCGATTTCCTCTCCGACCACAACGTCCGGTGATCGGGTTTACGAGAGCACCGAGGAAGAAGAGGAGATGGCTAATTGCCTAATCATGTTGGCACAAAGTGGTGGTACGAGAAGGAACGTGGAGCTTTATGTGTACCAGTGCAAAACTTGTAACCGATCTTTCCCTTCTTTCCAAGCTCTAGGAGGGCACATGGCAAGCCACAAGAAGCCGAAAAGCGCCATGGAGCACAAAAAACCACTAGTTTTGGCAGTCGATGATGAAGTCGTGGCTGTACGAGTAAGTAACAGAAAGGGTAATAAGATTCACGAGTGTTCGATATGTGGCTCCGAGTTCACCTCTGGTCAAGCTCTTGGAGGTCACATGAGTCGGCACAGGGCTGCACCAACTGTGGCCGGAACCACCATGAACGTCGATCAAATCACCACAAGCAAATCGAACAAGACATTGTTGGATCTTAATCTTCCGGCACCAGAAGATGATCTCAGAGATTCCCAGATTCAAGCTATTGTCTTCACCACACCAGCTTTGGTAGATTGTCATTACTAAAATGCAAAATCCCATGAAATCAAAGTGAATTTCACAGTTAGTGTTGATTCAACTCCATGTAATTTTACAGATATATCAATTATTATAACGTGGATTCTTTAATATTTTCTATTTTTTGCCGATGTAGATGTTGAAGTTGAGTGCCTTTGAGTAAGTGGTTAGCGGTGTTGATGGTTGCCTTTCATTCACGAAAAGAGAGGGTAATGGGGCATCTTTTTATTTCATAAAGTTAGGCTCACTATGATTGGTAGATGCCGTAACTTTTAAACTAAGCATTCAGATGTGGTAACTATTTTTTTTAACTTTGGTATGTTTTATTGTTCATATGATTTTACTTCATTTATATTATAAATTATACACATAATATATATAATGGTACGTCTTGTTTTTAGCTGAAATTAAGCCTACTCTCTTGTTACACCTAATTAACCAACTAAAATCCATGATTCATTCCTTACAATGCAAGTCACTTAACTAGAACTGCCGATCAATGGCAAGGATATTCCCAAGGAAGATGACATTTGGAGCTTGTACACAACACAAACTGCTCGTTAATATAAATTTGTTGATGGCTTACCTTTGCTTAATTTGGGTGCCATTAGAAAGGTTCTCACGTGCCATTGCCCCCCTGTCCATTCCTCATATTAGCTTTGTCTAAAGAAGCTTATGTCACAACATCAAGAAGATGCTTTTTCCAACTCTTTTCTTTCCATTATCATAATCAATAAATCTTTTAGCCGAACACATATTGTCACGTTAATGCTATTAAACGAGAACTCAATTGAGTGATAAAATTGAGTGTTATTCTCTTTAACGATCTCAAGTTTAAATAGTTACAGATGTGTGTTCGATATCAATATGTCACAAAAATTCTGAATAAAAATTACATTGTAATCGTCTTATGTTACGGAAATGAAATTTTGGATTTTTATAAGATCCATTTTTTTTCCACAACAATATGGCGTCATCCTTGCCGATATGGGTTAATGGATTAGGTTCCTTTGGGGTTTTATTCACTATAAGTGTTTGTTGGGAGGTTAGTCCATCTTTTTTTGGTAAGATGTTGCCCACCTAATTTTGCTAATTAATTAATGTGCTTCAAATAGATTTTTGCTTTGGCATTAGGTTTCTCTAAAGATCATGCTAGTTACCAAATGACAAGTATGTGTGGAGAGTTAAGTATTTTTTTTTTATTTTATAACATAAGTTTTATTTTATATTTAATTATTGGGAGGCAGTTGGGTTTTATAAATTTTAAAATAAATTACAAATTTGTATATATTTGTATAAATTACAATTTTAATTAAAGTTAGGGATCAAATGAGATATGTTAATTAACTTAATATGTCAATTCATCACTTTAACAACTGATAATGATGTTGTTTTTATTTTATAATAAAACCTAAAATTTAATGTCTATTTTATAAAATGTTGAATATTAAGAAAAAAACTCTTTTAGAATAATTTAGTGATTATTTGATTAAATTTATAAATATAAATTGTTTCAATAATAATTTATGGTATTAATTATTTTTTATTAACCATTCATTCCTGCTTTATAGTAAACCTTTTGGATTGATTTACACATTTTTGTGGTTATGTTATTTTCGGTATATAAAATACAAATATAAGACATGAAAGATGCTAACCAATAAGTTGCTGTGGTGTAGTGGTTATCACGTCAGTCTTACACACTGAAGGTCTCCAGTTCGATCCTGGGCAGCAACAAAATCAATTCATTTTTATTTTTTTTCCTTCTGGACTGAGCTGAACACTTGGGAGAGAATTTTGTTGTTCTGGTTCTGATAGGGCCCACTCCAATCAGAGAAGTTTAGGATAAATGATTGGATTTGTTTATGTTACCTAAACAAATGGAACCTTTCATAAATTCAAATGCACTCCACCCTGCTAATAGCACCCCAGGGCCCAGAACGACAAAATACTATCCTTGGTCCAATCAAATGCACTCCTGCTTCACCTACCCTTTGTCCCTGCATCTGCATGGTTTCAGAAGAAAGAATGCAACGGTACCCACTGTTGAATTGAATCAAGGACCCGTACCCCAAATCCCACCTCATCCTCTTATCGTTCCAGCTCACTGCTTCTTATATATTTTTCCAAAGAAGAAAGGAAGTTGAACAATTTACAACACATGGCTTGAGATTGAGGGCCACACAGAGATATTGTTTTCAGATAAAATTAAGCTCTACCATTCACTTTGGAATTATATAAACCACCGAGCCTGAACTTATCTGATTGTTGGAGTCACAAAACATCAGAGCCAGAACAACAAAATCCTCTTCTAAGTGTTCAGTTCTTAAAATAATTATATTTTAAGCTTAAGAACCTATACTAGAAATCTCACCTCATCCTTATTATTTGAGGTTATCTTCTTATAAATCTGATTCTTATAGGTGAGAATAGGGTTTTAAGGGTATTTAATATATCAATCTTCTTTTTTTTCATGATACCATTTCAAAGTTTTGAAACATAATATTTTTAAGTCTAATGATCATAAATTTGTTTAAATGGTCTAAATATGAATCTAAATCCGTAAAAAGGATGTCATTTTCAATTAAGGTTAGTTGGATAAATAATAGTTCGATTTGAGATTAAATTAAACACTGAAAAGTGTTAAATTAAAGTTTACCGATCGAAGTTAAAATTTAAATTTTTCATGGCAAATAACCCAAATGGGGTGTATAATGGAAAAACATGAGAAATGTTAATACATGTGTCAATTTTTTACAATATCGGAACGTTAATATATTGGACCAAAATAGCAACCCCCATGAACCCCGAAGTGCACCTCCTCCCAGATCCGCCACCCACGGTGGCTCCAGGAAGAAGGAGCCCAGCTATAGTTGGTTGTTAAATATGCCATCACTTACCTATATATATTGGAATTAAATAGAGTATATTAAGTAAATGAAAACATGGAATGATGTCTCTCCACAAAAAACTAATCGATGGTAAATCAGGAGAGATTCCTTCATATTCTCTTGGATGAAAGCATTCAAAATTCTTGAGTGAGAAAGCTTAAATTTAGCCAAAAACAATGGTAGTAATTAGAAATCAGTATTAGAGTAATGGTTATTTGTTCAAGTTAGTTTAAGTCAGTTATTGTTTTTTTAACTTGTATATAAGCCTTGTAATCTTTTACGTTAAATGGTAACAAGAAGCATTTATTCAATCAAGCTTTCTTGCATTCTCGTCTGTTATATGCATGGTTATCAAAACCGGACCGGACTGGCCGGTTTAACCGGTTGAACCGTGAACCGAAGGCCTGTCCGGTCTGGTTACCTCACAAAACCGATCTGGCAATGAACCGACTAAAAATCGGTAAAACCGGGATGAATCGGCTGAAAACCGGCAAAATCGGTTTGAATCACCGGTTCGCTTTTTTCTTTTAAAAAAAATTAAACCAAACGACATCGTGTTCAACGAGCCAAGTCAAATTCGAGTATTGTTGAGCTCAACTCGAACTCGAAAACTTTAAAAGTAAGCTCAACTCGACTCAAAAACTCACGAGCTAAAAATTATCAAGTTCAACTCGAACTCGAAATATAATATTAAAACTTGAACTCGAAAAGGCTCGAACTAAAAAAAAATTTAGAAGTTCGATTGAAGCCTAAAATTTGAGCTGAATTGAATCGAAAGAATAGTTCGCTTTGTGCTCACCAAAAGGCTCTATGATTTTGAATGTCAAATTATCTCTATTATTTATAGAAGTAAGTTAGGATGCTCTTCTATGTTTCTTAGTCATGTGGGATTGTTTTGTTCTCATATTTTTACTCTTTAAACTTTTGGGATGCTCTTCTATGTTTCTTAGCCATGTAAGATTGTTTTTAAAAAAAAATTAAATCAAATGACATTATTTGTTATAATTTTTTAAGCCCCAATTTTATTTTTTGATTATAATTATATAATTATATTTATTATTTAATATGTTTTACCTTAAATATTATGTTGTAGTTGATTTGAATCATTTTGTTTCACTTGATTTTATGGTTTTTAATTTATATATGTTATGACTTGTGATATTTTTATACCTTTTAATATTGTAAACTTAAAAAAAAGTGTTACATATATATTAATATTATTTTGAATATTATGTAAAATTAAAAAAATATTATTTTATATAAAATCCGATTGAACCCGATTGAACCCGATTGAACCAGTGAATCAGTATATGGTATCAAAAGTACTTTCTTTTTAATCTTTTTTTTTCCCCTTTTCTTCACGCTTGTTTCGCAATGGCCAATACCCTCGGTGACAATTTTGACAATGGAAGCAACTCGTTCTACCTTCATCAGTCTGATAATCCAGGCATGGGTTTGGTTACCCAGCCGTTATCGAGTGGTAACTTTCATAGAGAGGTCGATTACCGCTCTAGATCCATCTTATGCAGAGCTCTTTAATGGCTGGACAAGGGAAAATAATCTGGAAAACTCATCGATTCTTAACTATGTGTCCAAGGATATTGCTGCGAGTTTGTTATACCATAGCTCTGCGGCTTAAATCTGGAAAGACTTGGTTGAACGATTTCAACAATCTAATGGTCCTCGTCTTTTTCAACTAAAGAAAAGGTTGAAAGGCTTGGTGCAAGGGCAGATGTCAGTTAGCACGTATTACACCCAATTAAAGATAGTTTGGAATGAGCTTTTTCGATTAAACAAGTGTGTACTTGTTCCTCTTGTACCTGTGGAGGTGTTCATCGTATGCTTGATGAACAGAAGCAGGAAAATTTTCTTCATTTTTTAACGGGTTTGAATGATTCTTTTACCCATATTAGAGGATAAATCGTTTTGTTAGATCCTTTACCTTCGATTTCAAAAGTGTTCTCTTTGATTGTTCAAGAAGAGAATCAAAGATTGGTTAAGATGGACAATCCGGTGGTCGAAACTACTTTTGCTGTTAAATCAACTCATGGGCCTCGCAAGAATCATCCCCAGTGTAGTTATTGTAGTCTTCTTGGTCACATGAAAGACAAGTGCTACAAATTGCATGGTTATCCTCCGTGATATGGCAGAAAGAACTGGTCTTCATCTTCTTCGAGTGCAAAAACCACCTTGTTGGCCTCTACCAATTCAGTGATTGGTATGAATGAATCTTCTCAGCCATGTTCTTCCACAAATAATGATGTTTTGACTTCCCAGTAGTGCCAACATATTATTGCCATGCTCACTTCCTAGTTGCAAGTTGCTTCTTCTTTTGATATTCTCTCGTCTTCTATTAACACGACCTGCATCATGGATTGTATTTGCTGCGAATGGAACCTTCCTTAGTTAGTAATTCTTGTAACAATGTTTCTTGGCATACTAAGCTAGGACACCCTAGTTCTAAAGTTCTTCATTTTCTTAAAGATGTTTTCTCTTTGAAATATATCAATGAAAAGAATCCTTGTCAAATTTCTCCCTTGGCTAAGCAGCAATGTTTATCTTTTCCAGTTTCTTATACTAAATCAAAGCAAATTTTTTATTTGATCCACTGTGATGTTTAGGGTCCACGAGGCTCATTGTAGTCTGCTTTATATTCATACTGGAAGCAACAAGATGTACCAATAGCTTTGACCCCTGTATTACTGGTCGGGCATGAAGCGGGAGGTATCTGAGTTTGTAGCTAAGTGTCTGGTGCACCAGCAAGTCAAGGTGGAACACCAGGTTCCATCGGGATTACTTCATCGATCCAAATACTGCAGTGGAAGTGGGATAGAGTAACTATGGATTTTGTGACCAGGTAACCGATGACAAGGTTCAAGCATGATGCAATTTGGGTGATAGTGGATCGGTTAACCAATTCGTCCAATTTCTTACCGGTTAGAATGTATTTTACCCTAGATAGGTTAGCGCAACTTTACATATGCAACATAGTAATACTGAATGAGTCCTGAATTCAATCATTTCTGACAACGATCCTAGATTCACCTCATGGGTTTAGAAAGCTCTCCACGACTCTTTAGGCACCAAACTCCATTTTAGCATCACGTTTCATCCTCAGACTGATGGTCAATTTGAGCACGTCATTCAGGTTCTTGAGGACATGTTTAGATGCATCGTTTTGGATCTTAAAGGTAATTAGGAAGACCAACGACCGTTAGTGGAGTTCACATATAATAATAGTCACCAGCTCAGCATCCAGATGGCCCCATATGAGGCATTGTAAGGGCGCAAGTGTAAGACTCCTCTTTATTGGACCAAGCTTAGCGAAGGAAAGTTAGTGGGCCCAGATTTGATCATATAAATTGAAGAAAAGGTCAAGCTGATTCAGAGTCGATTAAAAGAGGTTTTGGATAGGTAGAGATCGTATGCGGATTTAAAGAGAAAGGATATCGAGTTTGATGTGGGTGACAAGGTATTTCTCAAGGTGTCCCCGTGGAAGAATATACTATGTTTCGGGCGTAAAGGAAAGTTGACTCTATATTTTATAGAGTCGTATGAAGTGCTTGAGAGAATCAAACCAGTAGCCTACTGCTTAGCTTTACCCTCAGAGTTGGAGTGTATCCATAATAATGTGTTTCAGTATCCATGCATAGAATATATCATTCCAACCCTTTGCATGTTCTGTCAGCAGAGCTAGTCAAGTTAAGCCCATAACCTATAAGGAAGAGCCGATCCGAATATTAGCCAAAGAAGTGAAGGAGTTAAGGAACAAAAAGATTCCTCTAGTGAAAGTTATGTGGAGGAACCACGGGGTTGAAAAAGCTACGTGGGAAACCGAGGAAGATATGCAACTGTAGTATCCATATCTTTTCTATCTGGGTAAATTTTAAGGACAAAAATTCTTATTAGGAAGAGAAAGTTGTAACACCTTAAATCCTCGGTCAGTAGCTCGGGTCAACCCGAGACCTATAAATTGAGCTTATTAAATATTCTAAAATAGTTTGGACCCATTTTAAATGGTATTGGCTTTAGTTTGGCCTAAGAATAAAGATAAGTGATGATTTTAGTATGGGTTAAAAGTAGAGGGGTGAAATATACAATTTACCCATTACTTAAGAAGATAGAAACCCCTTATTTTAGGTGGATTTTACGTGAAACAAGCTTACCGAACACTCTTCTATTTCTTTTTCTTTTTTTTTCTTTTCTTCATCTTTTTCAAATGTTAGCTAAATGGAGAGTTTTTAAATTCTTAACCTACTTTGAATATCAGAGGTAAGAACCTTAATCTCCATCCATCAAGCTTCAATTCAAGCCCCTAATCTTAAGTTTTGGTTGTAGTTTTCAAAAATGAGTTTTAAGGAGGTTTAAGGAAATCAAAGGATTCAAACTTGTTTTTAGTAAATTTAAGTTTTACAGAGTGTTCTTAACTTTGTTTTAAGCTCTAAACAAGTTAGTAATTCCTTTCCTACCTTTGTTTAGTTAAGGAGGTGGGATAAAGTTCTAAAGCAAAAAGGGAAATAAAATGTGCATCCTAGTTGATTTGATAGAGGTTTTAGCAGTAAAATAAATCAGGTAACACATTCATAACTTTTTCATACCAATTGTGGGTCATTAGAAATGTGTCTTAGCTAAAGAGTTGAGTTATGAAGCTTAGTGATGCATTTCATGGTAGAATTAATATTTGATGTTTTTAGTATGCTCAAAGGCCTTATTTATAACCCCTATGATCTCATAAGACTTAAATACTAATTTGGGAACCTCAAGATAACCATAAAGGAGAGTTTGAATGGTCAATTTGTGCCCAATTAGGGTATTATCAAGGGTGAGTATCGATACTGTAAGAACATTATTGATATTGTTCATAGTAAAGGATCAAAATAGGGTAACTTTTGAGGGGAGTATCGATACTCATTTAAAGGGTATTGATACTCAGGATCTGGTTTCGAGACCAGCTAGATGGGTATCTAAACCAAAATCCAGTATTCATTTTTGGTTTCGATACTCTAGGGGAGTATTGATACCTAGGGTTGAGTATAAATACTTCCCATAAGAGTATCGATACTTCCCATAAGAGAATCGATACTTCTCATTTTTTTTATATTAACTAGATATGGAGTATCGATACCCTTAAGAGAGTATCGATACTAAAGGGGTGGTATCAATATCGAGAGGTTAGTATCAATACTAGAGTGTATTTTTGCGCATGATTGATAGAGGGATTTTTAAAAGATAATGAGTTTCCCAAAAGCTTGATAATTTCTCCCAAATAAGACTACAAGTGAGAACAAGGATAATGTCTAATTTCACTAAAAACGAAATAAATAAGGTAAAATAAAACTAGCCTTGTTTGAATACTCGGGAAACAATCAAGACACTTGAGCCACTTTAGTAGATGATACTTGTTTGATGAGTAGAATCAGTCCAAATATCCTTAGGTAGTGCGCGAGACACTTTAAATTGACTATTTAGGGCCAAGGCCCGACACTCGTAAGGGGTGGGTTAGTCGAGGGTGTTGTGTCCTATGTAGAGTTCCAAGCCTTATCCACGGTAGACTAGAGGAATGCGTGAGCTCCGAGATGTAGAACCCTCAGTCACACCATGATGTCTGCCATAGAGTAGAGAGTGGGTATACAAGTATACTTGCTGATGCATTAGACATGATGGCTTGAGCATTTATTGATTCACTTTATTGTGATTTAGTTGTTAGTGTGGCATTGGGCTAGCTAGCTCAACATTTGAAATTTGTTTCCTTACACAGATTAGTAGGTGGAGCATTCGAGGAGCTTTTGAGTGATCGAGGGCAGAGAAGAGTACATCTTGAGTTATTTCTTGAAGGACATGTATATTTATAGACCATGTTGTACAGTCGAGTCGTATTTGAGAAATTGGTCTATATGTTTTGACGTATAAATTTATTTTGGGAGTTTCCAATGTAAAACCTTAATTTCATTTTATAGATAGATTTCTTTATTAAATTGGTTTTCAAATAGTATTTTGGTTAAAGAAAAATGGAAAAAATTAGGTTAGCCTCTCCGATGGTTCCGTGTGGCATTCAAATCGATCAACTATGTTTTATATTGGTTTAAAGTGTTACACATGACATTTTCCGTCGTGGTAGATTTTGACTGCCCAGTCAGAAACTTCTAGAAGATGATACAGACAACATTTCTAAAAGATGGACGAAATCATCTTGGAGATTTGATTTTGAATTTATTTTGAAGATAAAAGTCTGGAGATAATTCGAGGTTATCTAGAAGATAAAACATAGTTCAAATTTTAGTATTTTTACTTTTATCTTTGTGATAAACCTCTAGATTTTAGTCTAGGATTTTTTTTGGATATTTTTATATTTATCCTTATCTTTTATTCATTCTATTTTTCTTAGAATTCTTGGGTTATAAATATCCCTTGGGTTCAAGCTTTGAATAAAGGTTGTAATTTGTAATTTTCCTAGGTTTAATTTGAAGTTCTATTTTTCTTTCACATTTTTACTTTCTTCTTATTTATTTTTTCTACCATAAAAGTGATAAGCATGATCCAATCCATGTTTAGTTAAACTTTCACTTAGCCAAAGGTTTTTACGATAGATTGATTCAAATCGTGAGAATTGAGTAGCACTTAACAATTTTGGGTACATTTTTTTATTCTTTAAAATTTAGGATTGGTAATCGACCATTCCTTTAATAGTCACGACTCATTCACTTCGAAAAGTGCACTTTGATTTGAAGGGTGCTTTATTTATTGTTGGGAAGATAAATTAGTTGGACGTAATTCAACTTCTTATAAAAAAATTTAGCGACATTTCGCTAAAGGAAATCTAGATCAAGTTCGATTCTCGGTGAGGCACTGTAAATTGAGATAGGCTTTCCAGTGCTTAATGTTGTCTTGGTACTAACGATAGACATTATTAGTCCAACAAAGACTGAAATTCAGAGATAGACTTGAAAACATCAATTAACTAAAGAGAAAAGTTAGTTGCAAGGGTTAGACCTTGTTGACTGTAACCGATGTGAATCCAAAAGAAAAAAAAATCTATTTTGATGATCGATAAGAATTGAGTCTATGTGAAACCTGAGGCTAGATCATCATTATTGAATTTTTGTCACTTTTATTCATCTCTCGTTATTTTTAGTTTATCAATTATTTTTATCTTTTCACTTTTTATTATTACTAAAACTACCTCTTTTATTTTTACAGTTGATTCAATCCAGAAAAAGACATTATCAACTTCCTTAGTCCTTGCGGATCGACCTTACTTGACTATACTACCTTTATTTATTTATTTGAGAATTAGAAATTATTTTATTTGGTAATTCGACACTTATCAAACTATTTCTCTGACATTGAAGCCTAACACTAGCAGGTAAATGAGCTATTCTTTCTTTTTGAGTCTATTTTTCTTTAATTACAACCCAAACACATGAAAATGTATTAAAAATCCAAGCAAAAGAATACCCCTGATAAAATTTTTGTATTGTTACTTTCTTGCTATGAAATGCCAACCCTTACAAATATAATTTTTTTGAGTTTTTACACCCATTTACAAGTGTTGAGTTAATCGATTGATGGAATCGTTCATGAGGGGGGTGAATTGGCAATTAAAATTTTGGTGGAAGCTTTTGCATAAAATTGAAAGAAATTGCACATCGATTTAGAGTGGTTCGACTTTATCAACCAAAGTCTACGTCCACTACCTTAGCTATCCACACTAAGGTTTTTCCAACAAATTCACTAATTTGTTCTTTATTTTGAAGCCAAAGAGATAACCTTACAACTCCCTCAAGAATATACCCCAATTCTTGAGAACACTCTTTCTCAAAGAGAAGATTACAAATTTGCAAACTTACAAGGAAATCCTCACAAGGTAGATTGTTTGCACAATTCTAGAACAAAGAAAAGAACACTAAAAAATGAATACAATTGAGTACAAGTAAGGTTCTTGAAAGAAAAATGAATATTGAATGAAAAATAGGCTTGAAATGCTCAAACTTGAGGTTTGATGCCTTCTCTTTGATTCTCTCTTGATTCTTGTTGATTGTTGTTTCTTGTTGTTGATCAATGGCTTCTAAGCTTGTTTAAATATACCTTCAAATGATTCTGAACATTGGGGATGATTAGTGGAGTTAATAAAGCCGTTTAAGTGTGAAAACAATTAATTAAAGCAGTTGGGAGCATCAGTGCATCGATGCATACCCTAGGTGCATTAGTGTAAAATTCAAATATTTTGGCCGTTGGACTCTCCGTGCATTGGTGCACTAAGAGTACATCGATGCATAAAATGCATTCGATGTTTTGAAAAAGCCTGAGTGCATCGATACATGCCTTGTGCATCGATGCATCAAATGCACTGAGTGCATCAATGCATGGTATGTGCATCGATGCATAAAATGCATTTGATGTTTGAAAAATTAATTGGTGCATCGATGCATGGATTGGTGCATCGATGCATCAATTTAAAAAATTGATTTTAGGCTTGATTTTGGTTCAAAATACTTTGTGAAAATTGTTTCAAAAATAGTTTAAGTATAAAACACAATTTTACACATTTAGTAAGGTTTGAAATTGATCTTGAAAGACTTGGAGTAATAATTTGATATTCGAGTAATTAAATCGAATATACTTAGAAAATCATTTGTGAAATCTTAAAATTTATTTAATTTAATTTGTTATATCGAAACATCAAAATGTTTTCAACAATCTCCCCCTTTTTGATATAACAAAACATTTGTGTAATTTGATTTTCTTTGAAAAAACAAGTTTGAAATTAATTTTGAAATTACTACTCCCCATTACTGTAACACTTCTCCCCTTTAAAATATTGTAGCACTTAACATTTCTCCCCCTTTTTGTTAAATCAAAAAGACTCGAAAATATAAACAAGGTTGTAAAAAAATTTAGCCAATTGATTAGTAATATAGCTTAAGCTGCTAAGATCACAATCAAGAGAAACGTTAGCCATTAGTTTCATAATCAATATTCATAAACATGTAATGGTTAATTGGTCATAATGAACTAATACGTAAATGATACAAAAATTAATAAACATTAAGCTCAAAATGAAAATTCAAACCAAACCAATATATATTAAGTTTAAAATCCATAAAACATCCAAATCATATCTCCAAACAAATTCAAACAATCCAAAGAAAACAATAATCCTCAAATATTCAAAATATTTTAACAAGAAAAGTTCAACGAAGATCCAAAACAAAACAATGTCTACTTGTCCATAGAAGGATCAGGAGGCGAAAGAGGAAATCGGGCTTGCATCTCAAGAGAGAGAGCATCTATACGTGCAAGCATCTCCCTTTGAAACTCTATCTGTCGAGCTTTCAAAATCTCTAAGCGTTGATTTACTGCTTTGTGAGTAGCAATCAAGTGGGATTCGATGGAAGCATACCGTAGATCAAATGTTTCCAAAAACGAACAAAAATATGGAGGCACTTGATCCTCTTGTGGAGCAGGCTCATCATTTGGTACGTGATCGTCGATGTCTTGCATAAGTTGTTGAAATTCAGGATCATCGTCAGCAGCTGGAGCCGGAGGAGGAGGAGGAGCACAAGAGGAGCTAGGAGCAGCTCGTGATGAACTAGCTCCCGGAGTTTGCTTACCGGGTCTAAAGACCCATTGACCAGTTTCCTCGTCTTGTTTCTACTCGGTCTTCTTTAACGAGGTTAGATTGATTGGATTTTGGAGAGGAATAGGATTATCAAGAGAGACGTCTAGACCAAGTTTGATAAAGAGGTTACTAAGAAGACATCCATAAACTAGTGTTTCTACATGTTTTGAAGGAACACTGTTTATGATATCTACTAGTTGGCTAAAAATAATACGAGGAAGATTTATTTTGATTTTGTTCTTAATACAATACATCCACCATAAATCACTAGCATGAAGAGTGGAGTACCTACCAGCAGATGGTCGAAACCACCACGAGATTATCAAATGAAGAAAATGATCGTGACGAGAACGAAGGGTACTAACACTAGCGTTTGGAGTATAGGGATAATCCACATTTTCATTTTCATTATATAACCCATCATCATCTAACCCAAAACGTGAGGCTATAGTTGTGGGGTCAATATTAATATATTGGCCTAAAACATAGGATCTAATAGCAATAGTCCCACATTGAGTATCATTTTGAATGCACACCGCATTAGAATAGAAAATGCAGACTAACTGATGAAAAATGACAGGTTTGAGATGAAACAATTTATCAAACTTCCAAGTTTTAAGAATTGGGAGGTATTCAAAATCAATGTCAATCATGGCTTGAAGAGAAGGAATACGCTCTTCCCGGATTCTATAGGATTGGAAATACTCCATATACCTATGGTACATGTCATCTCTACGACGTTCAGGCATGTTGAAACAAAGTCCTATAAGACTATTAGGAGGAGGATGAACGGGATTTGGAGGTTGGTTTGAACGAGAACGACTCGATGAAGTTCTAGGGCGTTTGGGATTAGACATGGTTTAGGAATCGGAAAAAGGAATGTAACCTACAATATGAAACACATGTATGCACAATAATCAATCCCAAAACTCAATTGAGTCCTCAATAATTCAAGGTTATCTAAACCGAATCCTAATGGGCAAGGTTTTAAAAAACTATTTGAAAATCATATTTGTAAATAATATGTATAGTTTTTCATGAAAACAACATAATTAAATCAAAAATATAAAATTTAGAAATTAAATTTAGATTTTCGATTTTTTTTTATTTCGAAAATTCACAAATTCATTGAAAATTTGTGAGTTTTTGATGAAATTAGTTGTAAAAACTAGTTTGTAATCATCAAACTATAAATGCCCGATATAATGTTCATCCTAGAACTAATTAAAACTAGTCCTAAGATCAAAAATCAATAAAATATGGTTTTTGAAATATTACCTTGAAATTTTGGATTTGAGAGGAATGTGATGTTGTTTTGCATGATTTGATGATAAATGTAGGATTAGGAGTTGAAAAACTCGATGATTCCGACAAATTTTTGTTGATTTTGAGCAAGAGGAGAGTTTAGGGAAGAAGAGAGGCGTACGATTAGAGAGGGTTTAGTTTTAGGGTTTGAAACAAATGAGAAAATAAGCCTTTTAAACTCAAAACCCGACGGATGCATCGATGTATGACCATGTGCATCGATGCACATTCAAGGCGTGCATCGGTGCATCTACATGATGAATCGATGCACATTCAAAGGGATGCATCGATGCACTATTAAGTGTATCGATGCATGAAGCACAAAAATGTAAAAAATTTGTTTTAAATACTTAAAATGCTAAATTAATTAACTCTAGTGGTATTGTCAACTCATATATTGAAAATTAATCATGTTCAATCAATCAAATTAATCTTTAAACAATATTTGAACATAAAATTAATTTTCACCAAATAACATAAACTCCCTCTAACTAATAGCAATGAATGCAATCAAAAATTACCATTATAAGTATTTTTCATTTATTCTTAAAAGTACTAAAATTATTTTAAACACTAAGTGAAGATAGGTCAGTTAAACCTAATTCTCTCCTAAGTGTCCAAAATCTTTCATTGTCTAAAGGTTTTGTAAAGATTTCCGCTAATTGATGCAAAGTATCAACAAATTCTAGAACTACATTTTCCTTAGTGACATGGTCTCTAATGAAGTGATGTCTTATTTCAATGTGCTTAGTTCTAGAGTGTTGGATAAGATTTTTAGTGAGACAAATAGAACTAGTATTGTCACACTTAATAGGAATGATACCTACTTTAATTCCATAATAAAAAAATTGTTGTTTCATCCATAAAACTTGTGCACAACAACTACCGGCTGAAATGTATTATGCTTCAGTGGTAGATAATGCAATACAATTTTGTTTCTTTGAAAACCAAGAAATCAGCATATTTCCAAGGAATTGGCAAGTACCGGAGATGCTTTTCCTATCTAATTTGCATCCTCCCTAATCCGCATCAAAGAAGGCATGCAAGCTAAAGCTAGAGTCTCTAGGATACCAAAGTCCTAAACTAGGAGTGTCCTTTAGGTATCTAAAGATCCTCTTAACAGCTAGTAAATGTGATTCCTTAGGACATGATTGAAATCTAGCACATAAGCAAACACTAAACATAATGTCCGGTCTACTAGCAGTTAGATAAAGTAAAGAACCAATCGTTGACCTATAAAATTTAACATCCACACATTTACCTCCTTCATTTAAGTCAAGCTTTGTTGATGAGCTTATTGGAGTGTCATGAGGTTTCCCATTTTCCAGTCCAAACTTCTTGAGCATATCTTTGACATATTTAGCTTGATTGATGAAGATGCCATCTTTTCTTTGCTTGATTTGGAGTCCCAAGAAAAATGAGAGCTCCCCCATCATGCTCATCTCAAATTCACTTTGCATTAGCTTTGAAAATTCTTGGCAAAGAACATCATTAGTAGAACCAAATATTATATCATCAACATAAATTTGAACTACTAATAAATTTTTACCTTTATGCTTTAAAAACAATGTAGTGTCAACCTTCCCTTTTGAAAAACCTTTTTCAATTAAAAATTTTGACAATCTTTCATACCAAGCTCTAGGAGCTTGTTTTAAACCATAAAGCACTTTTGTCAATTTAAGAACATGATCCGAAAATTTTGAATCTTCAAAACCTGGAGGTTGTTCCACATACACTTCTTCTTTTATAAAACCATTTAAAAATGCACTTTTAACATCCATTTGATATAATTTAAATTCATGAAAACATGCAAATGCTAATAATATTCTAATTGCTTCCATCCTAGCTACGGGAGCGTATGTTTATCATAATCTATGCCTTCTTCTTGAGTATAGCCTTGAGCAACAAGTCTAGCCTTATTTCTCACTATATTACCACTTTTATTAAGCTTATTCCTAAACACCCATCTAGTACCTACAGTTGATTTATTACTAGGCCTTTCAACTAATGTACATACTTTACTTCTCTCAAATTGATTTAACTCTTCTTGCATAACCATAATCCAATGTTCATCATTTAATGCTTCTTTAATATTCTTAGGCTCAATGCATGAGATAAATGCAACATAATTACATATATTTCTAAGAGAAGACCGAGTTGTTACCCCTTTGGATGGATCACCTATGATTTCACCATTCTTGACATAGTTATACTCTCTTGGATAAGATACTTCTATTTCTTCAATGGTTGGATTCTCGAGAGGATCATGAGTTTCCTCATTTTTTCGTTTCTTCCTTTGATGATGGTTCTCCAACGTTATGGCTAACGTCATTTGTATTTATAACACCTACATCATCATTCACACAAGAATCCTTCCTCGGAAGGAGGTTATCATCGAAAATAACATGTATAGACTCTTCTACAACTAAAGTTCTTTTATTAAATACTCAATAAGCTTTAGAATTTAAGGAATAACCCAGAAAAATTCCTTCATCACTTTTAGCATCAAATTTGCCAAGATTGTCTTTACCGTTGTTTAAAACAAAACATTTACATCCAAAAGGATGAAAATAGCTAATGTTAGGCTTTTTTATTTTTTTGAAAAGTTTATATGGAGTTTTCTTTAAAATAGGCCTAATCATTACTCGATTAATAACATAACAAGCGGTATTTGTGGATTCCGCCCAAAAATATTTTGGCAAATTGTTTTCACAAAGCATGGTTCTAGCCATTTCTTCTAAAGTTTGATTTTTCCTCTCAAAAACTCCATTTTGTTGAGGGGTTCTAGGTGCTAAAAAATTATGCCTAATACCATTAGAATCACAAAACTCAGTAAATCCAAGATTTTCAAATTCAGTTCCATGATCACTTCTAACACTAGTTATAAAGTAACCATTTTCATTTTGGATTACTTTTGAAAACGTGATGAATTTTTCTAATGCTTCATCTTTAGTACTTAAAAATAGATACCAAGTGTATCTAGAATAGTCATCTACCAAGACAAATGCATATTGTTTTCCACCCAAGCTAGTAGTCCTAGTTAGCCCAAAAAGATCTATATGGATCAATTGTAATACTCTACTAGTTGATACATCATTAATGGATTTAAAAGAAACTCGCTTTTGTTTTCCTTTAGCACAAGCATCATAGATTTTATCATTATCAAATTTTAGTTTAGGCAACCCTCGAACTAAATCACCTTGAATTAGCCGTTGGAAAACACTCATACTAGCATGTCCTAGTCTCCTATGCCATAACCAACTATCATGCTCATCCTTAGCAACTAGGCATAAATTAGTCATAACAATAGAGTCTAAATGCACCATGTAAATGTTTCCTATTCTATGACCAACATGCATAATCTGATTAGATGTAATGTCAATAACTTTACAACCATTAGTTTCAAATATGACATTGAATCCCTTATCACAAAATTGACTAATACTCAAGAGATTATGCTTTAATCCATTCACATATAAAACATTTTTAATTTGTATGGAAGACGTATTACCTATAGTACCTATACCTTCAATGTGACCTTTTGAATCATCACCAAAAGTCACTTCTCTTCCATTTTTGGTGTTAAGCTCAATGAACCGGCTTTTGTCTCCGGTCATGTGTCTCGAGCATCCACTATCAAGGTACCATGAATTTGAATTTGTTTCCCGTGCCTTGTAGCAATGCTCCTTTTCCTATAAACATAGATTAATTTCTAATTTTTGCTACCCAAATTCTTTTGGGTCCATATTCATTAGTTTCCGAAATCCTAGTCCCCTTAGGTATCCATTTGTTTAGGATATCCTTATCTTTAGTAGTAATGAGTTCTTTAGGAACCCATATACTTCTAACGATTTTTCTATTAGAGGTTCTTCGAGGACCTCTATGATTGTAGTTAAAATTTTTTCTAACAAAGTTGGATTTTGAATTTTTCTCCTTTTTAAAAACGTTTTGTTCCAACTTTATCAAAAAGAAGCTTTAAGATCATTAATTTTCTTTTGATGATCATCATTGACCTTTGAAAGTAAATTGTGCAAATCTGAATTTTTATTTTCAAACTCTTCTAGTTTGATTTGCAAATCTTTTATTTTGACTTTCAAGATCGTTGTTGGTTTTGGATATGAGTTTATTTTCATTTTTCAATTTTGAAACATCATTTTTATATTTTAAAAACAATTTCTCATAATCTGAAGCCAACCCATTATATTCCTCTAATAGCTCATCATAAGATAAATCATCAAATTCAGATGAGTTAGAGGTTACCTTAGAATCTTCCCTGAATGCCATCAAGCACAAGTTTGCTACTTCTTGTTCCTCTTCATCAGAACCTTCTTCATCGAGGCATGTAGCCACATGAGCCTTGTGCTTATTCTTTGATTGACCCTTTCTCTTTAATTATGGACAATCATATTTGACATGCCCTACTTTTTGCATTCATAGCAAATGATCGGGTCCTTCTCTTTTGGTTCATTTTTGAGGCCTTCATTTCGTTTGAATTTTCTTCCTCGGTAAGGTCTCATCATTTTTCTGAACCGTTTGGCAAACAATGCCATTTCCTCGTCATCGTCATCTACATCTGAATCACTCTCATCTTTTGTGGATTTGAGAGCAACTCCAATGTTTTTATTCTTCTCCTTCTCCTTTGGTGTATCTTTAATCTTATCGAGGTCCACCTCATCTTCAAGCATCATTTCATGAGTGAGGAGAGAACCGATTAGCTCTTCAAGAGTTAAGGACTTTAGGTTCTTAGCCTCGATGATTGTCGTCTTCTTGGATTGCCATGATTTTGGAAGTGAGTAAACTAACTTCCTTACAAGCTTCTCATTTGGAATGATCTCTCTATATGATTTGAGACAATTGATAATCGTTGAGAATCTATCCATCATAGCTTTGATATCTTCATTTGGTTTCATCCTGAAATTTTCATAGCTATGTGTTAGAAGACTAATTTTAGATTCTTTTACCTCGTCGGTGCCTTCATGAGTGACTTGTAGTTTATCCCATATTTCTTTAGCGGTTGTACAAGATGAAACTCTTCCATATTTATTTGGTCCAAGAGCACAAAATATGATATGGATGGCTTTGGAGTTGAGCTGGAACATTCTTGTCTCTCCTTCACTCAACAATCTTGGATGAGTGAGAGGTTTGATATATTCATCTTCTATAACATTCCATGCTCCCATGTCACTTGCTTGAATTAAATACATCATCATATTCTTCCAATAGGCATAGTTAGCTCCATTGAAGAAATGAGGCTTGTTGACGGGCATCGAATCAAGACCAGAGTCGGCGTTTGAAGTTGAGGCCATTGATGACTTGATTATCGATGTAACTCTTCCTGAATCGAATCAAGAGGTGATTAAACCTTCAAATGAGTGAGGCTCTGATACCAATTGTTGAGTTAATTGATTGATGGAATAGGTCAAGAGGGGGGTGAATTGACAATTAAAATTTTGGTGGAAGCTTTTACAGAAAATTGAAAGAAATTGCACAACGATTTAGAGTGGTTAGACTTTCTCAACCAAAGTCTACGTCCACTACCTTAGCTATACACACTAAGGATTTTCCAACAAATTCACTAATTTGTTCTTTCTTTTGAGGCCAAAGAGATAATCTTACAACTCCATCAAGAATATACTCCAATTCTTGAGAACACTCTTTCTCAAAGAGAAGATTACAAATTTGCAAACTTACAAGGAAATCCTCACAAGGTATATTGTTTGCACAATTCTAGAACAAAGAAAAGAACACTAAAAATGAATACAATTGAGTACAAGTAGTTTTCTTGAAAGCAAAATGAATATTGAATGAAAAATAGGCTTGAAATGCTCAAACTTGAGGTTTGATGCTTTCTCTTTGATTCTCTCTTGATTCTTGTTAATTGTTGTTACTTGTTGTTGATCAATGGCTTCTAAGCTTGTTTAAATATACCTTCAAATGATTTTGAACGTTGAGGATGATTAGTGGAGTCAATAGAGCCGTTTAAGTGTGAAAATAATTAATTAATGCAGTTGGGAGCGTCAGTGCATCGATGCATACCCTAGGTGCATCGGTGCATCAGTTTAAAATTAAAATATTTTGACCGTTGGACTCTCAGTGCATCGATGCACTAAGAGTGCATCGATGCATAAAATGCATTCGATGTTTTGAAAAATTCTGAGTGCATTGATGTATAGTCTTGTGCATCGATGCATCAAATGCACTGAGTGCATCGATGCATGGTATGTGCATCGATGCATAAAATGCAGTCGGTGTTTGAAAAATTAATTGGTGCATCGGTGCATCACTTTGAAAAATTGATTTTAGGCTTGATTTTGGTTCAAAATACTTTGTGAAAATTGTTTCAAAAATAGTTTAAGTATAAAACACAATTTTACACATTTAGTAAGGTTTGAAATTGATCTTGAAAGACTTGGAGTAATAATTTGATATTCGAGTAATTAAATCGAATATACTTAGAAAATCATTTGTGAAATCTTAAAATTCATTTAATTTAATTTGTTATATCGAAACATCAAAATGTTTTCAACAACAAGGATTACAAATCTAAAATGAACGGAAAATAAATAAATAAATTGCATTTTACTATTTTTTTAGATTTGTACAACTCATGTTTCATTCTTTGCTTTTATAGTTGTTGATCTAGTGAGGATCAACCATTTTGGTGCATATTAGAGGTCATCATGGCTGCTGAAGATGCATAGAGTCTGTTAGGACCATCCTAACTCGATTTCTAATGTGGTATACGAACGGTCACAACTAGGAGCTTGGCTAAGGCATCTGTTGAGTTAATCGATCGACGAAATAGCCAAGAGGGGGTGAATTGGCAATTAAAATTTCGGTGGAAGCTTTTTCAGAAAATAGAAAAGATTTGCACAACGATTTAGAGTGGTTCGACTTTCTCAACCAAAGTCTACGTCCACTACCATAGCTATCCATACTAAGGATTTTCCACAAATTCACTAATTTGTCTTTCTTTTGAGGACAAAGAGTAACCATACAAATCCCTCAAGAATTATACCCCAAATTCTTTATAACACTCTCTCCCAAAGAGAACAATACAAATTTTGCAAACTTACAGAAAAACCTCACAAGGCAAGATGTTTGCACAATTTTAGAACAAAGAAAGAACACTAAAAAATAATACAATTGAGTACAAAGGGTGTTATTGAAAGCAAAATGAATATTGAATGGAAAATTGGCTTGAATTGCTCAAACTTGATGTTTAAGGCTTTCTCTTTGTTTCTCTCACAATTTTTGTTGATCAATGGCTCCTAAGCTTGTTTAAATACACCTTGAATTGATTCTGAACGTTGGAGATCGTTGGTGAAGTGAATAGAGTCGTTATGGTGTAATTATCATTTAAAAATCTGGTGGGAGCATGAGTGTATCGGTACACTCTCAAGGGTGCATCGGTACACTGTGTGTGAAATTCAAATATTTCGACTGTTATAAGACCTAGTATATCGGTACACTCCAAGTGCATCGGTACACTAATTGCATTCGATGTTTTAATAGAGCCAGAAGTGCATCGATACATTATCTGTGCATCGGTAGATAAAATTCATTCAAAGTTGGTTGTGCATCGATACATCAAAGAGTGTATCGGTACATCCCTTTGTAAAATTTATTTTTGGCTCGGTTTTGGTTTGAAATACTTTGTAAAAATTGTTTCAAAAATATTTTAACTTTAAAACACAATCTTACATTTTAGTAAGGATTGAAATTGACCTTTGAAAAACTTGGAGTAATATTTTGATATTCGAATAATTTATTCGAATATACTTTAAAAATGATTATAAAATCTTAAAATTCAATAACACTTAATTTGTTATATCCGGGCGATTCGTAATATGTATTGTAGATCTACTATATACATCAGAACTATAGTTAGCGACACCGAGGCTTTCCCAGTGGAAATCAGACTCCACCAGGGGTCGACTCTTAGCCCTTACATCTTCGCCTTGATTATGGACGATATATATTGTGCGACACCAGACGGTGTTCCATGGTGTATGCTTTTCGCTGACGACATTGTCCTAGTTACTGAAACAAAAACTGAGTTGAATAGTAGACTGGCTACCTAGAAGACGACTTTGGAAGAAAAAGATCTAAGGATCAATATTGAAAAGACAGAGTATTTATGTTCAAACTACAGTGGGAACCAAAACGATGACAATGTAGAAGTATGCATCAAAGGACACGTTCTCCCCTCAAAGGATTGTTTCAAGTACCTGGGGTCTATGATACATAATGATTGGGATGTAGATGATGACGTTACACACTGTATAAAGGCGGGATGGCTAACGTGGAGGGCTGCAACTGGAGTTTTGTGTGATAAGAAGGTGCCTTTAAAACTAAAGGGAAAATTTTATAAAATGACAATAAGACCAGCGCTGCTGTATGGATCAAAATGTTGGGTAATCAAGAAGGATCACGTAAGGAGGATGGAGGCCGTAGAAATGAGAATGCTTCAATGGGTATGTGGTAGGACTCTGTGGGACATGACACCAAACTCTGCAACTAGAATGCCCTTGGGGGTGGTGCATGTATCCGAAAAATTGAGGGAGGGAAGACTACGGTGGTTTGGGCATGTCCTTAGGCGACAACCGACGGATGCGGTCATGAGGGTAGAGTCGATTACAGTCGACGGTGCCAGAAGGAGATGACGACCAAGGAGGAAGTGGGAAGACTACTTGAGATTTGATTTGAAGGATTTAGCTCTTACCGAGGACATGACCTCCAATAGGAAATTATGGAGACTTAAGACCAGGGTAGCCAAGTAGTGTGGGCACAACCATAGGGTGTATCATCTCTGTCTCCTTTTAATACCTTTGTAGTAATTTACATGACTTCTACTTTTTATAGGTTTCTATCATTGGAATTTATGAAGGCTTATAATTAGGGTAGCGAAATAGTGTTGCCTTAGTTTAGGTTTTAACCCATTTGACTTTATTCCTTCTCGTAGCTTGCTATCGCTGACTTTTGTGTATCATTCTCTTCATGTTTCCTCTTTTTAAAATATAGTCAGGACTTACGTTTTGTCTATATGCAGAGATTTTTACGCAGGGATTTATTTGCAGGGATTACTTCCCATTACAGATGCGCATATGAATATTGAATATTGCATATGAATACTGTTCAACTATGTATTCATTTATTTATTTACACATGCATTGTATTTTATCATTATTTTTAATTTTCTTACTGCCAGATGTCTTCCACGGAAGTTGCTCTCAACCTAGCGTTGGGGGCAGCCTACTACCCTACCTCCCCCTTACCCATGGCATATGGGAATAGGGTTTTTGTTGTTTGTTTGTTGTTGTTATATCAAAACATCAAAATATTTTCAACAATCTCCCCCTTTTTATATAACAATACATTTGAGTAATTTTAAGATTTTCTTTCAAAAATCATTTTTGAAAGTCTCCCTTACTATATTCTCCCCCTTTTTGTTAAATCAAAAAGACTCTATAAAACGTTTTTAAATAAGATTGATACTCCCTTTTAGGAAAATAGCCAATTGATAAAAATTTAAATCTTAAGCTGCTAAGATCACAATCAAGAGAAATATTATACATTAGTTCCATAAATCAATATTCATAAATAATATGCAATGGTAATTGGTCATAATATGTCTAATATGTAAAATGATGCAAAAATCAATATAAACTAATCAAACCAAATTCAAACAATCAAAACCAAATATATATATATAAACATTCAAGTTCAAACATCCATATCATCCAAAACATAATAATCCAAAAACATCCAAAATGTTAAATTCTATCTCACCCTAAGAAAACAAAGTAATAAAAAGGTCTAATCGTCCATTGGTGGAGCAGGAGGTGATAATTGTACCCATATATTGGCCACATCACATGTAAGTGCATCGAACCTCTCGTCTATAGCATCGAAACGATGATTCATCGCTTCGTTGTTAGCAGTTAAATGTGACTTGATGGAGGCAATCCTCATATCAAGATTCTCCATAAACGATCGGAAATGTGGAGGCATTTGACTCTCTTGCTGTGCTGGCTCATCGTTGGGCACGTGATTGTCAATATCGCGTATAAGTGCTTCAAGCTCAGGATCATCATCCGTTGTCGGTACCGGAGGAGCTCGTGAAGAGCTAACTCTCGGTGTTTTCTCTGGGGATCAAACTCATTGATCATTTTCCCCGGACCATCCCAATTTTTTCAAGGTTGTGAGACTGATTGTGTTTTTAAGTGGGATGCCTACGTCAAGCGAAACCCTAAGATTTAATTTGATAAACAAGTTACTAAGAAGACAACCGTAAAATAAAGTTTCTATATGTTTGGATGGTACATTGTTCACAGTTTCGACTAGCTCGGCGAAAAAGATTTGTGGCAAATTTATTTTCTTATCATTTTGAATACAATGTATCAACCATAAATCTATAACTCTAAGGGAGGAGTATCTACCTCCGGATGGTCTAAACCACCAAGAGATTATCAAGTTGAGGAATCGCTCATTATGAGTTAATAAAGTACTCGTACTCGTCTTAACCTTATAAGGGGTAGCCACAGTCTCTTTTTCATTATCTAAACCTACATTATCTAGTCCAAAGGTGGTAGCGATTGTGTCAGAATAAATATAAACAAATTGACCTAAAAGATATGATCGAATTCCTATGGTTTTGGTACGAGTTTCATTTTGGACACAAACCGTATTGGAATAGAAAATGCAGACTAGTTGGTGATAAACAATATGTTTAAGGTGAAGAGTTTATCAAAATTCCAAGAACGGAGAGTAGGAAGATATTCAAATTTCATATCAACCATTGCTTGGATAGAGGGAATACACTCTTCCCAGATTTTATATGAATGGAATAAATTAACATACCTATGGTAGAGATTTTCTCTATGACCAGGTTGGTTAAAACAAGAGTTTCTAATAGTCATTTTCGGTTCGTTTAGGTTTGGATTTGGATTGGGTAGACGAATAGGAGGTCGGTTTTCAGGTTGGTTTGAAGACCGACTAGAGGATGACCTAGCGCGTTTAGACATGGTTAAAGATCGGAATGAGTAAGGTTACCTGCAAATTTGAAACACATGTATATAATATAATCAATCCTTAAACTCAATACGAGTCCACAATATTCAAGGTTCTCTAAAATAATCCTAATGGGAAAATTTGAAAACTATTTGAAAACAATGTTTGAAAATTCATAATATGTATAGTTTTCATGAAAATAACATAATTAGATAAAAAAAAACAATTTTAAAATGAAACACATTTTTTATTTCGAAAATTCAAAATAAATTTGAAAATTTGTGTGTTTTTGATGAAATTAGTTTTAGAATCTAAATTAGAAACATTATATGAATAATGCCCGATATCTAATTCAACCTAGAACTAATTAAAACTAGTTTTAAGTTCAAAATTAATAAAATAGTGTTTTTAGAAAAATACCTTGAAAATTTTCGGATTTGAGTGAGAATAGATGTTTGCACGAATTTGTTGATCATAGTAGGTTTAGGAGTTAAAGAATAGTTGGATTCTGACTTAAAAGCATTTATTTGAAGCAAAGTGGAGATTTAGGCGATTTTGAGGGTATATGACGGGAGTGTTTAGTTTTAGGTTTTGAGAGGAAAATGAAATTTTAGGGATTTAGTACCCAAAACCCGACGAGTGTATCGGTACACTGTTAAGTGTATCGATGCACATTCAAGGAATGCATCGATACACTATCATATTGTATCGATGCACTTTGCACAAAATTACCAAAAATCCATTTTAAACACTCAAATTGCTAAATTAATCAGCTATAATGGTATTGGTAACTCATAGATTGAAAATTAAATATGTTTAAACAATAAAATCTATCTTTAAATATTATTTGAACATATAATTAATTTTCATCAAATATCATAAACTCCCCCTAACTATTAGCAAAGAATGCAATCAAAATTGTTATTTTTATAAGCATTTTTCATTTATAATTAAAAGTGCTAAAACTATTTTAAACACTAAGTCAAGGTAGGTTGGTTAAACCTAATTCTCTCCTAAGTGTCCAAAATATTTCTTTATCTAAGGTTTTATAAAAATATCCGCTAATTGATGCAAAATATCAACATATTCTAGAACTATATCTCCTTTTGTGACATGATATCTAATGAAATGATGTCTAATTTCAATGTGCTTAGTTCTAGAGTGTTGGATGGGATTTTTAGTGAGATAAATAGCACTAGTATTGTCACACTTGATAGGTATGGTACTAACATCAATTCCATAATCTAAAAGTTGTTGTTTCATCCATAAAACTTATGCGCAACGACTACCCGTTGAAATGTATTCCGCTTTAGTGGTAGATAATGCAACACAATTTTGTTTCTTTGAAAACCATGAAATCAACATATTTCCTAGGAATTGACAAGTATCATATGTGCTTTTCTTATCTATTTTGAATTCTCCATAATCCATCAGAGAAGGCATGCAAGCTAAAGATAGAGTCTCTAGGATACCAAAGTCCTAAACTAGGAGTGTCCTTAAGGTATCTAAAGATTCTCTTAACGACTAGTAAATATGATTCCTTAGGGCATGATTAAAATCTAGCACATAAGCAAACACTAAACATAATGTCCGGTAAAATAATGAGCCAATCATGGATCTATATAATTTAACATCTACACATTTACCTCCTTCATCTTTGTCAAGCTTTGTAGATGAGCTCATTGGAGTGTGTTGAACTATGTTTCGATATAACAATTTAAGGCAAAATGATTTTTGGACTTGAATTGAATTTACAAAACGTATTTGGACTTGAATTGAATTTACAAAATGAATTTGGACTTAATTGAATTTATTCAAAATTTATAAAAATAATTCAAAGTTCTTTTAATTTAAAATTGAGCACAAAAATGTTTTTTATGAATAGTAATTTACTATTTAAACAGTAAATTACTATTTGAACAGTAAATCAATGTTTGAACAGTACCCCGAGGCTCAAAAAAATCCAGTATGTAAAAGGGGAACTGATTCCCCCCAAGGGGTATCGATTTCCTCACTGTTCATCAGCCCAACGGTCATAATATTTGAATATTATGAAGGGGTATCGATTCCCTATGAAGGGGTACCGATTCCCCCCATTCTGGGCAGCCTATTTTTGCAGGAAAAATCATTCCCAAACGGCTCCAAAACATCCCCAATGGCTAGATATGACTTCAAACACATTCCAAGCTATAAATACAAGCTAAGGACACTTGAAGAAGTAAGAGAACAACTATCCAAGCAATCAAACACAAGAGAAGAGTTTTTCATTCTTATTTCATCTTTCTCTTGTAAATATTTTGTTCTTGTGAGCTTAATTCTTGTAAACACCTACCTTAGAGAGGTTTTATTGTTTACATCTTTTATCCTTTTGTAAAGGGGAAATGTTCTAGCTTAGCCCGTGTAAAAGCTAGGGAAAGGTTATAGTTTAGCCCGGAAAAACTAGGGAGTTTGTAAGGTTACTCTTTATCCTCAAAAGAAAGAACAAATTAGTGAATTTGTTGGAAAATCCTTGGTGAGGAGCTAAGGTAGTGGACGCAGACTTTGATTGAGAAAGTCAAACCACTATAAATAGTTGTGCAATTCTCTATCTTTCAATCTCCTTACTCCCTAAACACAAAACCGTTCCGACCCCTCTTTGCAAATCGTTCCGATTATCGTTTCGAGCTTCCTAAAAATCCCAACAGAGTGGCATGAGGTTTCTCATTTTCCAATCCAAACTTATTGAGCATATCCTTGACATATTTTGCTTGATTTATGAAGATGCCATCTTTTCTTTGCTTGATTTAGAGTCTCAAGAAAAATGAGAGCTCTCCCATCATGCTTATCTCGAACTCACTCTACATTAGCTTAGACAATTCTTGGCAAAGAGCATTATTAGTAAAATCAAATATTATATCATCAACATAAATTTGAACTACTAATAAATCTTTACCTTTACACTTAAAAAAAAAATTAGTGTCAACCTTTCCTTTTGAAAAACCTTTTTCGATTAAAAAGTTTGACAATCTTTCATACCAAGCTCTAGGAGCTTGTTTTAAACCATAAAGAGCTTTTGTCAATTTAAAAACATGATCTGGAGATTTTTGAATCTTCAAAACCAGGAGGTTGTTCCACATACACTTCTTCTTTTATAAAACCATTTAAAATGAATTTTTAACATCCATTTGATATAATTTAAATTCATTGAAACATGCAAATGCTAATAACATTCTAATTGCTTCCATCCTAGCTACGGGAGCATATGTTTCATCAAAATCTATTCATTCTTCTTTAGTATAGCCTTGAGCAACAAGTCTAGCCTTGTTCCTTACTATATTACCATTTTCATCAAGCTTATTCCTAAATACCCATCTAGTACCTACATTAGATTTATTACTAGGCCTTTCAACTAATGTTCATACTTTACTTCTCTCAAATTGATTTAACTCTTCTTGCATAGCCATAATCTAATTTTCATCATCTAATGTTTCTTTGATATTCTTAGGCTCTATGCATGAAATAAATGCAACATAATTACATATATTTCTAAGAAAAGATCGAGTTGTTACCCCTTTGGATGGATCACCTATTATCTCACCATCCTTGACATAGTTGTATTCTCTTGGATAAGATACTTCTCTTTCTTCAATGGTTGGATTCTCGAGAACGTCGTGAGTTTCCTCATCTTTTACTTCTTTCTTTAATGATGGTTCCCCAACGTCATGTATAACATCATGTGTGTTTACAATACCTACGTCATCATCAACACAAGAATTATTCATCGGAAGGGGATTATCATCGAAAACAACATGTATAGACTCTTCTACCACTAAAGTTATTTTATTAAATACTCGATAAGCTTTAAAATTTAAGGAATAACCCAGAAAATTTCCTTCATCACTTTTAGCATCAAATTTGCCAGGATTTTCTTTACCATCCAAATGGATGAAAATCTCTAATGTTAGGCTTTTTACTTTTGAAAAGTTCATATGGAGTTTTCTTCAAAATAAGCTTAATCATTACACGATTAATAACATAACAAGCGGTATTTGTGGCTTCCGCCCAAAAATATTTTGGCAAATTGTTTTCACAGAGCATAGTTCTAGCCATTTCTTCTAAAGTTCTATTTTCCTCTCAACAACTCCATTTTGTTGAGGGGTTCTAAGTGCTGAAAAATTATGGCTAATACCATTAGAATTACAAAATTCAGTAAATCCAAGATTTTCAAATTCAGTACCATGATCACTCCTAATACTAGTTATGGAGTATCCTTTTTCATTTTGGATTACTTTGGAAAACATGATGAATTTTTCTAATGCTTCATATTTAGTACTTAAGAATAGAACCCAAGTATATCTAGAATAGTCATCTAACAATACAAAATAATAATGTTTTCCACCCAAGCTAATAGTCCTAATTAGCTAAAAAAGATCTATATGGATCAATTGTAATACTCTACTAGTTAATACATCATTAATGGACTTAAAGGAAGCTTTTTGATGTTTTCCTTTAGCACAACCATCACAGATTTTATCTTTATCAAATTTTAGTTTTGACAACCCTCTTACTAAATCTCCTTGAATTAGTTTTTGTAAAACACTCGTGTTTGTATGTCCTAGTCTCCTATGCCATAACCAACTATCATGTTCATCCTTAGCAACTAGGCATAAATTAGTCATATTAATAGAATCTAAATGCACCATGTAAATGTTTTCTATTCTATGACCAACAAGCATAATCTGATTAGATGCAATGTCAATAACTTTACAACCATTAGTTTCAAACAAGACATTGTATCCTTTATCGTATAATTGACTAATACTCAATAGATTATGCTTTAACCCATTCACATATAAAATATTTTTAATTTGTATAGAAGAGGTATTACCTATAGTACTTATACCTTCAATGTGACCTTTTGAATTATCACTAAAAGTCACATCTCCTCTATTTTTGTCGTTTAGCTCTATAAATTGGCTCTTGTCTCCGGTCATATGTCTTGAGCATCCACTATCAAGGTACCATGAATTTGAACTTGTACTTTGCGCCTTGTAGCAATGCTTATTTTCCTACAAACATAGCTTAATTTTTTAATTTTGGTACCCAAATTCTTTTGGGTCCATATTCTTTAGTCCCTAAAATCCTTGTCCCCTTAGGTATCCATTTGTGTAGGGTATCCTTATCTTTAGTAGTGATGAGTTCTTTAGGAACCCATACACTTCTAACTATTTTACCATTAGAGGTTCTTTGAGGACCTCTATGATTGTAGTTTTTAAAAACTTTTCTAACAAAGTTGGATTTTGAACTTTCTCTATTTTCAAACCATTTTGTTCCAACTTTATTAAAAGAACCTTTAAGATCATCAATTTTGTTTATGATCGTCATTGACCTTTGAGAGTAAATTATGCAAATCAGAATTTTTCTTTTCAAAATCATTGATTTTGATTTGCAATTAATTAATTTTACTTTCAAGATCATTGTTGGTCTTGGACATGAGATTATTTTTGTTTTTCAATTTTGAAATATTTTTCCTGTATTTTGAAAATAATTTCTCATAATCCGAAGTCAACCCAGTATATTCCTTTACTAACTCATCAAAATAATAATCTTCAAAATCAGATGAGTTAGGAGTTACCTGAGAGCTTTCCCCGATGGCCATCAAGCACAAGTTTTCTACTTCTTGTTCCTCTTCATCGGATTGTTCATCATCGCTCAATGTAGCCACGTGTGCCTTGTGCTTCTTCTTGGATTGACCCTTCTTCTTTAATTATGGGCAATCATATTTGACATGCCCCGACTTTTTGCATTCGTAGCAAATGATAGGGTCATTCTCCTTTGATTCAGTTTTGAAGCCTTCATTTCTTTTGAAATTTATTCCTCTGTTGGACTTCATTAATTTTCTGAATCGTTTGGCAAATAATGCCATTTCTTCATCATTGTCATCTTCATCCGAATCACTCTCATCTTTTATGGATTTGAGAGCAACTCCAACATTTTTCTTTGTTTCCTTCTTTGTCTCGTCCTTCTTCTCGAGGTCTACCTCATCTTGAAACATCATTTCATGCGTGAGAAGAGAACCGATGAGTTCATCAAGAGTTAGAGACTTTAGGTTTTTAACTTCGATGATCGTAGTCTTCTTCGATTGCCAAGCTTTAGGAAGAGAATAAATCAACTTCCTCACAAGCTTCTCATTTGGAATGATCTCTCTATATGATTTGAGACCATTGACAATCGTGGAAAATCTATCCGTCATAGCTTTGATATCTTCATCCGGTTTCATCCTAAAATTTTCATAGCTATGAGTTAGAAGACTAATTTTAGATTCTTTTTCCTCGTTTGTGCCTTCATGGGTGACTTATAGTTTATCCCATATCTCCTTGGCAGTTGTACAAGATGAAACTCTTCCATATTCATCTGGTTCAAGAGCACAAAATATAATATGGATAGCCTTTGAGTTGAGCTGAAACATTCTTGTCTCTTCTTCACTCTAAAATCTTGAATGAGTGGAAGGTATGGTGTATCCATCTTCCGTGATATTCCATGCTCCTATGTCACTTGCTTGAATGAAGTATCTCATTCTATTCTTCCAATAAGCATAATTAGTCCATTGAAGAAAGGAGTCTTGTTGACGGGCATTGAATCAAGACCGAAGTTGAAGTTTGAAGTGGAGGTCATTGATGACTTGAATATCGATATAAATCTTCCCGAATCGACTCAAGAGGTGGTTAAACCTTCAAATGAGTGTATCTATGATACCAATTGTAGAGTTAGTTGATCGACAAAATAGCCAAGAGGGGGTGAATTGGCAATTAAAATTTCGGTGAAAGCTTTTGTAGAAAATAGAAAAGATTTGCACAGCGATTTTGAGTGGTTCGACTTTCTCAACCAAAGTCTACGTCCACTACCTTAGCTATCCACACTAATGATTTTACACAAATTCACTAATTTGTCTTTCTTTTGAGGATAAAGATTAACCTTATAAATCCCTCAAGAATTATACCCCAAATTCTTGTGAACACTCTCTCCCAAAGAGAACAATACAAATTTCGCAAACTTACAGAAAAACCTCACAAGGCAAGATATTTGCACAATTCTAGAACAAATAAATAACACTAAAAAAATAATACAATTGAGTACAAAGGGTGTTCTTGAAAGCAAAATGAATATTGAATGAAAAATTGGCTTTAATTGCTCACACTTGATGTTTAAGGCTTTCTCTTTGTTTCTCTCACAATTGTTGTTGATCAATGGCTCCTAAGCTTGTTTAAATGCACATTGAATTGATTCTGAACGTTGAAGATCATTGGTGAAGTCAATAGAGCCGTTATGGTGGAATTATCATTTAAAAATATGGTGGGAGAGTGAGTATATCGGTACACTCTCAAGGGTGCATCGGTACACTATGTGTAAAATTAAAATATTTCGACCGTTATAAGACCTAGTGTATCGGTACACTCCAAGTGGAGTGCAACGGTACACTAATTGCATTCAATGTTTCAATAGAGTCAGGAGTGCATCGATGCATTATCTATGCATCGGTACACAAAATTCATTCGAAGTTGGGTGTGCATAGATCCATCAAAGCGTGTATCGATACATCCCTTTGTAAAATTGATTTTTGGCTTGATTTTGGTTCGAAATACTTTGTAAAAATTGTTTCAAAAATATTTTAACTTTAAAACACAATCTTACACTTTAGTAAGGATTGAAATTGACCTTTGAAAAACTTGGAATAATATTTTGATATTCGAATAATTTAATCGAATATACTTTAAAAATGATTATAAAATCTTAAAGTTCAATAACTTAATTTGTTATATCGATACATCAAAATGTTTTCAACAGTATCTGTTAGGGTTTTAAAAACCTAACAATCTAGAAATAAATATCATTGATTGACTCATATATCCAAAGACTATTTATTAGTGGTGCTAAGGTTGGCATAAAACCACAAATTTATTTGAGTTAGACCGAACGAGCTTCATTGATGTTGGGCTAACAAGTGGGTCTTAAATTTTAATCAGGGCCTTAAACTTTGAGTGTAAAGTTATTTATAGGTTATAAGTGGGCTTGTATTTGTAACACCCCAAATTCGGGTTAGGAGTTTTGGGTCTTTCATCAGGCCTTATAAATACAATTTCCTTAATCTCATGAAAGGCTTGACCCAAGTGAGTTTTTGTTTGGACCTGAGCCCAATAGGGAATAATAGGGAGTGATTTTAATTAGGAACCAAAGAATGAGGGACTGAAAGAGAAATTCAACCATTGTTTTAAAAAAAAAGCTGAAAACCATTTATAGGAGATGATATCACATAGGGAGTTCATACCTCTAGCCTTCACCAACTTTGCTTCCTACCTTCCTCTTTATCTATTTCTTTTCCTCTTCAAAAAACATATAAAAGATCAATTCTTGGAGGTGCTACAAGTTTAGGTTGGATTTATTAAGGTAAGGATGTTTTTCCACCTTCCAAGCTTTTATTTAAGCCCCAAAAATTAAGATTCGACCATATATCCAAAAATGGGTTTAGTGGGGGTTTAAGAACCTAGGGGATTCTAGCTTATTTTTGGGGGTAAGTTGAAACTAAGAAAGTGTTCTTAGACTCATAAATGTCTCATAAACAAGTTAGTGACATGTTTTCCATGCATTAGTGAGAGATGTTGGAGAAGATTCCAAAGCTAGAGGAAATGAGAAATTAAATCTTAGGTGATTCGAAACATTTTTTCAGCTACCAAGACTCCAAGTTATCACATTTCTAACCTTCCTACACCATTTGTAAACCTTTTTAGTGCATTGGTTTAGCTTGCATTAGAATTTGAAGTATATGAGCATGTTCATGGCAAATCTAAGACTTATGTGTTTTTTAGTTTTATATTGGCTCTTTATGATACTAATAAACTTAAATAATACTTTAATAATATTTGGGGACCTCATTAAAGCTTTTAGGGTTGATTAGAAGGGATTTTATGTGCCCAAACAAGGCATTTTTTAGTGTGGGTATCAGAACTGAAAGAATAATATTGATATTGTTCTTATTATAGGAAAAAATAAAGGAATTTTTAAGGAGTATCGATATTCATTATAAGAGTATCAATATTGGGGTCTTGGTATCGAGACCCACAGACATGTATCGAAACAAATTTTCCAGTTTTTATTTTTGGTATCGGTACTCTAGGGGAGTACCAATACCAAGGGTAGGGTATTGATACTTCTAGGTAATTTTTCAAACATCAAACCCAAATTTAGTATCGATACATTGGTCAGTATCGATACCTTAGCTTAGGAGTATCCCTTTTCCATAGTTGTAATAAGCTATCAAGTATCGATACCCAAGGTGAAATATCGATACTCATGGGTCAGTATTCGATACTAAGAGGGCCAATATTGATACCATCACATTTGTGGAAATAGAAAATTTTGGGGAACTAGAGACATTGTTGAGAGACCCAAAAATACTCTTTTTATCTCAAATAAAATATCAAGTAGAAATAATCTCAATAATGAAAATTCCCACCTAAAAACCCTATAACTTAAGGAATCATATTGTTTGATACCCGAGAAACGAATCAGACACCTGAACCGCTCTAGTAGCATAATGAACAATTATATGTTAGAATGTATGGCCAAACCCAACTTAGTGCACTAGGCATTTCTTTGCTAACTGGGCGTAGATGTCCTAAGACTAGACAGAGTAAGTTAATCGGGTGTGTAATTTTAGATATAGAATTATGGATCCCACCCCAAGTAGGCTAGAGGGGTGTGTGAGCTCTGAGATGTAGCCCCTAGCTGCACTATGATGCCTATCTTTGTATGTATAGTTTAGCTTAACATACTCGTATGTTAATAGTTATATTTATTAGCATGTGCATTAGAGGATGCATGTAGTATAGTTTGGTTATTAGTGTGGCACGGAGCTTGTGAGCTCAATGTTCAAAATTTGTTTCCGTGCGCAGGTTCATAGGAGGAGCATTTTGAGGAGCCATCGCTTAGACTACCTTCTAGACCGCCGCCAGTTTTTTAGTACCTCTCGAATTCATTATTAGTGTTGATGTATGTATATGGACCATTTGTAGATTCGGGTCAAAACGAAATATTTTGGGAATATTGTAAACTTTAATTTAACTGATATTTGGGGGATCACGTATTTGAAAATTAAACATTATGTACTTATTTTGTTATTACTACTATGGATGGATTTTTAAGCGAATGTTTATGTCATTTTAAAAATAAAATTTTGGGTCAGCCACTTTGGTGATCTGTGTGACGCTTTAGTCTGTCGATTTACGGCTCGTACTGAATTAGAATATTACAATTAGATGAAAGACCTCGTACTGAATTAGAACATTACAATTAGATGAAAGACCTGAAACTCGTAACCCGAGATTTGGGACGTTACAGGATTGTTTGATAGAATTTGTAAGAATAGATTTTCTGTGATACACTATTTTTATTTTGGACTTGGGTCATATATATATATATATATATGTGTGTGTGGGTTATGATCCACTTACATAATGTAAAACTCTTTAGTTTTACACAGATTTAGAATCATTGGATTAGTGAAAATAGATGGCTAAGATTGACTCATTATTTTTTTCAGTGAATATCTTCACATATGCTACTGTTAATCTCGGCAATCTATTTTCACTCATCCAAAGGTCCTAACTCTGTGTAACACTGAAAAGAGTTTTATATTGTGTAATAGGATTTTATATATAGGTCTTATTTAGTTTCGTAATATTGGTTAGGATCCATTTACGCAATATAAATCTCTTTAGTCTTATACATATTTAGGATAATTGGATGAGTGAAAATAGATTACTGAGATTGACTCATTATTTTTTACAGTGAATATCTTCACATCTCTTACTGTTAAACTCAACAAACTATTTTCACTCATCTAGCAGTCCTAACTCTGTATAACACTAAAAGGGTTTTACATTGTATAACAGAACCATATCTCTATCTATCCATCTATCCATCCATCCATCCATCCATCTATCCATCCATCTATCCATCCATCTATCCATCCATCTATCCATCCATCTATCCATCCATCTATCCATCCATCTATCCATCCATCTATCCATCCATCTATCCATCCATCTATCCATCCATCTATCCATCCATCTATCTATCCATCCATCCATCCATCCATCCATCTATCCATCCATCTATCCATCCATCTATCCATCCATCTATCCATCCATCTATCCATCCATCTATCCATCCATCTATCCATCCATCTATCCATCCATCTCTATCTATCTATCTATCTATCTATCTATCTATCTATCTATCTATCTATCTATGGGTCTTATTTGATTAAAGATTTATTTATTAATTTATTTATTAATTTATTTATTAGGGTATCTATCTATCTATCTATGGGTCTTATTTGATTAAAGATTTATTTATTAATTTATTTATTAATTTATTTATTAGGGTTTCGTAATATTCAATAAATGATAAAGGATAAAATGGTGATTACATATACATATAAATATTTTTAATCGGAATTTCAATATAAAATTCTTGTCAAATCCTATCATGAGATTTACGACTTCAGCCTGGAGAGTTTACCTAACTTGAAATAGCTACCAAAGCTTGATTATAGCAATATATATCTTCACGGGTTTGAATTTGGATTTAAATACTCTGAAAATCAAAGTTAAAGAAGCAATTTACTGTGCAAAAAAAAGTTGAGCATTTAGCCTAAACATAGACTTTGTGTTGATTTAGTTTTCACTTCATAAAGGCTAAAAGCATATATGCCAAAATGACATTAAAAAAAAAAGGAGATGTGACTCGATTGTGTGATTTGGCAATCTTTAATTACGGGATCTTGTTTTAGTCAGTTGTTAAATTGTCATTCAATGTTCTAAAAGTGGACATCCCTTCTCTTTTTATACTTTTAATTATTACAATCAATTTCTTTAGGTTTCAAATTGATTAAATAGAAAAATAAAGATAGAGTCTACTCGATTCTAATAACTTTGTGGATCATTTCATGTAATCCAATTTAGTTTTTTATTTCTATTTTTAAAAAATATTGAAATTTTAATATTAACCCAAATTTATGTTGTTAGTTCCAGTATTATACTTAATTTTAGATTTAATCATACATTCTTTTCTTATTTAAGTCTCGACAAAAAATAAAATATATGGATTAAAACTGATAAAATTAGAGTAAAGAAAACTAAATGTACTACTTATAGATAGTACAAAATTAATGGATTGAAAAGGCTTTAACTTGATGGTAAACACATGTGTAATACCTTTTTTTCCTCCTAACTTTATCAGTTTAGTAATTTTATCTCTTAAAGCTTTTATTACATTTATTTTGGGTATAATGCCAAGAAAAGCTTGCAATGTTTTTTAAAATGATCATTTTGGTTCTTATTATTTTTTAGAGCATTTTACCTCTCTCAAAATTTTATTTTAGAGAAAAAAAAAGTCTATCATGTTTGACCAAATAGTCACTTTGACTCTTATTTTTTGGGAATATTTTAGCCTTCGACATTTTATTTTAGGGGGAAAACTCACTATTTTTTAGCGTTAACCATTTTTTGACTAATGACTTTCATCCACAGAGGGGCCTTTTTGCCCAAAATAAAATGTTGGGGCCAAAATGATCCAAAAAAAGAATAGAGGTCAAAATGACCATTTTGATAAATATTAGGGGCTAATTTTGACATAATACCTTTATTTTGCCCCTCAATTTTTTTTTTATCAAAATGACCCAAATATCTTGGAATAATAACAAACATTTAAGCTAACGTAAACTATTTTACATCATTTCAGAAATTGCAAGGCTTAAAACCATAAATTTGCAGGCATGTCGGAATATGGAGAGGTTTGGGAGTTGGGTGTAGAAAAGATGGCAAAGTGGAGCGAAATATGTTGAAAAAGCATGCAAGAAACATACAAAAGGAAAGTGTTAAAACATGTTTTATCTCCTGAAAACCCGTTCAAAAATCTTGTCGGCAAAATAATAATAAAAGAATTGATAAGATTGAAGGCTTAAAGCCTCGATGAGTTTTTATTGCATAATTGGGGGATCAATCTGTCTAAATATCATTTGGTGATGCCTAATGTAACTGATTTTCTATTTTTTTTCACGCTTTCTATATCTTTATATTGGAATTAGTTGGTACTATCATCTTCATTTGCACTAAGATTTTGTAGTTAAAGTTTTGAACCCTTTAAAACCAAAAAAGGTTTAATGCGTGTTTTAATCCCTGTTTCATAGTTACAATATCAGTTTGTCTCGTTATACCAAGTTGCCTCAGTGATTAAAGGATTATTATTATCTTGAGGTCTCAGGTTCAAGCGTCGCACATGTATGAGTATGAACGTTCATTGTCAAATATTATTGAAAATATTTGAACAGATAAAATCTTGTATTCACTCCAAAATTATAAAAAAAAGATTATGCTCGGCAAATATATTTTATTAATGATAAAATTAAGAACATCTAAAAGCTTAAATTGTGTGCCTAGTTAAAAATCTCCCTAACCCTACGTGGAGGAAAAAGTACCACACAGTCAAGCAAGAAACAAATTTCCAAACAATCACAACTACCACATATAAAAAAAAGTTGTGTAATAAAAGTTTGGCATGATGACAAAATTAGCCCCTCCAACGTTTGTCTCTTATTCTTTGTTTTATAGCATTTTAGCTTTTAACATTTTAAATTTTAGTTAGAATGATCTTTGTTGGATGGAAACCTTAGTTGACTAATAGTCAACACATGTTGTTTATGTGATATTTTCACATTTGTTTAATTAGTTACGTGGCATGTGCCATGTCATCCAATGCAATGATATGACACATGACACATCATCCAAAGTGATGATGTGGTAGCAATTCGTGTTGATTTTCAGTCAATTAACGATTTCCATCCAACTGAGGTTATTTTGTCCAAAAATTAAAAAGGTTAAAATTCTCTAAAAATAGACGGCAAAATGACCATTTATACAAACGTTGAAAGATTAATTGTCATTATGTCTACAAAATTCATTAAAAACAATGAATTTTGTATAAAAGAAATTTAGAATTTTAAATAATTTTTATACTTTATTTAAGATTTCCATTTTTATTATATTTTAATGATATTATGGGAGACAAACTGAAAAGAGAAGTGTATAAAATATCAAACTAATAAGTTAATTATAATACAAAGCCCAAAAGAGGTATTAAGAAGAAAAAAAGGATCAGTTGTTTGGGTAATATAACATGTGGCCGATTGTGATTAATGCGGTTTTAATCTTAATAAACGGTATGCATAATTTGTATAAAAAGGTTTTGATTTTAAATATAAATTCATGAACTCACATATTAAATTATTATTTTATGATCGAGCTCAAAATTTAAATTAAAAAAGAATTCTTATTTACCACTTAATCAAATAATAATTTTTAAAAATTTAAAAATATTAGATAAATCATAATTATTTAATGTGAAAGGAAGGAATGAGAGTTGAGATTTAAGTATGAATTATATAATTTTGTTCAACAAAATAATTTTGGGGTTCATGAACAAAGCCCATTTTATTAAATACTAAGTTGAATAAATATGATTAATTATCTTAATCAAAGCTTAAAAGGATCGAGTTTCTTACCAAATTGATATTTACCGAGTCAAATAAAAGTACAATAAAAACCATGTGTTCGCTTATTTTTTAAATCTAAGATGTTTAATTTACAATAATTAATTTTAATTAGGTGAAGGAGCAAATTCATTAGGTCAAAGTTTTGAAAAGAAAACCCTGGTGTATATCACACTGATTTCACAAAATTATGTACGTGGCAAACCACGCCTTCATATACCTGATTTAACCATATATATATACGAGTCTAATTTATTCATCATTACCAATAAAAGTATTTCTTTTCTAAATAATAAATTGAACTTAATTTGTATATGATATCAACATAACATTCCTTTTCTCTTTCCAATAAAATACAGTTTTTTAACCCTTTAATATCAGTTTTCTGTTGTTTTAGGTATTGACTAAAAATGCTTTGAGGTCATCTGCTGCAATGTGCTTTGGGTTGGTCAAATTTCATCATTTATTTAATGGAAAGAACTCAAAGATCACTGTTGCTGAGCCATATATGTGTTTACATTGTTGTAGATGATACCAGGGATGTACATAATTTTTTTTTATGTTTAGGATACGAATTTATAAAATTTTAAGGGATATAAACGAACTTTTTTAATAAAGAATGTTTTGAAATATTTAAAATATATGGTAATTTAAAATTTAAGAGTGTCTCACTAGTTTCCTTGATCCTGGATGATACTGCTGTAGGATTCTCTTGTGATTATATTTATGCATGTCATTTTCTTAAACCCCACCACTAATCTCTCTTTAAGATTTTCACTCTCTCATATTCTTCCCCTAAATGAAACAGATGACAATGGTGGGAAAGGAGGGAAAAAAGCGTACTTGGTCCTAAAAGACAAACCAAACCAACTTTTATAAACCAGCTGCTATATTTGCAAGGCTTGAGGCTTTTTCATACACATAAAAACAACCCAAATTCTTCAATCTTTTTTCCTGATGATGAAGATGGGGTTTAGGAGATATCAAGTTGAGGAACTCCAAGCTCCTACTTTCATTGAATGGCTCAAGCCATCTTCCTCTCCTACTCCTCCTTCACCGCTATCGCTATCTTCGTCGGCGGCGGCACAGCAGCAGCAGCAAGGGCAGGAAACTATTCAATGCCTACCTCTTTTAAGTAGGCTGACGGAGAACAAATCATCGAAAGAGAAAATTGTTAAAGAAAAGACGGTGAAAGTTGCAGTTTCTTTGCACATTGGGTTGCCTAACAGTTGTGCAGCAGATCCAGTTGTTGAAAATAAGGTTTTTAAGGAGGAAGAAGAAGAAGAAGAACCCACCAAGAAAAGCTGCTTCCACGGTTGTTCTTTCAACACAGAGAGTAGGTTTTGGATCCCAACACCAGCACAGATCCTCGTCGGTCCCATGCAGTTTGCTTGTTCCATATGCAGCAAGACTTTCAATAGGTACAATAACATGCAGGTCAGTCAATTTTTCATCTTCCCATTTGTTTAATCTTATGAACCAAGCTATTATTTTCATTGTCAATAGGTTTTAGTCCTTATTGCAGGCAAAAAGTATGTTGGTTTTTAACAATTCGTCGTTATGAACTGTTTGGGAAAATTTCCACAAAATTATATCCAAGTAATCTTTGGAAAAAGATTTATCTTGTTCATATAGAACTTATAAAGAAAAATGATTACAAAAAGACTATAATTAAGAAAGGGGTAGGAATTGATTAGGAAAAATTAAAGCAAAGGTGTGGGATTTTAATTTGAACAGCTTTGGATTCTTATCTTTTTTATTGAGTAAAATCTTCACTCTTTAATCACTTTAATCATTCAATGTCCACTCTTTAATCACTCTAGTTATTCAACTTAATGCTTCTTGGTGTTGCCTTTTTTGCTTAGTAATCGTACCTTAAACATCACTAGCTGCAAGTTAACATCAAAATCTGAATACAGATGCATATGTGGGGGCATGGATCAGAGTACAGGAAAGGGCCAGATTCACTGAAAGGAACACAACCAGCAGCAATGCTGAGGCTGTCGTGCTATTGCTGTGCTCAAGGCTGCAAGAACAACATCAACCACCCACGAGCCAAGCCGTTGAAAGACTTCCGGACACTCCAAACTCACTACAAGAGGAAACACGGCGCAAAGCCGTTCATGTGCCGGAAATGCGGCAAGCCGTTTGCCGTCAAGGGGGATTGGAGAACACACGAGAAGAACTGTGGGAAGCTGTGGTATTGCACCTGTCGATCCGATTTTAAACACAAGAGATCACTTAAAGATCACATCAGGTCATTCGGCAAAGGCCATTCTCCTCATCCTTCGCTCGAAGGATTCGAAGAGCTCGAAAAGGAATGCACCACCGGCTCCGAGGACTAGGCCGTTCGATTTCCAAGTACCCTTTAACTTGTACCGTGTTTCTAAATTAGGTTATTGCTTTAAAAGTTTCCCAGGCTTAATCCTAATATGCTTTGTGATCGAGGGTTGAGCCTCGGAAACTTTTTTAGAAGCTTCGTTAAGTGGGAATAAGAAGGAAAAGAAAAGGTTTACCTCAAAGTGGTGACGTAGATGAATTTTCTTCTCTTCGATGGTGGAGATTTGAAACAAATTTGGGTTATTTTATAAGGGAGAACATTAATCAGCTTCATTGCTAACTGGTAATCTTTTAATAGGATGGGGGATTTGTATTGTTTTCTAGGCAATCAAAGATTATAACTTTCAATCAATCATGTTTTTTATGCTTTTTAATTCTGAAGTTTAGTATATATCGTTTACATGTATGAATGCTTGACAAGAATTTGGCCAGATGAACACAATTAAATTGATGTTTGTAGTTTGTTAATTCTAAAAAGAATGGTTAAACCCTAATAACCTAAGAAGAATCAAGTTAATGATCAATATATTTCATTGAGAAAATGCAATATCAATAACGAAAAAATTATTAGATGGATTAGACACACCACGTTATCCGTGGTTCCAACCAATAATATTTGTCAATCTCATCTTTTTCCAAATGAATCTTTACCATTTAAATAATAAGTAGTCATTTAGAAATTTTAAAATTTATAGATCTCATTCACTATTTATTCTTTCTTTTCTCTTGTACATAGTGTGTTTTTGTGAGCTTAATTTAAGTACCTACCTTTTAGAGGTTTTTATTGTTTATATCTTTTTATCCTTTATAAAAAGAGAGTGGTTCTATCTCAGCCTTTGAAAAGATATGAATTTATAAAAGACTATTTTTGAGCCTAGAAAAAGAAAGAACAAATTAGTAAATTTGTTAGAAATCCTTAGTGTGGAGTTAAGATAATAGATGTAAACTCCATTGAAAAAGTTGAATAACTCTAAATCTTGTGGCTATTGTTTATCTTTTATTCCTCCATTCCCAGAAAAAAAACTTATCCAACCTAATCTGAGTCCCAAAATCTTTTAAAAAATTTGACCTTATAAAATCAATTAAGAACAAAATTTGTCAGTTTCGGATTAAATTGCCAACCCTACTACCGGTGTACCACTGCCCGAATCTTCAACAAGCCCAAAGATGAAAAAATTAGCCCATTATCACTGATTGATTAACACTTTCTTTTTATTAAGCTAAGGTGATTACAAAGTAATATATGTTCTAAATATTCTCAATCATTTGACAATAAACATTCAATCACACTATTGCAGTCAGTGGTGCTCAAACTCATGAACAATAACGATTCGTTTAACCACTGAGGTAAATTGACTCGTGTTAATTGATTCAAAACCTACTAACACATTTGAGGAGTATGTTAAAATTTTATAATCTTTATATTATCAGTCTCCACTTTCACTTTACGTTATTCGAATCCCCATGGGTCGCTTATAACTCCGTTATTAAAACATACCAATCTTCAAGATTTTAGAAACCCCGAACAGGACAATACCTACTATCATTAAAACTTCTAATGATGCATATATCATTTAATTATATTTCATTTGATTATAAAAATTAATTTAATTTCTTTTTATTTAATGAAATAAGAAAAAAAACAAGATTTTTTCTCTCGAAATTAAGAGAAGCTTCTTTTTCATATTAAAAGAATTCGTGTGTGACCATTAGATCAATCCATAGCTGGAATATATTTTGGTGTGTCCCCAATTGGACTTGAAATAATTTTGAGTTGGAGCCTCGTCCGTAGATGGCCCAACAGAAGAAAGATGTACAAACGCTATTACAATCATTTTGACCTAAACACATGTAGGGTTGTTATTGTTTGGTTTTAATTGAATAAATATATTGAATTAAAATTTATTTTGATCAATAAATTGATTAATTAGATATTAAATTGGTTAATAATTAATTTTTTTTCGAAGTTAGTTATCGTTCAATTGAAAATTGATTAATTATGAATTAACTGAAAATATTAAATGTTAAATACATTACATATATTAGATATTTAGTTGTATTAGTTGTCTTAATTTTTTTTTAATTTATAGACATTTAGTTCTTTGTTGAGAAACAACCAACGTTTATAATAGTGGTTTTTAATAAAATAATTCATAACAACCTTTATGAAGGATAATTATGTTCATAAAACTATGTTTAGAATATATCTTTTTGAGATACGATCGTTTGTCTCTTAGCTTTCCAACGGTACTTGAAACGAGACAATCTGATATTGAGGACTCAAGATATGTTCATTTTAGTAAAGACAATACATGTAGAAATTCTTATATGGATTAATATTAGATTTTATAAATATTACGAATTTTCAATATTTTTTATTAATTATTTGTAATATAATTTAATATAGTACGTTGGATTATAATTTAAGACTAGATTTATTATTATATTAAGAATTAGAATCAAACATTATCTATAGTTATTTTTATTTTATTCAATAGTTACTTAGGACTTTGGAACTCCTCTCATGTATAAAGGAGGCTTCATTCACAATTGTAAATCAAATTTCTTTGGATTAATAATACAACGTGAGAACCTTTTTGCAAGTGTTGATTACTTTGTGCCTTTGAAACATTCTTCATCATTAAGTTCTTCAAGATTTTTGTGAGAGAGATCTTCACACTTTGTTTTGCCTTCTCATTGCGATTAATAGGGTTGGTTAGAACCGATTATCGAGTTTGCCTAGTCAATTGTGGCTAGAAAGGTTCGTATGAAAACTATCTATCAATCACCATCATCGTCATCGTCATCATCGTCAAATCACCATTATCACCCGTCACCACCAAAACCCTAATTTTGACTAAGTATTCATATCTTTATTCATTCATCATCTTTGTTTATCTTCTTTAGCTTTTGTTTATCTTTTATGTCTTAATCTTCATTTTTCTAATTTTAGTCTTGTGTTCTTATCTTAATTTGCTAGCAACTTTTTCCCCGTTCAAAACCCTAGATTGTGACAACAATCTAATCCATCTTCCATCTTACTCTTTGATTGAGTCTAGACCCTTAGTCTTGATTCTTCAACTGCGAGCAATGTTCATCACTCCGCTTCCATCCCTTGTCAATTGGTATCAGATTTGGATCGATTCTTGGAGAAAAACAAACAATCTTGCTTGTTCTTGCACACATCAACTTCAAGGTACCCCAACGGAGCTAGTTTGTGACGATTGATCATTTTTAGATTCTTTTTGTATTATTTTAATTTTGTTTCAATTTCTTCTGTTAGTTTGCTCTTTTCATTAAAAAGAAAAGAAAAAAGGAAATATGAAAAAAAATCCAAAAACACGTAAACAAAGGAATTTTGAGCTGATGTTTTACATGTCTATTCTTCTTTCTAATAGTGATCTCCAGTCCAAAATTCAGGTCAATCAGATATCAAAAGATCCCTAAAAATCTTGTTTAAATTTATTTAATAGATTTAGGATTCTTCGTTGAAAATTTTCCAGAAAATTGTATTGAACGAATTTTGATCTGAAATTTTACAGGCATATTCTCCATCACTAGATTAGTTTGAAGTAAAAAAATCAGACCATTTGGACATCAACAATCCCTTCAAACGTGGTGATCAAGAAAATTGATAGAATTAGAGTTTATTCATTCAAGAACTTCCACAAGATACTAATGAAGGTATTTTGGGCTAAAATTTTACAGGTTGTTTCTAAATTCAAATATAGACTCCCACATAAAATTTTAAATCGTTTGAATATCGGCAACCCCATCAAACATGTTGCTCAAGTTGATCCCGCGTTTTCTAGGTTTTTCAGATTTGGTTTTCCTACTTTTTTTAATCTTATTGCTTTAGGTTCTTTTGTTTTCCCATTCTTGTTCCTTTATATCATCTAACATATTCTTGTTCTTGTGCTAGTTGGACCAAAAGAGTTTGCATAATTCTTCTCTCATTGCATTCTTGTTCAATTAGAGTTTAACTCTATTTTTGGCCTCTTAGAGCTACTAAGCTGAATTTTTCCATATTTATTAGAGATTGAACTTCGACAAAAACATTATAGAATCTCTTGTTAAGAGAGTTTGAAAGAATACAAGACTAGCTTACTTGCCTCGTGATGTATTACTTCTTTGAACTGATTTGTCAGGTTTCTTGTCTTCTTTGATTTTCTTTTTCACTTTACATGTTTCTTTGAGTGTTGTGTTTCTTTGAGTGTTGTGTTTCTCAGGATGTTTCGTACTACACAAAGAGTGGAACCAAAATTCATTATCCCCTTTTTGAAGGGAATCTTGATTTAGATGCATATTGGGATTGGAAAGATGAACTTAATCTCATATTCCACAACTATAAGTGTTCTGAAGAAAAAAATATATTTATCTACACTTGGATTCATAAACTATTCTTTAACTTGGTGGACACAAATTAAGAAAAAAAGTACGTGAAAAAATGTGAATCAAGACCTGAGATGATCTCAAATTAATGATGAGAAATGAATTCATTCTACTTGAAGACCGTCGTACGGTCGAACGAAAACTTAAAATTTTACAACAAGGTAACAAATTTGTGAAGGAGTACTACAACAAGATGGATTATTAATGCAGCAAGAAAATAATTGTGAGAATGAATATAAAACAATGTTCCACTTCATGAAAGGTCACAATCCAATCATCTTTGATGAACTTAACCAACAAGGTTATATAGACCTTCTAGATGCACTACAAAAAGCATAACTGTTGATAGTCAACAAAAAAGGATATATCAGTTCACAGAACAATACCAAGGTACATTGTAACGCCCCAGATTCTGGTTTGGGAGTTTTGGCCAACCCGAGATGGGCCATGGACAAGTTCCTTGGATTATATGAAGCTTTCACCCAATTTGATTTGAATTTGGGCTTGAATTGAGCCCAATAGTTGTCAAAATAAGCATTTTTAAGCTTGGGTTGAATCTTGAGGGACCAAGGAAGAAATTGTACCATTTTTATTTTAAAAAGCTGAAAATACTTAGTTGTGGGTGATATCACATTGTCCCCTCCCTCTTTTTTTAAGTTACCCCTTGTCTTCTTCTCTTCCTACTTTTCATTTTCTTCTCCTCTTAGAAATTCAAGAAAGATATAAAATTTATTGCTTTTCAAGTGTTGCAAGGAGAAACTAAGGAAAGAATCATTTTCTGGAATACCCCAAAATTTTAGTTAGTGACTAAAATGTAAGTTTTAAAAATTAAGGGGCTTAAATATAAACTTTCTAAAAGTTTAGGTACCAAAAATGTAATTTTGAAAAGTTATATATTTTAACCCGTAAATGAACAGTTTGGCCTAAAACAAGAATTTTCGTAGTAATCATATTTTTTACGAGATTTGTGTTAAAAGCTATAAAACATTAAAGTTTGGTATAAAAATCGGATAATCGGATCGAATAGTAATTTCACGAAATTTTGAGATAATAGATATGGTATGAAATATTATTTCCATATTTTAGATCAGTGAAATTTAGCATGAAACAGTGTAATTGAATTTGATAGATTTGGTTGAACAGTGGAAATTTTAGTGACTAAAATGCAATTTTCAAAAATTTGCATGGCCAAAGTAGAAAGTCAAAGCCAAATTATTTATCATTGACCAAGGAATATTTTAATGGAAGATAATATAATGACATTTGGTAAATTTCAAGATTCATTAATGGCAATTTAGAAATTTCTCATGAATTGAATTTTAAATTCAATTTAATTAGTTTAAATGCCATGTGTATTATGAAAATTACTAGAATAATCAATAGCAACAAATTTTCAACTCTAATCTTCTTCAAGGCTGAAGCTCTCTAGCTTCTCCAAGTTAAATTTTTAATTTGATTTTTGAAGCTCTATGGTTGATTTTTGGATTAAGTTATTAGATAGAGAATTACTCTACATGAAATTCTCTATCAATTGGTACACAATTTACATAGTGAAAATGCTTCTGTGTTGAGATTTGGTGATTACATTTTATGTAGAGTTTGATGATTTTGAAGAATTAATTAAAATTTTATGTTTTAAGGTGGGAGATTAATTCTAAGGCATGTGTGATGATTGAAATTATTTATACATACTTATGTGAGATTTAGTCAACTTAAGATTATGGTGAAATTATTGAATTTGATTCAATTTGATGTTGTGATAATTTCAAATGCATGAATTTAATCATATGAGGTTTAATTCATGGTTGAAATTGAACAAAAAGTTCCCCTTATGAAGGATGAAGCATTCAGCTATGGGGGAGAAAATAAGGGGAAAATGTTGAAGAATTTCCTATGGTTTAGAATGAATATTAGAAGTGTTCCATGTGATTTAGAGATTAATTTGGAAGCTTGATTTAGTAAAAGGGTTAATGACAAGTTTTGAGAATTGTGGGACTTTAATGTGAAATTGTGTAATTTGAGGGACTTAATACTTGTTTATAAGGATGTCATGCTGGAAATTTTAAGTTAGGAAGTTGAATGAAACCAAATTTCAAGTTTGGTAAAGTTGAGGGTGGAATTTGAAAAGTCTCCATATTATAAGTACTTGATTTCTAGTTTATTAAATGTGAAAGTATTATTTTGGTAAAATAGTACATTGCTGGAAATTTTATATATGTGCTTATTTTTAAGTTTAAATATTGAGTTGGGATCAAATTGCAAGTTTATCAAATTAGATAGTTGAATTTGAAAAGTCTAAGAGAGCTAGGATAAAATTTCAAGTTTTTGAATGTTAAAGGATTTGTTTGAGTATTTTTATTAAGGTGCTTGAAATTTTAGTAATTAATGTGAAATAATCATAATAGTGAAGGGCTATTATGAATTTAGTGGAAAAGTTAAGATGAATTTTAGAAAGAATTCACAATTGGTGATTTGATTGTGTAATTAGTAATAGTTGAGGGATGGGTGATGAGAATAAATATTTATGGGATTGATCGAGTATGTTGGGAAGTTTGAAGTCATGAAAGAAAATATGATTTAGTTTGATATTGATTTAGTATTGACTTTATTTTATAGACTTTTATATTAATAAATTTAGATTATGTTAGTATGATAATAACATATAATCGAATATTGTGTTGTTATTATGATGTTGTCAGACCATGATAAATCCAATGATCTGAATGACCTGAAAAGGAAGGCCCAAGCACATGATTAAGAGTATCGTATAAAAGGTTCAATAGTGAGGCAAATGTGAGTGCAATTTATTTATTCTGATTGAATACGACTTGCGATAAGTTAACCTCACATTATTTTAAAAGTATGATTTATGTTTAATTATGGATTATTTCCATAATATTTTTATAAAGTTTTAAGAACGATTTAGGGTATGAACTACCCAAGTTTATATTTTGCGACGATGATTTAAAAATGGTTCTGTTTTTGACATGTTGTTTATTAAATGGTTATTATATGAATTAAAAGTCCATTGTATATTGCATTGAGAGTCGTAAGTACAATTGATATGCCATGAGGTGGAGTGAATATAATTCTAATATGATACATCTTTGTATATTATGTATAGCACCTTGGGTGCAAATGTTATGATTGCACTTTGAGTGCATAGTCTGATTTTGATGACAGCATTGAAGTGCTTATTGCACACACTCGTCTGACTCACGTACATTGCATTCTCTTAAATATACTTTGGGCTATGAAAAATGAAATATAAAAGTTCTGAAAGGTGTCTGAATAAAAAGGAATGTTAAATGATTATTTCGTCTGATATTGTTTATTATGATTTTTTTCCAAAAAACATAAGATGGTTCTTTTCAGGTTTCTTCTTAAGAAATAACTTGAGATAATCGGTTTGAATGTTTTAAGATTTTGTTTGAATTATTTTGAATTTTTAATATATTTACGAGATTTTATATATATATATATATATAGATATATATATATATATATATATATATCTCACCTTGAGCTATTACTGCTGTAACACCCCCAACCCGTATCCAACCCTGATACGAGTCCGAAGTGTCGCATTGACTTTTCAAACCTTTATTCGTATAAAATAGTGAGTAATTTTAAAATCTTTTATAACATTTAACTTATTAAAAACATTTACAAAACTATTCAGAGCTTATTCAATATATTCTTTTGATTACATCCCAACTAGAACTGTATATAAAAAAATATACATATTATTCACCTCTCTTCTGATCTTACATTCGGTAAGGAGAACTGACATGCCTTGTTCCTCTTTACTTCTCTTTTCGCTTTCCAAACCTACGTGTGAAACAATCACACGCTAAGTCGATGACTTAGTGAGGCAAATAAAACATATAATATTTCATATAACATAAAGCATACATAAACATATACCATCATTATCATAATCCCTATCATTATCATTAAGAAACACATATAACATCATATGGTTCATGTAACACATTTCAAACCACTTACTTTTGATAACCATTTATAAACCCATCGTATACATATCACATTCAGTATGTTTGTTTAATCTCTTTATTAGCCCATGTACACTAGTGAGAACTTAAGATATGTGAGTACATTGAGGTTGTGCACACATATGCTGTCACCACAGCTCATATAAATATCCCGAAGGACCACATATCATTCCTTAAGAATCATATACATATGCCAAGGATCAAGTATGTGTCTCATCAGACTTCACACATGTTCCAAAGAATACATATATGTCCCGAATGACCTATCCAGAGGTCATAAAGATCCTCGGTAACTATCCAGAGGTCATAAAGATCCTTGGCAACTGTCCATAGGTTCCGAAGAACCTAGGTAAACTGTCCATATGTTCCTTAGAACATAGGTATACTGTCCATATGTCTCGAAAGACATAGGTAATTTGGTCCAAAAGTTCCATAGAACATAGGTATACCCTCGACTCTTGGCATGCCAACTATACCCCTAGCTCTCATATCACATAACATGGGCATTATCATTTATAACATTTCATATCACTTGTTATTTCTCTTCTGTCACATACCACATATATGTGTAACCATATATCTCATATCATATCACATGTATCACAAGTGCATGTATTCACGTAGATCGTTTCATATGACTTATATCATTTATCATTTGTTCATGTAACTTGTATGTCATATCAAGTAACATATAACACATAATCATATAGGCTCACGGTTTTATCACCTATCATGTTATTTCACATATACACTTTTATATCGCATAAACTCATATATCATATCACCTATAATAACATATGACACATATACCCATAACTTCATATCACATACTTATATCAATTCACACTTAGTCACATGGGTCATTTCTCATAACCTATATCACATCACATATGTTCATGGTTATATCCTATAGCATATAAAATAACATATAAACTTATATATTTATTCATGTGTATACTTTCATTTAGCCTATATATCAATTTCATATAACTTATCTCATAACTTATTTGATATTCATATATTCTCATCTTATAACTTATATTACTTATACATATAACCTTATGACTTATTATCAAGTACTCAACTAATGTTCATATATGGTTCCATCTTTATCATATAACCTATGAGCTATTCTTATATTACCCTATATCAACCATACTTTGTTTATCTCACTATTCATATCATTCATTTATCACATATATGTCACTTTTCACTTATCACATAGTTTACATCCTATGATCATAGAATCATATCAATAACACATATACTCATGCACACATATAAATCATAACAAACACATACCTCTATGAATTCATGCGTTTTACTATTGGAAATAGACTTATCATAAGTCTTATTTTCCATTTAACATCATATACTAAATAATGTGCACTCACCTTAGCTTTGCTTTGATTCGATTCTAATCCTTCAATTGATTCAGAACGGGATCATGTTCTATATCTACATAATCATACATAGATCTATATTAGTATTATAACTAATATACTCTAATGGTTCACTCTTTAGATTAAGATAAATGTCAATTTCTTCTTTCAATAAGGGTATGCATCGATGCACTATTGATGCATCGGTGCATAAAATACATTCGATGTTGTATTATTATTGGGATGCATCGATGCATGCCTTATGCATCGATGCACTAATTGCATTCGATGTTTCTATTTTAAAAGAGTGCATCGATGCACTACTTGTGCATCGATACACCTTCAAACAAATTTCTGGGTTTTAACCTTGATGCATCGATACACAATGAATATGCATCGATGCACTCTGCCCAGAATCCTCTTTTTGAACCCGAAAATCATTCATTTTGGCTTAAATCCTTCATGTTTCATCCCCTTTTCATTCTTAACTCTAGTACACATACTTAAACCAATCTATACTCATTTATTTCATCTTAAACCTCAAAATCCTATATTCCATATGTAATTCAATAATTACATCAATTTTGCAACATGTTTCAAATCCAATTATATTACTTCATATCTCTTACTTAGATTGATGACAAGTCAAATCCAACTTTCAATTCTTATTATAACCTCTATTTCAAGATTTCATTCAAGAACCACTAATCTTTAATCTTCTCTATCTCCTTTATCTTTTGATTTTAGGACAACCTAAGCTTTCCATAAGCTTAGTTATCATCTAATGATCAAAAACCAATCTTAAACTTAACAAATAATTAACTAAGTAGAAGACTCACCTTTGAGCTTGGAGATACGGGATGAGAGGAAGAAGAAGAAGAAAAGAGAGTTTCTGGAGAAATCTCTCAATCTTATCCCATATATATCATTATCTTATCCTTTCCAAGTCAAATGACCACTTTGCCCTTAAAATCCTTTAATAATTACTAATAACTTTTAGGATTTATTTTCAGATAAATCATTGAACTAATTTATTCTTCTACTTTAATCATCAAATTCTGAAACTTTACAATTAAGTCACTAACCCATAGTTTGGGATGTTACAACTCTCCCCTCCTTATAAGAAAATTCGTCCTCGAATTTTCACTGCACATCTTGATAAGAACATATCTTCTAATGTTCTTATGTTACTTCTCTGACTTATTCTTTCTTGTCATCATCGGACACTTACTTTTCAATCCTTTAGTTTTCCAACTATCTTTTTCGTTATACATTCATCTTTTGTTGCTTATCATATAAACAATAACCAGTAATATCAATCCATTGTTGTCTTTTCTCTCATTCTTTCATCCTTGTCTGTATTACGATACACATAATCTCTCATATAACCTTACATACTTTTCTTACTTCTAATCAAACTTACAATCTGCACTTCCTTATAACCCTTTATCATATTAATCATTTAAACACCATCTTTTCATTTCTTTATCCATTTATCCTTTTATTATCAAAATCTTCTTATATACCTATCATATCTTTATCACCTCTTTATAACGTTAATAACCAACTTCACTTATACATAACCTCATTCTTTACTATCTCTTATAATTGTATTTTCCTTCATCAACTTCTAATCCTTTAACTTAATATACTCCAACTTCATAACTCTGTTAATCAATATCGATTCTTCTAATCTAAAGCAAAAATCTTCATCTAACCATTCATATACATTCTTTGTAATTGGAATTATTTCAACAATTACCAAATCTCAATACTCATCTCACCCCTTTATAATACATTTCCCGCTTCAATTTTCATAACTCTAACAAAACTTTTAATCTAATTCACAAAGGTTGTCTTTAACCTTGGTTTATTATCAATTAAATCATTGTTTAATCTTTCAGTACCAGACCATACTAATTGAGCCTGTCTGACTCTCTTTGATGGTATTGAACTCTATGAAGCACCAATTCTCTTAATCATATCCACACTCTTGCTTATACCCAATATTATCCCTTCGTTTCAAACTTATAAGCTCTGGCTTCATATACCTTATACACTTATCACTGATGCACTTATCCTTGAACTCTTTTACAAATTCTCACTAATTCATTTAATCTTTTAACGTTCTTATGGTGACACTCGTTCACCATATTCCATCTTATCCACATAATAACAAACTTCTCAATTTAATTTCTCCACTATGGAGAAATGAACATCTTCTAGCATTATCTTCATATCATTTATCCAAAGGTCTGTAACAACAGAACCTTCCTCAAATTCACCCTTGAGCTCGGGTGCTCATAACTCTTTTAATTATTTCGATACATTCATTCTATGAGTTAACGAAGTATACAATTGAAAACACATCGGAATATCATTCAACATCCTTAATCATTCTCTAATCTTATAGAGACATTCCCTGAGGTTTTCGCTCTTCTCCCTGCCTGGCCAGGGCAGGTGAATGATATTACCTTCAGGTCTATCGTCTTGTATTTCACTTTAGAAACTCTCATATCATTTCTTCTATCACATATCACGTGTGCATATGATCATCCAATTCATATCATATAACATGTCATTTGCATATGTTCACATATCACATATCATATCATATAAACATATATATATCTCATAAATCATTCTCAGTATTCACTTATCTTATATAACATAACAATTTAACTCTATTAACAAGACAGCACACTCCTTACCCTATCAGATCAGATTTTTTTTTTCACTTTGTGTTGGCATGTACACTTTTTAAAACACTTTTGATTTCGTTTTTAGCCTAGAATCGGCTAAACCGTAGCTCTGATACCATTAAATGTAACACCCCCAACCCGTATCCAACCCGGATACGAGTCTGAAGTGTCGCATTGACTTTTCAAACCTTTATTCGTATAAAATAGTGAGTAATTTTAAAAACTTTTATAACATTTAACTTATTCAAAACATTTACAAAACTATTCAGAGCTTATTCAATATATTCTTTTGATTAAGTGCCAACTAGAACTGTATATAAAAAAATATACATATTATTCACCTCTCTTCTGATCTGACATTCGGTAAGGAGAACTGACCTGCCTTGTTCCTCTTTACTTCTCTTTTCGCTTTCCAAACCTACGTGTGAAACAATCACACGCTAAGTCGATGACTTAGTGAGGCATATAAAACATATAATATTTCATATAACATAAAGCATACATAAACATATACCATCATTATCATAATCGTATACATATCACATTCAGTATGTTTGTTTAATCTCTTTATTAGCCCATGTACACTAGTGAGAACTTAAGGTATGTGAGTACATTGAGGTTGTGCACACATATGCTGTCACCACAGCTAATATAAATGTCCCGAAGGACCACATATCATTCCTTAAGAATCATATACATATGCCAAGGATCAAGTATGTGTCTCACCAGACTTCACAAATGTTCCAAAGAATACATATATGTCCCGAAGGACCTATCCAGAGGTCATAAAGATCCTCGGTAACTATCCAGAGGTCATAAAGATCCTTGGTAACTGTCCATAGGTTCCGAAGAACCTAGGTAAACTGTCCATATGTTCCTTAGAACATAGGTATACTGTCCATATGTCTCGAAAGACATAGGTAATTCGGTCCAAATGTTCCATAGAACATAGGTATACACTCGACTCTTGGCATGCCAACTATACCCCTAGCTCTCATATCACATAACATGGGCATTATCATTTATAACATTTCATATCACTTGTTATTTCTCTTCTGTCACATACCACATGTATGTGTAACCATATATCTCATATCATATCACATGTATCACAAGTGCATGTATTCACGTAGATCGTTTCATATGACTTATATCATTTCTCATTTATTCATGTAACTTGCATGTCATATCATGTAACATATAACACATAATCATATAGGCTCACGGTTTTATCACCTATCATGTTATTTCACATATACACTTTTATATCGCATAAACTCATATATATCATATCACCTATAATAACATATGACACATATACCCATAACTTCATATCACATACTTATATCAATTCACATTTAGTCACATAGGTCATTTCTCATAACCTATATCACATCACATATGTTCATGGTTATATCCCATAGCATATAAAATAACATATAAACTTATATATTTATTCATGTGTATACTTTCATTTAGCCTATATATCAATTTCATATAACTTATCTCATAATTTATTTGATATTCATATATTTCTCATCTTATAACTTATATTACCTATGCATATAACCTTATGACTTATTATCAAGTACTCAACTAATGTTCCTATATGGTTCCATCTTTATCATATAACATATGAGCTATTCTTATATTACCCTATATCAACCATACTTTGTTTATCTCACTATTCATATCATTCATTTATCACATATATGTCACTTTTCACTTATCACATAGTTTACATCCTATGATCATAGAATCATATCAATAACACATATACTCATGCACACATATAAATCATAACAAACACATACCTCTATGAATTCATGCGTTTTACTATTGGAAATAGACTTATCATAAGTCTTATTTTCCATTTAACATCATATACTAAATAATGTGCACTCACCTTAGCTTTGCTTTGATTCGATTCTAATCCTTCAATTGATTCAGAACGGGATCACGTTCTATATCTACATAATCATACATAGATCTATATTAGTATTATAACTAATATACTCTAATGGTTCACTCTTTAGATTAAGATAAATGTCAATTTCTTCTTTCAATAAGGGTATGCATCGATGCATTACTGATGCATCGGTGCATAAAATACATTCGATGTTGTATTATTATTGGGATGCATCGATGCATGCCTTATGCATCGACGCACTAATTGCATTCGATGTTTTATTTTAAAAGAGTGTATCGATGCACTACCTGTGCATCGATACACCTTCAAACAAATTTCTGGGTTTTAACCTTGATGCATCGATACACAATGAATATGCATCGATGCACTCTGCCCAGAATCCTCTTTTTGAACCCGAAAATCATTCATTTTGGCTTAAATCCTTCATGTTTCATCCCCTTTTTCATTCTTAACTCTAGTACACATACTTAAATCAATCTATACTCATTTATTTCATCTTAAACCTCAAAATCCTATATTCCATATATAATTCAATAATTACATCAATTTTGCAACATGTTTCAAATCCAATTATATTACTTCATATCTCTTACTTAGATTGATGACAAGTCAAATCCAACTTTCAATTCTTATTATAACCTCTATTTTAAGATTTCATTCAAGAACCACTAATCTTTAATCTTCTCTATCTCCTTTATCTTTTAATTTTAGGATAACTTAAGCTTTCCATAAGTTTAGTTATCATCTAATGATCAAAACCCAATCTTAAACTTAACAAATAATTAACTAAGTAGAAGACTCACCTTTGAGCTTGGAGATACGGGAGGAGAGGAAGAAGAAGAAGAAAAGAGAGTTTCTGGAGAAATCTCTCAATATTATCCCATATATATCATTATCTTATCCTTTCCAAGTCAATGACCACTTTGCCCTTAAAATCCTTTAATAATTAATAACAACTTTTAGGATTTATTTTCAGATAAATCATTGAACTAATTCATTCTTCTACTTTAATCATCAAATTCTGAAACTTTACAATTAAGTCACTAACCCATAATTTGGGATGTTACAACTGCCTCATTAAGTTATACTTAACGCATGATGATTTTTATGCGTAGCATCTGATAGCGTTAAGGACGTACAGTGAGGAGTCTCTTGAGCATCTTTTTGGGAATCACACTTACTACATGTATCAGTAAGACATATTCGATGTTACTTTTGACAAGTAATGACATGTATATTTATGTTATCATTTTGCTTTATTGGTTTTAAATTAAAATGGTATGTAATAGTAAATTAGGACTATATATATGTTATGAGTGAGTAATTTACCGTATTAAAAATGATTTTTAAAATTTAGTATTATTTAGGTAGTATTATATAGTTTATACTGAAAACGGATTGATTTTTCTATATTAAAATATTAATACATGATTTCGTATGGTCAAGGAAATAATTTTAAAGTTGAAATAGGAATGTTTTAAACAAAATAAAAAAATTTAAACAATTATGTTTAGTGAATCTTTGTCAAGTTAATGTGACATCTTTAACTCGTATTTCAAGATATAGGTGTTACATTTTCCTCACATATTCAGCTCCAATTCAAGCTCCCATTTGTGAGTTTTGGTGAAGGAAAACCAAAATGGGTTTTATGGGGGTTTAAGAAATCTTGGGGTTTTAGCCGTTTTCAGAGATTTATAGGCTTAAGAATTGTTCATAAAACCTCCTTAATCATTTCTTTCAACTACTAATCCATAGTTTTGCTTGTTGCCTATTGAGGGAGATTGGAGAAAGCTCTAAGGCTAAGGGGAAGGAGAAACTCACCTTGGACTGATCATTGGACAATTCTGACAGTTTAGAATCATTGAAGTTCACTTAGATAAGTTTTAATGGTTTTCTTGAGCTTGAAGGTTGCCATGGTAATTTACATCATTTGAGTGTTTTTCAGTATGTGTACAGACTCTTTGTGACCTCTTTTATCATACATAACATTTAAACATCAGTTTAGTACCTCTTAGGGGGTTTTATGATAGAAAGATAGGATTTTTCATGCTAAAACAATATATTATGCAGGTTAGGTTTCGATATTGGGGACTTGGTATTGAGAATGTTATTCATCTGGGTAAAAATCCATGTTTTTATGGGCAGTGATATCGATACCCAATCAGTGGTATCGATATCGGGGTCCTAATCTAGAGACTCCCAGGCTCGATCTCGAGACCAAAATTTCAGTAGCCTTGTTAGTATCGATACTATCAGCAAATATCGAAACCAGCCATTTGTACTGATATTGAAGGGTTAGTATCGATATTAATAAGCAGTTTTGGGCCAATAACTCAATTTTTAAGGGTTTAGACCCGAGGTGCCCCATAAACACCAGTATAACAGTAAATAAGACTTCAAGCGATAACATAAATTAATATCATAATAGTAGAAACCATAACGGCTAGGATTACATAAAACTAGCCTTGTTTGACACTCGAGAAACAAACAAGACACCCGAGTTCCTCTTAGCAGAATCTTGACAGTTAGTGGATATCCAAGTCAGTGTCAAGCCTCTTCAATAGTCGATTAGGCGCAGATGCCCCAAGACTCGACGGAGTAAGTTTACTGGTGTACGTTTCCGATGCAGCTCCTGATCTCATCCTAGATACCCGAGGGTATCTCAGAATGGCTAGAGGGGTGCGTGAGCTCTGAGATGCAAAACTCTCAGCTGCACCATGATGCCTTCAGTAGTTAAATCAGTAGCTTTGTATGTTCTGACATGTGTCGTTAGCTAACTCATTTAGTGAATGCATATAGTATAATACTGTTATTAGTGGGGCACTGAGCTCGTAAGCTCAGCGTTCGGAATGTGTTTTCGTGTGTAGGTTCTTAGGGGCAGTTTGTGGGGAGTTATCTTCACCATATATTCCAATGCAACATACCAGATTCCCAAAGACATCATAGTATGTCTTGAGTCATCTTTAGAGGGCATGTATTAATTATGGACCATTGTGTATTATTCAATTGTAACTTTGATTTGTACTTGGTACCATATTATTTTTGGATTTATTTTGGGAGCTCTCTATCGTTTTGTAAACCCAAATTATTATCACGTTTATTTTATTTTTATGGATAGATTATTTTCATAAATTGTGAATAGTTTTTAAAGAAATTTTTGAGTTTCTATTTCGGTAGTCCCGTGTAACATTGTAATCCATGGATCTTCGGGTCGAACTGGTTTAGGGTGTTACATACATAATCACCTTCGCCTAAACTTTCTGTCGCGATAATAGAATCAAGGGATATCGAAAGGGAAAAGCCTAGAATGGCTAAAAATGATTTTGTTGAAACCCCTAAAAAGCCTCAAACAAGAGATATTCATTGTCTTACATGCAAATAATGCGGCCATACTAGTCATGAATGTCCCAATTTACTTTAGGATGACACATTTTCATCGGAATAAAAATGGAATATCCCGATCCTAAAAAGTATGTGGGACAGATAATGAACCAGACACTACCATTGATGAATACAATGTTGAAAGATATCAATCTTCAGTCACTTATACTTTCACTATTAAAAACAAAAGATGCACTTGAAAGTTAAGTGATAACGTTTTGTGATGAGGACGGAGAAACACAAAAAGAAAAGATAATGAAAAAGAGACAAAAACAAAATAGGTCACTAATTACAAAATCTAAAAGAATAATGACCCACGGGAGGTGAATGAACCTAAATGTGAGAAGAAAAGAGTAACTCAAAATCTATATATGAGCATAAATGAATTGTGAGAGAACTTTTTTCACAATAGGCATGGTCTCGTTGTTCTCTTTAGGAAATCAATTGTTTCAATTTTTAACATTAACAATAGTTTTCCTAGGGAGTTTATTTCTCTCTAACATTAACAATGATTTGCTTAGTGTGTTTATTTCTTCACAAAAAGAATTGTTTCAATTGTTCGCTAAACTAGAACATAAAAAACTAATACTCGAAGTTTAATTTAATATATTATTTTGAAACTTTTAATATTTTTTTATAATTTCATTTTATAAAACAGACATGATGAGATAATCATTGATACATGATACAATTATATGTTACACTTTGTTAAAATTTAACACTTTTAATAAAAAAAAATCAAAACATTAAATAAAAGGGTAAATTACACCAATCATCAATAGACTTTATCTTCTCTCCTATTTCAGTCATTGAATTTTAAATCCATTCAATTTCCTCACAGAACTTAACATAATTAGTATTTTTGGTCATTCAATCATTTTTTCACTAAGCGTCATTATAAATGAGTTGTTATATAGATACAAAGCGACGCCGTTTTGGTGAAAATTTTGTTTTTTCTAAAATGATGTTGTTTTAATGCCGATAAATATTTAACAACTGAGTGACCAAAAATTTTAATTATGTTAAGTTTAGTGAGAAAATTGAACGTATTTAAAGTACAATAGTGAAATAGGAGAAAAAGTAAAGTTCAATTATGATTGATGTAATTTACCCTAAATACAATTAAAATTTAAATATTAATTTAAAAATAAAAAATATTTAAATATTAATTTTAAAAATACATAATTAAAATATCAATTTAGACACCAACTTGAAAAAAATATTTAATTCAAACACTAAAAAGTATATTTAAACTTAGAGTTAACTACTTCAATTACCACTCACCTTTGAGTTCGGACTCGTTTATGCCACTGACGTTTCAATTTTGTCAATTTTAACACTGACGTTTATTTTTAGCTGTAATTATGTCACTTCGTCATTAATCTATTAACGGGACGATGATATGTCATCTACTTATCGTGATGGTGATGGCTTGGACAATTTCATTAAATGACGTAGTTTTATTAAATGACTATTTTTATTCTCTAAACGGCGTAGTTTTATTAAATGACTCTTTTTAAACCCTAAAATGACTTCTATTATTCCTCAAACACATTCAATTATTCATTAATACTGGAAATTTGCTTTCTTGGCTTCATCATATTCTGTCCAAACCTGTGTTTCCCAAACATTTTCCAATAACAGACAATATGCTAACCTCACTGATTTTCCAACTTCGAACAGTTAGGGTTGTTTCTTTAACCTCCAAATCTCTAATTTCACCCTTAAAAACAACTCCATTCTTTTCAAAAGATTCATTTTTCATATTATTCTCTAAAAGAACCTAGGATTCATCAACTGAATCAGCTCCTACACTTATATTTCTGCTCTCAATCTTCACAAATTCTAAATTGTTCTCTTTACATTCTTAAATGGAGCCACTTTGCACTTAAGGGCTTGTCTTCTTGGTGAAGGGCCTTAGTTTCAACAACATTTTTGGCTTGTTTGTAAGCATGGCGACTTCTTTCCTAGCGGCATGGGTCTTATAATGAGCTTCAAAGAATGCTTTCTTTTGAGTCACTGAACCAGACCTCGCAAATCTCGTTTCTTCTTCAACATATTTGTTATGAGAAAATGCCGACCACTTCTCTCAAGACTGAGTTTCTGACATGAATCTCCCGAATGATATCGACTGTCCAAGACCATGAACTGGGTTTCCCTAAAAAAATCATTTTTGAAAATTTGGGTTGCTTGAATTTTCCAGCAGGTTCCAACACAAAAATTAGAGTTAGGGTTGCTTAAATTTTTCAGGTTCATTGAGTTTTGAACACTGTTGGTGGGGGAATGAAACAAATGATTTTGTGATTTAGGATTAAGGTTGCAAATTGAGATTTTTTTATTAAATAAAATAATATTAAAATGGCAACAATGATCATATTTGGATTAAATGGTTTTAATAATATCATCTAAGTTATTATTGTCACGGTAAATAGATGTTATGTTATTATTTTGTTAATAGATTAACGATAGAATGATATTATAATCAAATATAAATATCAATGTTAAAATTAATAAAATTAAAACGTTAATAATATAAACAAGTACGAGGTCAAAAGTGAATGATACCCTTAAACTTAATTGAACAAGGAAAAGAAACGTCGAGCGTCGAGATGAACCTCGTCTTTATGGCTAAACTTTCCTAACCCTAATCTGTAAGGCATTTTGACAAATTGAAATCAGGAAAAAGAAGTGGATTTCACTTTCGCATGCTTACTGAGTTTTGTTTTGAGGATCAAAATTCTGGTTTTTCTCTGGTTCTCTTTCGAATTTCGATACCTTTTTCTAGCTCTCAAAATCTCCAAAAACCCATTAGGGAAAAGGGGAGAAAGAACAATTTGATTGGTCTCATGAAATTTCATTGAAGAAATAAAATTACCCAGAGAAAGAAAAGACAGATATGTATAGAAACTTCAAAGAGCAAGCGATCGAGTACGTGAAGCAAGCGGTACAAGAAGATAATGCAGGGAACTATAGCAAAGCCTTTCCTTTATACATGAACGCACTTGAGTATTTCAAGACCCATTTGAAATACGAGAAGAACCCCAAAATTAGGGAAGCAATTACACAAAAATTCACCGATTATTTAAGCCGTGCCGAGGAGATCCGTGCCGTTCTCGATGAAGGAGGGCCTGGACCGGCTTCTAACGGGGATGCTGCTGTTTCTACTCGCCCCAAAAGTAAGCCCAAGAATGGCAGTGGCGGTGGAGAAGGCGGTGATGGGGAGGATCCGGAACAGGCAAAGTTGAGATCTGGGCTTAATTCGGCTATTATTAGGGAAAAGCCTAAAGTTAAGTGGAATGATGTGGCTGGCTTAGAAAGTGCTAAGCAGGCATTGCAAGAAGCTGTTATTTTGCCTGTCAAGTTTCCTCAGTTTTTTACAGGTTAGCTTTTTCATTTTTCGGAGGATTTTTAGGGGTTTTGAACTTGATTTTGAGAAGATTTCTTCAGCTGGATTTTAGTTATCGGTTGTTATGATGAAATTGATTAATTATTGATTGTTAGACTACATATGAATTTCATGGTTTTTGTTTTTTATTTATATGCTTTGTTAACGATGATTATGGTTTTCAGCTATAAAATCAGTGAGTTTTGCTTGACTTTTGCGTTACTTACCGGTTATTGAAATGTCTTAATTGTGTCAATTGGTGAAACTGTTAAGAAATATATTCTTTCTTGACTGTGTCTGTATGTACTAGAAAAGAGTTTGGTGTTATAATGAGAAAGGTGTGGTTCTGTTGTTGATATTTGATAAGATAATCATCCATGTTTGTTGAGGTTATTTGCGATAATGGAGTGTGCCTAACTTTGTTGCAATATTAACTAATTCTTGCAGTTTTCAGTTGCTTGAGATTGTTCATCCTAAATGTAATTGTTTTGAATAACCATGAGGTACATTGCATGCTTCCTATTTTGCTTTTATGCAAAATAATATAGGTCATATTATCTATCTGTTGCAATGTTCTTGTTGAATGCAATGAGGTATTATTGAATTATTGATTAGCTACATGTGGCATCTTTTGCTATCATTTTCCTTGCAATGATTGTGTTGTTTCCTAGAATAGTACAAGCAACTTTACTGGTGAACTGTTGGATACTAGAGGAGTTAATTTGAGAGCATATAGTTGCTTGTGAAATTCCTCCATTGTTTGGGTGAACTGTCTGATGTAACCATACTAATAACATATTAACATCATCATCATGATTTTAATGTTCAATTTCTTAATACATAAATGTAAAATTCAACCTCTGACATCATCTTATTAGAGACTGCTTTCTGCCTCTGTTATTGTCAATTTCTTGTTAGAAACTGTTGCTTACACCAATATTCTACCTCCCTTGAAGGTGTCACCATTGCTATTGTAAACATATGATAAAAAATTAATTTGGTTTCTAAAGCTAAAAGTTTCTAATTTATTTTATAGATCTGTTCTGTTTTTGAGGAGGATTGTTGATTCAACTTAAACTCGGCTTTTTTCCATCTATCTAAATTTTGTATTACCCCATGTGGAGAAAACCAAAGTCATGTATTGGATTAGTCAAGGTTGAGTTCTGATCAGAAAACAAAAGTGCTTTATCTGCATCAGAGTCCTTATATTTCCACTTTAGTTCATCTTGACGTGTTTGGATAATGGATGTCCTCTTGGCCCTTCTAGATTTTCTTTTATGTTTGCTTCAAATGTATTGCTAGATGAATAGAAACCCACTTAATCCAATCTCTTCTTTCCGTTTAGTGCTTGTTCAACATTATTTATTACCATTTCCTATGCAGGGATATGAATGGGTTGGTTTTGTAAAATTTTCATACTTTTACCTCTTTTAGGAAAAAGAAAGCCATGGAGAGCTTTTCTGTTGTATGGGCCACCTGGGACTGGGAAGTCATACTTGGCCAAGGCAGTTGCAACTGAAGCGGACTCTACATTTTTTAGGTAATATACTGAGTGGCACATATTCTACCTATTTATCTTCCCATGAGAAAATACTTACTAGTCTTCTGAGTTTGAGACCATTCACTTGTGTTAAGTTTTAAGATGCATATGAATAATTAAAAAAAGGAGAAAAAATATCCTTAATCATCTGCACTCCCTCCTGAAGCAGTTGTCACTTTGCTGTTATTGGGAGAAAGGAAGAGGTGACAGTAGTAGGGAAGGACTTCATTGTATATGCACCACTGGATTCTAATGGCTGTTGTAAGGTTGTTATGTCGCAACTGTGTTATGATATTTGTAACCAAATAATGGTGATACAGCCACTGCAGAGCCCCATCATTTGCATGTGTTTTTATGTTTTTATGATCTAGGATTTTATATTATGAATTTTAGGATTTCAGGGGAAGAATTATATTTTTCGCTTTCTTTAACCTAGGTTTTCATACTTGTTTAGTTTATATCAGTAGGCTTTCAGAAAACATCTTTGGTAGTTAGTCTCTTATATACAGATCTTCTGTTTTTGTGCTTACAGACTAGGTTTCTGCTTGTTTATCTTATAATATTTTAATTCTTTTCCCCTTCTGCTAGTATTTCTTCATCGGACCTTGTATCAAAGTGGATGGGGGAAAGTGAAAAGCTGGTTTCAAACCTTTTCCAGATGGCTCGTGATGGTGCTCCTTCCATTATTTTCATTGATGAAATAGATTCCTTGTGAGGCCAGCGTGGAGAGGGTAATGAGAGTGAAGCATCAAGACGTATCAAAACTGAACTTCTTGTGCAGATGCAGGTATTTTTTTACTGCATTTAAATTGCTAAAAGGAATTCCTATAATGCCTTTTCCCCAAATCTTCTCAAGATATTATATTCTCATGGTCTACATTCTTATAATCTCTGAGCAGTTTTTTTGTGGATAACAGTTTGCACTTAATAAATATGTAATACTAGTCCAAAATTTGAATTGTTTTAAATAAACATTTTGAAGATCTTTCAAACCATTTACAGGAGTTGTGCATAGCGAGTGAATTACCTAGGAAGTTCTGATAACTCAAGTTTTCTCAATTGCTATGCATTTAGAAAAATCTTTAAGTGATTTTTTTTATAATTTATCCAGTATATATTTATGAAAGATGCTTTTTTGTTGTGTTCTGCAGCATGCTACCATCTGTATCCTAACTTTTGGAAAATTTCTATGCTGTATTTGTATTTCACAGTACTCATATCTCATTTGTCTCTGCTAGATTTGACAAATTGATTTATGATACCCTCCAAGATTTTGACATCGATGAATGAACTTTGAACTTTGTGCTTTTTATATTTTAGGGTGTTGGAAATAATGATCAGAAGGTCCTAGTTCTTGCAGCAACAAATACTCCCTACGCACTAGATCAGGTAGGAGAATATTAGAATATAACTTCCATATATTTACCTTGAATCAGTAAAAGGTGGATATCCAATTTTTACTAATTAGTTGTTCTTATAGGCCATCCACCGGCGTTTTGATAAGCGTATTCACATTCCTCTCCCAGATTTGAAGGCTCGGCAACATATGTTCAAAGTACTTGACCTTTTCTCTGACATGTCCCTTCTGAATATTAAGAATATATATGCATATATTATATATTTTGAAAAAAGAGAAGAAAAATGCTTGGCTTGTATTGTTTTTCTTGATAATGCTATTTTTGACAATTCTATCTTTTCTTGATAAAATTAATTACAACAGGTGCATTTAGGTGATACGCCTCACAACTTGACTGAAAATGATTTTGAAAACTTAGCTCGCCGGACAGAGGGGTTTTCAGGGTCAGACATATCTGTTTGTGTAAGTTCAGTATAAAATCGAGATGCTTGATCTTATATTACTTGGACTCGGGTGTGTCTAATACTGGGACATGTCCTGTGGTTATTTTCAAACCCCCCAACAAAAAAAAGGGGTTTTCATGTGTTTGGAGGATCCTTGAAGGGTCATATCCCTATATTAATTTATGAATATGTGTTGGACAAGGATACTCTAAGAAAATGAATATTCGGAGCAGTGTTGTGCTTGGTCATTATATCTTCGTCTTCTTTGAATTGTATCTTGCCAGTGTTTCTTTTAACTTGTGTGTTTTTGTTTATGTCTTGACAGGTTAAGGATGTTCTTTTTGAACCTGTTCGAAAAACCCAAGATGCCATGTTTTTCTTCACGACACCTAATGATATGTGGATTCCATGTGGACCAAAGCAATCTGGTGCTGTGCAAATTACTATGCTGGAATTGGCAGCCAAAGGACTTGCAGCACAGGTATCAAGTTGCTTAGTTGAGTTCTTACCATTGTGTCCCTGTTCCTCTGTATTCTCTGTGATTCTTTTATTTGTGATATGTTTCTCTGCATTGAGATCAAGTGTCTATTTAGTTATTTACCATGTCTAAGATTGGATTATCCAGAAGACATGCTGGAACATTATTACCATATGCAGTAAAAAAAACATATTGGAACATGGTTAGCATTGACTAAAATTGCTTTTTCATTATTTACTGCCCTTGCAGATCCTTCCACCCCCTATTTCGAAATCAGATTTTGATAAGGTGCTGGCAAGACAAAGGCCAACGGTGAGCAAAGCTGATCTTGAGGTCCATGAAAGATTTACAAAGGAGTTTGGAGAGGAAGGTCGAATGGATGTGATAAAAGATAAAAGAGGGTGTATTATATCGTAGCTAATAGTTTTGTATACTGTTCTATTGTCTCATATTTTTAATTTTTGAATATTACCCGATGGAATACTTTCAATAACCAAACTTTATCCAATGTCAGCTTTGAAACATTTTTCAGGGTAAATTACATCGTTTCTTGTTGAACTTTATTCTCTTATTTTGTTCGTTGTACTTTTAATTTTTCTATTTTGCTAATTGTAAATTGAACTTTACAGATTGAATTATTTTGCTCACTCTATCATTATTTCTCTAACGGTATGATGATGTGTCAATTTTTAATTATTATTAATATAAAATAATTGAAAATATAAAGAGTAAATTATACCGTTCTTCATTGAATTTTACTCTCTTATTTTGCTCACTCAATTATAAAATAAAAACAAAAGATGGTCGATGTCACAGTGGGCCATCATCAATCGTCGTAGGTGGTTGTTGTTTAGTCCCAAATTTCTTAGATCGTTTCACTTGACACTCTGAGTTCGAATCTGACCTCCATTTGTCAGAACTTGCTTCGAAGATCACGAATCAAATATTGAAAGTGAGGAAGTCGAAACATTTCTGTTAAGATTCACGGATTTTGAGATATTTTTCGATGAAACAACCAACATATTTGACTCTGGAGGTCGAGACGAACCGACCCATTAATTTTGCGATCGAACAACCACCATCAACGAGGGTCGACGATGGCCGGAATGCAAAATGACTTGGTGGGCTGGTGGCCAGCGGTGACAGTGGGGGTGTGGGGAAAGAAGAGGATTCGAAATGACGTCGTTTTGGTGTATATTTGAGTTTTTCAAAACGACGCCGTTTTGATTCTTGTACCATGTCATAACACCGTTAAATAGTTAAAGGCAGAGTGAGCAAAATGATTCAATATATAAAGTTCAGTGAGCAAAATAGAAAAATTGAAAGTACGGTAAGCAAAATATGAGAGAGTGAAGTTTAGTAAAGACATTTTTTTATGAGTTTATTAATCTATAAGTACATTTTGTTGGTCTAGTTCACCACCAGATTAAGGGGTTGTTTGTTTGTCTTTTAATAGAACCATTCAGCGTTGAATGCTGAACCGTTCAGCATTCAACGATTTTGTTTCGCACCTCTAAATGATTTAGTGCTGACTGATTCAGCAAAACAGTACATTCTGAATGATTCAGAGCATTATCAAACAACATGTTACATTCAGAGCTAATTCATTCAGAGCCTCTGAATCATTCACATTTAAATCATTCAACGCTTAATCGTTCTGAAGTAAACAAACAGCCCTAAGCCTTTTTCCCAAAGTGTGTTATACATGTACAATATCAAGAATGTATAGCTCTCCCACTTTCTTATAAAAACAAAATTCATTTTTGATAAAATCAAACCCACCATTAGAATAAAGATTCCAATTTCTAGAAGCTTGATTCAATCCATCTTCGTATCTTGTATATTTTTCCAACATCTTTTAAGCTATAAATGTTTATTTTGTGTATGTGGTTATCCTCTTGCAGTCTCCCATTAGAGGAAGCTATTTTGACATCATCCATTAGATTTTATAATCATGAAATATATATATTGCGAGTAAGATTTTGATGAATTTAATCATAACAACAAGAGAGAAGTTTAGTCTATCAAATGATAAAAACCTTTAGTGACTGATTATCTTCTGTATATTTATACTGTATTATCTATGTCTGTTTTTAAATTCATTTGCACCCTATGGATTCATACTTCATTTTTTATATGAAATTTATCTCAAACCTGAGAATCGAAGATTTCATCGGTGAAGGTGTCTACATTTTTTTAATATATTTTTCTAAAATTTTAATATTATCTTAAATAATTCTAAGTGTTTTTGAAGTATTAATTATTTTTTGTAATTATTCTTTTGATAATAAATTTTAATACTCTTTATAGTTTTTAAATACTTTCAATGTTATTTTCTTGAATTTATAAATAAATTTTATATATTTTAAAATATTTTATTTAATAATTATTTTAATGGGTGATTAAACAAGTTAAATCTTTCAAAAAAATATTCAATCAAAATTTTTTATCACTGAATTGTTTATACATAAATCATCACGTCAATAAATTTGATGTTCAATCGATAAACAAATTTTGTTATAAACAATATTTTTTGAATAGTTTAGGATAATTACAAGATAATATTTGTTCAAAATTTTCTTAATCTATTGACAATACACACAAAGATAAACATAGAACTTTATGTTATAGGGGCGAATTTATAAAATTCTAAGGGAAGACGAACTTATAAAATTTTAGGGTGAAAACAAATTTTCAACTGAAAATACAAAAAAAAATATATAAAAATTAATTTTTTTGGGAAGACGACTACCCCAATCACCCACTTCCTAATCCATCCCTAGATATACATGCACGGTAAACTTAAAACCTCTTAAAAATAACATTTTTTTTTGTTATGAAGGTCAGTTGATAGGTTTGATAAATAGTATTTAAAGGGCCGAATAACTTAATTGTTTCATCGAAGGGGCATACAATTTTGGTTCTCTTTATTGCTTACTTTATTCAATTATTTGCATAAATTTGAGAGACGTCAGATGCCAAAACAGCCCTTTTTTAAGTATCCTCACTTAATTACATAGTTAATATCAATCTTTTATCTTAATCGTTAGACCAAATTATTAATTAGCAGAATAAAATCACAATTAATGCAATACGCTTTCTCTAAAAATATTCACAATACTTACATTATTTTATATCTTGCACATAATTATTTAGTTATTTTGTTTCTTTCAAAATAATTATTTAAAATATTTTAAATATCACCGGGTATCCGAGTATATATAATAATATAATATTATTTTATATATATAAAAATAGTCCTAAAATTAAAGGAAACAACTATTTTTTAGAACATTTCAATATATGGGATTTTTTATATATAAAATAATATTATATATTAAATTGAAGTAAATAATTATTTTTTAGAACATTTAAAAAAATCAAGGTATCTGAGTACCTGAAATACGGGTACCTGTAAAATCTGGGTACTCGATTACCGAGTACCTCGGACACGAACCTATAAATCAATTACTGAAGATCTGGGTACCCGAAAACCCAGGTACCCTAATTTGCACACCCCTAGAATTTAGAGGGGAATTCTAATACGAGTTTTATTTTATTTTTATTTTTAAAATAAAATAATTTATTTATTTAGTAATTTTTATATATTTTGAATTTAAAATATTTTTATTTTATTTTTAAAATTCAAATTAACCCTTGAACTTTTAAAAAAACCAATTTGACCCTCGAATTTGAAAAAATCAATTTAACCACTTGTTATGTCATCAGCCACTGTGGATTGTCACGTCAGTACTACGTCATGTCACATCAACATCGTAACGATCAACGACGAAAACTATTGATCAAAGGGCATTGAGTGTAAAAAATGTCGAGAGCCACATTAGTTTTTTTTTTTTGACAAATACAAGACCTCATGTACCCTTTGCCAAATTTTAAATTAACCTATGAAGCAACGGTTACAAAGAAGCTTGATTGGGTAAACTCAGGTGAGCCTTTTCTAAGGATTGATATATCTTTCTGTTTGGAGATAAAGTTTTATTTGATGTGAAAATTCATTTGCAGAAATTGATTTGTATGAATTGCAATTTACCAATCATCCACGAAAATAAATACCACACCAATAAGGGATAAATGTCAAACACGATATTGAAAGCTACCTACTTTTCTTTTTCGTTTCAAATAACACAAAGGATAATGATTTTAATGGGTCCAAAACACATGACCTAAGATCAATAAATTATTAACCGATCAAATGTGTTTATTCTTCATTTACATATTTTAATAGTTGGAGTGATATAAACCACACATCTATTGCATAACAATAATTAAGAGAAAATTTAGAGATGGACCAAGAGGAATGGGGCGGTCGCATTCTCTTAAAAGTTCAAATTTATGTATATTTTAGATGTTTTCATTGTATTTTCTATTAAAATATGTTTTTATCCCCTAAAATTTTATAAATTCGTCCTTTCTTTAGAGTTCCATAAATTCATCACTCTAATATAATATCTCTTGTTTGTATTGAGTAAATTACAGGAGAAGTTGCAAGATAGTTCTCCATCACATCACCATGCACGATACCAGCACCAAGTGCAGAGTTCCCCAATAAATACCCTCTCTGAAACTCATTGAAGATATATCAAAACTAGAAGAATAGCTTAAACTAGCTCCATTTAGAGCCTTTATTGTCCGTGAGAAGATGAAAGAAGGGACAAGTGAAAATGATGAATTCCAGAATCAAGGTATGTGATTCTCAACATTTCACATCTTAACTCTATTTTAACTTGTTCTTTTAAATCTCGTTGCTTTCAAACATAGACATGGAGATGGATAATGTAGCCAAGTTTCTTCGAGGCAAGACCATATTAATCACCGGAGCAACTGGATTTTTGGCCAAGGGTACTTTTCTTAGTCTCCCTTTGGTAACCCAATGGAGATTTTGTTGAAAGAACTGTTAATTATTTAATGTTTCAACCATGACTTTTAGTTTTGCTGGAGAAGATATTAAGGCTGCAACCAAATGTGAAGAAGCTCTACCTTCTTCTGAGGGCTTCAGATGACAAGTCCGCAACACAACGCTTACATGATGAGGTATATGCAAAATTGTACCTTCTTTCCATATTGAAAATATAATTAAAAAAACACACATTAATGTCTATGTATAATTTGTGCATAGATTTTAAGGACAAAATTGTTCAAGGTTCTCCGAGACAAATGGAGTTGGAAATTTGATAGTTTGATATCAAGTAAGGTGGTAGCAGTGGCCGGTGATATCTCTTTTGAGAGTTTGGGAATCGCAAATTCAAAACTAAGAGAAATAATGTGGGGAGAAATAGAGATTGTAGTAAATGTGGCTGGCACAACTGATTTCAACGAAAGGTAATTACGTTTTTGTTTGTCGTAAATATGATTGAGCATTCGGTCAAGTCCCATTGAATAGAGATTTTTTTTAATAAATTTAGACGATGACTTAAAAATTTATGGATAAATTTACAGTGAATTAAAATATAAAATTTTTATTTGAAATTTTCTTACGTTTTTTTTAAAGGTACGACGTTGCATTGGACATCAATACATTTGGAACTTTCAATGTGCTGAACTACGGAAAGAAATGCGATAAAATAAAATTATTTCTCCATGTTTCAACAGGTATTTATTTATTAAATGTGAATATGGTCCTTATCAATACATTGTTGCACAATTAACAAAGGAATTATATGTAATTGTTGCACAAACCAAACTATTTCAGTGGTTAAAGGGGTAGTTATTATCCTTAAAGATCTCGGGTTTGAGCACCATCAATTATAGGACATATGAGCATTTCAGTATTAAACGGTTGAGAAACTTTAAAACATATACTACCACTTATAATCACTCTAGATCAATAAAAAAAATATCATGTATTTTCCAGCTTACGTATGCGGTGAGCGGCAAGGAGTGATCTTGGAGAAACGATTTCATATGGGTGAGACTTTGAATAGAACGGGTAACATAGACATCTTTGAAGAGAAGAGAATAGTGGAAGAAAAACTAGAGCAACTACAAAATCAATGTGCCCCAAACAATGCAATAAAATTAGCAATGAAAGAATTCGGCCTCCAAAGGTATTTTCTCCTTTAAACCTTTCTGAATTATGATTAAACTAAATTGTGAAATGATTTATCAAAAAAAAAAGGTGAAGGGTTTGTATTAATATAGGGCAAAATTGAATGGGTGGCCAAATACATACGTATTTACAAAAGCAATGGGAGAGATGCTTTTAGGAAACTTCAAAGGGGATTTGCCTCTTGTTATTTTACGCCCCACCATGGTTACAAGTACTTATAAACAACCTTTCCCTGGTTGGATTGAAGGTGTCAGGTATTTAACACTAATTCAAGTTATTAATTTATATGACTAGATTGAAGTTGTGAAATTTATTAATGGCTTCTTACATGCAGAACCGTTGATAGAATCGTTGTGAGTTATGGAAAGGGGAAATTACCTTTTTTTCTTGGCGATCTTAACTCTCCTCTCGATGTGGTTAGTAAACACCGACATGAATTTCTTCCTTTAACTAGGCATGATTAATCACAACTGAAAGTGATAAACATCAATGCAGATACCAGTAGATATGGTGGTGAACGCCATGGTTGTGGCCATGCAAATTCATTATGCAGATCGTCGATGTTCTCGTGAGACCATTTACCATATCAGCTCCTCATCAAGAAATCCTATGAAATTATCGGATTTTCATAGATTCTTGCGTTGTTATTTCACTAAAAACCCATGGATTGATACAAATGGAAAGATTGTGAAAGTTAGTGAAGGAACAGTATTTAGCACACCCCATAGATTCTTCCTATTCATCAAGCTCAAATATGTGCTTCCACTAAAGGTTTGTTGTTTTTAATTCTCAGTTTTGTAAAGTATTTTTACACCAAATTGTTCCTCTTTTCACTACAGTTTTTATCTCTTTTTCAGGTGTTTTGTTTGATCGATATACTTTGTTGTCAACGTTTCAAGAAAATGTACACAAATCTTGATCGTAAAATTAAGTATATACTTCGATTAGCAGAATTTTACAAACCTTATGTGTTCTTCACGGGGATGTAAGTTTTGTATTCAACATTGAACCATCTTTCATTTTTGTCATAAGAAATAACCATTTAAAATGTTTTCTTCTCTCCCAAGCAGCTTTGATGACCGAAATTTGGAGACACTGCAGAGGGTGGCTGAAGAGAGAGGCATTGATGCGGCTGAATTTAACTTGGATTCGAAGACTATTGACTGGGAAGATTATATCATGAATATTCACATTCCTGGTCTTTTTCGACATGAGATTAAATCCGACACGAATTTGTTGAACAATATTTAATGCCATCATACATATGATGTCTGTTGCAGATACCATGTTTGTTGATCTGTTTATTTTCTTTTGGTGGCTTTGAAGAGCTCCTTCATATCTATTATGCATCTTCATGTTTTGTAATTTCCCCTTATCGAAAAATATGGATAACTTGAAAATCATTACTGCATTATATGCTTTTGGTACGAAGAGAAAGATCAAATATATATAAATGTGTGCAAAATATGTGGGGGCAAAATCCTTAAATCTGACCAAAACATATATACAGGAAGAAACATACACGTATCCCCTTTGACCCATCAGATTCCCTGTATTTTCAAATTCAACTCAAATGGATCAGCTTATATCTAACTCCAACGCGAACTGTAGGCAAATGTGTGAACTAAGGTTCCCTTTCTTGGACTAGAACCGGTAGGCCACCTCTGAAGGCGGCAGTGAGACCGGGAGCAAACCTTGGTGCTTGATTGAGACCGGCAACCTGGATTTTGAACCGCCTAATGACGGCCAGAACCACACATTTCATCTCCACCACTGATATTTCCTTCCCTAAACAAACCCTTTTCCCCGCTTGGAAAACTGGGAGCTTGTACAAGTCTTGAGGGGTATATGAATATCTTCCGTTTTTCAACCATCTTTCCGGGTTGAACTGGAGGCAATCGGAGCCCCAAACCTGCTCCATCCGTCCCATTGCGTATGGATGGTACGTAACCCTGGTGCCTTTCCTCAATAGGGATGGGAATAAGCCAAGCTTTAATAGGCCTCGACCTGGCCTACGAAAAATTTTGTAGGCTTGAGTTTAATTTGTAATTTGTCAAAGGTTTTTTTTTAATTTGATCTGATCTTCTTAAAAGTCTGACCTGACTTGATAATTTTTTTTAAAAGCATGATCTGAATGTTAAAAATAGCCTATAAAAGATAGCACACATACGAATCAATAGCAAAGGAATACAAGGGAAAGAAAGGAACTATGAGCTCAACCAAAAAGATCATTTTTTTAATCCTATTTAACTTGACAAAAGTAATCTTTATTACACTAATATATGTGTTTGTTTGTGTGTAAACCGAGATGATCATATTTAATAATTCCACTCTGCATTAACGTTGGGACAGCAGAGAAGTGCACTTAAAATTCGCTATTAATTGTTTTCTCCATTTCCAAGACAGTCAAAATTAAAGCACATACAAGTCTTGAAGCAACAGCCGCCTAACCAAATGCTTCTATTTAAAACACTTTTTAGTAGGGACTGCAGTGCTTTATATGCGTTAGCCGGAGCAGAAGATATGGGCAACTCCTTGGGAAAGGTTGAGGCGTGGTGATGAGTGTTTAGAATAGTTAATATTTACTCGTTATTTTTTTTGTTTTGTGGATTTATTGCTATTGATTTAGTCGTGTTGTGCTTGTTTTCGTACATGTCATTGTTTTTCAAAATTTGTGACAAAACGGGCGAATTCTGTATTTTTTTATTATTTGGTCACGGCTGGAGACATGGGCACGACGCGGTATGACGTGGCAGTTTCTAGAAGGTCCAGTCAGCGGCGGTTTCTAGAAGACTTCTTCCGTACGCCTTTTGGAAGATTGACGAGTAGAGTTGCATTAGGAGACTAGTTTAAGTTTGAATTTAAATTTAAAAACAATTATCTTTTGTATTATTTTATTATTTTCTTTGTTTATTCTTTAGGCTTTGAGAGGCTATAAATACCCACTTGGGGTAAGCCTAAACTCATCATTCAGAATACATTCTTCTTTTCTCTCTAGTTTTTATAAAAATCTTCTTCTCTTTTCCTTTTCAAGTTCTTTTTATTTTTCTTTATTTTCAAGTTTTATTTTTATGCTAAGTATGACTTTTGTCATGCTTAGCTAAACTTTCCTTAAGCCGAGTCGAGCTATTCTTTTTATGGTGCATGTCCTCCGGCGAGCATGTGGACCTAGGATTTTGGTTTGCTCGGGCTTTTGAGATCGTTATCCGATCCAACCTCCCACTTATCCTTGGCCCTTACATTACACATTTAGCTTCTCGCATCACTCACTTTGATGTAACACGTTTTACTTATGCTTTTTCTACAGATGCTTTAGATGAGCGTTGCTTGGATTCAATGGGCCTACTTGCCGGAACCCCAACTGCACCTTACTTCGTTCCACCGGGTGTCCTCACTCCTCGCAGCGAGCGAGTCTTCATTCGTCGAAACACACTAGCGCCGCCTCCTGCAGTACCACGCCCAGATATGCAGTCACAAATGGATAAAGTTCACGACCGCCTCCACTCTATCGAGACGAACATCACAGAAATTCTCTCATACCTCCGTCCTAGCACCTCTCACCGCGGCCGAGGCCGTGGCCGTAGTCGACACTAGTTCAGGGGAGTCCTCTATTCCTTCTCTTGCACTTTAATTATTCGTTTTGAGGCAAAACGCTTTAAGTGAGGGGGAGTAGAGTGTAGGATTGAATTTCATTTCTCTTATCTTTATGCTTTGAATCTAGTATGTGTTGGTTGAATTGGTCGGAAATTTCATTAATTATCTTTGTCTTGTTGAAAATTTTTGGAATGCTATGCTTGTATGGGAACACATGATTATTTAGGTTATGATATTCTTGATAATGGATAGCATGGATTGTGATAAGTTATTTTTGTGATATTCCATGACTTTGTTGGTTGAAATGTGATTAGCTCAATGCATGAAACAATTTGGTGAGATTTGAGCCTTTACGAGCATATCATTTTCGCTCTCATTTTGTTTGATTGAGTGTGTCGAATTTGACATTGGCATTCTAGAACCTGCATGTTAAATACTGTCGAGATTACACATGAACATGGTGCTTAAAAATGATTTGGGCACCTTAGGATTAACCATTCCGTTTTCCCACTAAATAGCCTACCCATGCATATTTTCCCTTAGTTAACCACTTTTGAGCCTATTTCCATTTCTTTGTTTCCACCATATTCATAAACCCGAGCCTTTTTATTTTATCCCTCTTTTCTACCTTTTTCAGGGCAAGTGAATAATTTTACCATTGTATTCTCCATCGAAAAAAATGTTGAATGAAAAAAAAGCAGTTGTTCGAAAAAAGAGAGACTGTTCGAAAGAAAAAAAGAACACAAAAAAAGACGTGAAAAAAAAATGCAAGACAAAACAACAAAATTGTGAAAAATGCATTTCGATAAGAAATTTGTTGTTTGATATTTTGTTTTTTTTTATCTTGTTGTGCTTAATGTTTTGATGGAGTTGAGATTATTATTTGTTAGTTCCTTACCTTGAATTTTAGCCATATATTTAGCCTTTTCCCCACCTTTACCTAAGCCACGTTACAACCAATAAAAGACCCTTTGATTTATGCATCTTGTTCTTATTAGTAGTGGAGATTTGATTTACTTGCAGGCTTATGGTAATATCGTGTCGATTCTGACATTGAGCGTTTCTTTACCCCAAACACATTGAGTGATTTGAGTGAATCCCGGTAAGGTATTGAGTTATGAGCATTGAGATTTATGAATGAATGGATATTACAATTGCACTTGACTTGTTTCAATTGGTGATGTTCAGTTGATTGATTTCTTGACTTCAATAGTTATTGTGGTCTCTACCTTGCTTCCTTGAATATGAAACTTGACAAAGAACGTTTAATGAAGTTTTTACTGATTTGGTTAATCATACTTGAGGACAAGCATGAGATAAGTGAGGGGGAATTTAATGAGTGTTCAGAATAGTTAATATTTGCTCGTTATTTCTTCGGTTTTGTGGATTTATTGCTGTTGATTTGGTCGTGTTGTGCTTGTTTTCGTACAGGTCATTGTTTTCCAGAATTTGTGACAAAACGGGCGAATTATGCATTTTTTATTATTATTTGGTCACGGCTGGAGACATGGGCACGACTCTGGGAACGACACGGTATGACGTGGCAGTTTCTAGAAGGTCCAGTCAGCGGCGGTTTCTAGAAGACTTCTTCCGCACGCCTTCTGGAAGATTGACGAGTAGAGTTGCATTAGGAGACTAGTTTAAGTTTGAATTTAAATTTAAAAACAATTATCTTTTGTATTATTTTATTATTTTCTTTGTTTATCCTTTAGGCTTTGAGAGGCTATAAATACCCACTTGGGGTAAGCCTAAACTCATCATTCAGAATACATTCTTCTTTTCTCTCTAGTTTTTATAAAAGTTTTCTCTTTTCCTTTTCAAGTTCTTTTTATTTTTCTTTATTTTCAAGTTTTATTTTTATGCTAAGTATGACTTTTGTCATGCTTAGCTAAACTTTTCATAAGCCGAGAGCTGTCGCGATGATTCAATTCCAACGGGAGAATTGAAACGGTCCCTTAATATCTTCGGAATCTCTCTCTCAATCTCTGCGCTTATTTTTTCAAAATCAAAACAGTTTTCAAAAATCGAAGATTGACTTTGGTCAAGAAGTTGTTGCGATTAAACGTGTGGGAGGAAGATTCGGCTTATAGAAAGCAATTCGACTTCCTGGGAACACACTTGGCGAGATAGCTTCGCCAAGAGGGAATTGAGATCGGAATTGACGGTTATAGAAACAACAATCCGAGTCGGTCGCCACGAACTTAAACGGTATTTGATCTACGACAATAGATGTTGTTAGAATCAACTACCGAAGCCGGAATCAAAGATTGCCTTGGGTATTCGGTATACAAGATAGAGTCACAAGGATAACCCTTGTAGACAAAGTAACCGACGTGAATCCCGAAGAGAAAATCTTATTCGATGATCTAAAGGATATTGAATCAAAGCGAAGCTTGAGGCTACTTTTACCGTATTTATTCACAATCTTCATACTCTTATTTTTATTTAAATTGTTTTTTATTTATTTTTACCATTTTAATCTCATATTACAAACCCCCTTTTTACTATTTTCGCCTGGTTAGAACCATTCAAACATTAAATTGTGATTTTCTAAGTCCCTGAGGATTCGACCCTTATTTCTCTATACTACGTATTTCCTTTATTTATTGATTGAGAATAAGGAATTATTTTGACATCGAAAACGACAGCTGTCACGTGGGTATAAATGGTGGCTGCTAGCTAAGGAATCTGAGATTATAATATGGTTGTGCATGGTGTGGGATATGAGCCAAATTAATTAAAAATGGTGCTCACACAGTAAAAAGAAAAAACACAAGTATAGAGAAAAAACGCAAGTATAGAGAAAAATCTACTTATAATCATGACACTGTTAATAATATATATTATTGGTACCTAAAAATATAATAAGTAGGCCTATTAGGCTTATTAGGCTTTTTAACAAGCCTAAGCCTAATTTATATAGTTTAATAGGCTTTTAGAAAAGTTCGAATTTGACCTTTTTATTAAATAGGTCAGACTAGATTTTTTTGTAGGCCTATGTAAGTCGGCCTGATCTATTCCCACCCCTATTCCTCACAAAGGTTCCATCTGGCAATATGTCATTTCTTGAGCAACTTTGGAGTCGAATTGGACAGGTGGAAACAGTCTCAGGCTTTCATACAACGCCGCGAACAGATAGTGCATCTCTCGCATTTGATTAAAGCTTGCGAATTGTTCATCACTCGACCCCACGACCCGTTCCAGCTCGTCTCGGATGGCTGACTCGACATCTGGATGCTGTGTTAACAACCAAAAGAAGCTAGTCAGCCCTGAGGCCACCGTGTCACGACCGGACAAGAGGAAACTTATGACAATGTCTCTAAGATACTTGTCATCATTGATTGTGCTCATGAATCTTGACAGAAGATCGTTTCTTCCTGAAAATCCCTCTTATCGAGCAAATTCATCCAGTACTTTAATGGCTTCTTTAAGCTGCTTCTCCGTGCCCAAATTCAGTAGCCTTTTGACCCTCCATATCAAAGGTGAATACGCCAGCCCTCTTTGTGCAGAAAATTTAGATGCTAAATCAAAGGCCACAGCGAATTCCGAACCCGGCAAGGACAATTTCAGGCAACCAGGGTACAAACCGAAGGAGAATTTGCATATAATATCGAATGAAAATCTTCTAAACACATCTTGTAAATCAAGAACCTGTTGTTTACCAGCAACCGATGATAAAAGAGGGAGAAGCCAGGACTGAATCTTTGACTTGACAATATGAAACGCGTGCACAAACTTCCATGAATCGCCGTCACATTGAAAATACCTCTCCAAGAAGATCACCGAGGAGAGCGGAGAAAGGTTTCCCTTTCGGGTAGTTCTCAAATCTGTTTTTGAGAACATGCTCGACGTTTACAGGGTTTGCTGTGATGATATTGCCAAGAACATGGATGTGGATGGTTCCAGTGGCGGATTTTTTAAGAAGGCGAGTATCCCAATCACAAAGATTGTCGAATTCTCTGGTCCAACGGGAAGTAAGATAAACCTGGCAGGTTTCACAATTACACCATAGCTTCGACCTCAAAACAAAGATCAACAAAGAAAACAAGAGAGTAAAAGAGAAGAACACGAAGCAGAAAGCAGTGCTCATGGAGCATAAGGAAACCTGTTAATCCATTTAATTTACTGAATAGAAGCAGGAAAATAAAAGAAAACCCAGCAATAAACAAAAAAGCTGAAGAGATCAAAGAAGGGGAAGGTAGGAGATGAAGGAATTGAAGAGAAAAGATCCCTTTACATTCTATTGTTTCTTTACTTTTTTCTGGTGAAACAAAAAGTAGAAAGTCAAACATTTAAGAATGCGATAGCAGTTCAAGTACTCATGCTGAAATTCTAGCTGTTTGACACACGAGGAAAAAAAATATTGAATTTTCCATAACTAACACGTGCGCAAAGTAAAACTATGGTTCTGCAAAATTGGGGTGTCCCTCTCAGGCTTTTACTGTATATTTGCATGTATCTTTTATTTTCTCTTTGTGCGGCTATGTTATTAGGGTTGTTCGTTCAATTAATTTGGTGGTCAAATCGATTGAATTACCGTTAATCGAATTAATTATTATTTTTTCTTTAATTGTTAATCGAATTAAATTTTTTTTCGAAAATATTAACTGAACCGAATAAATTTCGATTAATTCAGTTAATTTATGAATTAACCGAAATTTTTTAAAATTTTATAATTTATATAAAAATTAAATATTTTATAATTAAAAAAATAGTTTATAATTAATTTAAATAATATACAATTATAAAATAAAAATTTATATAATTTTTTTAATTAATTAATATTAATTTAGGTTTAAAAGTTATTGGATCTTAAATTATTAATTGAGTTTTAAATGGTTTGGGCTGAGCCCATATGTTATTTATAATATATTTAATATTTTTTAATTTAGAAAAACAATTTACAATTAATTTAAATAATATATAATTATAAAATAAAAATTTTATATAATTTTTTAATTAATTAATATTGATTTAGGTTAAAAGTTATTGGATCTTAAATTATTAATTGAGTTTTAAATAGTTTGGGCTGAGCTCATATGTTATATATAATATATTTAAAATTTAAAATTTTATTTCGGTTAATTTGGTTAATTAACTGATTTCGAACCGAATTAACCGTTAACCGAATATCCAAAAAAAACTTAACCGTTTCCCGATCAAACTAATTCGGTGGCCGACCGAATTAACCGAATTAGTTCGATTCGGTCGATTAATTCGGTTAAAACCGAATTTTGAACACCCATATACGTTATAAGTTACTTTTTAATATATTTGGTAATATATATATATATAATTGAAATTATAAGTGAACAATTCAATCGTAACTATAAGTAATATATATAAATAATTATAAAATATTATGAGTTTGGAAACTATCAAAATAAAATCTAAAGGTAATTCACATTTACGTTATGTAGGATAAAAGATAAATTTATATTAGGCTTAATATTAAAATAAGTGTCAAAACTATACCTAAACTCTTAAATAGGTGCATATATTATTTTTTGACCCATTTAGGTGCCTAACATTACCAACGTTATCCATTTAGGTGTTCGGACTGTCAACGATGTTAATTTCCCCTATTAATAGACACGTGTCACAATATGGTGATTTTAAAAATTTTATTTAAAATTAAAAAAATAAAAATATATATTTTTAAAGACAAACATAAACATTTTGAGATAACCCCAAAAACTCTGAAAACCTTCGCTAAACCCACATTGACCATCGCCCTTCGTCGTCAACGAAGCTCTACCCGACCTCATCTCCCCCAACAACCAAAACCCCCAAATCGTGATCCTATATGATCTCAACGGCCAATCAAATTCAACTACGACAACGTATGACTAGGAGGATGACAGAGTCTACGTTGACGACAGTGGTTGTGGCCGTAAAGAGGGACATGTTAAGAATATGATTTGGGGATTTTAGGTCTTTTTTATAATTTAAGAGAAATTAGGGGTTTTTTTATAAATGTAATATTTAAAAAAAAAGATAAATTTCAAAATCACTAGATTGTGACACGTGTCACCTAATGGAGAAATTAACGCCGTTGATGGCCTGGACACCTAAACGGGTACTATTTATAACGTTAGGCGCTTGGATGAGTCAAAAAATAGTTTAAGTACCTATTTGAGAATTTAGGTATAGTTTAATTACTTATTTTGGTATCAAGCCTTTATACTTTATGACTTAAATCCTAGGCCTTTATCAACTTTTTCAAAAGATATATAAAGAGGCACAAATTGATATAGCACCGCCTAAAATGAAAAAGAAACTAAAACTATAATTTTAATTCAAACCTCATAAAAATTCCTGATTTCACCCCTACTCCAAGACTTCATAGATAATATTATATATGATCTTTTAGGCCTAATATTTTTTATGATTTTGCAAAAAATACAAAGTACACCCCTTAACTATTAAGGTTGTGTGGTTCATCAAACTTAATATTGTATATAATAAAACTTTATACACTTGCCTAATTGCCTTGTTTGTTTTTTTTTAATTGCAATGCCCCAATTGGTCGCGCGAGGATTGTGAGGCTTTTGGTGAATTTCAATTGGGTAGCAAATGGAAAAATAGGGGTAAAATACACCATTTCTCCCTTAACTTTACTCTATCCCATTTCACTCACTGTAGTTTTAATTTTTCTAATTTACTCACTAAATTTTTTATTTGCTTATGCGTTGATCACCTTTAAATATTTTATTATTATTTTGAAATGATATGTATTTTTTATTATTATTTAATATAAAAATAATTTAAAATATAAAATAAATTAGAAGGTGGACATCCATTATTCGTTGTCCACTATCCATCGGCATTAAATGTCACTATTGACAATTATAGATGGTTGAAGTTCAGTCCAAGATTTCATCGATCACTTCGTCTCAACCCCTGAGTCCGAATCCGACCTTTATTTTATCAGAACATGCTTTGAATTTGATCAAAAATGAGAAAATCGAAAAGTCGACTGCCGTCACTGCCATAAATGGTGATTGTTCGGTCTCAAATTTCAAGAGTTGCTTCGGCTCAACCCCTTGAGTTTGAATCTGACCTCCATTTTATCATAACATGCTCTAAAGTCCACGAACAAGAGATCGAAAGTGAGAAGATGAAATGATTCAGTCGAGATTCAGTCGAGATTTAAGACATTTGCTTATGAAACAACCACCAAATTCAATCAGGAGGTTGAGGTGAAGCGATCCATGAAATTTGGGTTCAAACGGCCGCTGATTATGAAGGTCAACGGTGGTCGACGTTGGGCATGGTTATTTTAATTTTTTTTAAATTTAATAATAATAAAGTATTAATTTATTATTTATTTTAAAAATTTTATATTAATAATAAAAAAGTTCATGTCATATCAAAATAATAATAAAATAATTCAGAGCGATCTAAACATGAGTAATTAAAAATTTCAGCGAGTAAATTAGAAAAATTAAAAATATTTTGAGTAAATGGTGTAATTTATACAAAAAAATAAATACAAGATAGTTAGATAGTATTTTCATTTTTCCTCAAAAGTAACAAATAATTATGAGAAACGGCCATGAGTCTTGCACGTGTGGCATTATATGGGAAGGAAAAGGACGCCTGATTCATCATTCCGACGCATGTCATTGTATTAGCTGATTTAAAATAATTATTTAATAAAAAAATGGAAAGAACAAATATTTAATTGGCCAACTGTGTCCTGACTCCTGATATTTAGTTTTTTATTTACACTATTTAAATTATTAAAATTTACTATAAAATGTTTATTAATAAATAAAGATAAATTTAAAAATATAAATAATTAAAGTAAACTTTTTTAAAAATAACTAAAATAAATTAAAATTGAAACTTTCTGCAAGATTAGATCACTTCTCGTTACCTTAAATAATGAATTGGTGATATTCTTTATTATACTTCTTCCGATTTTTTTTTAAATTATCTTTTATAATTCATACTAGGTTATAACGTTGCTATTCTTTTGGAGTTTTTCCAAGTCTCTCAAAATTATATTCTCCAATTAGATATGACCTTTGATATAATTACCGATAAATTCACGTTCTCTATTAACAACTAAATTCATTCACCATACAAACCTATAAATAAGCATATCATCCTAATCCTAGTATCAACATTAATAGTTTATACATACATACATATATATATATATAAGGTTGAAAAAGGAAATTCTTTCTTGAACTCCCTACCCGAATCATCTTCTTCAGTCGATTCCCTCTTCCCCTCTTATAAAATCATAGTTGTGGTTCTCCACTCAGAACCAAAAAAAAAATAACTATATGCAACAACACCATCCCCCTCAACACTCCTCAAACCCCATCTTAATTCGGACCAACAATGTGGCTTCTTTACATTTAAAGTTTTAATGGAATCAACTTGAGATGATTAAATAAACATGAATACATAATTGTCTCTATAAAAATCGTAATTCCATCCCTGCGTAATATAATTCGATTCTGTGCAAGGGAAGAAGAACAGTATAAATAGTAGTGATGACAAGAATAATATTCAATGAATTAAGAAGAACAGTATAAATAGTAGTGATGACAAGAATAATATTCAATGAATTAAGTGACAATTAATGGCTAAAAACCGAAGAAACGCCTACAAGCTTCGATGATCTTGTTCCCCCTTTTATCTGATTCATGTTGTGTGTGGACCTCATCGTTTGTGTTTTCCTCGTCTGCAACCGGAACTGACTCATATTGATGATCTAGTCTGCGATAAACTTCGTTCCCAGAAGCCGATGGAACTCGAAATCCTAAACTGAAGCTCATGAGCTACTCGAAAGGCTCAAAATGAAAAAAAAATCTTAAACTTAATTCGATTGAAGCCTCAAACTCAAACTCGAACCTTAAATACATAAAAACCTTTTTGTATTTAAAAAAAAAATCAATATATAAATATTAATATTATTAATAATTTATTTTTTTAAAAATAAAATCTTAATATATTATATTTTCGAGTTACTCACTAGTTTTTTGAGTCAAGTATTAAATAATTCGTTTCAACTCGTTAAAAACTCAATTCGGGTCCATTCGATTCGAATATTTATCAAACTTTTATCGAATCAATTTCTAATAATTCATAATCTGTTTCGTCTCATTTACAACGCTATACACAGCATGAAGCAAACACGACAGCGGATGTCATGACCAAACTGGTTGTTCTTATTTTTTCCATATTTTCAAACGAGGTCCTATGATGTCATTCATGGGCTATATAAGGGCCACTGTTCCATGGCTTTTGCAAAAGTAGTTAACTGGCTTCTGCTTGAAATAGTAACAACAACCGTATGCAACATGGAAACAAGGATTGAAACTTCTGCAATAGTAAATCTAGATTATTAACTTTCATGGTCTTCAGACAATGACTGGCAGCTAGACCAGGCAAAGCTAACATTTTCTTTTCATAGTCATGTCCCAAAGGAAAAAAAATGAAATAATGGTTTGTTAATCTTGTCAAACAGGGGTATTAAGAATCGCATGGCATAACTGTTGCGGAATACGACAATCGAATAGAGCAAAATCACAACTGATAATTTGAGAAAATAAAATTGAAGATAAAGAAAAAACAAATTTTACGTGGAAAATCCCTAAATAATATAGGATAAAAATAACGGACAAAGATAGAAGAATTTCACTATGAAAAAATAGGAATTACAATTTCTCTCGATCTAAGGAGAAAACAATAACAATTCTCTCTTGATAAAAAGGAGAAAACAACTCTCAAGAAAGCTCTCTAAATTCTCTAGTATTGGGAGAAAGTTAGAATGATTTGGGATGGTTTTGAAGCTAAATGGGTTAGGATATTTATAGTTAAACCTTAAAGACTAATCTTGTAAATATCCTAAAGTATAGGGATTAAATGTATAATTTTACCATCCCATTTATTCAACAATCTTCCACTTGAAGATTTGATTGGAACAATCATATCTTCACACCACTCTTTCTACCTTGTACCTTCATGTTGCTTACGTTTCTAACAGGACACAAGAGGATCGTCACCAAATAAATTTATCAACATTAATCGCCTTCGTCATGAAATCTGCTATGTTGTCTTTGGTATGAATTTTTTGCATATCTATCGCCCCTTCTTCCACCTTTTCACGAATGGCTGAACTTGTATGTGTTTTTTCCTTGAATGAAATGTTGGATTCCTTGCTAGATGCAAGGTGCTTTGACTGTCACAAAACAGAGAGACATACTCTTGATTGTGCCCAAGCTCCTCCAATAGCATCTTCAACCATATAGCTTCTTTATTGGCTTGTGTAGCTGCTACATATTCTGCCTTTATTGTGGATGTAGCCACAACTGACTGCAATTTTGAAACCCAGCTTACAGCTCCACAACAACTTTGAACACATATCTTGTAGTAGATTTGCTTTTATCCATATCTCCTGCATAATCAGAATTGGCATGCCCATTGATAAGAAAGTTTGATCATTCGTAACATAACTTCATAACATAATGCAACATTTTAGGTCCCTTTGATGTATCTCAGGATCCTCTTTACTGTATTCCAATGCTCTTTGCCTGGATTCGTCATATACCGACTAACCACTCCCACTGCTTGTGCAATGTCTGGTCTTGTGCATGTCATAGTGAACATTAAACTTCCCACTACTGATGTATATGGTACTCGAGACATCTCCATCATCTCTTCTTCACTGCTAGGACTAATACTAGAGGATACTTTGAAGTTAATAGGAAGAATGGTAGAAATTGGCCTACAATCTTACATGTTGAATCGTGACAAGATCTTCTTCAAGTAATTTTTTTGTGAAAACCAAATCTCCCTATTACTTCTGTCTCGGTGAATTTGCATCCCTAGAATCTTGTTTGTTGATCCCAAATCCTTCATTTCAAATTCCTTAGCCAGTTGTGCCTTCAATTCTTCAATATGATCTTTGTTGGGTCCTACAACTAACATGTCATCCACATACAACAACAATATAACAAAATCGTTATCACCAAACCTCTTGAAATAAGCACAAGGGTCTACATTAAGTCTGTTGTATCCAAGGCACATAATGAAGGAATCAAATCTCTTATACCAACACCTCGACGCTTGTTTTAGACCGTACAGAGATTTGTTCAACCTGCAAACCAAGTTCTTCTTTTCTTTTTCTTCAAAATCTTCAGGCTGAAGCATGTAAATCTCTTCTTCAAGATTTCCATGAAGAAAAGCTGTTTTAACATCTAGATGCTCTTGATGTAAGTTTAATGTAGCACATATTGCCAAAACTACTCAAACTGTTGTTAGTCGAACCACGGGAGAAAAGATTTCATTGAAATCAATACCTTATTTTTAAGGATATTCTTTTACCACTAGTTTTTCACGATACCTCTCAACTTGATCGTTACCATTTCGCTTGATTTTGAAGACCCATTTGTTACCAATTGGCTTCCTTCCTTGTGGTAGTGGTACAAGGTCCCATGTATTATTTTTATGAAGGGCTTCAATTTCTTCTTGCATCACCGTCATCCACAGTGAAGCATCTGAGTTATTTATTATCTCCTGGTATGTTGATGGCTCACTATCCTCTGTTAAAAGGCAGTATGCAATATTTCCTTCTATAACATAATCTGAGTGCCAATTGGGACGTCTTCTCACACGATCTAATTGACGAGTTATTAGAGCTTCAGAACTCTCTGGTTCTTGTTCATCATGTACTAGTTCTACTTCAGAAGAATCTCCTTGTTCAAACTCCTTTTCCACATGTATCTATGTAGTCTATGACTTTTTAGCGCTATCATCGTCTTCTTTTCTTTGTAGTTTATCTTCTACAAAGATAACATCCTTGCTGATGATCACTTTGTGGGAAGTGGGATTCCACAAGCGATACCCCTTTATAACATCAGCATACCCCAAGAATTTTCATTACCTGGATTTTGGATCCAACTTTGAAATTTCTTAGGAGTTGTACATCACGTACATAATACTTCCAAATACATGGAGGTTTGAATAATCAACTGGTTTACCAGTTCACATCTCAATTGGTGTCTTCAGCTCTATTGCAGTTGATGAATCTCGATTCACCAAATAACAGGCGGTATTGACTGCTTCTGCCCAAAATAATTTTTCTAGGTCTGCATCCCTCAACATTGCTCTTGTTCTTTCTAACAAGGTTATGTTCATCCGCTCTTCCACTCCATTTTGTTGAGGAGTGTTCACCACTGTGAATCGTCATTTGATGCTTTATTTCCTGTAAAAGTCATCAAATTCTTCACTTGTGTATTCTCATCCATTATTTGTTCTGAAACACTTGATCTTATTTCCAGAATCAAGTTCCACCCGTGCTTTGAAGTTTTTAAAAGTTGAAAACGCATCTCACTTTTTCTTAATAGGGTACACCCAACATCTCCTGGAGTAGTCATCAATAAATGAGACAAAGTATTTTGCTCCGCCTAGGAATGTAATTAGTGCTTGCCATAGTCAGAATGAACCAATTCTAGAACACTTTTGCCTCTAAAATTTGACGTGTTGAATTTCAACCGGTGCTGCTTACTTGTTATGCAATGCTCACACAAAGTAAGTGATACTTTTGTTAAGCCTGAAAGTAGCTTTTGCTCCACAAGGACTTTCATTCCTTGTTCTGACATGTGTCCAAGTTTATGATGCCATAGCATTGCAGAATCTGAACTACATGAGGCAACAAAGGCTTCTGCTTCTAACAAAGTCTCTCCCTTCAGCATGTACAAGTTTGTTGCTATCTTTTCGCCTTTCATCACCACAAGCTCTCCACGGAACACCTTTGTAACATCCTCAACACCGGGTTAGTGACCAAATTGTAAAGTTTCATAATTTGGTGACTAAAGTGTAAGAATGAAATAGTTCAATGATTATTGGATATATATATGATGAAGGTTATTTAGTAATTATTAAAGGAAATTAAGGGTTAAATGGTCATTTGACCAGAAAGATTTTTATATTCCTTTTAAAGGTAATATAAACGTGGGAAATGTGAGAAACATCCAGAGTTCTCTTCTCCTTTCTTCTTCTTCATACGTGGGAGAGCAAGGTAAAGGTAAATTTAATTTCAGTTGGTTAATTCTTGAGTTTTAAGCTTAGTTTTGATTCTTTGGGTATTAAATAAGCTTAAGGAAAGCTTATATGGGATTTAAACAATAAGATAAAGAAATTATGAAGGAATTTGCAATATGAGTTTTAAGATGAAATTTTGATATGGTATGGTTGTTTAAGTTTTATGGATGAATTTGACTTGTCATCAATCTAATTAAGAAGTATGAAGTGTTAGAATTGGAATTAGAACACATTGAAAATTTGGTATGATTCTTGAATCTCATATGGAAGATAGGATTTTGAGGTTTAAGATGAAATAAATGAATATAGATTGGTTTAAGTATGTGTACTAGAGTTAAGAATGAAAAGGGGATGATATATGAAGTGTTTGAGAGGAAATGAAGTAATTTTCGGGTTGAAAATATGATTTCTGGGCAAGGGGAATCGATACCCATTTAAGTGGAACCGATACCCCTTCAAACGAACAAAATTTCCAGAATGTCATGAGGGAATCGATACCCCCTTAGTAGGGAACCGATTCCCCCTAAAGGAAAAATGGGAATATTGGTTTAATAAGTTCGTTTAATTTGCTAGTATCCAATTACAAGGTATATGTATCTAATGATTGCCTCAAAATGTACATTTATGTAGATTCTGCGCATAAAGCAATTCCGGAACATTTGGCAAGTAAGATCGATCAAGGGAAAGATAAGAGATTGGAATTGACTAGTGAGGCCAAGGTGAGTGCATACTAGTGATATGTAGTGTTTAATGGAAATAAGACTTGCGATGAGTCTATTTCCTAGAGTAATATGCATGAAGTCATGGACATGATTATGTGTGGTTATAATTATATGTGATTATCTGTATTACATTGATTGTATGTATGCATGACTAAAGATAATGATATGCTTTGTATATGCTATATGATGTATGTAAGACTTTAATATGTAATAATGGAAGAACATGAAATAAGTTATATGATAGAGTCATAAGAAATGAAATGAACATGAGAGAATAAGATAATCAAGTATAAGTTATATGATATGGTATAAGTGATTATACGAGAAATGTTAGGAGACTCTAAGAGAATAGTATGAATTCGAAGGCATAAATAAGGATACATAAGTAATATAGGGAAGATTGATAAATTAAAGGAAACTATAGTTTATGTATTATAGTGAAGAGCTACAAAGTTTTATTAAAGAGTATTGTGGAAGTCATAAGAAATTGAACTAAATAAATAGATGGTTTATGTAAGTGGAAAAGGAAAATGATATAAAATAAATGGAAATTATTTATAAGATAGCATGAGACTAATTGAACATGTAATATAAACTTTATAAAGGAGTACTTGGGTAAAATCATTATATGATACAATTATAGAGTATTACTATACAAATTATATTAAAATATGATATATGAGAATATGAGTAAGTTTATAGGATATTGATAGGACATATAAGAATATTTAAATGTATGCTGATATGAAAAAGTGAATACAAAGAAATGGAGCATAAGGTAGATAATATGATATCAGTTATTATATATATATATGATATATGTCATCAGGTAATATGAAAGGACTCTGAAAATTGATATAAGCTACGTGAAAGTGTTCTAGGTGTTTCTATATGTTATATGAAGTATATGATCTTATGTAAACAAGATATGATAAGTATGTTTACATGAATAAATGTGATTGGGTGAGAAATGATAGAAATTATATGAAAACATGATATATGTGACATGTGAATTATATGGAAATGATCTACGTGTAAGTGAAATATGTGACTATGTGATAATATGAAAAGAAGCTATGTGATACGTGATATGTGAAAGTGAATTACAAGTTTATGTGAATATTTGAAATGAAATAAATGATAACGCCCATGTTATGTGTCATGAGAGCTAGGGGTATAGTTGGCATGCCAAGAGTCGAGGGTCTACGCGGTCCTTCGGGACATATGTATATTCTTTGGAACATGTGTGAAGTCTTGAAAGACACATACTTGATCCCTAGTATATGTATATGATTCTTAAGGAATAATATGTGGTCCTTATGGACATTATTATATGGCACTACGGTGCAATTCTACGCGGCACTTCGGTGCAATTATACGAGCTGTGGTGACAGCATTAGTGCACAACCTCTATAGACTCACATATCGATAGTTCTCACATATGTACATGGGCTAATCCAGAGATATGAACAAATATATGTTAGTGGTATGATAAATGTTATATAAATGATATGATGTTGTGTGTGTATAGTGTTTGATTGAAAAGGGTTAACCATAAAAGTATGTGATTACATGATAAACTGTTAATGATGAATTATGTGTATGTATGTATTTACTGTAATTAATCTGATATGATTTTATATGATACGAAGAATGCATGGAATTGGTATAACATGATAGAACAGAACATGCATGTATTGATATATGTTATAAAGTACATTATAAGTTGTTATGCCTCACTAAGTATTCGACTTAGCGTGTGATTGTTTCACACGTAGGTTTCGAGAAGAGTAAAGAGTAATGCGGAGCAAGACAGGTCATTTTTCCTTACCAAATGTCAGATCAGAAAATATAGGTACTGTATATAGAGTGTAGTTGGCATGTAGTCTAAAGATATAAATTGTATGAACTCTGATATATTTTTGTAAACGTTTTGAATAAGTTAAATGTTATCAAAGTTTTTAAATTACTCACTATTTTATACGAATAAATGTTTGAAAAGTCAATGTGACACTTCGGACTCGTATCCGGGTCGGATACGGGTTGGGGGTGTTACAACCTTCATGATTCCTTTCCGTGTTTCAATCTTGCTTGCATTATTATCCAACAATCCGTAAGATAATAAATTTTTCTTCACGCCTTTCACGTGCCACACATCTCGAACAACTTTAATTGTTTCATCATACATCTTCAATTTGATGGTTCCCACGCCAACGATCTCTGAGGCATGATCATTGCAACTATGCACAGATTCTCAGGTTCATAATGATGGAACCATTCTTTTCTCAAGGTCATGTGATATGTTGCTCCTGAATCAATGAGTCATATATCTGCAAATCTCTTTCTACCTTCCACGGTGGTTGACGCTTCACAACATAGATCATCTCTATCATCTAAAGTGTTTGCGGTATTGCCTTGTGGTTTGGAGATTTTACCTAGACTCCAACAATCCTTCTTCAAGTGACCCTTCTATCCACAGTTGTAGCACTTTAAATTCTTCTTGCTTCTCGACTTTGATCTACTATGTTTGTGACTGCTACTTTGGTCACGTTCTGTTGATTTCCCTCTCATCGTTGTCAACGCTTCTGCTTATTGCATATTTATTTGTCTGTCTTCCTTATTCTTGCGCCAATTTTCTTCTTATAGAACAGCAGCTGCAACATCATTGAAGACTATACTTGTGACATTACTGTTTGTCAAGTTGATGATGAGTTGATCATACGAATCAGGTAGACTTTGAAGTAGAAGTTCAGCACGTTCTTGTTCTCCTATTGTACACCTTAAGGATGTAAGCTGAGAAAATAAAGTGTTCAACGTGTTTAAGTGCTCTGAAACTGAAGTATATTCTGGCATCCGGAGAGTGTACAATTTCCTCTTAAGGAAAATTTTATTGTGCAACGATGTGGCCTCGTACAGTTTTGTGAGATGATCCCATATCTCCTTAGCTGTCTTCCTCTCCTGGATGCTTAAAAATACTTCATCTGCTAATGCTAGATGAAAGTTTGACATAACATTCCCGTCCATTTCGTTCAATATGTTGTCATCTGTGAAATCTACCGTCTTTTCACTGATAGATGCTAGACAATCGTCTTTCCTCATGATGGCCTTCATCTTCAATTTCCACAATGAGAAATTTCTCCCATTGAACTTTTTAATATCAAATTTCGTTGCCATAGCTTCTATTACGGATAGCTCCCACTATTTCACTATCGTGAATAGTTCTATGAAACCTTCAAAAAATGGGTAATTACTTCTTACTTTCTTATGTTGGAGGATCCACCTTTTGGTGGCAACCACGAAGATAATAAGTAGATATTTCACACTCAAATCTGGCTCTGATACAAATTGTTGCGGAATACAACTATCGGATAGAGTAAAATCGCAACTGATAATTTGAGAGAATAAAATTGAAGATAGAGAAGACACAAATTTTATGTGGAAAACCCCTAAATAATATAGGGTAAAAACCATGGGCAAAGTTAGAAAAATTTCACTATGAGAAAATAGGAATTATAACTTCTCTCGATTTAACAAGAAGAAAACAATAACAATTCTCTCTTGATAAAAAGAAGAAAACAACTCTTAAGAAAACTCTCTAAATTCTCTAGTATTGAGAGAAAGTTAGAATGATTTGGGATGGTTTTGAAGCTAAACGGGTTAGGGTATTTATAGTTGAAGCTTAAGGACTAATCTTGTAAATATCCTAAAGTATAGGGACTAAATATATAATTTTACTATCCCATTTTTTCAACAATTTCAGTACAAATTATCAACCATTTGCACTGAAAGTTTGGCCAACAATTTCCACCAAAAGTTGTTTGACTTTTCAACAATAACCTTGAAGACAAGGCGAGAATTTAAAAATGTATGGCATAAAATAAAGCTGGACATAGGGGTGACCGTTTGATCGAGTCGAATTGAGTCAAAAAAATTTTGAGTTATTCGAGTTGATGAGTCATATTTTACAATTCGGAATTGACTTACAAATTTTTCATGTCGAGTCGAATTTTCAAGTTTGTGTTCAAATTTAATTATCTTGATTTTAATTTAAATGGGTTTTTATGATCATATACAATACATATACATAACAATACATTCTTGTGTGATTTTTGATAAAAAAATACAATAAATGTATATTTCTTTCATATGTGATATACATATATCATACAAAATTGATGGACTCGACTCAAATTTAAAGATTAGTCCATTAATTACTAAAAGTTTTGAGTTATTCGAGTTGTATTTTACAACTCAATTTTAACTTAAGAATAGTGAATTTGACAATTTTTATCTCCATGGCAAGTAATTCAATAGAAATCTTGAAAGCTGTCTAAAATTAATATGAAATCAACATATTCATGTCTCATTAAAATTACTAGAAAATAGAATACTTCAAAACAATAATCATTAATAAAGATAATTTATGTTTTTTAACATATCTTCATATGTAATATCCTAACTTGATAACCGACTTAATATCTTATAAATAAAGATAACCCTTGAGCAAACTCGTGTTGATAACGTGTTATTAAATAAACGAAAAGAAGCAATAATAGGAACAAGAAGAACAAGTGATATAAGAATAAAAGGGAGAATTATATTATTATCTCAATATGAGTTGTGTACAATATTTTCTCTGAACTCCATATTTATAAGCATTAAAGAGTAGATATTCATAACAAAAATGATTTTTATTATTAAAATTTTAATTTATTTTTTTGTGACATGAATTCTATATCACTAATATCGTTAATTGTTAATAAGATAACGTATCACATTCAATTAATGAATAGTGTTTTATTTAATTTTCGAAATCATGATTAAAAAATTTATTGAAATAAAGTTTAATATTTTTAAATAAAAATTTTAAAAATAAAAATATAAAAATGTTGAGCAATGATATTAAGCATTTAGGACTTGGCTTGCAGCCAAACGACCACTGAAAATTAAGAGAGCGATGCAGGAAACAAACGCATCGCAAAATCAGGGGGTGAACGACCCAAGCCAATTCACTTCTGCTGCTGTGCGTAACCCGAACGTTTGTTTTATTTTTTAATTAATATGTACAATACATTATTTGTTCAATCGTAAATCTCAACCTTTTGACACTAAACTTTCACACTTTTAGTACCTATGATACTCGAACTTAGGTCTTCAAGAAATAACAAACAATTCATTTATTATGGAGGTCACTTGCTTCTCCTTCATTATTCTATTGGCTTGCATCTATGATGCTCAAACTCGAGTCTTTAAGAAATAACAACTATTTTTTGAAATTATCGTGATATTATAACGATATCTATAATTCAAAGACAAATATTTAAAAAAAAATTACAACATAACGTCAATAACATCTACCATTATTACAGCACAACCACACCCACAACTATAATTTAATATTTTGCTCCACTGACCGACAAATCGAAAAAATGAAGGAGAAGCAAGGGCACATTTCTGGAAAATATTATCATAGCATGGCAGTAGGTTCCAAAATGCACACTACATACAAAATTTAACCTGAGAACAGGATTTAAAATACGATTGTAATCGTGTTTTCTGTTACGTTATATTTTATAATTTTTTATGATTATAAATATCACAAATGTTATTGATATGAGACACCATAAACCTAAAATTAAAATCACAAAGCCAACATATGATTCTGACAGCTGACTGATATATTATTATGTTCACTTTTAAACTCACCGAGTTTACCCCGGTCCACACCAACTCAGTGAGTCTACCCCAGGCATGATATATTAATGTAATAAAGGCAGGTTACCTAGGATGCTTCGACAGTCTCTCCAACTCTGTCTTGTCTCTTAAGGCTTTCCCCCTCCATGTCTTGTGTAGGTGACCACTTCCTGTCCACTCCATAAAGAAAAGACTTCTCAAAGCACCCTTTTTTTTCTAGGGAAAAGAGGATTTACCAATACTCCTTAGACCCTTCAACCACACCATTATTATAAATAATTCACACTTCTAGAATTGGGAGGAAAAAAAATCATTTTTACACCAATAATTATTATATTTATTTACATTCGGATTCTAATGTAAATGTCAGAAACAAATATATGCGAGGATCATATTTAATTAAATGTTAAATAAAAGTGTCTGATCTTTTAACAAAGAAGGGCCTTGAATCTGGAGAGGGAAATTGTCAATGGAGCAACTTAAGCAAATGGTATAGCTTTCCAAAAGAGGCCCATATAGACCCTCTTGCAATCCAAGCTTAAAAAGAATACAGTTGGAAAGCTGTACAAGGAAGAATTATTCATGGATTCATCTTACTTCTTAGCTAAAATTTGAATTAAAAAAAAACTGTACAGATGTCAAGTAAATAACATTTGATATGTGTCCTTCTCTCAAGAAAGAGGAGACAATTTGGTCATTTCATAATTTTTTTTTATATATAATTCTAGTATTTGTTTTGTGTTAAAGTAAGCTAGTTGGTTTCGTATCTTTAAAGCCAGCCTTGCATATAACGCACGTATGGCAGGGGAAAGAGAGCCATCACATTGTAAAGAAAAAAGAACAAACGAAAAAAGAGAATTGCAAGAAGAAAAAGAAGAGGGAGTTGAAGATGGCATCAATGGCAACATCAAAGCAGATATGGGAACAACAACAATCGCAGATGCAGCGCGTAAAGAACTCGGGAGTTATCGTTAGCAACGAAACTCCATTGAAGGATGACAAGCAAGAGGAAACGGCCAAATCTGCACTGGCATTGTTTCGAGCCAAAGAGGAAGAGATCGAGAGGAAGAAGATGGAGGTGAGGGACAAGGTCGAGACTTATATGGGGCGCGTTGAAGAAGCAACTCGACGCTTGGCTGACGTTAGAGAAGTAAGTTGAATTTCACCATAATGAAGCATCATATGGGGCATCATATAATTGTAATCTATAAACCAGATTCTTCCCGTTTAACTGCAATAGCATCAATGTTTGCTTCTATTGGATTAATAGTCATTGTCAACTGGTGAAATCTTCCAGGAGCTTGATGCCCTCATAGATCCAATGAGAAAGGATATTGCGTTTCTGCGCAAGAGGATAGACACCATCAACCGGGAGCTGAAACCACTGGGACAGAGCTGCCAGAAGAAGGTGCACATATCATGTTCATTGCTAATCACTAAACTGATAATCAAGTGGCAATAGAGTGCATAATTAGTAATCATTTTGAATGATTACATATAGTGACCTATCAATATCAACAAAACATTTGATTACGCAAAGTAAAAAAGCTTGTTAAAAGTGAAAAACTCACATTTACCATGCTGTGTGAATCACAGGAAAGAGAATACAAAGAAGCTCTTGAAGCCTTCAACGACAAGAATAAGGAGAAAACACAACTAGTTGGCAAGTTAATGGAGGTGAATGTTTTGTGCTCCGTAACTTCGGTTAAACCTTGTTTATTACAATAATTTTGCAAGTGACGTACTGCTAATTGTTTATGTGAAATTGGTGGTTAGCTGGTGAGTGAAAGCGAGAAGTTGAGGATGAAGAAGCTGGAGGAGCTGAGCAAAAGCATTGAAACCCTTGGTTAAAATCGGCGATGACTAAAACATGTGCTTTGCTTGCTGTAGTTTCACAACCAGTTTTCTGATTGTTTGATGTATTTTTATGGTTTAATTTCCACGTTTTTCACCTTCTTCTTCAATGGGAAGCGTTCTGATATATAGGAAAGTAGCCACTCAACCACTTACCAAACGTGCCAACCTTCATTCATATATATAAATGCTTCCCCAGCCTTCACAGTAGAGGAAATTGCTCCTTGTCTTCGTATATACAAATTCTTTATAAAATATTTACGTACGATGCATAAAATGTGTGTATTTTGTCAATAATTACGAAAAATTTTAAACAAATAATATCTTCTAATCACTCTAAATTATTAAAAAAATCCATAAATATAGAAACTAGGGGTGCTTATCGAGCAAGTCAATCTTGAGTTGGGCAGTGCTCGACTTGTGCTCATGAAAAAATTTTGTTGCTCGGCTTGACTCGTTGCTCGTTAAGCTCATGAAAATTTTGCTCAACTCATGCTCTTTAAAAAAATTTGTTGCTCAACTCATTTCTTATTAAACTCATTAAAATTTTGCTCGACTCATGCTCGTTAAGAAAATTTGTTACTCTACTCGTTGCTCGTTAATCTCATCGCTCGTCTCGTTGCTCGTTAATCTCATCGCTCGTCTCGTTGTTCGTTACGCTCACCGATTTTTTTTTTGGAACTATAAGTAGAATCTACTAATACTATATACAACTTAATATAAACATAAATTAATAAATTGAACACAAAAACTATCAACAGAGTGTATTAAACAAATTCAAAGTCTAAAAACCAAAATAACAATCTATAAATACATTAAAATAATAATTAGGATTTTTATTCTTGGTGTAATAAAACAATGATTATTAATTAATAATTTAGTATTTTTAATTATTTATTATAAAATTAATATATTAGTAATTTATCATCTTTTTTTTATTATCTATTAATGAATTAGTAATTTTTTAATGAAATACTTTTTTAAGATAACTACTAAAAAGTTATAAAAAAAATTAACGAGTTGCTCACAAATTTATCGAGTCGAGTTGGACTTTTCTCGACTTAGCTTGTTAAGGTCTCGAGTCGAGCTCGAGTTCGAATCAAATTAAATCGAATCAAATTTTTACCGAATTTTGAACAAATCGAGTTTGAGTTACGAGTTATTGCTCAACTCATTAATCATCCTAATAGATACTTTTAAAAATCAAATATAACGACGTCACATTCATACCAATATCCTATTTCCTAAACTTTACTCTAAGGGACGTTTGGTTCATGGAATGTAACATTACCTCTGGGAATAAGATTATCGGAATGTTACATTACCTTACACATTATTAGGAATGTTACATTATTGTGTTTGGTTTGTTTGACAGGAATGTATGATTACAGTATTTGGTTAAAGGAATAAAAGATTACGAAAATGCATATTTTACTAATTGTCCTTATGATATTTTTTTGACAAGTTGAATTCCAAATATTCAAATGAAAATATTTATATAAAAATTCATAGAAAATATATTATTGTATTATTTTCAATTTATATATATTTTTTATTAAATTTAAATTCATAAAATTTATATATTTTTTTATAAAATTTAAAAGATAAATGGGTAGATTAAAAGAATAAATATATCATATATCATATATTCTTTTAATCTTAATTAATATTTAAAAAGTTATGATAATAAATAAATAAAATGTATAATAGGTTTGGATAGTAAAACAAGGAAAAATATAGATGTGGTTTGGAAAAATAAATTTTAACAAATTTGTGAAAAGCAAAAGACTATAGCTTTTAAAATAAAAGAAAGGGTATTTTTGAAATAAATCTTTAGTTTTAAAAGTATTTTAGTCCAAGTTGAAAGGAAACAAAAAATACCTAAGCAAAACATGAGATTAGCATTGTTGCTAAAATGAGGAAAATTTTTACTATTAGGAATATTTTATTACTCCCCTATTGGGAATCTTTCCCATCCAAACGTGGGTATTACAATCTGGGAAAAAATATTCCCACCAGGAATCCTCAATTCTATGATCCAAACACTCCCTAATGGCAATGACACATACCGCATGAAACAGATAATAATAATAATATGGGTAAATTACAATATTTTCTCATTGAATTTTACTCTCTCCTATTTTAATCACTAAAACTTTTCAATTTAATCACTCAACTATCAATTATTCATGTTTTACTCACTCTGTCGTTAAATTGTTAATAGTGTTATAACATGCAACCAACACAAAAACGATATAATTATAGATCTTGTAGAAAATTAAATTTAGACCCAAACGACGTCGTTTTGGTCTAAATAAAGTTGCATTTTTATTTTCTTTTTCTTCATTTTTTCCCCTTTTCTTTTCTTCTACTTCTTCTTTCTTTCATTTCTTCTCCTCAACCTGAACAAACCTAGGTTCCGGTCACCTTGCCAATTGTCGTTCTGACCACCGCAAACCACCGTCGTTGGAAGTCAATGACTCCCAAAATTTCTCACCAAATGCATCTCACGACTCTAAACTCGAATCCAGTGTTCTTTTGACCGAAAATGCCCCAAAATCTACGGATCCAGCATTGATAACATTACCGTCGTACACTAACATGCTTCTCTAATCACCATTCGTGTCGATACAAATGTCGAATTGTTGAAGAATCGAGTAAAGTAAAATAAAAGAACACAATAATTTAACGAAGTTCAACCATGTGCTTACGTCCTCGGTGCCTAGACGGCACTAAAAGTTTTATTCAATGTCTCATTGGTTTAGGTTACATCTCTATTTATAATAAATAAATTCTGGTACATATTTACAAATATAACCTTGTACTGGTATATTCATGAGCCATACCTAACAAATCTCCACCTTGGCGAATATCCTATCCCTTAGGAAATATTTAATATGGGTTGGGTTATCTTACTTCTTTAACAACTCAAAACATTCAACAAGTCTAAGCAATGCTTGAACTTGCCTGTCGTAACTGGCTTAGTGAACATATTAGCGACATTCTCATCGGTATGTACCTTCTGAAATAAACTCTCTGATCTTGTGAAACCTTACATCAATATGCTTAGTTCTAGCACGATATACCTGATTCTTAGCCAAGTGAATAGTGCTTTGATTGTCGTAAAGCAACTGAACTCCACCTTGCATGAACAACCAATTCCTTCACTAAACCAGTAAGCCATAAAACTTCTTTTGCAGCTTCAGCCGCTGCCATGTATTCAGCTTCAGTTATAGATAGTGCCACCACAGATAGAATAATAGACTTCCAACAAATAGGCCCTCCACAAATAGTAAAGACATACTCTCTCGTAGATCTTCTATTATCTAAGTCACATGCATAGTCTGAATCCACATATCTTACAACCAAAGGATTATCCCGTTGACTGTAAAAAATAATTCCATGTCCCACAGTACCCTTTAAGTACCGAAAGATACACTTGAATGTTTCCCAATATTGCTTACCAGGTTTAGACATGTACTTACAAACTTGACTATAAATTAAGACGAGTACATACCATTGCATACATCAAGCAGCCAACAAAATTAGAATACGGAACCTTTGCCATATCTTCAGCTTCCTTATCTGTCTTAGGGCATTGTTCTGATGAGAGCTTAAAGTGATTCGCCAATGGAGTGCTAAGTGGTTTTGCGCTGCTCATCGCAAACCTTTCTAGCATTTTCTCAACATAACCCCGTTGAGATAGTCATAGTTTCCTTGAGTCTATGTCCCTGTAAATTTCCATTTCAAGAATTTTCTTTGCAGCATCTAAATATTTCATATCAAATTCCTGACTCAATAAAGTTTTCAAGCCGATAACATCATTCATGTTCTTCGCAGCAATTAACATATCATCAACATACAGTAATAGAAAAATAAAAGAACCATCATCAAGGCTCTTAACATAGACACAACAATCATACTCACATCGCTTGTAGCCAATCATGATCATATAGGAGTCAAACTGTTTGTACCATTGTCTCGGAGACTGTTTCAACCCATACAAAGATTTCTTCAATCTGCAAACTAAATGCTCGTTTCCAGGTTGAGTGAAAACTTCAGGCTGCCGCATGTAGATCTGCTCCTCTAAAACACCATGTAAAATAGAAATTTTCACATCCATCTGCTCTAAATGTAAATCCCAACTAGCCATCAATGCAAGTACTGCTCGAATTGAAGTGTGCCTGACCACAGGAGAAAAAATTTCATTATAATCAACTCATTTCTGCTGTGAAAAACCATTTGCTACCAAACGAGCCTTGAACTTCTCCCCCCTTTTTCTGTTACTGCTGGTTTCTTGTTATACACCTATTTGCAACCAATCAGATTCTTACCCTCAAGGAGGCAAACTAACTCCTATATACGATTGTGATTCAAAGACTCCATCTCCTCAACCATGGCAGTCATCCACTTGTCATTTTCCTGATTAGTAACTGCATCATGAAAAGTAATTGGATCATCATTGCTAACAGGAAGTGCAAAAGAGACCAAGTCTTCAAAACCCAATCTGTTCAGAGGCTTTATATTCGTCCGTATCACCCTGTCTCTGGCGAGAATATAATCCTGCAAATCATCCGTGGCGGAACCACCAGAAGTCGGATGAGAAGTTTCTATTTTCTCAACTGCAAACTGCTCGAAATCCACCACTGTCGTGTCTTTCTTCTGTTGCAACATGGGATGTTCATAAAAAAACAACATCTCTATTTATTACAATTTTCTTCGCTAATAGATCCCAGAATTTGAATCCTTTGACACCTTTCTTGTAACCTAGAAAAATGCACTCATTCGATTTTACATCAAGTTTGGATCTCTCATCAGCAGGTACATGTACATAAGCAACACACAACCAAAAATCCGTAAGTGATCAAAAGTAACATCATGACCAGTCCATACCTCTTCTGCAACTTTCCCATCCAATGATGCCCTTGGCGATCTATTGATAAGATAACACACCATGTTAACAGCCTCAGCCCAGAAATGTTTGGGAAGCCCCGCATTCAACCGCAAACATCTGGCTCTTTCATTTAACGACATGTTCATCCATTCTGCGACACTATTCTGTTGTGGTGTCTTGCACACTGTAAAATGTCTCTTAATCTCATGCTCCTTACAGAAATGTAGAAACTATGAATCTGTGTACTCCGTACCATTGTCAGACCGCAAACACTTGATTTTTCGTCCTGTTTGGTTTTTTACCTCAGCTTTCCGCAGCTTGAATTTCTCAAAAACGTTAGATTTCTGTTTAAAAAAATACACTCAAACTTTTCGTGAAAAATCGTCAATGAAAGTAACATAATACCTAGATCCACCCAAAGACGATGTCGTGGAAGGCTCCCATACATCAAAATGCACATGAAGACACTAGTTTTTTTTATTTCATTTGTTTTATTTATTATTATTATTTTGTTTATATATTATTATTATTATATTATATTATTATTATTAAATAAATAATTTTATTATTATTACAGGCCCAATTACAAATCATTTACAACCCGGTTACATCCAGGCCTAAACATAACCCAAAACCCTTCTAGGGTTTGTATCACAAGCTCCCAGCCGCCATTGCTCACCACCGTTGGATCTGTCCTTGATCCAACGGTCCCCAGATACTCTATCAAGAAACCGATAACCCTAGGGACCACGCGACGCCGCCCTTGAAGCCAACCAAACCCACCGACTGTCTTCTACCAGGTGCCTCGTCCAGACGCCGTCTCCACCGCCAAGTGGTCCAAACAACTGATGCCGACGCTGTTGCTGCCACGCCAAGCCTTCACCGAGCTTTCCAGAGAGCCAGCTGCCCCATCCACGTCAAGACACTACTGTGAGTCACCAGCATAGCTTTGGTGACTCACCAAGGCTTTCATCCTTTGGACCGGTCTGAAGCCATCACCGGTGGTGGCTATAAAAGCCACTGGATCCTGCAAAACAAAGAAGAAAGAGAGAACAAAAGAAAAAAGAGGGACAAAGACGAAGAGAGAGCAAGAAGAGCGAGTAAACCAGCAACCACAAACACCAAAATAGTAAGGAAAAGACGAAGAGATACTCACCGGAGCCTTCATACGTCACCGGAAACCTTCAAAAACCGAATGTATCTTCTTAGATCTGCTCCAATCGGGGGCTATTTAAGAAAAAAGGTTACCGAAATCGTCTTTAGGACGGCCAGATCTATGTTTTGGGAAATTTTGGAAATTCTGGCCACCATTTACGGTGGCAGACGATTGCCGAATTCCCTCCGGCGAGGGAAGCTAGAGAGAAGCCAGAGATAAATTCTGGCTCTCTCATTTTTGAGAGAGAAGAGGGAATGAAGAAATGAGAGAGCTGGCCCTTCGGGCCAGCTGTTTCGGGTATTTAAATACCCTCTCCCAAACGACGCCGTTTTAGGGAGGGTATTTCTGTAATTTCATAAAGGGTAAACCCCGTCCACAGTGCTCCAAGTTTGTATACATTGCAATTTAGTCACTGAAAGCAATTTTTGATTATTTTAATTTAGTCTTCTAATTTTATTTTATTTTAATTTAGTCCTTATCAGCATATATATATATATAGGTAAATATCAAATTTAGTCCCTCATAGTTTAGTAATTATTATTTTAAACCCGTATTATAAATTATGGTTAAATTACACTTTTAATGCCCACCTTTTATATATTTTGAATTAGGATTCTAGTTTTATAATTTTACATTTTAATCATTAAATTTTCATTTTTGACTATTTATTTTTAATATTTTACATTTTAATACTATATTTTTAATTCCTTTTATTTTAATCATTATTTGCAATATTATTTTATTATTATTATTGCTTTAATTATTATTTCATTATTATTATTTTTATTATTTATAAATAAATATATATATAATATTTGTTTATTTATTCTATTTGTTTTCTATTAAAATCCTATATTCATAAATTACTTTTAATAATCATATTTTAATATATATTTATTTTCAATATTAAGAAAATGACTGTCTTAAACACCTAGAAGTCTGTTTTCTGATATTTTTACTAATATCCTATTTTTATAAATCCTATATTAACTTTTAATAAATGTTTTATTTATTTTTATATCAAAGAAAAGAACTGTCTTAAAGGACCTAGAAGCCCTTTTCTGATATTTCTAAATAAATAAATATCTTATTTATATTAATATATTTTCATAAAATCATAAATTTGAAATAAAAAAGATTATAAATTAAATATATCTTTGAATTTTTAATTTCTAATAATAGAGACAATTTATAATTAAAAAGTACCAATCTTGGGCATTGTAGGGGTGCTAATCCTTCCCTAAACGTAACCGACCACAAATCCCTTTTTATTATTAAAAAGAACGAATTTTTGGTTAAAACGCAGATCAGTTTATCTTTTAATTGATGTTTTGTTAAAAACTCTTTTAAAGGATGATTTTTAGGTATTCGACCTACCTGATCCAAAAGGCCGATGGCGACTCCCAAATTATTTTAAAAAACTATTTATTCACATCACTTTTCCCGCCAAGTAAAAAATTCGTGCCCGGACAAAAACCGGTTACGACAGCTTGGCGACTCCGCTGGGGATGTGGTCAAACTTTAAAATCAATTATAAATTGTCTCTATTAATTAAAAATTAAAATTCATATATTTAATTTTTAATTCTTTCTTTTCAAAATTTTTATATATACTTATTATTTTCATAATATTTATATGTATATTATTTTATGTTTCATTTTATTTTTCAAGTATTTTATTTCATTATTTATCTGTCAGATGTTTGAACATTTCTCCTCACACACAACACTTGCATTGCATAACATAAAGCTCTATAATTGAGTTTGTCCCTTTTAAGTGGGAGTGAAAGCGACGCCTTCGTGAGAATTTATTCTCTGTTTCAGACCTAGCAAGTAACTTTTGGGGTTCATATGCTCTATATCTTCGTGAGAATTTATTCTCCGTGTCAGACATAGAGAAATGTGTCCCCTCGAATTGAACTCGATCTGTTTAAGTCTGTAATGGACTAGGATTGAGGGTTGACAGCCCAAGGGGGCATCAACAAGGACAGTTTGAGTACCTTTACTCCTAGAACTGAAACCTTGCATATAATAAACCCTAGAAACTCTCCCGATTTAAAACCATGCCGAAATTTTTTCAATAGGTATACACAAAGGAGAAATAAGCTCTAGCTTTTAATTTATTTTATTTCCTTTTTCTTTTTCCTGAATAAATGCATGTGAATTAGAAATCATGCGGTTAGGTTAATTTTTTCAAACAAAGCATGGAACTAGAAAGCCTGAGGTTAAGATTTATACCTTGATAGATAGATTTTTTCCATTAATTGGTACTAACCAATTTCTTTTTTCATTTCTCATTTTTTTCATACATATTGTTTGCTCTAAACTTGTTTATATTGATTTCTTTTGTTTGCATTGCATGATCATGGCATAACCAAAAGGTGTTGACTTGAAAGACTGTTCATCAAATTGGAAAGAAATCGTAAATGGACAAAAAGTTTTATGATCAAACAAAATATGATGCGGTCAAGGAAAGACATCCTGAAGAAACTCTGAAGATAGAAATGAGCAATGCACATAGAGATCCTGTTATATTAATACCAAAAGTACTCCACAAAGATTCTGCCAGATTGATACCAAAAGCAGTCTATGGTAAGAACAACAATCAGGGCATTCAGAGTAGTGGAGGTTTTTATGAAGCTCAGGCATGTTATTTGAAGGACTTGAATGACCAAAATAAGAAATTGAGCACAGAAATGAAAACCATGCATGAAGATTTTCAGAAGATCAGTCAAGTCTTTCAAAATGCTGGCCTAGGAAGCACCCCAGAAGAGTGGATCACAGGGGTCACCAAGCTGAAAAAGAGCTGCAACATATATGAGGATCTTGTTCAAGAACTTCTTGGACAGAAAGGTTCTCTTACAAGGGAAAATGAGCAACTCCGAGAAATGACACAGAAGATGAAAGAGAATGTCATGGAAGAAGTTGCAGTCCAGACAAGCAATACGGTTCTTAAATAATAGATTTAGCTGATTTTACAAAGAGATGAAGCAGACTGAAGACTCAATTTTTTTAGCATGAATGGAAACTAACTGGGCTTTGGAGAAGTTAGAAGTGAAAGATATCCTTATATGTAAAGTTTTGTTTGATGTACCTAAACTTTTTTGTTCAATGAAATCTGTTCTAAGATGATCACTCTTGATTAAACACATTTTCATACATGTATTTGCATTTTGCATCATTGCATTTTTCATTGTGCATTTATACTTTTATATCTGTTTTTGTACTATACAATTTGCATTTTTATTGTTACATTCACATATTTACATTTGCATTTTGCATATTTGCATTTTTACGTTTGTATTTACATTTTCATGTTTGCATTTGCATCTTTGCATAATTACATTTTATTTTAAACTATTTTTCATACATTTAATCATGACAACGTGGAATAATTCGTGGAGAATTCCATGATAGAATTTTTGAAATCAAAGTGGAGCTAACTTGGTCTTCCTAAAGAAGGATAATAGCCATGAATGAGATTTTAGCAAGAGTTGGTAGAATTGAGAAATTGCAAGAACAACTTATCAAGACTCAACAAGAAATGACTGATCATGCAAAAAAGTTTCAGGATGATTCAAAAGAGCAAATGACCAAGCTGATGAACCTGATGAATGTTGTGATACATGGAGAGAAACCCTTAGAGGATCCTATTGTGAAAGATTTGAATAGGATTATGAATAATGTAGATGATATAATGGAAACAAATGACCAGAACTTTGCCAAGGAATGTGGAAATTCGATAAATCTCCAAAAATTGGGTATGACCCCAGAAGATGATACAAAGATCAAGTTGAAGAGAAACATAGACGAAATTTCAGTACCATTGAAGAAAGCTAAACAAAACAAACATTTAGATCGTAAGTCACAAGGTCTTCAAGAAAGCAAAGAAAATAATTGTAATGTGACAGTGATGTCAGGGAAATTCTACCCAAGTTTCCTTCAGTTTTATGCAGCAAGTTATATCCTGAGTTACTCAAAGCCCATCTTATTGGCCCATGTTAGGCTAAGCCTTTGTTGCCTCCTTACCCGAGATAGTATAATGAGAAAGTCTTTTGTGAATATCATGCTGGAATCCGAGGACACTCCATCGAGAACTGTGGTAACTTCAAAAGACAAGTTCAAGACCTTTTGGTTTATAAAATCATAAGAGTGGATGTTAACAGTCAATCCATTTTGATCAAACAACCGGGATTCAAACCCCAAAATGAAATTAACACGATCAAGGCAAATGAAGATCATACAGCAGAAGATATTGAAAAGAAAAAAGGCAAAATTAAGGAATATGAAGTATGTATGACATATTCAACTCCTGATACTTCTCTGATACTAAAGAATGAAAAAGAAATGAAAAGAGAGGTAATTCGAGATTGGCCCACCAGTTTAAGAATGAATGGGAAAAATATAACTCTGAAAAAACCTCAAACATTTGTATCAAATGTTCTGAGGACAAGTGAAGCAATGGGCAATATAAAGAGTCTAGTGAATACTACTCCAATCACAGCTGCAAGATGCATTCAGAATCAGAACAAAACTTTCATCACCAAAGGAAGCTATTCTGAATATAAAATTGAGCCCAATTTCCACTCGGGGAAGAAGAAGATGATGATAGAGACTAATCAGGAAAAAGCAAAGATTTGTGCATTTGAGGGTTTATCCAAAGAATTTGACACAAAAGATGATCAAGAAATGAGGGGCAAATGAGGACAATAACTCTGGTCCAATTGCACACTTAACATTATCGGAGTAATGAGGCATGATAAGATAAATAAGTGGAAGTGTTATCTACCACTGTAGTACGTTCTGTTTTCAGCATCTTGTTTGAACTTGTTTTTTGTTCCTTTCTACACCTTTTGTACAATAAATAAATGTGTGTTGCTTTTATGGTTATGAGCAAGGAATCAAGTTTTAAACTTGAGATTATTAAGTATCAAGTAGATTAAATATTCTTTTAATTTTTCAAGAGTTATAGATCTTTGGCAAGTGGTAAAATTATATCTTCCATATCCCATTCAACGCCAATTACTCGACCCTTACCAAATCCTGACACTACATTTATCTGAGACTCTGAAGTAATGTCTCCACCTGTTTTTGAGACACCTACTCCAGATGTTTACCTTTTCGGGTAGAGTTAATTCATTATACTACCTTCCACCATATATACGATTTCAAAAGTCACATATTTGTCATTCCAAACACAAAATCACCATAAACCAAATAACCTCAAAAGAACCAAACTTTCAATTATCTGTGAATCTTCCTGTAAGAGGAGACGAGATGAGGCATTATGGACCAGCTTATCGAACATAATTTCGAGTGATTGGAGCATACTCAGAGAAGAAAAATTGATTGATTGAAATAAATATATCATGCATTAATTACATTTTTCATGTAAGTAAAGTTAATCTTGAATATTCATCCCCCTGGAGATACCTCTTTTTACAAGAACTTCTATGTATGAGATGACTAAACTTCGAGCACCGATCAAGCACGCCAGCTCAGTGTCATATCACCCAAAGATGAATGGGGCATTTGCAGGAGCAAATAAGTACCTTAAGAGGATCATTACAAAGATCATTGAAGCTTACAAGGATTAGCACGAGAAGCTACCTTTTGCCTTATATGCATATTGAATTACTGTGCGAACATTTACTGGGGCAACATCTTATTGTTTAGTCTATGGGATGGAACCAGTATTACCAATTGAAGTTAAGATCCCATCATTTTGTATCCTAAAGGAGGACAAATTGGAGAATACTGAATGTATCTAAGCTCGATTTAATCAATTAAACCTTATTTATGAGAATCAATTGAAAGCTATTTACCATGAGCAAATGCAATAGAAATGGACAAGAAAATACATCCAAGAGAATTCCAAGAGGATGATCTAGTGCTGAAAAAGATTTTGCCTATACATAAAGATTTCCGGGGAAATGGATGCCTAATTGGGAAGGGCCATAAGTTGTAAAGAAGACCTTTTCCGGAGAAGCGTTGATCTTGGCAAAAATGGATGAGAAAGTTCTGAGAAACCAAATAAACTTAAATTCTGTCAAGAAATATTATACTTGAAGAAGGAAAAAGGACAAAAAGGAAAAAGAGGTATTCAAAACAGTTGAAGTCTTATACTCATCCAGTAAAGAAAGAAAAAAGAAAAATCCAGCAAAGAAAGAAAAAAAGAAAAAAGATGAAAAAGGAAAAATGAGAAAAAAGGAAAAAAAAAAGGAAAAAAGAAAAAGGGGAGAAATTGAATCAAGATGGGTGACTCCAGGGAGCCTCAAGTTACAAGATGGATCAAGTACAATTAATTCATATTCAACAAGAAGAGCAAGAAATGATGAAGATATGAGAAAATGGAAATGAATCCAAAATTTGGCAGTCTAGAGGGATCCAGATGATAGAAAAATCCCCAACAAAGCAGATCCAAGTCAAGAAAAGCAAAATTGAAGGCATCCAATTAAGAGAGAATATCTTTAGAATTCATTCCGCCTCTCAAGATTGATTTTTATTTGCAAAAATTGGTTTTTAAAATCTTTAATGCATGATATAAAAAATGATAAAAGGGGGGTTCAAGATGTAAATTTTTAAATAACATCTTGAAACCAAAGGAGGATTCGTATTGAAAACCTGAAAAGGCGGCTCAAATATTGAATGGTGCAATAACGACATAAGAGATGATTTTAAACTCTTAAATGAAGCACCGCACATCCCAAAGACGTTCCTGAGATTTTGAAAACGAGAAGCATCTTTACAAGATGAGCATAACAACCTTTTCTTCAAGTTAGTGGAAGCCGAAGCGACATACTGAACCAACTTGAAAGAACCTACTTTACCAAAATCAACCTACACCTCGAATCAGTCAATAATTTTGACACTTGCCATAGGACTATGATTTTTGAATGATTTAAAAGTGTAGTTGATTTATTGGATATTCATTAAACTCATTGTTTATGATTTGATTATATTGTGAACCTGAAAGGGGTAATACTTTACAAAATTCTTTCATTCTTCAATAAAGAAAGGAGAAAAAACATTTTCAAACAGGACAGTCTCAAATAAGGAAGGTCCTTAAAGAAATTGTTGCTTATTCTACCTCTGTTGTAGAAAAAGAATGAACGAGGCCAGAATGATGAAACACTTCACATTTTTAAAGGCAAGTGGTCCAAAAAGCCAGAAAGTCTGGAGAATTGAACTTGTGACACTCTCCTATGACATTATTAGCAGTTCATCAAGAAAGATTATCGTTTATCTCATGCTGAGGGCGATAAGCATCACCAGACAGATTATTTTCCCCAACCATCAATTCATGTTCTCTAGAAGATTACATCATAAAGCCATGAACAAGTCACTACCTGCACTCTGGTTATACCGTGATGTTGGCTCAAGTCTTGATACATCATTCCTACTTCTTCTATGTCGATCATATTCTTTGTCAAGATGATATTCATTATGTCCTTCAGAAGATTGCTGAATTTGAATTTGAGGACTTATGGCACAGAATAAGACATTGGAACAGAATCTACCCTTATAGGCCTTTTATATAGGGTAACATTGGTTACAGGATTCCAAAAGTTGAAGATGACCAGTTTTACTGTCAACTAAATTGTTCCATGATTCGAAAAAAGTAGAATATGTCAATGTGTATTTTGGAGCAGCAAAAGAGACAGTCACTGTAGCAGTCATTGCAAGAAAATACACCAACAAAAATCTTCTAGTTCATCCTGATAATGTTTATTTGTTCCAGTAAGGTTGTTACACTGGATGCCATCGACGACAAGGTCGAATTCACCAAATCTACTCATCAATTTCTCCAACCGATCATCATTCAGTTCTTGCACATCTATTTTCAAAAGTATGCCAAGACAGTAAAAGGCAACTTCTACATCATTGATCCTAGAGAAAAGAGACAGGACATTGATACCACCATGGAACATGTCTCTATACAGATCCTTGTGTATGGTTTTTAGGGAAACCTAGAAGCATTTCCACCTCATCAGGTTTAAGTGGAACAATTTTATTCCTTCCAACCCATACCAGATTCCATTTTCAGCACTCATCAAGAACATATTTCTGGACATTCGAAGGTGGCTCATCGTCATAAGCTTCAAGAGCCTTACAGATTCTTTCTGTCAATTTGGCACTTCCTATACATGTTTGTAAACAGTTAAACTTTGTTCTTGGATCCCAGGAAGGTCATCATATCTTTGTCAATGGAAAAATATCATGTATAGTGCGTGGAAAAAACAAGATAAGAGGAAATCTGTTCTCAATTGGCAGATTATGAATATAGCCCCTTTTCAGTGTAGTAGTATGAAAATGCTTTGAATCTACAAATTCTGGCTCTACATCGAATAAGTACTGTGATATTCCAGTCCAAACATTAACTGGAGCAAGTGCCACGTTCTCGTAGTAGAAATAAGAAGACCCAATAGCATCTTCTGGAAGTGTTCTTTGAGTTATCTGATCTGGTTTAGTATGAACCCCAAAACTAATCATTGGATTTGAAAGATGAATTTTCTCATAGTAGAAATAAGAAGACCAATAGCATCTTCTGGAAGTATTCTTTGAGTTATCTGATCTCGTTCGGTAGGAACCCCAGAACCAATCATTGAAATTGAAAGATGAACTGCATGATCGTCTTCATTAAGAAGCTTCTTTTCAAGCTTCCTCTACTTCTTCCTTTTCCAAAAATCATAGCCAGAGTTTCGTATTTGCTTGTTATTAGGGTCATTGCATAATGGCTTCCTATCTTCTACCATAAGAAGTGCGTCAGCAGCCTTAGCCATTTGAGCAGCACATATAAAATCTGTCAACTCTGTAATTGATGAATTCGGACCACATCTCTCCATGGCTATTGAAGCCTCAACCTATGAATATCCTATTTTTGTCAAGTATAACAGTTTATTCTCCTCATCAGAATCAGAATTCAGGATTTCATCAGTATCAGAAAGAACTATCAATATCTGTGAAATCATCCTGAAAGATCGCTTCATAATCAGATGAGTTGTTATCAGAATCAACATGTTACATGGGTGTGGATTTTTGATAAGCTTGTACCACTGTATATGTAGTCTTGCTATTGCATCAGATTACTGTTTGCATAAATTGGTTTCTCTCCCACAGAAAAGTATATTTCAGAGATGGCTTTCACTGAAAGATGATAAGCCACTGTGTCAGCCTGGAACGGATTACCAAGCTATTTTCACTGCTCTGTCTAACTAAATCCCTCCAGATATAGAAAATGGTCACCTCATTCAGAAGATACATATCTCAGACGTTTCTGTCAGAATGATTGAATACTTCTTAAGTTTGTGACAACATGAAGAGATTTCCTCCAGTTACTTGACAATACTACTGTTTAGTGACACCAGAATGAGAGTATTTAAGATAAATAAATTTGGGGCATGAATAAAGCCACAAATACCCATAACAGTGCATTGTCAAAATTAGACCTCATGAGGATCATGATATTCCAGTCAAACATACATTGAGAGTGAATCAGAAGCAGAATATTGAGGCATCTCAAAAGCCCAATTCAGACAGATCCAGAGGGACATCTTGAGGGCCCATTTCAACCAGAAATAAAATATTGGGGCATTTTGAAGGCTCATCTCAACAAGAAGTAATGTTGAGCATACTTTTAACATCTGTATCAGCAAATGTTGGGGCATTTTGAAAGCTCAGATCAGCAAGAAGAAAATATCGGGGCATGCTGAAAACCCTTTTCAATCAGAATCAAAAATATTAAAATATTCTGAATATTTATCAGCAAATGTTGGGGCATGCTGAAAACCCTTGTCAATCAGAATCAAAAATGTTGAAATATTCTGAATATTTATCAGCAAAATGCTGGGGCATGCTGAAAGCCCATTTCAATCAGAATCAGAACTGTTGATGCATCTTGAACACTTGTATTAGCCAATGTTGGGGCATGCTGAAGGCCCACAACATCCTGTGTCAAGATCATTGACTTGAACAAATATTTCCAATGAGATAGAAAGGTGAAGAATGAAAATGGTGAAACAGTGATAGTCGAGCTGACTATACATAATTGCTTCGTTCATCAAGCAGTTATATTATGATCATGTTGTTGAACAAATATCTACTCAGCAAGTATGGTTTCAAATACCCAATATTCTTAAACATGTGTCACATGACAGTGTGTTCTTTGATAAACTACATCATGATTGCATGGATAAGATGGTCCCCAGGAGACTACTCGATTTTGCATTCTGTGTGTCGGTGATGATTCCTAGCAGTTAGTTTCAACCATACTATTAGGATTACGAAGCTGTTTTTCACATCAGTTTTGCTTACTTTACGACATTGAAGAAAGAGGCTCAGCTTACATATATTACCCTTTCCCGTTGTTACTGGGGTCATCATTGCCAGCCAGGCTGAACTGAATTTTTATCTATTTTGGGTTTTATTATGTGCGTTTCATCCCCAGCAGCAAGAATTCCACGGATATCTTTATGTACATGGATCCTATAGCTGAAGTGTTTCTACTTTCTATAATGCTCATTACAGAAGAAAACGTGATCAATATTACATTTGCCCTTGCCCGAGATGATATCAAGAGTAGTTAGTGTCTCTTATTCAGTACGACACTAGTATATCTTGCGAATTTGATCAACTTTTTGGTCACACCAGCATCTCATTTGTATTTCTATTGAGTTTTGTTCTCAAGTGGTTTTGTGACGTTATACGAAAGTTCTGAGCGCTACAAAAGAGCCTCACTGACCAGAAATCCGAGCAGAAACCACAGGAAAGGATGAATGTGTTGTCAAATGTTTTACGAACATCTGAGCAGAAGCCACAGGAAAGGATGAATGCGCTGTCAAATGTTTTACGAACCTACTATTCTGATGTTGAACCAATGTTGCGATCATATGGTTTCCCTTTATTGATCCAAGATAAAGTTTGTCTTCTTCAACCCCAAGATTAAAAGTGAGATATGATGAAGATTTCTTTCCACAGAAAGAGAGCTGAAATTTTAACAACAAGAAACTAATGGCACCAACTAAGGTTAAACGACAGGTTGTTGTTAAACATCTCGACATGATATGGTCCAAGTTGTCGTATTCGAGATTGGATTAGATGTGGAGACATGAAAGGAATTGAGATAAATTCTCCTTATGATGTGTGTTTCAAGAGTCAAATCAGAACAGACTCTACTCTCCTAATTAATCCATGCTGAGTCAGGCATATCTATATCTACACTCTTCAAAGATGATAGATTCTCTTTTTAAAGATGACAGATTCTCTTTTCAAAGATGAAATCTTTATCGGATTTCTGCACAACTCCAAGCAAAGAAAGTTGGTTATATCCAAGACAAAATGGGGCATCAAGGTCATAGTTCTGACTACGACAAGAGTTCCACAAATGAAACAATTCTTCTGAGACTTTCATGAAGCAAAGAAGACATAAAGATACAAGTTGATCAGATGGTTCTTCAGAAATGCAAGCTTGATAGCATAAGCTGCTACACTGATATCCAGAGGTGACCCTGACAGTAAATGATGAAGTAGAGCAAAATCGAGTTCACCATTTTGAAGTCAAATGAAGATTGCATCAACATTCATGCATCATATTTAGACATTTGCAAAATAGGAGCATTTTCATTCATTTTATCCATGTTGAATATTTGACAAGAATTTCAAAGATTTTAGCAAAGTTCAAATCCATCATTCAATGGATCAATATTTCAGGTTGAGTTCATAATAAGAAGAACTCATATGAAGAAGAAAGAAGAAGTTCATAATGAGAAGAACTTGTTCAACTTTTCGCTTAAATTCATCATTTGATGGATCAGCATTGCCAGGTCGAGTTCATAATGAGAAGAACTCATCTGAAGAAGAAAGAAGAAGTTCATAATGAGAAGAACTTGTTCAACTTTTCGCTTGAATTCATCATTCGATGGATCATCATTGCCAGGTCGAGTTCATAATGAGAAGAACTCATCTGAAGAAGGAAGAAGAAGTTCATAATGAGAAGAACTTGTTCAATTTTTCGCTTGAATTCATCATTCGATGGATCAGCATTGCCAGGTCGAGTTCATAATGAGAAGAACTCATCTGAAGAAGAAAGAAGAAGTTCATAATGAGAAGAGCTTTTCAACCTTTTGCTCAAATCCATCACTTGATGGATCAGCTTTTCCAGAGAAAGTTCATAATGAGAAGAACTCATCTGAAGAAGGAAGAAGAAATTCATAATGAGAAGAATTTGTTCAACTTGTTGTTTGAATTCATCACTCGATGGATCAACTTTTCAAGAGAAAGTTCATAATGAGAAGAACTCATCTGAAGAAGGAAGAAGAAGTTCATAATAAGAAGAGCTTGTTCAACCTTTTGCTCAAATCCATCACTTGATGGATCAGCTTTTCCAGAGAAAGTTCATAATGAGAAGAACTCATCTGAAGAAGGAAGAAGAAATTCATAATGAGAAGAATTTGTTCAAGTTTTTGTTTGAATTCATCACTCGATGGACTAACTTTTCCAGAGAAAGTTCATAATGAGAAGAACTCATCTGAAGAAGGAAGAAGACGTTAATAATGAGAAGAACTTGTTCAACTTTTCGCTTGAATTCATCATTCGATGGATCGACATTGCCAGGTAGAGTTCATAATGAGAAGAACTCATTTGAAGAAGGAAGAAGAAGTTCATAATGAGAAGAACTTGTTCAACTTTTTACTCGAATTCATCACTCGATGGATCAACTTTTCCAAAGAGAGTTCATAATGAGAAGAACTCATCTGAAGAAGGAAGAAGAAGTTCATAATGAAGAACTTGTTCAATCTTTTGCATGATTCTATCACAGAAGGAGATAGATCAGCATCAACATTTCCAGATTACATCACAGAATGAGATGAATTGTCATCCCCAATGAAAGAGTTCATAATGAGAAGAACTTGTTAACTTTTTGCTAAATTACATTACAAAAGGAGACAAATTATCATCCCCAGTGGAAAAGTTCATAATGAGAAGAACTAATCCCAAAGAAGAAGAACTTGTTCAACATTTCCATCATAATCAAGTGAAGTCAAATGAAAAAAAAAACTTATTGTCTTTTCGTCTTTGCCCTATTCTCGTTAATACAAGAATGAACAAAGAGGGGCGGCTGAAGACACTAGTTTTTTTTATTTCATTTGTTTTTATTATTATTATTATTTTGTTTTAATATTATTATTATATTATATTATTATTATTAAATAAATAATTTATTATTATTACAGGCCCAATTATAAATCATTTACAACCCGGTTACATCCAGGCCCAAACATGACCCAAAACCCTTCTAGGGTTTGTATCACAAGCTCCCAGCCGCCATTGCTCACCACCGTTGGATCTGTCCTTGATCCAACGGTCCCCAGATGCTCTATCAAGAAACCCTAGGGTTATCATAACCCTAGGGACCACGCGGCGCCGCCCTTGAAGCCAACCAAACCCACCGATTGTCTTCTGCCAGATGCCTCGTCCAGACGCCGTCTCCACCGCCAAGTGGTCCAAACAACTGATGTCGACGCTGTTGCTGGCACGCCAAGCCTTCACCGAGCTTTCCAGAGAGCCAGCTGCCCCATCCACGTCAAGACACTACTGTGAGTCACCAGCATAGCTTTGGTGACTCACCAAGGCTTTCATCTTCTGGACCTGTCTAAAGCCATCACCGGTGGTGGCTATAAAAGCCACCGGATCCTGCAAAACAAAGAAGACAGAGAAAACAGAAGAAAAAAGAGGGACAGAGACGAAGAGAGAGCAAGAAGAGCGAGCAAACCAGCAACCACAAACACCAAAATAGTAAGGAAAAGACGTAGAGATACTCACCGAAGCCTTCACACGTCACCGGAAACCTTCGAAAACCGAAGGTATCTTCTTAGATCTGCTCTAATCGGGGGCTATTTAAGAAAAAAGGTTACCGAAATCGTCTTTAAGACGGCCCGATCTATGTTTTGGGAAATTTTGGAAATTCTGGCCACCATTTACGGTGGCCGACGACGGAGGTGTACGGTGGCAGACGACTGTCGGATTCACTCCGGCGAGGGAAGCTAGAGACAAATTTTGGCTCTCTCATTTTTGAGAGAAAAGAGGGAATGAAGAAATGAGAGAGCTGGCCCTTCGGGCCAGCCGTTTCAGGTATTTAAATACCCTCTCCCAAACGATGTCGTTTTGGGGAGGGTATTTCTATAATTTCATAAAGGGTAAACCCCGTCCGCAGTGCTCCAAGTTTGTATACATTGCAATTTAGTCACTGAAAGCAATTTTTGATTATTTTAATTTAGTCTTCTGATTTTATTTTATTTTAATTTAGTCCTTATCAGCATATATATATATATATATATATATATATATATATAGGTAAATATCAAATTTAGTCCCTCATAGTTTAGTAATTATTATTTTAATCTCGTATTATGAATTATGGTTAAATTACACTTTTAATGCCCACCTTTTATATATTTCGAATTAGAATTCTAGTTTTATAATTTACATTTTAATCATTAAATTTTCATTTTTGACTATTATTTTTAATATTTACATTTTAATACTATATTTGTAATTCCTTTTATTTTAATCATTATTTGCAATATTTTTTTATTATTATTGCTTTAATTATTATTTCATTATATTATTTTTTATTTTTATTATTTATAAATAAATATATATATATATATATATAATATTTGTTTATTTATTCTATTTGTTTTATATTAAAATCCTATATTTCATAAATTACTTTTAATAATCATATTTAATATATTTATTTTTCAATATTAAGAAAATGACTGTCTTAAAACACCTAGAAGTCTGTTTTCTGATATTTTTACTAAATATCCTATTTTTATAAATCATATATTAACTTTTAATAAATGTTTTATTTATTTTTATATCAAAGAAAAGAGTTGTCTTAAAGCACCTATAAGCCCTTTTCTGATATTTCTAAATAAATAAATATCTTATTTATATTAATATATTTTCATAAAATCATAAATTTGAAATAAAAAAGATTATAAATTAAATATATCTTTGAATTTTTAATTTCTAATAATAGAGACAATTTATAATTAAAAAGTACCAATTTTGGGCATTGTAGGGGTGCTAATCCTTCCCTAAACGTAACCGACCACGAATCCCTTTTTGTTATTAAAAAGAATGAATTTTTGGTTAAAACGCAGATCAGTTTATCTTTTAATCGATGTTTTGTTAAAATCTCTTTTAAAGGATGATTTTTAGGTATTCGACCTACCTGATCCAAACGGCCGATGGCGACTCCCAAATTATTTTTAAAAACCATTTATTCACATCACTTTTCCCGCCAAGTAAAAAATTTGTGCCCGGACAAAAACCGGTTACGACAGCACATAATCAAGAATTTCTTCAGTTGTGTGCTTCGCAGTCTTGAAACGAACTTTAGTCTGTTTACCAAGAACACAATACTTGCAAAAATCGAGCTTACAACTTTTAACACCATGCAACAGATTTCTTTTATGTAATTCAACAATACCATGTTCACTAAGATGAGTAAGACGCATATGCCACAGTTTGGTAGTATCATCACAGGACTCAACCGAATGAACTCCACCTACAACGGTACTCCCTAACAATCTGTAAATATTCCCTGCAGTCATCTTTCGTTTCATTACAGTCAAAGCTCCTTTAACAATCCGAATGATTTCCTTATCCTCATCAGCCTTAGGTATAAAATCATTCTTATGCAAAGTGCCCAAATAAATCAAATTCTTCTTCAAATCTGGGATATACTGAACACCACTCAATGTCCAAACAGAGCCATCATACATCTTAATTCTGACCTCACCAATACCAACAATATTGCAACATCGATCATCACCCAAATAAACATAACCAGAATTAACCGACCTGTATGTTGAAAACCATTCCATATTTGGCGTGATGTGATAAGAACATTCAGAATCAAGAATCAAGAATCCAAACATCCATTAATTGAGTCGTTGAAATAGAGAGCATATCACCCTCACTGCAATCAGAATTGTCATCCTTAACCACATTCACAGATTTGGATGAGTCATCACGCTTCTCATCAGTATTCTTTTTCAACTTCGGACAATCTCGCTTCATATGTCCCGCCTCCTTACACTTGTAACAATGAATTGTCTTTTTATCCCTAGATTTAGATCTGAAATTCCGCTTCCCAGACCCTGCCTTCTCTGGCTCGCTCACTCTGCTCCATCCCCTGTCCTCTTTACCAGTATATTTATGAGTCATATATAACACGAATAAAAGATTTTCCTCTCATTTTATTCAATTTTAAAATACATATTTTTCATGAAATTAAACCAAAAGCCACAATAATTAAAATCAAAATCCCGACCAAATAACTTTGATTTGTGCTCTTTTATCCCAGAACCAATAGCGCACTTATTTCTTATGAAGTCTCATTCAGGCAAGTTTCTTGAGTTCAGTTTTACAAAAATCGATCGATTTTCAAACCCAACTAATATGAAGCACCTATATACCACTTTTGCTACTTGAAGCAACCATTACATTTGCATTAACAGTAAAAGTATCATTGCAAACATCATGGAGCGAGCCAACATCATGCAACCATATTATCACTTCAGAATCTAGTCAAGCTGTCATCACCAATCAACCAACAAATGCTTTCCAGACGGATTTTTTTCACCAAATCACTGCTTCAATCACTTGGTAGGATTTTTTTTGTTGGTTCCTGGTTTTTTTTTTCATATTTTGGTATTGTGTGATTGTTAAAATTTAGTTTGTAATACTATTTAGATTATGTGATCTTGTGGAAGGTTTGACGATTGAAGAAAAATTAGGTTGAGTGATGGCGGTGGAGGTTGAACGTGTGGAGGTGATAATTGGGTCATCTTCGACTTCAAGCGAGTATGGAATAGAAAAAATAAAATTAATAAAAATATTTATTGGTTCCTACATGACAGTTTAAAAGTTAATAAAAAAACATCATGTCATCACAGGGTTAGAAAGAAAACAGTAGAGTAATAAAAAAAATTCAATGTTCAAAAGTGAGTGATTAAATTGAAAACCACAAAATAGGAAAGATAAGAAAGTTGAGTGATTACTTGTGTAATTTATCCTAATATTATATTACAGCGTGTACACAAACACTACGGGAAAAAAAGTAGGTTTCGGTTATAGTTAATGTTTGTTTAGTATTAATCCTAAATGTTTAACTCCTAAGCAAGAAGAGACTGTGTAACAACCCGATTTTCAAAATAATATTTAATTAAAATTTGAGGGTTTAATTGTGAAAATTTGGGACTGAATTGAAAGATTTTAAAACTTGGAGCTTGTTTTAAAGTTAAAGAAAATTCAGGGACCAAGCCCTGAATTTAACCATGGAGTGTCGGCAGACAATTGATATATGCGTGATTTCTGTTTTGAAAAACAGAAATCAATTTCACAAATCCTTCCTCACGCACACAACTTCCAAACTCGATTCCGACGCCGTCCGAATTCCGATCGTTGTTTTGAAACCACCGTTGTGTTCATCATCAAGCGAGGAGCAAACCCTTCAAATTAATTGAAGCGAAACGCGACCAAACGTCGGGAATTTCCAGTCAAAGTAGTGACGGTTTTGTTAGCTCTATCGCCGGGAAAATCTTAAATTCACCGCTGATCGTTGCTCTGTTTACGACACCTCCCGCACCATCGTGTTCCTTGTGTCGTTCCGAGTTCACCGGTGTCAACCTTGTCCGCCGTAGACGGCGGCGCGTGAGGAGGTGGTGCAGTCAAAGATTCGGCCGATTTGAAATCGAGCTCTCCGCCGTTCAAAAATTTGAACCGATCGTTGTAAGTATCTCGAAATCGCTCAAAATAATTTTTAGAATTTTTTTTGGGATTTTTAGGGCCCCGGAGGACGCCTCACGCGCCACACGCGCCGCCGCAGGGCGAGTGGCTGCTGGAAACCGGTTTAACCGATTTTCAACCGCTTCTGACCGGTTTGACCGGTTTTAACCGGTTCGAACCGGTTTGACCGGTTTCAACCGGTTCGAACCGGTTTGACCGATCTGAGCCGGTTTGACCGGTCTGACCCGACCCGACCGTTGACCGTTGACCGTTGACCGTTGACTTTCTTTGACCAAAACTTAAAATGGCTTTGACCGAGCATTAAACGACCGTTAATCTTTTCCGAGTATACCTATCCTGATAGTTTTCGACGTGCCGAATCCGTTTCCGTGGTCCGTTTTGTCAAATTCGAATCCGAAGGTCTCCAAATCTACGGTCAAAGTGGTTGACTTTGACTTTGACCAAGAATCTGAATTTTCAAAAAGTCATACTTTATGTTTTTCAACGTCTTGATTCCGATTCCGCAATCCGTTTGGCCAAATTCAGACTCGAAATACCCCAAAATGATAGTCAAACCCGAAAAATGCTTATATACTTAAGAATTCTAGCTTTGAACAATTAAGTAAGATTTGGGGCTGATTAATTATTATTGTTTGAAGGTACAAGAGACTCTCCGGATCGTTCGATATCTCAACCCAACTCTTCTAGATCAGTTAAACCACGTATACCAGTATTCACTCGTAAGACTCGTAAATTTTATGATTTTAGAGATTATTTATGTTACCATTAGTAATATAGTGATATTATAAATTAGGTTCGAAAACTGTAGCAGAGCGTGGTGAAACCAGCAATCAGTAGATCCACGATTTGAACATATTATCGAGGTGTGTTCCCTATTTATTACTGAACGGTTTTATTTGTTATAATATGTGGTACACTGAATTCTTTGGTTACCGTATTGTTGATGCACCGATTTAATGTGATGATTTATGGATTATGACTGTTATCTGATATTTGTTTTGAATGGTATATGATTACCATGTTTATGGATTATGGAATTTATAACACGGTGCAATTGAATTTTTGGAATACGAATTTATAATTACAGCTCTGATCAAGCTGGAAAATTTTACAGACCTAATGTGACTCTTAGGTAGGCTCTGCGGCCTGAGATCATTCTTGGGTAGGCCCTGCGGCCCTAAGATGTGTTCTTAGGTAGGCCTCACGGCCCCGAAATCTATCTTGGGTAGGCTCTCAGGCCCTAAGATGTTCCCTTAGGGTAACGCTTTTTAAAGAGATTTACTGCAGTATAATTTTATGAGACTTATTGGACTATGATTTGTTTAGTGTACCTATAGTGATTTTATGGTAATATTGGGACACACTGAGCCTAGCTCACTTTTCGAAAATATTTTTCCCCTTTCAGATACTGTTGGTTAGATACCCTGGATTGAGCACTTGGAGGATCAACATATCTCTTGAAGTATATCTGATTGTAATGTTTTTACCTTGCAAGTTGACTTTATTTTGTTGACATGGACTTATTTTAAAGTATGGGATTTTAATATGATGACATTTTTACTATTACTATTCGGTTTATCGTGATTTGATTTTTAAGATATGTTTAAATTAATTTATTACTTATTGGTATTATATTTACAAGTTAGGTTTTGATAGTATGATTTATTATAATTTCATGTCATTTATAATGTGATTTTTCATTGTTTGAATAACAGTTTCGGAAAAATGTCTTAAAGAATCATAATGTGATCCACTAGACTTAGTCGAAACGCATAGGCCGGGCCTAGGGGGTTACATTTATTGGTATCAGAGCTTTTGGTTTTTAAACCTCAGACTGTGTATGAGTCCAAATTGAAAATACGATTTTGAAATATTTACAAAACGAGTTACTAAGGTCATGCAACAAAGTTATTAAATTTTTAACTGTGTTCGAGACTCCAAGTGCTTATCTAACCCTAAGTTTTATCTTCTGTAGCAAACTTGAGATCCACAAAAAAAAATGAGTGCTAGACGTGGTCGTCGAACTAGCCGTGGACGAGGTCGAGTGGCTAGATTTGCAGATCTGATCGATGAGATACGAGTAGATCACCCACCTCCGATAGGTGATCCTACTCCTACGACCCCAACGAATCTGCCTCCTACCGATGGTATTGGCATGACTACACCGATCATAGGAGCGACCGATATTGAGTCAGAATCTACCGGAGTTGCTTTGGATGAGAATTTTGGTAGACAGTTTCTACAGTTGATACAGGGAGCAGTCAGAGCTGCTGGTGTTGTATCTGAGGTTCCTATTTCACATACTCTAATTGCTAATGGGGTCAGGACTTTTGGAGGACAGCTTGGAGGAATTCCTACTGAAGCAGAAGATTGGCTACAGGATACAGAAAGACGCATGGATCAGTTGGGTTTGGACTCAGCAAAGAGATATTTGGGGGCAGTAGCGATGTTAGATGGAAATGCCCACACATGGTGGGAGTCAGTGACCAGTAGTGTTTCTACTGATCGTTTGACATGGGATTTCTTCAAGGAGCGCTTTCGGAGCCGATTCTTGGGTGAGCGCTACTTAGTCCAGAGACGACAGCAGTTTCAGGACTTGGTTCAGGGTGACATGACTGTTTCAGAGTATGAGATAGAGTTCTTGAAATTGTTAAAGTATGGAATCAGTCTGGTGCCTACCGAGAGAGATCGATGTCGTAAATTTGCCTTTGGACTCAGATACGAGCTACGTAGGCAGGTGGTAGCCCTTCAAGATGAGATTTTTGATGTGCTGGTAAGCAGAGCCAAGGATGCTGAGGAGATGGAGGCGTTAGCTTCTGGCAGAGAGCGTGTTGATCAGGAGCGATCTAGGAAATCTTTTGACCCTACTGAATCGTCCGGACAGTCTGGTAAGAGGACTCGTACCTCAGCCCCTCAGAGGAGCAATACACGCTTCAGGCCTACAACATCATCACCTTCAGCTGTTAGTAGAGGTGGTTCTTCGGTTCCGATTCTAGTGCCTCAGTGTGACTTTTGTGGGAAACGACACAGAGGAGAGTGTTATAGGAAGACCGGAGCATGTTTTCATTGTGGATCTAGTGGACATTTTCGGAGGGATTGTCCTCAGCTAGCTTCATTTGAGCGGATCGTTACCCAGACTCCTGTGCGTTCTCAGACTACAATACAGACTCCAATTAGAGATCGTAGCCAAGTAAAGGCTCGTGGTTCAGCGTCCAGGACAGACAGTAGAGCTCGACCTCAGCAAAATAGAGGGCCAACATTTTCTGAGGCTAGACAGCCAGCTTTGGTTTATGCCACTAGACGACGTGATGACAGAGATGAGCCAGAGGTTATTGCAGGTACATTTACTATTTATTCTATCCCATACTTTGCATTACTGGACAATGGCTCCACTCACTTCTATGTATCGAGCTCAGTATCTCGAAACCTTCAGATTCCGATCGAGAACACTAAAAATACTGTTACAGTTACAAGTCCAGTAGGACAAGCGGTATTAGTGAATAAGGTATTTCGGCGTTGTCCTTTGGAGGTGCAGGGAGAAATATTTCTCGCTGATCTTATGGAGCTTCCTCTAGAGGAGTTTGATCTAATTCTTGGAATGGATTGGTTGAATAAACACAAGGTAAAGCTGGATTGCGAATACAAGCGGGCTACTCTGAAGACTTCAGATGGTCGGACTGTTGTGTTAATTGGTGAACGGCGTGGCTATCTCTCCAATATAGTTTCAGCGATGGAAATTGATCGTATGATCTGAAAGGGATATGAGACGTTCATTGCCTGTATTTTGAACACTAATTCGTACAGTTAGCGAGTTTCCTGATGTTTTTCCTGAGGAGTTGCCTGGGTTACCTCCTGATAGAGAGGTAGAGTTCGAGATAGAGACTTATCCGGGATCGTCACCTATTTCTATGGCACCTTATCGTATGGCTCCAAGGGAACTTAAAGAGTTGAAAGTCCAATTGCAAGAATTATTCGATCGAGGATTTATCTGACATAGTACTTCACTATGGGGAGCTCCAGTTCTATTCGTGAAAAAAGGATGGGTCGCTAAGATTATGTATGACTATCGGAAATTGAACAAGATGCGGTCAAGAATAAATACCCATTACCCAGGATTGATGACTTATTGATCAATGCGAGGAGCTACTGTATTCTCTAAGATTGATCTTCGTTCGGGGTATTATCAATTGAAAGTTAAAGGATCTGATGTTGCAAAAACGGCCATTCGCACTAGATATGGTCATTATGAATTTTTAGTGATGCCTTTTGGTTTGACGAACGCTCCTGCAGCTTTTATGGATTTGATGAATCGGGTGTTCCGACCATATTTGGATCAATTTGTGGTGGTCTTCATTGACGATATTCTGATCTATTCTCGTACTGAGGCAGAGCATGACGAGCATTTGAAAATCGTTCTACGGACTTTGAGAGAGCATCGTCTATATGCCAACTAAGCAAGTGTGAGTTTGGCTTCAAGAAGTGTCATTTCTGGGCATATTATTTCTGCGCGAGGTGTTCAGGTTGATCCCAGCAAGATAGAGGCTATGAATTGGAAACGACCTAAGAACGTATCTGAAATCCGCAGTTTCTTGGACTTGGCTGGTTATTATCGACGTTTGTTGAGGGCTTCTCGATCATTGCTTCTCCTTTGACAAAGTTGTTAAGGAAAATGTGTGTTTGACTGGGGCGAGGCACAACATGAGAGCTTTGAGAAATTAAAGGCGGTTTTGACTCAAGCACCGGTGTTGATTCAACCACAGTCCGGGAAGGATTTTACAGTGTATAGTGATGCTTCACATTCAGGACTTGGTTGTGTTTAATGCAGGAAAGTAAGGTGGTGGCTTATCATCCCCGTCAGCTGCGACCGCATGAGTGTAATTATCCTACTCACGATTTGGAGTTAGCAGCAGTGATTTTTGCCTTGAAGATTTAGAGACACTATCTTTATGGAGAAAAGTGTTATATTTTCACGGATCATAAGAGCTTAAAGTATCTCCTGACCCAGAAGGAGCTTAATTTAAGACAACGGCGCTGGCTAGAGCTTCTGAAGGATTATGATTGTGTGATTGATTATCACCCTGGTAAAGCTAACATTGTAGCGGATGCTTTGAGTCGAAAGGCAGTATCGGAGTTGAGATCTTAATGGCCAGGATGAATTTATATGACGATGGCACTTTATTAGCAGAATTGCAAGTTAAACCGACCTTGGTTGATGAGATCAAGGCTAAACAGCCCCTTGATAGCTCCTTGCTTTCCATCTTTGAGCAAGTAGAGCAAGGGACAAACACAGATTACGCAATTGATCAGGATGAAGTTTTATGCTTTAAAGGTAGATATTGTGTGCCTGATGCTGAATTGAGGCAGACTATCCTTACTGAGGCTCATAGCAGTCCATATGCTATGCACCCCGGAGGAGATAAGATGTACCGGAATTTGAGATAGAGGTATTATTGGATTGGTATGAAGAAAGACATATCTGACTTTGTGGCTAGGTGTTTGACTTGTCAGCAAGTTAAGGCAGAACATCAACATCCATCAGGTTTTGTTACAGCTATCAAGATTCCTGAATGGAAATGGGAGCGTATTACTATGGATTTTGTTACTGGCTTGCCTATGACCCTTCGAAAAAAGGATTCAGTTTGGGTGATTGTTAACAGACTTACAAAGTCAGCTCACTTCATTCCTGTGCGAGTAAATTATACTTTGGATAAGCTGGCAAGATTGTATATTTCAGAGATTGTCATTGCATGGTGTTCCATGTCTATTATTTCTGATCGAGATCCGAGATTTACTTCGAGATTTTGGAAGGCGTTACATACGGCTTTGGGGAACAAGATTGGATTATAGTACATCCTTTCATCCACAAACTGATGGTCAATCTGAGAGAGTAATTCAGATTCTGGAGGATATGTTGCGGGGTTGCGTAATCGATTTTCATGTAGTTGGGAGAACTTTTTACCGTTGGCTGAATTGCTTACAATAAAGTTATCGGACCAGTATTCGTATGGCACCTATGAAGCACTCTATGGGCGTAAATGTCGCACTCCGATCTGTTGGACTGAGTTGCGTGATAGGAAACGTTGGGACCTGAGTTAGTGCGAGAGACGGAGGACACAGTCAGATTAATCCGTGACCGTCTGAAAGAGGCATTTGATAGGCAGAAATCTTATGCAGATCAAAGAAGGAAGGATATACAGTTTGAAGTGGGAGATCGGGTCTTTTTGAAAGTTTCACCCTGGAAGAAAGTATTAAGATTCGGGCGTAAGGGTAAATTGAGTCCAAGATTTATTGGACCATTTCGTATCTTGAAGAGGGTAGGACCTGTTGCATATCAGCTTGAGTTGCCTTCTGAGCTAAGTCGTATTCATGATGTCTTTCATGTATCAATGTTGAGGAGATACGTCCAGATCCAGGTCACATTATTCAGGTTGAAGAAGTAGAGCTGAGACCTGATTTGTCATATGAAGAGGAGCCCATTCAGATCTTGGAGAGAGATGAACGAGTTCTTCGGAATAGACGAATTCCAATGGTCAAAGTTCAGTGGAGGAATCGAGGCCCCTCAGAAGTACTTGGGAGACATTGGAGTCAATGGAGGCTCAGTTTCCTCAACTATTCTCATAAGTAAATTTCGAGGACGAAATTCTTGTAGAGGGGGAGAATTGTAACAACCCGATTTTCAAAATAATATTTAATTAAATTTGAGGGTTTAATTGTGAAAATTTGGGACTGAATTGAAAGATTTTAAAACTTGGAGCTGTTTTAAAGTTAAAGAAATTCAGGGACCAAGCCCTGAATTTAACCATGGAGTGTCGGCAGACATTGATATATGCGTGATTTCTGTTTTGAAAACAGAAATCAATTTCACAAATCTTCCTCACGCACACAACTTCCAAACTCGATTCCGACGCCGTCGAATTCCGATCGTTGTTTTGAAACCACCGTTGTGTTCATCATCGAGCGAGGAGCAAACCCTCAAATTAATTGAAGCGAACGCGGCCAAACGTCGGGAATTTCCAGTCAAAGTAGTGACGGTTTTGTTAGCTCTATCGCCGGGAAAATCTTAAATTCACGCTGATCGTTGCTATGTTTACGACACCTCCCGCACCATCGTGTTCCTTGTGCCGTTCCGAGTTCACGGTGTCAACCTTGTCGCCGTAGACGCGGCGCGTGAGGAGGTGGTGCAGTCAAGATTCGGCCGATTTGAAATCGAGCTCTCCGCCGTTCAAAATTTGAACCGATCGTTGTAAGTATCTCGAAATCGCTCAAAATAATTTTTAGAAATTTTTCGGGATTTTTAGGGCCCCGGAGGACGCCTCACGCGCCACACGCGCCGCCGCAGGGCGAGTGGTGCTGAAAATCGGTTTAACCGGTTTTCAACCGGTTCTGACCGGTTTGACCGGTCTGAGCCGGTTTGACCGGTCTGACCCGACCCGACCGTTGACCCGACGTTGACCGTTGACCGTTGACTTTCTTTGACCAAACTTAAATGGCTTGACCGAGCATTAAACGACCGTTAATCTTTTCCGAGTATACCTATCCTGATAGTTTTCGACGTGCCGAATCCGTTTCGTAGTCTTTTGTCAAATTCGAATCCGAAGGTCTCCAAATCTACGGTCAAAGTGGACTTTGACTTTGACCAAGAATCTGAATTTTCAAAAAGTCATACTTTATGTTTTTCGACGTCCTGATTCCGATTCCGCAATCCGTTTGGCCAAATTCACTCGAAATACCCCAAAATGATAGTCAAACCCGAAAAATGCTTATATACTTAAGAATTCTAGCTTTGAACAATTAAGTAAGATTTGGGGCTGATTTATTATATTGTTTGAAGGTACAAGAGACTCGCGGATCGTTCGATATCTCGACCCAACTCTTCTAGATCAGTTAAACCACGTATACCAGTATTCACTCGTAAGACTCGTAATTTTATGATTTTAGAGATTTATTTATGTTACCCATTAGTAATATAGTGATATTATAAATTAGGTTCGAAAACTGTAGCAGAGCGTGGTGAAACCAGCAACAGTAGATCCACGATTTGAACATATTATCGAGGTGTGTTCCCTATTTATTACTGAACGGTTTTATTTGTTTTAATATGTGGTACACTGAATTCTTGGTTACGTATGTTGATGCAACCGATTAATGTGATGATTTATGGATATGATTGTTATCTGATATTTGTTTTGAAATGGTATATGATTACCATGTTTATGGATTTATGGAATTTATAACACGGTGCAATTGAATTTTGGAATACGAATTTATAAATTACAGCTCTGATCAAGCTGGAAAATTTTACAGATCTAATGTGACTCTTAGGTAGGCTCTGCGGCCCTGAGATCATTCTCGGGTAGGCCCTGCGGCCCTAAGATGTGTTCTTAGTAGGCCTCACGGCCCCGAAATCTATCTTGGGTAGGCTCTCAGGCCCTAAGATGTTCCCTTAGGGTAACGCTTTTTAAAGAGATTTGCTGCAGTAATTTTATGAGACTTATTGGACTATGATTTGTTAGTGTACTATAGTGATTTATGGTAATATTGGGACACACTGAGCCTAGCTCACTTTCGAAAATATTTTTCCCCTTTCAGATACTGTTGGTTAGATACCCTGGATTGAGCACTGGAGGATCAACAATCTCTGAAGTATATCTGATTGTAATGTTTTACCTTGCAAGTTGACTTTATTTTGTTGACATGGACCTTATTTTAAAGTATGGGATTTTAATATGATGACATTTTTACTATTACTATTCGGTTTATCGTGATTTGATTTTTAAGATATGTTTTAAATTAATTTATTACTTATTGGTATTATATTTACAAGTTAGGTTTTGATAGTATGATTTATTATAATTTCATGTCATTTATAATGTGATTTTTCATTGTTTGAATAACAGTTTCGGAAAAATGTCTTAAAGAATCATAATGTGATCCACTAGACTTAGTCGAAACGCATAGGCCGGGTCTAGGGGGTTACAGACTGAAGGAATCAGAGTTAATTAAACAAGGCTAGTTGGTTAATTAGTTAAGGTGAAATGTATAACTATCTTATCTTGTACATTAAAAATTACGATGAATCAAACTCATCGAGTGGCCTCAATAATTCAAAGGAGTATTATTATTTTCAGATATCATGAGTTTGAGAAATTGAAAACTCCTTGAAATCTCGAAAGTGTAAGAAATAAAACAAAATTGTTGAATCTTCTGCGCATAGAAAAATGCAAAATTATGATGATAATTGTGATTGAGATTGTGTAGTTGAGTGACTAAATCATAAAACCAACTAAATTGTACAATGATAATAAGAAGAGTTCTACAAATATCAACAAATTTAATATTCCATGAGAAAACTAAATTCATCGAGATAAATTACCATAGAGAATATACAGAAGGACTGATTCGGGGCATAATACGTTTCATCGACAGAACATTCGTAAGTATTTATGAATTTAGCTCAACAAATAATTACTTGATATATAAGTTGAGGATGGAGAGCACATTTTAACCGTTGACTTGAAGGAAGTGTAGAGAGGCAGTTAAACAAATAATTAATTAGTTAAGATAAAGTATATAAATATTTATATCGTTAATTAAGAGCTACGATTAGTAAAAGAAATGGTTTTCTTTTCATTTTAATATTTTGGGTAAAACTACGGTTTAGTACTTAAATTAACAATTTAATATGTTTTAGTATCTAACTTTAATATTTTTTAAAATTATACCTAATGTTTATTTTTCGTTTTATTTTAGTACTTCTTTGTAAAAAAACTTAATGCTTTTAATACTTAAACTATCAATTTTGATATGTTGTAGTACTTAAACTTTCATTTTCTTAAAAAAAACTTAACGTTAAATTTTGAACAAGAACATTAAAATGAAACAAATATTAAATATTAACATTTTTTTTAAAAAAATAAAAAATTAAATATTAAAAAAACTAAAATTAATAGTTTAAATATTAAATACTAATCTACTTTAATATTTTAATCTCTGGTGCCTCAAAGAAAGTGCAAGGAGAACTGTTTCATATTCATATGTGTAGACATCAAATATTAATAAATAAATTTAAAGTTCTCTTGAAGAGTCGGAAATCGTCTCTTTTTAAGTTCAGCTTTTCCAATTCCATGCCATATCTGACTCCATCATTATGAAACCCCAGCTTCTATGTATTGGGACTTGGGTCCAAATGGTTCCGGTGAACACTTGCAAATAAATAGATTCGACTTTGAAAAAATTAAATTCAAACTGACCTATAAAATATAATTCGAATAAATCAAATAGTAACGGGATAATTTAAATATTTTAATAATGAGTAAATTTATTTTTAAGTTTATTAGATATAATATATATATATATATAGTATATGATTATAAAATATTATTTAAATTAAAATTAGATAAAATTATGAGTGTTTATAATTAAATTTAAATAAAAAATAGAAAATTCGATTTGAATTTTTTTTATATAAAATTTAAATTATGAAATAAAAATGATGACCTGGTATAAAATATTTAGTGTACTCGTGGACCGCTCACACCCGTATTTGCAATTCCATGGGTTGGAGCTTTTTATTATAGAGAAAATAACCTCAGTTACAAAAAATGTCTTATAATATACGATTTTAATCAACTTTTTTTGGATTTGCCAAAATGACCAACTAAATCGCAATGCGATCGATAATTCGCAACGCGATCTCCGGTATCGTAAATCAGTTTTCTGATTAGCAACGCGATTCTGACTATCGCATTGCGATTTCCTAAATTCGCGTTGCGATTTTCCTAATTCGCAATGCGAATACGTAAATCGCAATGCGAATTAGGAAAATCGCAATGCGGTTACGTAAATCGCAATGCGATTACGTAAATCGCAATGCGAATTAGAAAAATCGCAATGCGAATTAGGAAAATCGCAATGAGATTCTGACTATCGCAATACTGAATTTCAAATTCGCAACTCGATTTCTGAATTCGCAACAGGTTTTAATTTCGAAACACAAATGTTTGGGTATATAACTACTAGCAGCAGCAACTCATAACCTAAATCCCTAAATCGCAACTCATCCATCTCCATCTATCACTCTCTCCGGCGACATCCGTTCCTATATCCAACGACATCCTTCCCCATCCGGAAAAAAGGTTTAGTTTCGCAGCTCGTTTGTTTAGTAAATTAATTACAATAATGAAAATAATCTAATGTTGATCATGTTTGGATAGATTTGTGTTTTGGGAGGGTCATGGGAGAATGTTCATGGTGTTTTACAATATATGCCTTTACCCATGAATCTTCAACTAAAACTGTCATTAAGAAAGTTAACTTATGAAACTCTAATGTTACGTGTTGCAAATAAATTGAATTTAGAGCCCCCAAGTGGATTTAGGCTATCTTATCAGAGAAATGGTAAAGTTTATTTGTTAACCGACAATGAAGATGTTGAACGATTCATTGCTTACATTAGTGTTTCAAGTGATGATGTTACATTGATGTTGTTGAACCTAGAAGTAGTGAAGTTGGGTCAGTAGCGGGTAGTAATCAACTAACTTTTCAACCCCAGTTTATGGTGCTCAAAATTTAATGGTTCGACCACAATTTCATCACCAAGTAATATTGTTTCACCACATTTCCAATACCAAACACAATCTCAAACCCACAACCTTTCCCTAATCCAAATCCCAATCAACTTTCAGCACCAAATTCCGGTTTTCGTATTGACCAGTTAGACGATGATGACCAACAGAAAAAATTGTGAGTACTAGTCAGTATTCGAAATTTGATCTTGGTCAACCCGAACTTTGATCTTGGTCAATACTCGGATTTTGATGATTTTTCAGAAGAAGAAACAGACCATGCGTGTAATGATTTGATATTGGTCAACCCGAATTTGATGATGAAACAACCGTTGCCGAGGAAGATGTTGTTGATGATAATGAGGAGGAAGTTACGACTGTAAATGAACATGTTGAACATCCATTCTGTAATTCATATAACACTGAAGAAGAAATCCCCAAAGAAAAGTCCCCAAAGAAAATGCCACGGGAGTATAACTGGAATATGCCAGAATTACTTCAGATACCGGAAGAAGAGTGGTAAATATAGCGTTGATTGTTACACAAAATATTCGTATCAAGAAAGATGATTGTTTTGATACAAAGGAAGACTTGAAGATAGCTTTGTATACGAAATGTGTGGAAGATGCTATCAACTAAAAGTTAACAAATCAAGCAAAGATCGTTTCGAAACAAGGTGTATGATTGACAAAAACTGTATGTGGTATGATTGCAAAGAGGATAAAAGATTGCGAAATGTTTCAAGTTAAGACTTTTATTGATAAACATACATGTTCAAGAACCCAAGTTTTTCCTCACCATAGACAGGCAAACAAAAAGGTGTTGGGTGGTTTTCTGGCTGAGTTAATGTTTTTGAATGGTAGGGTATATCGGGGACATGAAATTATGACTGACATGAATGCTCGGTTCAAGATTAGTATCTCATTCTCAAGCTTGGAGAGCCAAATGTTATGTCCTTGGAATTGTTGAGGGGGTCGCCAGAAGCATCGTTTGCCCAACTGCCGGCTTATTGTCACAATTTAAAGCTGAAAAATCCGGGTCGATATAACTCAAATCAAAACTATAGAGATGGACGCTTTGAGTTGCTGTTTATCGCCATTGTGCTGTGGTTAGTAAACATATAATTTTGTTGACTCATTTTTGTTAGTTACATGCATTTCACATTTAAATGTATATTTCTGTATATATGAATTTGGTAGTATAGTTGACGGAGAAAGGTCGATATCTTGGAGTAAACTTATTAGCAGTAGCCATGGATGCTAACAATGGGATACTGCCAATAGCTTACGGGGTTGGAAAATCTGAAACCTCTGATTCATGGACATGGTTTATGGGGCATCTTAGGGATTGCATAGGTCCTATTAGCAATCTGACAATCATATCCGATAGGGCAAACTCAATTGACAACGCTGTTAGAAGGTGTTTCCCAGATGCTTTTCATGGACTTTGTGGTGTCATTTGTATAGAAATCTAAAATCAAGGTCTGCTGGTATAAAAAATCACAATGGACATACTGGAATGCTGTAAAAGCTTATCGAAAAGTGGATTTTAATAAGCATATAAACTGTTTAAGACGTGTTTTGCTTTTCATGGACTTTGTGGTGTTCATTTGTATAGAAATCTAAAATCAAGGTCTGCTGGTATAAAAAATCACAAATGGACATACTGGAATGCTGTAAAAGCTTATCGAAAAGTGGATTTTAATAAGCATATAAACTGTTTAAGACGTGTTTTGCCTCAGTGTGCTCAAACACTAGAAGATGTCGGGTTTGAAATGGTCAAGAGTACATCAACTTGGAGCAAGATATGGTTTCATGACGTCTAATAGTGAAGAATCAATCAACGCTCTAAGTCGTCATTCCCGGAAATTACCCATTACTATGATAATGGAGTTTTTTCGAGCCTCTATTCAACAGTGGTACTACAAGAAAAGAAACCATGCAGGTATTATTTCTTTAAATTCGTAACTTATCATATATTTTACTAAGTATTATTTATTTAAATTTACAGGAACATTGGAACATCGTGTTACACCATGGACAGAAAAAAAGATAACGAAACGTGTTGTGAAGTCAACGTCATGGAGAGTTGAACTATGTTCAAACACTTTGTTTGAAGTACTGGATAATAACTTAAATGGGCTTGTCGATCTAAATGCAAAGACGTGTAGTTGTATGAAATGACAAACATCTGGTTATCCGTGTGGCCATGTTATAAAATTTTCTCTTCATCTAAACCAAGATGATTCAAGCGCATACGCTATGGATTGCTACACTACAGAAGTATATCGACAGACTTATGGCGAGATTGTCTACCCTATTCCACATCCTTCTGAGTGGGACATACCAGATGACTTACAAACAGTTTTGCCACCAGCCATGGATAGAAGGCTACCTGGCCGACCAAAAAGTCACGATCGTATACCGTCTAAGGGTGAAGAAAAGAGATCGACATGTAGTCGGTGCAAGGAAAGTGGTCATACAAGGTTGACATGTGGATCACCAGTGCCATCACAATCATCTTTTCCTCTACCAAAATATGGATCCTCATCAAAATCCAAAGCTCATATGGTGTCAAGCAAAATGCAATCAAAATCGCAATCATCTTTTAGTTTCACGTTACGATTTTCATTTCGCGTTGCGATTCTCTCGTTGCGATTCTCTCGTTGCGATTTTCATTTCGCATTGCGATTGTCATTTTTGCCTTCAACATAATACAGATTGAAATCAACAAAATCAACCATTACATTTCAATCAATTAAACAAGCACAAATAAGAATTATGTTCACATCAATTAAACAAATCAACTTTACAATCATCTTTTACAAATCAATTAAACTATAAAAAAATAAGCAATAATTCTTATTTCCTCATCTACTATTGAATCAACTTTTGCAGCCATACATCATTTTCACGCAGCTCACTTCTGAGATTAACCTGCAGAAACCAAACATTTGCTCAAACAACACTTTCTACACATCTAAAACCTACAAACAGCAAATTATTGAATTCTAGGTACTTAACCAAACATTTTCAAACCAAAAGCCTATAAACTTACCAATTGTTTATGGACATTTTTATAACGCGGATGCAGGTAGGCAGCGTCTCGTATATCGATCTAGCCATATAATGCCAAAACACAAGCCTACTGCAGCTCTATCTCTATCGGTGGGAGGTAGATACTTTATACTTCCTGTGATCAAACGCTCCAACGCCAAGCATACGAGAGGACCACAATCCCCTCTGGGTCCTTTCGTTTGTTGTGGTGCGCTCGTCTCTGCTAACTGTAATATTGAGCTTCTTTGGCTTCTTGTTTCCAGAACGAGTCCAATAATTTATCGCATCCAAGAATTTAGCCAAATGAGAGCTCCATCCCTTAATAATATCTCTTAAATCAGCCCAATGATATGTAATTTATCATGCTGTCATATACTATTTCCTTAAGGGATAGGAGCTGAAGCTCGAAGAGAAGCCAATGTTTATGTTCCAAAACAGGGATAAACACCTGCAATCATAAGTAATAATTCATTCATTTGCGCACTTATTTATGAATACCTTTAAACTCAATCTAAAATAATACTAACCTTATCGACCTCCCACCATGCAGGATAAAGTTTAGCTTGTCCATTGCCCAACGCAAATGATTCATCTCGTTGATTCTTCAAGTGAACGGCGTTAAAACGTCGGCATAATTGTATATCATATTTCTTTTATTTCCTTAAGTTTCCAAATTATTAGAAGACATGACACCCACGCATCGATATGCTGTTTTACAAAAAAAGACATATATTAGTAACTTACATAAATTTTTTAAAAAAATAATCAAATTGAATAAGAAAAATATAAGACTTACCCTCCATCGAAATAGCCATTGTCTTCGACCCCTAATAATACGCCCTACCAAGACCGATCAAGCAACAAATAGATATCATCGTTAACTCATACGAGAGCCAACTCTCATCCATCATGTCCGGCACGTCAAAGGGTTCTCAAGAATCTTACATATGACGCCATGTGAATCGGGCTTTGAATGGTGGGAGGGACCTCTTCAACGATGACAGTGGCCTCTTGAACGTGGGAGGGGACTCTCGAGGAATGATAGGGCCTCTTCAACGATAGGAGTGGACTCTTGAGGGATGACAGGCGAGTCGGGCTTCTTCTTGTGGTGTCTTCGCACTATTGGGGTGTACGGAGACTTAATAGCACGTGCACGCCGTCTGATGCGTGAACTCTATCGTGCAAGAAAAACCCGACGTAAAGCATCCACCATATCAGGCCGCTAAATAATTAAATATAAAAATCAGTAAATAACAGACATGATATTTAACAGTGAAAACAAAGACAAATATGTTTCAAACTTGCATGAATTCACCCAAGTCATTTCTATCATAGTTCACAAAATGCATCAGATAACAATGGCAAATATGTTTCAAACTTGCAACACTGTCAACTTAGTATTTGTCTTGTCTATTGGTTGAAGTAATGCAATTCATTCAAGTTTCAATTTGCAGAAGAAGAATAGTTTCTGGAACTTAAAATCGTAACGTGAAAAATGACTATCGCAACGCGAAATGAAAATCGCAACGAGAGAATAAAAATCGCAATGCGAAACGAAAATCGCAACGCGAAATAAAAATCGCAACGAGAGAATCGCAATGCGAAATGAAAATCGCAACGCGATTATAGTTTCGCGTTGCGATTTTTGGTTTCACGTTGCGATTTTTGGTTTCGCGTTGGGATTTTCATTTCTTGTTGCGATTTTCGTTTCGCGTTGCGATTTTCATTCTCTCGTTGCGATTTTCATTTCAACCAAAAGAAAACAGTGTTGCTAAAATATAGTTTCAAGATAAACTATTTCTTCTTCTTCTGCAAATTGAAACTTGAATGGATTGTATTACTTCAACCAAAAGACAAAACAAAGACAAATACTAACTTCAGAGTATTAAGAATACACAGTTTAGCAGAATTGGCAGCAAACGAACAAATTTACTTTCAACCAAAAGACAAAACAAAGACAAATACTAACTTCACAATGTTAAAGAATACACAGTTTAGCAGAATTGGCAGCAACCGAATAAATTTACTTCAACCAAAAGACAAATACTAACTTCACAGTGTTAATAAACAGTTTAGCAGTATTGGCAGCAACCGAATAAATTTACTAAGCAATCTAAGTGAAATGGTTAATCTAAGTGAAATTATGAGTAAATTTATCATCAAGTTAAATATGGAAAATCTTAAACTTACCTCGTTGCGTAGAGTATGAACCTCATTCTGCAACGATACTACCATCTCACGTAGAGCGGCAACCTCACCACGTAAAGTAGACACCTCCACACGCCATGCACCATCGTTATCGCGTAGAGTACCGATCTCCTCACGCAAGGCATTGACCTCATCACGTAACTCCCTTGACTCATCCCGTGGAGGTGAAGATAGAGAACAGGGAGATAGAAGTTGTGGCATCTTTGTCGGTCGCCTATCATGAGGTGATGGTGGAGAAGAGGCTCGATGATGTGACGGGATAGGTGATGGCTCTCGTTGTAGAGGTGTATAGTCGGGTCGATCAGGTGATGGCTCTAGGTGAGGTGATGGCTCTCGAAGTGGAGGAATTTGAGGTTGCTCATCATTCGTGCCATCAAGAAAACGCTGACTAGCTTGCCACCAATCAATGGCAAGATCAGCCTCCGTGGGTGTCAGTCTCATTAATGGAGTGTTGGCCTCCTAAAAATATAAAAACTCAAACAAAGTTAAACGTCTACTATTAATAATTTGTTTATATATGATAGTATTTGTGTTACTTACATTATTTATTGTCGCATATGGTATTAAGTCTTCCCAATCCAACAGACGTTTCCTCTTCCAAGAATAGCCCTAGGAATATCATTTGAAGTTTTTAATGCATATGTCCGTTGGGGAAAGCCTCGAATATCCAAATCTACAAACAATATAATAACAAACATTAGTAATTGTTAAATAATTCATTATTTGAAAACATTATATAGAAATTCTTACCTTAAAGGCCCAAACAAAGCCTGAAAAAGTGTATTTCGACCCATCGCCACGCAAACTTTTGCGGTCATCAAGGCAGACGACAATTTAGTCTAGGTAGCTTTCCATATATACGAACCCACGGAAACAAATTCCATGCATTAGGTCCTCTACCAATAATATTAGCTCCTGAGGAATAGGTTGTCTGGCCTCTCTGCCTAAAAAGCCGGCATACAAAAGTAGTAGAAGGCATACTCGGACAACATTGACGTATTCATTCGAGTAAAACCATCTTTCTTATTAAACAGTTTCTTCAGGTCGTCGACGTGTAAGTTGGCTTCTCTATTGACTCATCAGGAAAAACCCTGGATAACCATGATGGGCGGGTGATATGACGAGTGTACCGGCCTACATCATCGTGTTCGAATCGTAGACCAGTGATTAGCAGAACTCCTTCCGCCCAAAACAAGTATACGCCGGTGGAAAATGAAACCATATCTCTTCCTCACCACGTTGTATACTGTCGGGTAGATCGCTAGTCATGGTCTGAAACCACAAATGGGTCAAATTAGCATCTCCACCCGGATGCTGTACTCTCAGCCATGGCCCGAAGCAGGTTTCTCAAACAATTTTCTTTGTGCAGGTGAAAGCTTCGAAGCAATTGTAGTGGCTAGGCTAACTTATTCCTTAATGTCAATAAAGCCGAAAAAAATTTCTACAAAAACATAAACATACCAAGTTAGATATACCAAAAACTACACTGTGAAGATATACCAAAAACAATAAACATAAATAGTAGTTTATTCTGAAACTAAAATTTGCAACACTGTTTTGTCTTTTGGTTGAAATGAAAATCGCAACGAGAGAATGAAAATCGCAACGCGGGAAATGACTATCGCAACGAGAGAATCGCAAAGCGAAATGAAAATCGCAACGAGAGAATCGCAACGCGAAATGAAAATCGCAATGCGATTTTGGTTTCGTTGTGATTCTCTCGTTGCGATTTTCATCCTCTCGTTGCGATAGTCATTTTTGTGTTGCGATTTCATTTTCATGTTGCGATTTTAAGTTTAGAAACTATTCTTCTTCTGCATTACTTCAACCAAAAGACAAAACAAAGACAAATACTAACTTCACAGGGTTAAAGACTAAACAGTTTAGCAGTATTGGCAGCAATCGAATGAATTTAATAAGAAATCTAAGTGAAATAGTTAATCTATATTGAAATTACCAGTAAACTTATCATCAATTTCAATATGAAAAACCTAAAATAATGAAAAAAATTTCAAAATAAAAATAATTAAAAAACTAACCCTCGGAGGTTGATTTTCCATTTCTGAATGATTGTGAGGGATTTCTGACCTTGAATGGTTGTGAGGGATTTCGCCGGCGATGGAGCGGAAATCTTCGGAGATGGGACGGATTTCGCCGTAATACGAATGCGCTATGTAAATCGCATTGCGATAGTCAGATTTGCGATTACATATTCACATATGCGATTGCGTTAATTCGCTATGCGCATTGCGATACGTAATCGCGTTGCGATTTACGTATTCGCATTGCGAATTAGGAAAATCGCAACGCGAATACGTAAAAATCGCAATAGTAAATCGTATATCAGAATCGCATTGCGAATCTGGAAATGATTTGCGATACCGGAGATCGCGTTGCGAATTATCGATCGCATTGTGATTTAGTTGGTCATTTTAGCGAATCTAAAAAAAATAGTTAAAATCGTATATTATAATTTATAAGGTATTTTTGATCACTAAGATTATTTTCTCTTTATTATATTAATTTTCCAACTCCGAGGTCTGAGTGCGGAAACCTAATCTAAACGCGCATGATGATAATTTAATATGCCGTTCTGCTCCAATCAAATTACATTATCATTACAAGCTAATAATAATATCATAACTACACTACTCCTTTCTTTTATTAACAAAAATATCAAAGCCAAAGTCAATGCTCTCGTCGTCAGAAAGATATCGCATTGGTGAGTGGACAAGTGTCTCGCCCGCCACCGCTTATTGTCTCTCAGCCACAATTTAACCTTATTTTAACACTACCAAACATAGAGAATAAAATATGAAATAATTATAATAGGATATATGCTAGTTATGTCATACGATCATTTTAATATGCGATTAAGAAAAGATATTATCAAAAATATTAAATTTTTAATATTTTCGATAAAAAATTATTTAAAAAATTATTTTTTTACCTAAAATATTAATATTTTTTATTCGGAAATATTAATATTTTTTTAATATTTACGGTAGAAAAATAATATTTTAGGTAACACTTTACTGAAAATGTCAAACATTTTAAGTAACGCCCAATATTAATATTTTCGATAAAAATAATAATATTTTAAATAACATTTTATTAAAAATATTAAAAAATAATAACATTTCTAATAATATATTTTCTTAATAATATATTAAGAATAGCACACCCGAGATATGACCGGGATATATAAACAATGGTCAAATACAAATGACAAAACATTTTATATACGTTAAGCATTTGGCATTAATTATTGGCTGGCTTTCAAGCAAAGATGTAAACTTCTATTCCTGAAAATTCGTGGATGGCTCATTTGCACATCATCCGATCAATCCCATTCATCCCTGTCCCTTTCATCATTCTCAATTATATATTCATGCCCCACGAAGTGATGCTATTCTCCTTTATAAAAATACTCTCAGTCCGCCAAACTCTTCCACTCAAACCAGATTTTCTCTCTCGTCTTGAGTTGTTGAGATTTTAGTGTTGGTTTTGGCATGCCATCTTGTTTCCAAGCCAGTGTTAAAAGGATGGAAACGTTTACCAGAATGACTAGGGTTTACCCCAATGCTGGTTTCACCGGCGTCTTCCACAGGCAGCAGCCGAAGCTGTTATCGACGTCCGTCACGGAGGCGGCGGTTCTCACCGTCTGGAAAAAGTCCTTGCTGTTCAACTGCAATGGATTCACGGTGTTGATAGTAAAGGTAATTTGGTGTTCAGGGTGGATAATTACATGGACGGCCACAAGGGCGAGATTCTTCTCATGGATGCCACCGGCAACCCTCTCCTCACCATCCGCCGCAAGGTACCTTCTTTTTTACGTTTGTTTCGACATATTCGGCTAATGTTTTGCGATCGAATGATGATGATGATTTTTGACGTTTGTTTTGTCAGAAAATGAGCTGGGGGATAGCTGGTTGGTTTACGAGGGAGAAACCTTTGTGATTCCCACACTTTGTGTGAGGAAATCGATGAACATCCTAAACAAAAACTGCTTGGCCTACGTTATTCCCGGCAACACCGCAAACCGAAACAACATCGTTTTCGATATCGAAGGGTCATATTCGCAACGATCGTGTTCGGTATACGACGACAGTAGGAGATTAGTAGCGGAGATAAAGAGAAAAGAAGCTGTTCAAGGAGTTACCTACGGAACCGACATCTTCCGTCTTCTTGTTCAGCCTGGTCATATCAGGACGGACTTTGCCATGGCTCTCGTCATCCTTCTTGATCAAATGTTCGGATCTTCGAGACGATAAACCATCTTTTTTCCTGCTTTTTTTTTAACAGAACACCATCTGTCTGTTTATCTATGTATAAAGTCATAGCAACAATTTCCAAATTTGCAGCATCTGCTTATATATTTATATGGTTTTGATGATTTTTGTGGTGGTTTTTTCGTTTTTGATAAAAGACCAATCACTCATGTACAGATTCAACAGAAGAATAGTTCTTCTGTGTGTTGATCTGTTTCTTTCTTTTTGGATTTTTTTATCGTATAGGTTGAAAATGATGAGAGTTTTCTTTGTAAAGAAACATTAAAAATCGAATAAGTTATACATTTATTAGAATCAATACGGAATTCAGGCACGTGAAAAAGAATAGAGGCAAAGCTCGTTTGGACCACTCAACTACAGTTAAGATCCATCATGAAGAATCCAAAGCCAAATTGGAAACGCGCGAATCCAATTCCAAAATCCAAATTGAAAGCGAAAATTCTCGAGAACAAGAGATCAGAGCCAACGCGCTTATGGATATAAGTATTTTGAGTTATTAAAATTGTTTTTGGTGAAGTTTACTTTGAGAAATACACACAAATGACTAGTTCTTTTTCTTTCTTTCTTTTTAATTACTCTTTGAAATCACTCTTCTAATTTGAAGTAATTAGAGATGTCTTTAACGATTTCATCATATGAAGACTTTTACATATGGCTTAAAAGTTTTAACAATTTATCTGAAGCCTTATTGATAACCGTTGTTTTGCTATCAAAATAATTCATGATTTCTTAATAAATAAAAAGGAAAAGGTAGTATAGAGAAGCATGGTCGATCCACAGGGACTGTGGTGTTTCTGATTTAATAAAATTCTTTCTTGATTTTAGAAGAAGATAGAATTCCAGATGAAGTTGAAAAGATATATTAAAAATAAAAATAATAATATAATAAATATTAATAGTAATAAACATAAAAGGGGATTTTTAAAAGTTATTTTTTAAAATAAAAAAATAAGAATTAAATAAAAGAAAAATAATTAAATAATAAATTAAATAGATTGAGATAAAGAGAAACTTATTGTGAAAGCAGCATCAGACTTCAGCTTTGTCTCAAATTCCTTGGATCATCGAAACGATTTTACTTCCATCATCGGTGGATTTAATCGGCGTTGTCCTTCACGTGATGACTTTGCTCCTTCTTCGACTTTGATCTTGTGCATGCAATTCAAGGGACTTAATCATTTAATGTCGAAAATGGTCCATCCTATGACTTCTTGTGAGAGCGCAATACCGCTACCAAAGCTTCCTCTTTTCCTTCGGATAATTTACTTGAGATGATCACTTGCAAAGTTTCATTTTCGCCCAAAAAGACATATTTCAAATGCTTCGGTAATTGCTTCAATTCTACCTCAGGTGCCTGCAAAACAGAAGGTAAAATTTTAGTTTTAGAGGAAGATAAAGATAAATCAGAATTGATTGAATTAATATTTTCAAACTCTTTCTTCCTCTTCGTGACAAAGTTCAGGATCCTTAAAAAGATCATAAGAAAAATTAGATTCAATATATTCATTAATTAAAGGATCTATAAAATCAACAAAATTAATTCTTTCAACATGATCAGGGCATTTCATTGCTTTGTAAATCTCACCATCAAATTCCATTGTTAGTATACCACTTCTAACATCGATATTTGTATGTGATGTGCTTAGGAAGGGTCGGCCTAAGAGTGCCTCGAAATAAGAATCCGACTTATCATGTTCCATGTCAATGATATAGAAATCTGCAGGAAAGAATAATATATCGACCTTTACCAAGACGTTTTCCATTACTCCCACTGAATAGATCACAGATCGATCAGTCAACTGTATGGTTATTCCTAATTCATTCAAAGGCTCGTTAGTAATCATTTTATATATAGTAAATGACATAACATTAATTGAAGCTCCTAAGTCACACATTGCACGTTTAATTTTAAAATCACCTATTTTGCAGGGTATAGCGAACATACCTTGATCCTTCATCTTTGGTGGGAGTTTTCGTTGAAAAATTGCAGAAATGTATTCTCCCAAATTTACCTTTTCGTGTCCCATTAATTTCCTCTTTGTAGTGCAAAGTTCTTTTAAGAATCGAGCATACCTTGGTACTTGTCGAATTACTTCAAGAAGAGGTATGTTGACTTGAACTTTTTGGAACACCTCTAAGATCTCATTTTCTTCATCTCTTTTATTACGCTTCATCAACCTTAATGGGAAGGGTGGTGGTGCGATTTCATGAGAAAAAAGAGAATGATGTGAGTCAGATGTATAGTGTATTTCTAAAGGTGGTATTTCATCTTGTTCTTCCTGATGTGAGTCTTTTTCTGCTGGAACTTCGGGTGATATAACTTTTCCACTTCTGAGTGTGATGACACTAACATTCTCTCTCAGACTTAACTCCATTTAAGAAGGTAGTCTTCCTTTTGATTCTAATTTTCCTATAGTTTGAGCTAGTCGGATTACTTGGTTATCTAGCTCTTGAAGATGTGTTTCGGTTCAGCTGTGGAATTTTTCCTGGGATGCAATAAGCTTTTCTTGTGAAATTACTAACTTTTCTATGAGTTCCTCCAATGACGAGTTTTGCGTTTTCTGTTGAAGAAGACGCCTTGGTTGATAAGTTGGTATTTGATTTACCGCATAGCTGAAGTTTGGGTGGTCTCGCCATCCTGGATTGTAAGCATTACTGTATGGGTTATATTGTCTTTGTGGAGGACCTGGAAAGTTTCCTATGGCATTGATTTCTGCATTACCTCATTCTTGTATCAGTGAGCAGCAATCCATCGGATGGTCTAGCTTTGTGCATATCCCACATGCTCTTGTTGCTCCAGATTTTCCTGCAATAAAGTGAATTAACTTTTTCAGTTAATTTGTCTAACTTATTCTCAAGGGAAAAAGTACTTATCTCGTGAACCCTTCGACTGGGTTCACTTGAAAACTATTGAGAGTTAGCTGTCATGGTTGAAATCAATTCCCTTGTTGTTGTTGGGGTCATGTTGACTAATGTTCCTCCACTGGCGGCATCCACCATTTTCATTTCCATTGGCAAAAGACCTTCATAAAAGTATTGAAGTAACATTTGCTCACTTAATCCGTGTTGTGGACAACATGTGCAAAGCTTTTTAAATATCTCCCAATAGTCATAAAAACTTTCAAATTAATTGAAGGTAAATAAAATAACCAATCTTTAGCCAAGTCGGCTAAAGAGAAAGGGAAAACTCTCAAATTAATTTGATCTTCGATAACTCCATGTGGTTTCATGCTAGTGCAAACCATGTGAAATTCCAACAAGTGTTTGTATGAATCTTCAGTGGGAAAGCCGTGAAAAGTGGGAAGAATATGAATAAGTCCAGTCTTTAATTGAAACGGAGTCACACCACTAGGAAAATTGATGCATAATGGCGTCTGAGTGACAAGAGTTGTGGCTAACTCTCGGATCGTTTGTTCTTCCATCGGAATGTTGTATAAGTCTGCTTTAGAGTCCGGATTTGATTCTGTTTCTGATTTCTGCTCTTATTCTTCTTGTTTTTTTCTCTTTTCTCGAAGCGTTTGTGCGTGGATTCTTCATGCTAGTGCTTCTATCTCCGGATCTAGATCTACTAATTTAGTTGAGTTTCTTCTGGTCATAAATAAAAAACTAGAAAAATAAATTAATACTTGTCGTTAGTCCCCGGCAACGGCACCAATTTGATAACCGTTGTTTTGCTATCAAAATAATTCATGGTTTCTTAATAAATAAAAAGGAAAATGTAGTATAGAGAAGCATGGTCGATCCACAAGGACTGTGGTGTTTCTGATTTAATAAAACTCTTTCTTGATTTTAGAAGAAGATAGAATTCTAAATGAAGTTGAAAAGATATATTAAAATAAAATAAATAATAAAAAAAGGAAAAATAATATAATAAATATTAATAATAATAAATATAAAAGGGGGATTTTTAAAAGTTTTTTAAAATAAAAAAATAAGAATTAAATAAAGAAAAATAATTAAATAAACAAATTAAAGAGATTGAGATAAAGAGAAACTTATTGTGAAAGCAGCCTCAGACTTCAGCTTTGTCTCAAATTCTTCGGATCATCGAAACAAATTTTTACTTCAAGATTCACGTCAGCTTACAAGGACAATTCTTCGTTGCCAACTCGGATTGTGCCATTTCAATAACAACTGATTCCGATCTTAGTTTCTTCTTAGCAAACAATTTTGCTAAGTGTATTCTCGGGAAGTTGAATATGCTTCAATAAGAAAATATTTTCTTCAAACATTAACCATAACAATATACAGACCAATGTCGAAATCGTTTTGATTTGAAAAGTAAGCTCAGAAAACATAGAGAAAATCCGAAGCGATTTAAGTACCTTACAATTCTCACGTTTGGAATTGAGCCTTCGCTTTAGCCTTCGACTTGAAAGAGAATTAGCTAAGCATGATCAAAGTCATACTTAGCATAATAGAAAAGTATGAGAAAAAATCGAGAGAAAGCTAAAGAGGAAAAGAAGATTTTATTCTCAAATGAGAGAGATATGTTTCTAGGCTCACCCTTATATGGTATTTATAGCCTTGAAATTCCTAAAAACAATCTAAAGCATCCTAAATCCTAATTAAAACACTTAAAACTATTTAAACTAAAATACCTAAAAAATAATATAATATTCTAAATCCTAATTAAAACACAAAAACTTATTTCAACTAAAATACCTAAAACAAAGATAAAATATAAAAGTAATATCCTAAAACTTAATTAAAATACAAAAACCTATTTAAACTAAAATACAAAGATAAAATATAATGTTTAAAATATTATCCTAAAATGAGTTTAATCCAAATCCGAATTCCAGCCATTTTTTATTTAGAAAATAAAAAATATGTAGAATTATATCATTTTTGTGTAATTTTCATAATCGTACGTCCTGGACAAAAAATGAATTAAAATAAACAAATAAACCATAAAAATTAATGATTAAAGAATAATTTAAAAGTAAAATATTAACTAAAATAAACACTATCACTTATCGATGATTCGAAGATATTAGTATTTTCTCGACATCAACTATTAATGTCTTTTTCTGACATTATTTTTATTAGTCCAATCAACTTTAAAACATTATACTTGAAGGTCTATAATGTAATTGACTTGAAATGCATTTAAGTTCATGACTACCAAAAATATTAATGAAACTAGCACGCGGTCGATGGGACATATATAATGCAGCCGGAGGATATAACGCGGGTTGGGTTGACTACAGCTTAATCCTTGAACTCTTTAGTGTTTTCGAAATTGAAAATTTTTAAAATTTATTGACCAAAATAGAAGAAAAGAAAATAGTTGAATGAGGAATGATGTAATTTACCCAACTTATAACAGTAGGAAATGATTAAACCGTTGATCAAAATATCACATTAGATTTTTTTTTGAATTAGAGGACCACATTGATCTAAAAATAGGATGAGGACTACATTATTTTCTTTAAAAAGTTCAGGGACTTTGAATGACTTTTTTTCTTCTTATTATTAGTACTATATTGCAATTACGTGCATCCATGATTTGTGGTTTATGAAAGCAATTCCCGCAGATGTTTTGCTAAGGTCGATGTTACTAATTGTCAGCAAGAATCATGTATTCGATTCGCGACAAAGATCTTCTTTGGATTATGCAGTTGCACACTAAATCCATTTTATATTTAACCTTCATATTGCGTTGGAAATCAAATTTATACTCTAGATATTAAGTAAATGGATTTCTCTAGTTATAATATATTATCAAAAAGTCTAACGTTAAAATTTGTATGATCAGTTTAATTCAATTAGAATTAATTAAATAAATATCAATTATCAATTAGTTTATTGTATTGAAGTTGTAAGATCCTTAAACAAAATCAAGAACAACAGAAAAAAGGTATAATGTTGAAATTGGTCATCGACGTCTATTAAAATGATTATTTTGATCCATTAACGTTTTATTTTAGGATAAAAAATCCTATCATTTGGTAAAATAGTTACTGTCTTTTATTCTTTTTTTCTAGAGCATTTTGAATCATTTTAAGATAAAAGACTCTTTTTTAGAGCATTAATCGTGTGTTAACTAACGATTTTCATTCATAGAGAGAGTTTTCCTCAACATAAAACGTTAGAGACCAAAATGATTATTTCAATAAATGTTGGAGGATAACTTTGACATTCTGTTGTATAAGAAAGCATCCTACTTATGGCTTTGATGGGCTGAACCATTATACGAATTCAGTGATTAAAAGATCTCAAATTCGAATAATTATACATATAAAAACACAAAACCAAGAAATTATCCAGAAAATACGACGGACTCCTACTCGCATACACATGATAGATTCTTTTGAAGAAGAAAAAACCTATGTTTTTCTGTTGGGCTAAATTTGTGAGAATGCCCCCAAATCAAGCCCACCATAAAGCTAGCTTCTTTTTAACAATAGAACCCTTAAAAGGAAGGAGAATATAAGGTACTAGTAATCATGAGCCCAACTGGGTGAGGAAAGTCTATCAAAGGTATTGATGTCCTCACCAGCAAAGTTCCCAGGACAATGACCAAAAGGTGTTGCCTTTATATCATTTTTGTTTGGAAAATACTTGTTGATTTTCTTAGTTGAGTTACCTATATCGTGTAGAACTGTTAGCTCAAATGGGTATGAAAAGATTTTTCCACATTAATCGATAACCTACGATGCGGATAGGTTAATTAGGCATGATCAAGTTGGTTCCATCCCATAATCATGTCTGCCATAATCATCCCACAATGGCAAAAAGAGGCTCAAAAGACTCCACAATTTTCATCAACACCCTCTTAACTCTGCATGTAATTGGCACCAAAGGACATGTACTTGATGGTCTACGAATATACATGAAGAAAGCGACCAAGCACGATCAAAATCAAGTATCAGCCACGTGGAGGAACAAGTAGAAAGATGCAAAAGGATATTTAAAGAAGAAAAGCAATATACCACTGAAAAAAAGATAACATTGTAAAACGAAAATGGTCCATGTGAAAAATATAAAAATTAACATTCTCTGTTTTCATATATTCTTATCTTATCACCATCTCTGCAATTTCATTTATATCATCTGAAACAGTCAAACAAGCAAAGGAACAATGGAAAAGATCATGCAAACATTCAACAACCTCCAGATTCAGTATTTTCTCCTTTCCCAGATGCTCCTTTTGAACGCCTATACAGCCCTACACACTCCCACTATGCACTGTGGTAATATTCAGCTTCAAGGGCCTTTCTTGTCTCCAAATTCCACAAAACCATTCCCATTAAACCGCATGATCATATGCAAATCTCAGAAGCTATACTTTAGAACCTCTTTGGGTCTTTTTCCCATCTCTTCAATTGATTACACAAGTAAAACACTAACAGTGTTTCACGGTAGTTGTTCTTCTTCAGAGCAGTTTGTATCCCCAACACTCCTTTCAGCTGGTTTCCCTTCTCCTCCTAACCCCAACTCACTCCTCCTCTTCAACTGCTCACACAAAAGGCATCCTGCAGCGGCGTTTATCCGTAACTGCAGTCGCCTGCACATGTGTAGACCCTCTTCTGAAGATTCTCGTTATTGTCTAGTAGTTAATGATATTGAAAGGCTTGACCCTGATTTTCATCCAAAAGATTTGGGTTGCTCAAGTTACAAGAGGGTTTATAGAAGGTCTTTGAGTGAGGAAGAGTATGGAGGAGTTGATTTGGGGACAAGGATTTCATTCGACATTCCCGACCATGTACCGGATATCTGCAATGAATGTAGAAAGCCTAATGGCAGCTGTGGTGTTGGGCTGAAGTGCATTTGTCACGCAAAAGAGTGTAGTAAGTGCCCCCTATTGTTTATATTTGATCGATATTGCATTTTTTCTGGATCTTACTATGTTTTGATTGATTTAATTTGATGGTGTTCTTTTGTAGAAGATAAGGTCCTTTCAGCTACCGGATCACTGAACACTGGTATAAATTTATTGTTTCTTTCGTTTTCGATCATTGATCAGATGAATTTATGGATTATTTGAGAAGTTGGAGAACTTGAAATGTATGTTATTTTCTTCTTCATGGTTGTTAAATAGGTATATTACATGCTTATTTTCCCACACAATTGCTTTGTCATCTCTATGTGCACATATATATACAGAAAATGCACCTAGCTTGGAGTTCCAGTATGAAATGATTCCCGATGAAAGCAGACCTTACACCTTTATAATCACATGGTTACTGCAGTGACAAACACATGATTCCCCAATTTACCAAAATAGATAAACGTTTAATTCGAATCCAGTACCGCATATACTCATTATGAATGTGACCCTCCGTGAGATTATTTTGATAGGTGATATGGTAAATATGGAAAAAATGATGGTTAGAAAACTGAGATGTTAACTGCATAAGTACATATTAAATTTATCTTCACAGGCTATGTACATCACTTTCACTTTCCAACTAACAAATGTAAAAGAATTCTCTCCACTCCGCACCTGTAAAATTCACATGAAGAATCTGACATAGCCACAAGGCAGATCCAAGAACGCACAGCCTCCGACACTTTGTACTTTAAACCCAGAAACACCTTGGTTTTTAATCTTTTAAATGCACATGAAGAAAAGAAACCATAGACAAAGCAAAAAGGAAAGTCTGATGCTGTGAAGATCTTAGAACGACCCCTTTTCAGTTAAAGCAGCGAGACAAAGAAAAGAAGAATGGCAGATGGATTTTCAAAGTTTTTGCTGTTTTTGAGTTTAGTTGGCTGTTTGAAACCTCCCCTCCAACACTCTTTTATGTACCATAAAGCAAGTTTGTCTTTACTTTGGGGTGTTGGTAACGCGAAAATATACCATTCCACGTTGAGTGGAAAATACAATTGACTTGGGTATTTATAGTGTGCATTATTCCCTCCTTTGTTGAGTAATAGAGAACAAGGGGTAAACTTGTGTGTCACTGCTATCTATCTTGGCTCGTGGACATGGCAATATGATCTTCGACACATCCACGATTTTATCTTTTTGGAGAAAATTCCTTATGAGCAAACAAAATGTGAAATAATTTTTAGTCTGATATTTATAGGTTGCGTTTGATTTAAATTTTAGAGTGTAACAGATGAGATTAATTAGTTGTCGTTTTGATTTCTGAAATTTAAAACATAAATAGTCAATTTCTGGAATTTAAACATGTGTAACGTTGGATGTATCTGGACTATTTTACATCTCTGTTCAAAGGGAACTAACAGCTGATTATTTTGCCAGTTACAGGAGTTACAATAATAATATAAGGAGTTACAAATGGCTGGAAATTAGACTACGAATCTAGACTATTTTGAGGCCATATTTATTTGTTTAATTCAACTATTACAACAGAGTTTAATTCCGGCAATTAAATCAGAATTGTATCTGATTTTCGTTTGACTATTTTGTCCCTGAACTTCAGCCTATAAATAGAGAGGCTTTGCAAGCTTCTCAACCTACCAATTCACTCTCAAACATCTCTCATTCTCTCAAAGCTTTCTAAGCTTTTAAATATTTCAGGTAATCAGAGGAGCAATACAACCACAATTCACTACGTTTTCAGGTGTACGAAATTTCGGAGCGACCGTGTTAACCTCGGGCGACAATCGACCTGTAATAGCGATTACACATATCAGGGTGAATTTATTTCTAAGGTAGTAGTTATCACCACTACACGATTCATCTAATTCGATTGTTCATTTTTTTTATTTGTCCTGGTAATGTGTGAATTTTGCAATACATTTCCAACATGGGACATTGATTCATGGTGTTGGCCACCTCAATTCTAGTTTGTCTTATTTTTAGATTGAATGTCCATAAAAGATATCTGTCTAATTTATGTGTTAATAAAAAAAATCGATGCCACCCCATGTTTGTATCCTTAAATTCAAACTCTCTCTTTCAGATGGTCCAGTAACAGTTCAATTTCATGAGGATTTCTTAGCTGTCTTCATTTAAATTAATGTTTCTCTTTATCAGGGGCACATGTATGCCTTCTCTATCCTAATTGGTTTCCTGATGGTCCAACGAAGAAGAGCTTGACTATAGGGGTACTTAATGCCTGCACTTTTAGTGGCATCTGAATGAACCCAAAGTACCCTTGCTAAGCTTTTGCTTCTTGCCTGTGGAACGTGCTTCTTGCTAAATAAGGGTCCTAAGCAGGTGCAAAATTAGACCATTAATAGAACCATCCTAAAACATGGGCTGCTATCCTTTTATGAAAGGTGTCAAGCATGTACTGGTTCAAACAACCCATGCACATGCTCTCACTTGTTTTCATAGCCTAATGCACATTAGTCTTAGCAGAACCAAAGCAAGCTAGAATTATGATCACTATGTATCTTCATTATAAAGGTAACAAATGCATACTCTATGACTGATAAACCATGAAATCTTATATAATTTAAATGAAAATATTCTATGGTCAAATTGTTACCGAACACTAGCAGGAGATTCCCCACTTCATTTTGTCCTTTTAAAGGCAAAAGCTACAAATCTGCCTTCATATCTTTCAATATATCCAAATACTACTTTTTAGCAAAATCTTCATTGATGCCCTTCCATTTGAGATGTCATTTCATTCAAAATTCACCAGCTTTTCAATTATTTCAACCTCGCAACAAAGTCATTATTAGCAGCTCCATTTCCTGTAATTAATTTTCGAAATCTTTTCTTACCACAAACAAAAGAAAATCCAGCCTGCAACTCTCAGAAACTAAAATATTCTACAGCGCAAGTTATTTCTTCTCTCACATGAACAAAGAATCTAAGTAAATTTGGACCAAAAAAAACTGAAATAGAACAAGAAACCTAACATGAACAAGTGATCATGAGTTTGTTTATGTGTTCTTACAGGCACAAATCAACAACGAGAACTCGACTCTGTCTTGGTCTTTCTTCACCATCTTCTCCTCAAACCAAAGCCGGTTATCCAAACCATTTCTTGTCCTAAACAAGAACACGGCTGAACCAGAAACAGGCTTGAAGAACCAATCGTACGCATCCCACATCAGATCAACTAGCAACCCATCAACGAATAACGTCTGGTTTCCTCTAAAATTCCATTGCAGCCTCTTAACTTTTATCACCGTCTTCTTATCGATACAAACCGATAAAACCAGGTGCTTTAAGCCTTCATGTTCCCCGCTGCATATTATTGTAATATCGTGTACAATGCCCGTATCACAGAATTGAGCCTTGGTGGAATAAAGTGTATTCCCCGAACAATGTTCTTGCCTGGAAATGAGGGCAGCTTTAGCAACTGGGGTTGTGTTTTTGAGCTTCTTGGTGACTGTCTCTTCGTCCATATCGCCTAAAACAAGGCCTATCTCTGAATCAACCATGACTAAAACGTAGAACCCGTCGACCGGTTCGGGTCCGGTGTCGTACTTAGCGGTGGTAAGGTCCCAAAAGACTTCGATCTTCGAATGGTCGGATTCGATCACTTGCTTCCTTTCTTCTTCCTGAAGAACCTTAAATTGGTGTTGAGTTTGAAACATATTGAAGGGTGGTCATCGCCGAAGTTTATGGCAAGGCCTTGACCAGAACCGGTTTGGTTCTTGTACCAAGTGACCTTGATTAAACACTGCTTCTGGGTTGAAAGAATGACTTTGTAAACGCCAGTGACGGAATTCTGGACCGAAGGCGCTAGGCTCGGAGAGATGCAAGCATTGCTTGAATAGCTGCTAGAACATGAAGATTGTGAAACATTTACTGCGTTTTCACTGAAACAAGAAACCATATCTCTCATTGTGAAGAAAATGAAGACGAGCAGCAGCAAGGGAATTCAGGTGCATCTGCATGCGTATTAAACAAATATGGGTCTCTCACTCAAGGTAAAAGAAGGTGAAGCTGTGTTTTGTTTACTCTATTTTGGCAGTTCATCACATATATTAAAGAATTCAAAAAAGAGGAGAAATTGGACATGGTGCTGGTCTGGTTGTGAGATGATCATGGATGCTTTTAATTCCTTACAATTGGCTTTTGTGACTTATTAAGTGATTAAAAAGTAAATAAAAATACTAAGTGATTACTGTTTTTGAAGTGTAGAAAGATACTGCTGCTAACATGGAAAGGGAAATGGTTTATTTTCCTTGGAAAGCGGTATTTATTTGAATTTTTATTATTAAGCTAAATGATTATAAAATTATATATGTTATAATTATTTTAATAATTATTTGACAGTAAACGTTCAATTAATTTGCTGCAGCTACTTGTACTCGAACTCGTAATTTTTAAAAATAACAACGATTTCTTTAACTACTAAGATAAGTTGGTTCGTGCATTTAAGGGAGTGTTAACTATAGATTTTAACCAAATGCTATGGAGTTTATTATATTTATTCTATTTAAACAACTGAAAAGTTGTTATAATAACTTAACTTTTCATTTTTCTATTTTTTATTTTATGATATCTATTATTTATTATATTTTTATTTAAAAATCTAATCTTTTAATTTATTAATTTTGAAATTTGTTATAATTATTGGTTTAACAATATTAAAATAGAAAAAATTATGTTTTCTAAATTTATATTTTTTATTAATTTAAATTTTAAGAAACTATAAACACAAATAATTTAAAAATGATCTTGTTTAAACAATAATACTTTTTATCTATTTTAAGGATTGAGGATTAATGATCAAATGATAAAGAAAGATAGATTAAAATCACTTTAAAATTATAATTATTAAATCAACAGTTAATAGTAAATTGATGAGAATTTTATAGAAATGACAATATTTTTAGATAAAAACAAAATAAAAATTTAATATTATAAAATTAAAATATAAAGATTTAAAATAAATTTGTAAATAGGACAAAAGTTACTGATATATTTAAACATTTTTTGTTTCAATATTACTTATGAAGTTATATCTTCGCTAGTGGTGTACTATCTTGTGTTCTTCTTATGTAAATCATAATGTATTTACTAATGTTATTATATTTATATTTATATTTAAATATAAAAAAAAAAAACATGAACTCGTTTAAAAGAATATAATTTGAAAGTATATATTTTACTAAAAATAATATTGTATGGACGGTGGAATGATTGATATTGAACGAGAGATCCGCAAAAAGAAAGGCATGGTGTGTGAGGAAAAATAACCACTCTCATCCTTTTATTATTCTCTTTTTTATACATTTACCCTCTTACTATTAAATATATCGAACTAACTACACCTTATTCTATGACTAATTTAATTAAAGCATGGTGTTACAGTTAAGCAGCAACATTGAAGTCAATGCTTCAAAGCACCCATCAAGTTAGGGTTTTGGCTTTTAGGTCAATAAAAATAAATGCCCTATATTTTTTTATTAAACTGAGTAAAGTTGAAGCTTTGTTGATATGTCACCAAAAGAAAGAACCCACCACTTGAGTGCTTTAAAAAGGGAGGAGAGAGGCAAAGGCCTGTTAATTGGAACATGCATGTGGCTTTTATACTATGATTAGGTTTTTAATCAAACATATTTATTTTAGGGTAAACTGTGCATTTAACAACTAAATTAGTTTCAATTTTAATCTGTTTTAGTAAATAAATTTTTATTTTTTTTCAAAATCATACATATCGTTTAGTTTTTATTTTATTTTAGTACGCAGTCATTAAATACTTAACGCGTTTAGTATCTAAACTATCAATGTTTGTCCGTTTTAGTATCTAAACTTTTAATTTTTCTCAAAATTTAATGTTGAGTTTTTAACCAGTAATAAAATGAAACAAAAATTAAACTTTAGGAATGGTTCTGAAAAATTTAAAAATTTAGGTATTAAAACGGATCAAAACTGATAGATATTAAACGCATAATTTACCCTTTATTTTATGTAAAGAAAAGACAAGAGTTTCTTTTTTCAAAAATGTTGTAACTAGGAATGGAGACACCTTTCATTGAATAAGAAATATTGAACAATTAAACAAACGATTTCTAAATTATATTATGCTTTTAGAATTGATTAAGTGGGGTTTGCCATTCCTTGTGGGGTATGGACCCCAAGAAAAGGACTGGCCTTAGGGCATGTTCCTTCATTTGCGCAAATAAATGAAAACTGAATCTGCACAAGAAACAGGAAAAGGTATTTCACAGGCTTCAATAGACACGTTCCAAGATGAAAGTTATTTGTTTCATTGTGGGGCTTGAGATTTTTCCCTAGATTCTCGTATTATTTGGAAAAGAATAATTTGTTTTTTTAGCTAAATGACTATAAGATAATACATGTTAAAAAAATTTAATCAAATTAATTATGTACATACATCTTGCAGAGTAATTGCTCGAAATGAGATTTTTTAAGGAAAACAATATTATCTTTTTATTATTAAAACTTTTCAACGCATTCGAATTTTTTAATTAGTGTTTTAATTAAAGAAGATATATGGAGCAGATGCCTAATATCACTAATTTACTTGCATGCATGGTTTGGTTTTCTTGCAATTCTGGGAAAGGAAAATCCCGCAAGAAATTACCAAAACTAGTTGGCCATGTTATGAGTATAAGAATATAGGTTAGTTGCTTTCCATTGCAACGAGTGCACACTACAACAAAAGTGGCTTGTTGCGGCGTTTTTTTTTTATTTATAGCGCCTTTTTTAAGTGCTGTTAAAAACACCTGCGGCGTAAAGACAAACGCCACTAAAAGCGCCGCTGAAAATAGCGCTGTTAAAGTTCGCGGCGTTTGTTGACCGCAAAAGGTATTGATATTTAGCGGCGTTTTGCAGAAAAACGCCGTAATAGGTGTTGATATTTAGCGGCATTTGGCAGACAAACGCCGCAATAGGTGTTGATTTTTGCTGCTTCTCCATTTGGCTCTTCATCACATCCGCTTCTTCCAATCTCAATGAAATCATTAACATCATCCTGACAATAATTTTCTGTATCATACGACTGATGATTGTGCATATTAAATGCATCTCGTAACATCTCTTCCATGTCATCTTCTCTAAAAGTTGGATGGGGAGAAGGAGCATGATAAGTCGAGTAACTCGTGGAAGCAGATCTATCTGATACAATCTCTCCATGAAAGATCCATTTTCTATACCCCCGAACAAATCCAAAAATAACTAGATGCTCGTACACAACTTCACGAATGTGCCAATTAATGTTCACACAATTCTTACAAGGGCAAAGAATCATATTTTCTTGGCTTGCATTCAGAAAAGCTAAATTTATAAAGTTTTCGACTCCATTTCGATATTCGACGCTTACCCTTGAGAAATCCATCCAACTCTTATCCATTTCGTATTTCTGGAGTTTCAATTTCAAATGTTAATTTCTAATAATATAGATAAAATTAGAACCTAAACAGAAGCATTAAATTATCATATTTAGTGCATAATAATATTTGCATAGTATAAAACTAATCACTCCTAAATTATACAACTTTTAAATTGATAAAATTGTATGGGAGCAAATGTATCTCAGTTAATTTATAAAAATTATAACGAGAATTATATACAATTGCATACTATAGAACTAAATACTTACACATGTTTCATCGAAATGTAGCATTTACATCTAAACAGACTCATGTTTCATTGTTACCGAGAGAGGCATTAAGAACTTAGAACGAAATATAAACCCAATTAACCCATTAGCGAAGGGTTGAAGAAATAAAGAAAAAGAATAACACAAAAGGACAACCGACTTAAGTCGTAGTCAACAATTTCTCAGTGAAATGCTTACTATATCTCAGTGATTAATTATGATTGTTAGAAGTTAGAATTCCAAGGACAATCCACAACTAACCTTACAGAGGCTTTCCTGAGAGAGCATAAATAGTTACATTTAAGCTTAATTCTAAAGTAAAGGCCAGAATTAAACATTGCATGCCACTTTGTATTTATCTATCATGAACTTGAGAATTCGAATTAGAACCACTTAATATATTAATCTGAATCAGAATAATATATGCATGTCACTAATACCTGTGCAACTCGATCAAACTCCAACAACAACAGTGATTTATGTAACTTTTTTTGCAAATTCTGACAACCATGCAGGCAAAGCAAGTATATTGTAGCAAATAAACCACGATTATATATCATCATAAGGGAAAAGGGGGCTAATACGTTAAATGATTTAAAGAACCTAAACCAAAGAGGTGAGCACGAATACATGTCTTCACAAGTGAAGTGAACTGAATTAAGAGCCATTTATTGTGTACAACACAGTAGACATGTCTTTGAAATAAAAATAGAACCATTTAGGGATCGTTAAGGACAGAAAAGATGGTTCCAATATAGCAGAGTTCATGCAAATTTTAGAAGACCCTCGTCTTGTGTCACTAACCATGTCGTTAACAGAACCAAAGATGGATCCTTGATTAAGAGTTAACTTGAAATTTCTTCTGACTCTTCATTTGTTTCACACCTCCTCTTCAATTATAAACATGCAGTAATCGTACATGATAAACATGATTACTAAACAAATATTATAAGATTCTTAAATAAATTAAACAAATGTATCTTACAAGCAAAAGCCATAATATTTCTAACCATCAAAACGACAAAATGAGAGTACATAACTTGAAGATAATCCAATTCCCTACCAAGTTAATATTTTAATAGCATACACACAAAAACAGAATTAAAACAATAAATACATGAGAGAATAAACAATTCCCTCTTTTCGAATTCAAGCTCCTAATGGAGCAGCACAACAAAAGTCATATGATTATTCAATTTAAACAAGGAATTTAACTGGTTTATTAAGTTTATTTCACCCCTAAACCATATGACAATTCAATTTAACCAAGGAATCAATTTAAGGAAGTTAAAATTTTGGCATCCTCTTTGTGTTCTTCACCACTAAAAATTGCTTTGATTTTAACCCATTCTCTATACGCGACCCCATGGGTTCATAAGCAACATTATTATTGACTTCATGTTTCGATGCACATGTTACTCTTGAGGCAAACAAACTATTTTTTTTTTTAATTTGGACTTCCATATACATATCTGTGTTTGACAAAAATTTGAGGAACAATGTATGAAACAGAGAAAACAAACTAAAACAGTAACTTCCTCAGTTTAAACCAATCCTAGTGCAGAATACAAAATGTCATACATACATGTTCCAAATTATACCAATTTAATCAAGTTATCTATGTGCTATACATAAGGATGTGAGGTAATACAGATTGAACGAATAATCTTATCAATTGTGCAATTGGAACAGATATGTGGTCAACCATAAACAGTTACAAATGGTATGGATTAAACATGCATTTCATTCATACATATAATTTAAGCAAATATACTCATCATTCATACAACTCAATCAGACATATAGTGTTATTATATTATCATAATTACATATTAAGAATACAAGCAGTGGCATACAACAATCATCGTACAAAGTACACAAATAAGTTTAGCATAAAGATTATACACACAAATGACACTGACATGTAAAACAAGGATTCAACGATAAAAGGTGAAAACTGATTAATCAAATTGATTGAGTTATAACCCAGTTAAAGACCGATGGTTTCCCGATTTCTTCTCAGTTGAAATCCTTAGCAGAATACAAGTTATAACCCAGCCACTCAAGGAGCAATCTTGACAAAAAAAAATTAAGAATAAGAAAAGAAATGCACTGAGGTAATGCAAGATACGGGGTTGAAGGAGCGAGAAAATGGAAGGAAAAATCGAGGAAAATGAGAGAAATGTAGTCTACCAGTGAAGAGCGTGTTCACTTCTGTTTCATCGTCTCTTTCAGCTACGCATCTTCTGGAGGGTTCAAGGCCAAGCCTTGAGAGTAAAGCTTTGATTTTAGCTAGGTAAACCGAGGCTAAGAGAAAAGGGCAAAAAATATTAAGGAATCAACACGCCGCTGAGAGGGCAAACGACCGGAGAGAAAGAAAGCCTAACTTGGGTATGGCGAAATGTGACGACGCCGGAGACGAAGAAGGCACGATGCCGGAGACGAAGAAGGCACGACGCAGTGAAGGAGATGGCTACTGGTGTTTTCTGGGTAAATTGTAATCGGAAAATCGTAGACAAATCAATAAGGAAGAATGGCTAGGGCTTCAGGAGTTTTAAAACTGGCTTTGCGGCGTTTAACATTACAAACGCCGCTGATGTGTAACTAATTACGGTGTTTTTAATTAAAAAATGCCACGTTTGTTAAAATCAATTGCGGCGTTTACAGAAAAATGCCACTAATGTACGACCCATTTGCGGCGTTTCTTGTAAAACGCCACTAAAGTCCGACCCATTTGCGGTTTTTACCAAAGCTCCCCGCTAAATTTATAAATTTTTGGCGGCGTTTATCAAACAACGCCACTATATGTTAACCATATTGCGGCGTTTGAGCTATAAAAGCCGCTATATTACAACTCTATTACGGCGCTTGAGCTATAAACGCCGCTATATTACAACTCTATTGCGGCGTTTGATCTATAAACGCCGCTATATTACTACTCTATTGCAGTTTTGAGCTATAAACGCCGCTATATTACAACTCTATTATGGCATTTGATCTATAAACGCCGCTATATTACTACTCTATTGCGGCGTTTAAGCTACAAACGCCGCTATATTACTACTCTATTACGGCGTTTTAGCTATAAACGCCACTATATTACTACTCTATTGCGGCGTTTTAGCTACAAACGCCGCTATATTACTACTCTATTGTGGCGTTTGAGCTACAAACGCCGCTATATGCTTAAAGTTCTATAAAAAGGCCTCTATTCTCTACTACATAGTGGCGTTTTAAAAAAACTTGACAACAATCATACATTCTAATTAAGCCAGAAGTTATCATGTAGTTTTATCTAATTAGCAACAACCATACATTTTAATATAAGACATAAGTTATACATAAAATTTAGAAACATTAAAGTGTTGCATAAAAAGTCTCCACCATATTGTTAACTAGAATTTAATTGTGCTCCTTCGTGGGGAAAGGACGTAGGAAAGTTGTTTTCTTTGTTTGACGACGCATCGTTAAGTTTTTCCTCTGTGTATACTCTATATGAAAAAACTCTTCATCCATTTCACCAAATAAATCCCCTACATCCGGTTCACCAAGAAGACTCCTTGCGCGTTACACTGCTTCACTTGAAACATATAACGAACTTACACCTACAGTATGAAACTTGATTGGAGGTGGCTTTGGAACTGAATCAAACATTAAAAAAAATAAATAGAAGATAGAAACTTTTACTTGGAGTATCAGTAGAGGCAACGTCGTCTTCATTTAGGATAGATATTGCTTTTGCAATTGAAGATTCTTTCAATGACACAGAGTTACCAATTTCGGTTCTAAACATCGGGTATTTATCCACTCTTTTATCATCATCGTTCTCAATAAGCTTTGAACATCCTACATGCGTGCGATCTATGAAATTTTAGAGTATAAAATAAAAATATAGCGGCATAAACTTTCAGCGATTAATTATTACCTTCAATTAGGAGATCGGCCATGGAAGGGTATTTTGCAATAGAAGGGTCTTTTGGGTCATCACCGAGTTTCGACGGCAAGTTCGGACTGATAGCCTCCCAACGATAATTTGATCCATCGTCAGAGCAAAGACGCCACGTGGACATTCCGATGAGAATTTCTCTTACTGAATGCAACACCTGCTCTTTGTATCACAACCATTTGTTCACGTTTTGAAAAACTATTATTTTGCCTATTCGAAAGCTATTATTTTTCTCCACGAAAGCATAAAAACACTGCTCCCAAGTAGTAAACCAGTAAAACAATATGTATAGATATTCGAAAGTTATTATTTTGCCTATTCGAAAGCTATTATTTTTCTCCATTATGTTAGCTTTCTGGGTTTTCCCCATTTTCAAAATACCAACAAAGAATAAATGAAAAAATTCAGTAGTGAGAAAAGGGATCAAACCGTGCAATCGTGAGATAACTGTTCGCCGGTGAGAGGGCTGATTTGGTCGCCGGGACAGACAGAAGATGACGTCCCCTGGAAATAGGTGAGGGCTGATGTAGTAGCAGAGAAATCCCTTTTAGGGAAGAAGCGTAGAAATAATTTTAGGGATCGGGCGGGAGAAAAGGGTGGAGTATATATTGACCCTTTAGCGGCGTTTTATAAAAACGCCATTGTAGTACATGTTTTTGTGGCGTTTTTATAAAAGAGCCACTATAGACAAACATATTGCGGCGTTTTTAGGAAAATCGCCGCTAAATTATTACTCTTTTGCGGCGTTTTTAGCACAAACGCCACTATAAACAACTCTATTGCGGCGTTTATATAAAAACGCCGCTAAATTACTACTCTATTGCAGTATTTTTTTAGAAAATGCCACTATAAACAACTATATTCTGGCGTTTGAGCTATAAACGCCGCTAACTTACCACCCTATTGCGGCATTTGTTGAAAAAACGCCGCTAAAGTTTCATTTTCCGGCATTTCGATTGTAAACGCCGCTACATCCTTAAATTTTGTGGCGTTTTCCCTAAAAACGCCGCTGCATTACACTTTTGCTGTAATGGCAGGATAGTCAGGTTAGATTTCTATTGTAACTACACTATTAGTCAAGTGGTTATGAATCAGTTGAAGACAGCTAACGGATTTATAATAAATCTGTTGAGGGAATGAATTACCATACTTGCTTATTGCAACTTGGATTCAAGGAAAATTAATTGTATTCGACACCCACACCATCCAGCAGTGTTTGCTCAAAAATTTAACTGCATAATTGAAAGAGATACTTTGGAAATAATAGAAAAAAGGGTAAAATGTACCAATAGTAGACCAAATTTGGTTACCGATTTTTTAATTAAGTATGTTTGGTCTCTCACTTTATCAATTCTTTCGGTTTAAGTCACTCGACCGTTAACTTCCGTTAATATATTAACATAAGTCACTCGTCAGAGCAAAGACGCCACGTGGACATTCCGACGAAAATTTCTCTTACTGAATGTAACACCTGCTCTTTTTATCACAACCATTTGTTCACGTTTTGAAAAACTATTATTTTGCCTATTCGAAAGCTATTATTTTTCTCCACGAAAGCATAAAAACACTGCTCCCAAGTAGTAAACCAGTAAAACAATATGTATAGATATTCGAAAATTATTATTTTGCCTATTCGAAAGCTATTATTTTTCTCCATTATGTTAGCTTTCTGGGTTTTCCCCATTTTTAAAATACCAACAAAGAATAAATGAAAAAATTCAGTAGTGAGAAAAGGGATCAAACCGTGCAATCATGAGATAACTGTTCGCCGGTGAGAGGCCTAATTTGGTCGCCGAGACAGACAGAAGATGACGTCCCCTGGAAATAGGTGAGGGCTGTTGTAGTACAAGAGAAATCCCTTTTAGGGAAGAAGCGTAAAAATGATTTTAGGGATCGGGCAGGAGAAAAGGGTGAAGCATATATTGACCCTTTGACGGCGTTTTATAAAAACGCCACTGTAGTACATGTTTTTGTGGCGTTTTTATAAAAGAGCCACTATAGACAAACATATTGCGACGTTTGTAGGAAAATCGCCGCTAAATTATTACTCTTTTGTGGCGTTTTTAGCACAAACGCCAATATTAACAACTCTATTGCAGTGTTTATATAAAAATACCGCTAAATTACTACTCTATTGCGGTGTTTTTTTAGAAAACGCCACTATAAACAACTATATTCCGGCGTTTGAGCTATAAACGCCGCTAACTTACCACCCTATTGCGGCCTTTGTTGAAAAAACGCCGCTAAAGTTTCATTTTTCGGCGTTTCGATTGTAAATGCCGCTACATCCTTAAATTTTATGGCGTTTTCCCTAAAAACGCCGCTAAAAATGCCGCTGCATTACACTTTTACTGTAGTGGCGGGATAGTCAAGTTAGATTTCTATTGTAACTGCACTGTTAGTCAAGTGGTTATGAATCAGTTGAAGACAGCTAACAGATTTATAATAAATCTGTTGAGGGAATGAATTACCATACTTGTTTATTGTAACTTGGATTCAAGGACAATTAATTGTATTCAACACCCACACCATCCATCAGTGTTTGCTCAAAAAATTAACTGCATAATTGAAAGAGAGACTTTGGAAATAATAGAAAAAAAGGGTAAATTGTACCAATAGTAGACCGAATTTGGTTACCAATTTTTAATTAAGTACGTTTGGTCTCTCACTTTATCAATTCGTTCGGTTTAAGTCACTCGACCGTTAACTTCCGTTAATATATTAACATAAGTTTGAGTTTGTAATTAAAACATAAAATAATTCAAAGAAACCCCCGTGTCTCCTTCTTCTCATTCTTTAAAACAAAAAAATCCAGGCCTCTGCAGATTCGGCTTTACGATCGATACCAACATCAGACATTGATGCCAGAGAAACCTCATTTAGCATTGCAATATTCCTGGTTGCTTCATTGTTTGCCTCACTTTTTGATGATTCTTCAATCTGTGTCTCGACTTCTGATAATTTTGAAGTTGTGCGTTCATACATGACTCTCGAGAATTGAAGTTCACCCGTTTTCTTATTTAGGGCTTCTTTGAGAGCCTTATTTTCTTATTCCATAGCACATAACTACTTATTTAGGACATTAATCATCTTCCTAGGATTGTCTAAATAACTGTTGATTACGAAGTCTTGTCTGAGATTAGTATCTAACTTTCTCTTACTCATTTCAATAGAGTCCTTTCCCAGCACTTCAACTTCATTTTTCATCTTAGCCAAGGTTGTAACACCCTAATCCCCATTGGGCTATCGAGGCAACCATGATTTTAAAATTTTGTTTATTTCTTTCCAAACATACTAAATGCAGGGATTTAAATAACGTTCGTGATCACGTCACGTTTATCGCGATTGTAGACATAACGGATGTTATCGCGTTCACTGCGGGTGTCGAGGTCGTGAATTTTTTTAAATTTCGCATAACTTATCCTAGAACATAATAATTATAGTTATAATTATAAGGAATCATTTTTAATGATTTTTAAAATGTTTTCTAAGCAAAAATGATATATATATAATATAGTTTAACCAAATACTAAACTAATGTAAATGGCTATATTGAATACTAAACTAAGAATAGTGGTTAAATTGAATACAAAGCAGGATATTGGATCAGAAACATAAAATATAATTTTTTCAAATAAACAAGTGACTAATATGAATATTTTTCAAATCAAGGTACATGATCACAATATTAACATAAATATGAAAACAAGGTAAAGATTAACCCTTTTCGGCTAAGATTAACCCTTATCCTTATTTTATTTCTTCATTTATGCTGCCTGGAAGAAGAAATAAAGAAAATCTCTTCAGTCCCTCTCTAACTTCTCTCTTCTACAGTCTCAAAAATCCCACGGGATTTTTTGTTGCTTGTCAAAGTACTTTGCTTCTATGGTTTTTCTTCTTCACATAATCCTCATTTTATGTTGCCATTAATCCTAATAAATCGAAGCTGGGTGAAATCTCTTCTTAGTTTGCTTCTATGGGTTTTTTTCTTCCTCAAAAGATGACCTAAAATTCCAAACTCTCGAGTCCCAATCTACATCTTTAGCCTATGGATTTTTAAGATTTACCTTCGATTTGATTATCCCTCTCTTACTTTGCTTCAAACCCTTGAAGATTTTGGCTTGTATGTAAGATTTTGGCTCCGATGAAGATTTGGTTCTCATACCCTTAGGATTTTGCTTGTGGTTTTCTTTTGCTTTTAGAGGGGAGTATGATCCTTGCACTTTGGATTATTTTTCTAATTCTATTTTTTCCACAATCACTGGATGATAACGGTAATAATGTCCTGTTATCGGCGCCATCCACCGTTAGCCATTAAATTACGGGCGCGATGGACTGCTATCGGCGTGAAGCCGCTACCCATTGCTAAAATCACAATTATCAATTTTGTACGGCGGCACTACCGCAAAATAGCGGCTATTTGAAATCCTGACTGAATGGTATCATAAATGAAACACAAATAACTGTTAAAAAGCATTTTATAAAACGGGGCTCCATGACACATAATTTAAACCAAAATAATACATCTTGAGGTTTACAACTAAAATACATAAGTAAGGTTCTATGAATACACATGCTCACTAAAGCTACAATATAGTACTTTGAAGGAGATGCTGGAAGTCTTATTGCGACAGTGCTCCACGAATTACTCAAGCTACTAACCCACCAACGAAAAACATCCGAAGGTTGAGTTTACGAAGCCCAACAGTATAATCGCTAATCTAGAGCATCATATGAATCTCATAAACATAAGTGTGCTAGAAGACATGACAATAAGCAGTAGGTACAAACATGATCCTAATCAAGTGCTACCAACTTAAGGCTCAATAGTTCTACCTCTTTAGTGTAAGTCTCACGCTTCCCTTAGTCTCCGCTAAGGGTCACGCCATGAGTAAACATATACTAGGTCTCTAACCTCAGTATCATCTTATAATGCATCACCATAAAACACATAATGATAGTACCTGGTATCACAAAGACACCTGGTACCATCACACAAACAACAAATAAGCATCATGATATAGCTCAGGGGTCACATAGCATCACGAAACTGACACCCCTATTTGCTTACTAAATGTACCTTAGGTAAGATCTGGGTCACATAGCATCAGCATCTCACGAGTAACTTAGGTGAGGTCTGGATCAAAAAGCATCAGCACCTCAATGGTATCATAAGCTAAGTCCGAGTCACATAGAGTCCGTACCATGCCAAGTTAGTCTACTCCTCTAGAGTACTCAAAATGTGTATGGGTCACATAGCATCAGTACAATGTTCAACTAGCGACTAAAGTGCTATCGCACTGACTTGGATATATCTGCATATTTTATGCACACAAAACGATCATCCTATTGATAAAGTAACTCGAGTGTCCTCATCGTTTTCCGAGTGGCAAACAAAAGCATAAGTCTTATGGAATCATACCTCATAAGATTCTGATGGTTATCACACAATTAAAATTATTATAAGTTTTTTTCTCTAGAGCTAACGTCTCAATACACGTTAACTGATGCCACACTAAGGTAATCGAAGTAGCTCGGTTACTCGCTACCAAACTTATTGAAGTTAGGTGAGGCCATCCCCCTTCACCCGACACTATCTCGCTCATCATCTTACCTAGGATGTTATGGAAAGGTTTATTAGTATGTTATTGTTGATAATTTATTTAACAACTTTATTCTGATCATTAGCACTTTAAGGGTATTTTAGTCATCTACGTCTCCATAGAGATCTCTAAGCTTTCATGATTTTATGACGATTATTGTGCTTGTTGTTCAATGGTTGTATCATTAGTTAGCTCAATACTTGGCTCGGGTTCAGCTGGGCAGCAACACTCCCAACGCTCTTATCGTACTTCTTCCAATACCCCTTAAAATGGTGGAAAGACTTATATGTTCTCGGTTCACTGATGTTTTCGAAGCACCACGCTTTTCATCATTACTAAATCTGGCTTACTCATCGTGCCATTTTTGGTACATACTTTACAACGTCCTCGTACTTAACTATTCAGATACGTGCTCTACTGAAGATACTTCGACGTATTATGCTTAGTATGGTTACATCAGTTGTAATCCACTCCTATGAGTGTTTCTAGGTATGTTTGTTCATTTATGTCCCCCAAGAACTATGTCTTACTATTACGGATCGTCCATAGCTTTTACGGGTCTTGATCGGGTCAAATCTACCATTCAAAGTGAGTAATATCGATACTCTACTTGCAGTATCGATACCCCAATAAGTATCGGTACCAAAAATGCATTTTGTTTCTGAAAAATAGGCTTAGTATCGATATTGTCACCCTGAGTATCGATAATGTAGGGGTAGTATCAATATTTCTTGCTTGAACCCTAAATTTTGCCCCAATTTAACCAATATCGATAATGTTCATCTAGTATCGACACTCAAACCCTAAAATGGTTTATTTAGGCTCAAGAAAACACCTAAAATCACTCTAAAGGTCATAGTTTGGTTTCAAATCATATGATAATGTCTTAGGAAGTTATTTAGGGTTATTTAGCACCTTAAGAACACTACTTTTACACAAAAACATCATCTAGACATAAATTAAACAAAACCCCCCAAATATGCTCAAAACCTAAATCCCCCAACAAGTATCATGGTTAGGAGTTTCATAACACAACAAAGGATTAGAAATACACTACCTTAGTTTAGGAATTTGAAATGAAGTTTGTTTATTCAATTACTCGTCTTTCTCTTCTCCATTTGCATTTGAACACTCTAAAACCATTTTCTCTTGCAAAATGAGAAACCTAAGGCTTGAATCCTTAAAACAACGTTGATGGAAGCAATATGGACGAATTTGAAGTATGAGAAAGATTTAAGAGCTTACCTTTGAGCTATGGAATTTGGAGATGAAGAAGGAGAAGTAAAAATGAAGTAATGGGGGAGCAAAGATGAATGAAATAAAAAGGGTTTCATCTTTATAAAATGGGAAAATTACACTCTTGGTCCTTTCCATCTTCCCACTATTCAAAAACTCTCTTTTTTATGGGTAATTGGGCCTAAGACCAACTCAATTAAGCTCAACTCAGCCCAACGACTTAAAATATAAAATTCACGGGGTCCACTTATCCTTCGGATAAATTCGAAACTACTAACCCGGAATTTAAGATGTTACAATGCTGCAGGATCTGACAGCCGTTTCTGGACTAGGAGCCGTAGCCTTTGACATTCCGATTCTAGCTTGGCAATTTTTTCACACTTTCTAAATGTTGCTTGTGTGATGCCTCGACTGTTTGACGATTGAATTCTCTCTCTTCATTCCTGATATCGAGTTCCTTCTCAAGAGCTCGAATCTCGTATTTCAGAGAGGCATTATCTTTCTGTCATCAGCGCATTAAATCTGTCTCCATTTGAGCCCTTCGCTTGTTTAAATCATCAATCAATTTTTCCTTTGCCAACAGAGCCTTACTGAGATTAGTATGCTCAGCTACTAATTTCGTAACCCTTTTGCTAGATTTCGCCAATCGCACCTCTAAAATTTTCTGTGATTCTCGAACTCATTCGAGGCCTTCGTTACAACATCATGGATCCTTCGCTCCTACTCTTCTCGAACGAACCGTAGTTGCTGCATGCATCCCTTGAGGGCTGCATCGACACAAGTTAGCATTTCTTCGCAAGCAACCCTGATATGCAATGCTTCATCACCTTCTTGCTTTAGAAGAACTGCTTCTATTTCTACCTTTTCCTTGCCTTCATATAATTGGTTGATTAAAAAGCGGCCAAGTAAATGTGGATCATTAATACATCAAAATTTTAAAAGGATAACAAAAAATACCAACGACAGCTTCCATTGCCATCTTTTCATGTTTCTTCACAAATTCATCTTTAGAATTACATTCAGAAACTGCAGAAGAAAGCTTGTTATTCAAAATTTTCAGCTCATTCTCCAATGCTCTTCTATCCTCAACAAGTGTCTGTATCTGGGGGAAAACCATATAAACCCCAAATCACCAGAAAAAAACTTCAGTATAATAAAACTATTCCAAACTATAATTTTCCCCAGAAAACAGGCATTCTAATATGATCCAAGAATGTCAATGCAATTTTGAAAATCCTCAACATCATTAAATTTAGAGATTCGTTGAAAACAGTTCACCTCGTCTTTATTGTCTTCTGCTGACAGGTTTACTTTGTCAGTTGAAAGAATGATTTTCTTCGTAGCTTTTTTCCTCCAAATCCATGTAAGAAGAAGAAGTGTGGGTTTTAAAAAATTTAAAATTTTAATTACAACTCAGACTTAGGTGACTTAAACTGAACAAACCGAGTAAAGGAAACTTCTGTTAATGTGTTAACGAAAGTTAACGGTTGTGTGACTTAAACCTAACGAACTGATAATATAAAAGATCAGATATAATTAAAAACGATGACTAAAGTCAGTCAAATAAAAAATAATGGGGACTATTGACATAGTTTGCCCTAGAAAAAAAATAAATCAATAATTTATTTAGTTAATAGAATACTTAATTGCGACTATCGAATTTTAGTTTTGACAATACCAAATATAGACGCAAAAATAAATAAAACGTTCCTTTCTCATGGGCATGTAAACTACCGAAAGCTGAACGAATTGTTCGAAGGGAAGTTCATTTATGTTCGTTTATTTAATGAACGAACAAACATAAATAAGATTTTATTTGTATTCAATTAAATGAAAGAACATGGAAAAAGGACTCATTTGTTCATTTACGTCCGTGAACGTTTGGTAATCCGTTCATTTATGTTTGTTCGTTTATATTCAAATCAATTAAAAAAAAATATAAATCTTAAAATTATTTGGAAAGAAAAAAATCTTCTCAAAGATAATCCAATTAATAATTTTGTATTTGTTCGTCTATGTTCATTTACGTTCGTTTATGTCAGTTCATTTGTGTTCGTTTATCATTCTAATGAACGAACATGAACGAACACAAATGAATTAAATTTCTTAATGAACGAATATAAACAAGAAACTCCATTCGTTTAGTTGTTTGTGTTTACTCGTTTGTTCGATTAAAGTTAAACGAACGAACATAAACATACCATCGTTCATGTTCATTCAATTCGTTTACATGCCTACTTTCCTATCTTCATATGGTCAAATTCCCCGTGATATAATTGATGTGGTCATTTTGCATAGTATTACGGTAGTTCTGCAGTACGACACCCTATATTAAAGTTAAAAACAGGTGAAAATAGATGCAATTAAAAAGTGATAAAACCATAGCATTTTAGGTTGGGCAAACTCGAACCTAAAATGTTTTCTTTTCCCAAACATTTTCGATTGATCCTAAAATTTTATGAAGAACGTAACCGAAAATATTATGAAGAAAATAATATTTTAAGTTCAACTGAAAATATTATGAGAAATGTAATATTTTAGGTTGTGTTCGACCTAAAATGTTATTTTTTTATCACATTTTTTATAGGTTATCGTTTCTTAGACTTTTCCATAGCATTGTACAAAATTATCTTTCATTCATTCTAAAAATATTCGTATATATTCAAATATCTTTTAGTATGAATATAATAGTAGATCCTCTTTCTATGTATATAATGGAAAATTAAATATGTATACATATACAAAATATTCGTATTTAACATCTGTTTTTAAACTCAGATAACACAAACTATTGGGATCTCTTCAAGCTCATGCTGATCAGCAGAAACAGGTGAACGATGAGATCCAACAAACACTTAAATATGTGGAACGTCAATTGGAAGTCATATCATTGCATTTGGGACTGTCGGGTAAACTTGTTACTAAGCAAGACAGTTCAAGCACAAAGATCCCCAAGTGTTCGACGATTTGTCAACACCAAAGGAAAATGATGTTGAAGACCAAACAAATCAAAGCAGTGATAGAGTTAATTTTTCAAGTGATATCAGGAGAATCATAGGTTCATCTAAACCCGTCGAGACAACATAAAATGATGTTCAAGATCAGAATATTAAAATACAAGAGCAACCATCGAAGAAAATTGGGAATCTGCATGTAATTGGCATTCTGAATCATATTAATGGAAGTAAGTGCGAAAACCTTCGCTTTGAATTCAATTTCCATACTGCCAAATATCTGGGATTATACTCTTTGATGTTGTGTACACCGCACGTTGCTAATTTCGGGGATAAATTACAGCTTTTAGGTGTTAGATATAAGGGGTTATTTATTACTGCTTACTCATGTGAAAGTGTTGGTTAAGATTGATGATCCTTCTAAGTTTAGGCCTTTGTTAATGGGAAAGAGTGTGACTCAATTCATTAGAAGTTTCGAAGTTCATAATGTCAAGCATTACATAAATGTAACAAGAGATTTGGAGTTTGACACGTTACAACCCAATCGAAAGTTATGGCTTGGCCTTCGTCGCAATCCAAAAAATTTCCAAAAAGAAACACGAGGGGTTGTGAGAGCTGAAATGTTTGGTCAATTGACAAGTGGCCTAGAAGTTTCTTGGATCAAACTTAAAGGAGATGAGGTTTTGACAAATGAAAATATTATGGGACCAATGTGTGACATTAGAAGAGCACTTTTTGAAGTAGATGCGAGTCTTGTTATTAGACAGGTTGTCCAAGCTATAAGTGACCTGGTTGTGGGAGTTGTTTTATTTCAAGGGGTGAACCCGAATCAACAATTATTTAAAATTGTACGTGATGAGTTGATAAAAGTGATGGGAGAACAGGTTATTGAATTTGTGTTTACAAATTTTGGTGGTGCACCAGCCGGGAAAAGTGTACTTCAATCTCACACTTTTTCTATGAGTATAAATGTGTTTTTCAGAGTTCTTAACAATGTTAGCTTGGCTTTCGGGCATGCTGAAACAGAGAGACTATCCCTCATAACAACATTTGTCCCTGATATTGATGAATCAATTTGCAAATTGGTGAAACAACTCTATAAGCTTGTGGACATTCATGAGGTACAAGATAGTAACCAGTTGTCATTGGCTGAACGAGAATTGATGTTAACAATGATTTTTGTGAATGTTGCTGCTCGACAAGATGTCCTTAACATGACCGACATATTTAAAGTCACGACATTCAATGTTGAGATAGGGATTGTAGGTGCCATTTTAACAAAGCTAGATAGAGGTTCTAGAGATGATGCAGCTTTGAGTGATAAAGAGCTGTCCGGAAAGCCAATCAAACTTGCAGGATATGGAGAGCACATGGAGGACCTTAAACTTTTCTATTTTGATCGAATGGTTGGATGCCTCTCGGGGGTGGGAGATGTTTTCTCATTGGTTGAGAAGGCACAAGAAGTTATATGCCAAGAAGATGCTGAAAATTTGCAAAGGAAGATAAGGAGTACAAAGTTTGACCTCAATTATTTCTTAAAGCAGACTCATGCAATTACTCGGATGAGTTCTCTGACTCGTGTTATTGGTATGATTCCTGGTAAGGGAAAGGTTACCTCAGCCCAAGTTCGAGAAGTAGAGAAGAATTTAAACTTAAGGGAGTCGATGTTTGAAGTCATGTTAACGCATTCATCAACAAGAAGTCACTCCACTATCTTTGTTGGAAAAACAAATCGTGTTCAACATCTTCTTCGAACCTTGAGGACAAGGTTCCTCTACAAGAGAGGGATTGATGATGCACAATTGTTGATGCACGTATATCTCATAGATATAATTATTTAAATTTGAGTTTTTTTTCAAAAACAAAATAGTAATATTTTTTTATAATCAATATGGCTCGGTAAATCTATCTATTTGTTAAACATATATTTTAGGAATAGCTTTAATTCATAAAATATGGTATTGTTTTTTACTTCAAATATGATAATCAATATTTTTTTATGCATTATAAATCTATGAATGTCACATTCATTCATCGGAGTAATATCAAAATAAAATTTAATTAAATATAAATATATATTTAATTTAAGAAATTGTACAAATGTCACACCTCAATAATGGGGTAAATTAATTTTAAAAGAAAATTGTGAATGAGGATGATGGAGTAGGTAAAAGTGGACAAATTGTTGGGTGAGATGGATTAAATTAAGGATAATGGCATTGTCGGCATGGTTGGAATCCAGTACTTTCCATCTTAGAGGAAATTTTATTTTATTTCCTACATGTTTGATTCCCATGTGAATTTGTTGACAAAAGAAAAAAAAATCGAGAGATAAGCGAAGAGAGAAACCAAACAAGAATCGAGCCTTAAGAACTCCCCAAAACACAGAGCAGCTAGGGGGATCCAACCATCGTCGGTCTTCAGAAGCTTGCCGTTCAACACTTCGAGGTGCCTCTTCAATCCAGTAGCTATTCTCGCCATTTAAGCCATTCGCAGCAGCTAACTGATAGGTTGCCTGGTTATCGACACGAGGAGTATGACGAAAGCTACACCGACGAAAAGCTAACGCCTGCTGTCGTGCCTCCCAAAACAGCGCACTGATCTCCGATATGTCTTGAGTAGGCGAGGAGAGCTTTGAAACCACTGTTCGTGAGTCCCCTTCAATCTCTACATCATCGAAAACCAAATCCATAAAGAAGAAAGAAAATTATCACATGCATGGCAGCATATGCCTCGGCCATGAAAACGGAGGTAACTCTCGGCACCCTTATACGACAAGCTCCCATTATATGACCTCATTCATTTCTTACAAGCACCCCTGACCAAGCTGCCTTCTGATGGAACAAAAATCAAGTATCAAAATTTACCTTGACAGTGGGAGCACGAGGTGGTCGCCAGCAAGGTTGGAGGGAGATTGAGAGTTGCTCATGTCTCAACACATAACCAGTTGGTTCTCGGTTATGGGATCACACAAAAAGTGTGATGCAATCTCAATGTCCAAAAGAGTTTCAACCCGCTGATCCGAGAACAAAAGTGGAACTTCATCTCCTTAGACGGGATGAAAACTATTTTGAACCGAATAAGCCCCAAAGTGCGTTTCATGGTATTGGAAGAACTCTTGGAAGTAACAACTCAAGCTCTACTCCTTCTAAGCCAACTGTTTTTGCCAGTAGTATTATCACTACACCACCCCCATCTATGGGGCTTGTTGTGGATTCAACGTTGCCAACAACCTCTATTCAGATAAGGTTTACGGAGGGTACGCTCATGGTCTCACGCTTCAATTACCATCATACAATCAGAGATGTTCGTGGGTTCATTGATGCACAACGGCCATGGTTTCGGCCGCAAAGCTTGAGCTAGTGTCAAACTTATTCTTGGTGATAAGTGCTTCAATACCCTTTGATGAAAGAGATAAGTTTATGAATGCACATGAAGACAAAGGAAAATGGGGTTATGATTCCAATATGAAAATCACGTGGGAGATGTCTAGGAAAATAAAGTGGTAAATCACAAGGTAAGTCACTCAAGTTTGGTGAGATCTTTACCTTGTCTCTTAGTTCCAAGTGATTATAGTTATGACATAATAGTTTTTTTTAAGATCAATTTAGTCACTAATTTAAGTAATTAACTATTCTGATGGCAACGTCAGTTTTCAATTTTATCAATTGAGTCCTCAAATTATTATTTAGATTCTAATAAGTTATTTTTTTAGGGCGAGAGAAATTATTTGGATACGAGTTAGTAATTTTAATGGCCTGGATCGTTAGGAAAATATTGGAAGTTGAATTAAAGATCGAGGGCATTCAAATGGAGTTTAAATGGTCGATCGGTATGGCACAAAAATCGAGGTAATACATTATTACCTCTTTATGTTTTATGGAACATATTGATAATGGATAAATGCATAGATGTATATGATTGGATTGTTATGCATGTTTGATTATTGATGGACTCGAACCGAATACAGTTTAAGTGATAGATTATGAGAATACTTCGATTTGGTAAAATTATGAAAATACCATTATGTTGTAAAAAGACAAGAATTGACCCGGGAAGTTGGATAAGAAGTTTGTAAAGACATATTGATCTAATGAAACTACTGATCTGTACAGAAAATACTAGTTTTCCTTAGAAGATCTGGATAACCGATTTCTAAACTCAAGATGGCTTGTACAAGATACTAGAAGTTTGATATGGAATAATTTAAAGTTTAAAGATTATCTGGAAAAAAGATAAACCCTATCATCTCTAAATTATAATTATCTTTGTTAAGAGTTTTAATACCGAAATTATATGGTTAAAAAATTATAAAATTACCCTTGAGAGGGAAAATAGCCCGAATTGACCCTGAATGGAAAAGTACTAAAGAAGTCATGTCTAAATCGATGAATAATTAGTTTCATCGTTAAGTTATATGTTTATACAGAAAATTTCTGATAATCCGTAAATCTCCGAGTTATGAGTAAATACTTGAAGAATAAATTAATCGAGGGTGCTCTTATGTCAGAATTGTTGAAAGGGAATGTAATAGATGATAAGTTTGAATTAAATAATTAGATCGGACGAAAGGAAATGAGTGAAATACCTTGTATTTGTAAAATGACCAAAATACCCTTGGAATGCAAATGACCCACGAATTTCATAAAGTTCAGAAAAGATTGGATATCTTCAAGCTATGAAATGTCAGGAACAACATTGAGTACCAAAATGACTAAAATACCCTTATGACCCAGGATAAGTAAATGAATTGGATTCATTAAGGAATCCAAATAAACATGGATGTTGTATTGCCTTTAAAAGTTATGGAACACAGTTTAAGCCGATCGACCAACGTTAATGCTATGTCAGTACCTGAATGACATAAATACCATTTGAAAGTTTGTTCGTCTCCTCAAATTGAGATTGATGATAATTGTGGAAGTACTCAGCTCAACGCTAGAGCACATTCAATATTAAGAAGTGGATATTCATGAGATAAATCAACCACGAATACAAAATAATGATTTTAGTAAATGACCAATGTGAACTAAACAAAAGTACAACATGTATCTGAAACGCAAAAGCATCTGAATTACTCGGAAAGATTCTGAAGTAAATGAGATATTGATTTGACTACTAAATGAACCAAGTAACTTTAATGATTGAGAATTTAGTAAGTGATTGAATGAGTCTGAGAACTCCAATGATATTGCATGATGTATGATTACTATGGGTTATGAACCAAGAATTAAATACGTTGACAATTCGTGATATTGTTGCCATGTGGATAGAAATAAAGATTATTTGGATCCTTTATTGCTTTCTTTAGATGTATTCAACGATGATTCTGAAGATGATCTATAAACAAGAATTGTTCGTATTAAAGTGTGAATACCCTAGAAAGGCAATGAATTGACCAGTTGAAATACATCAGTTTTAGGAGTTGTTGATAGTTTGATCGATTGGCATGGATGATAAGTGCCCTGAATATTCGTTTCTCCTTTATCAGCTCAAATTACTCTGGTCATACCTGAACACTTTCTTGAGATATATGAATCATAGAAGGATTTGAAAGTATCAACCTTAAATGTCGGATTAGATTGATTATTAATCGATTCTCTTCAATATGACCTCGTTCCTGGAATCCAATCAAATTGCATAAGTTTCGTGTTATCCATACCGATAACTACATGGCCTCTGAAAATACTTGGATCCTCTAGTGTGTTCCCTAAGTACTATTTAATTATTTTATCTGCTTTGAAATATGGTACACTGAAATCTATGGTTTATTGCCTATTGATACACTGACTTACTGGTGACGGTTTATAGACTATGACTGCTATATGATTATTGGTTTTCACTGATATATGATAACGATGATATCGGATTTATGGAAAATATGTTTACTGCATAAATCGTACTTTTAAAATACTAATTTTGGATGGATTGATCGGAGTATAGCTATGATCAAGCTGGTAAACCTTACGGACCTAATATGACTCTTGGATAGGCTCACGGGCCCCAAGATACTCCATTAGGTTGGCTCCCTTTTGTTGTGTGCTTAGGGAAAGCCCTATAGACTTACGGACTTAAGGATACAGGCCCCAAAGCATATCCTTAGGTTGGCTTCCTTTTTACCGTGTTCTGGGAACTGCGGATGGTGTACAAGAGAATGGTTTAAACTACGAGTTTCAAAAGTTAAACTATCATTTGATAAGTGTACCTATTATGATTTTATTGTATTGTTGGAACACACTAGACATCCTATTCTATCTCCTGAAAATGTCATACTATGAATGCTCCTATGACCTAAGATCTTCATGACTTCTACTTGATGAATCTCCAGTGGAACTCGAGATTATTTTGGAAACCAATATACGTTTAATTTTAAAAGGAAATTATATGGTGTTTCATTTATCTGCATGACCTATAGCATCATCTGGTAGTTTTGTATTACTGAGCTTTCCGAAGCTCACTCTATTACTCACCATTGCATGTTAAAAGAATTGTACCAGTGCAGCTATCGATTTAAGTAAGAGAGTTCTTCCGGCGTCACTTGCACAGTATGATACTTGTGATTAGGGGGCATGTAATTGTATTTTGTTTTATATACGAGTCTGAAAATATGTTTTATTTCTGAATACTGATAAATGATTTTATGAGTTTACATGTTCTGATAAAAAGTTTTAAATTTTCTACTATATTTACAGTGGGTCGCTCCGGTGGCCCTAATGTGACACTCCAGATCGGATCGGGTTACCCGAATCGGTCTGAAGGGGTTACATTTAGTGGTATCAGAGCTTTGGTTTGAGTCAAAATTTTCATGATAAACTGGTCGGTCGAACTTTAAAAGATGTTTGATCAATACATGCCCTTAGACTTCATTCGTACTTCTCTGAGTCTAAACTCCAAGGTTGAGCCCTAATCTGTAATGAGCCTAAGTTTTCTATTCGTTAGGACTCTACCATGGCATAAAGAAATATCAGAAACGTATGTCTAATTCTGTAAAGTACTTCACAAGCCATGTGATAGTTACTCATTGGAGAAATTCTGAACTAATTCCAGAAATAAATTGGGATATGTTATAGCTCTATAAGCCTATTTTCGTAACTAATGTTGAATTGATTTCACAAGGATAAATTTGTTCTGATTATTTTCTTAGAATTATGGAGAGTTCTGAAAAAAATGTCTACTTAACTGGTTAAAGATTAATACAGTATCGATACTTCTCTAAAAGATAATGAAAGATATGAAAGAACTGATGGAATTTCCATTTCTACAATTATGTGACATGAATGAATTTCAAGGACGAAATTCTTTTAAGAAGGGGAGAATTGTCACACCTCAATAATGGGGTAAATTAATTTTAAAAGAAAATTGTGAATGAGGATGATAGAGTAGGTAAAAGTGGACAAATTGTTGGGTGAGATGGATTAAATTAAGGATAATGGCATTGTCGGCATGGTTGGAATCCATTACTTTCCATCTTAGAAGAAATTTTATTTTATTTCCTACATGTTTGATTCACATGTGAATTTGTTGACAAAAGAAAAAAATCGAGAGATAAGCGAAGAGAGAAAACAAACAAGAATCGAGCCTTAAGAACTCCACAAAACATAGAGCAGCTAGGGGGATCCAACCATCGTCGGTCTTCATAAGCTTGCCATTCAACACTTCGAGGTGCCTCTTCAATCCAGTAGCTATTCTCGCCATTTAATCCATTCGCAGCAGCTAACTGATAGGTTGCCTGGTTATCGGCACGAGGAGTATGACGAAAACTACACCGACGAAAAGCTAACGCCTGCTATCGTGCCTCCCAAAACAGCGCACTGATCTCTGATATGTCTTGAGTAGGCGAGGAGAGCTTTGAAACCACTGTTCGTGAGTCCCCTTCAATCTCTACATCATCGAAAACCAAATTCGTGAAGAAGAAAGAAAATTATCACAGGCATGGCAGCATATGCCTCGGCCATGAAAACGGAGGTAACCCTCGGCACCCTTATACGACAAGCTCCCATTATATGACCTCATTCATTTCTTACAAGCACCCATGACCAAGCTGTCTTCTGATGGAACAAAAATAAAGTATCAAAATTTACCTTGACAGTGGGAGCACGAGGTAGTCGCCAGCGAGGTTGGAGGGAGATTGAGAGTTGCTCATGTCTCAACACATAACCAGTTGGTTCTCGGTTATGGGATCACACCAAAAGTGTGATGTAGTCTCAATGTCCAAAAGAGTTTCAACCAGCTAATCCGAGAACAAAAGTGGAACTTCATTTCCTTAGACGGGATGAAAACTATTTTGAACCGAATAAGCCCCAAAGTGTGTTTCATGGTATTGGAAGAACTCTTGGAAGTAACAACTCAAGCTCTACTCCTTCTAAGCCAACTGTTGCTGCCAGTAGTATTACCAATGCACTACCCCCATCTATGGGGCTTATTGTGGATTCAACGTTTCCAACAACCTCTATTCAGATAAGGTTTTCGGAGGTTACGCTCATGGTCTCACGCTTCAATTACCATCATACAATCAGAGATGTCTGTGGGTTCGTTGATGCACAACGGCCATGGTTTCTGCCGCAAAGCTTGAGTTAGTGTCAAACTTATTCTTGGTGATAAGTGCTTCAATACCCTTTGATGAAAGAGATAAGTTTATGAATGCACATGAAGACAAAGGAAAATGGGGTTATGATTCCAATATGAAAAATCATGTGGGAGATGTCTAGGAAAATAAAGTGGTAAATCACAAGGTAAGTCACCCAAGTTTGGTGAGATCTTTACCTTGTCTCTTAGTTCCAAGTGATTATAGTTATGATATAATATTTTTTTCAAGATCAATTTAGTCACTAATTTAAGTAATTAACTATTCTGATGGCAACGTCAATTTTCAATTTTATCAATTGAGTCCTCAAATTATTATTTAGATTCTAATAAGTTATTTTTTAGGGCGAGAGAAATTATTTGGATACGAGTTAGTAATTTTAATGGCTTGGATCGTTAGGAAAATATTGGAAGTTGAATTAAAGATCGAGGGCGTTCAAATGGAATTTAAATGGTCGATCGGTATGGCACGAAAATCGAGGTAATACATTACTACCTCTTTATGCTTTATGGAACATGTTGATAATGGATAAATGCATGGATGTATATGATTAGATTGTTATGCATGTTTGATTATTGATGGACTCGAACCGAATACAATTTAAGTGATAGATTATGAGAATACTTCGATTTGGTAAAATTACGAAAATACCATTATGTTGTAAAAAGACAAGAATTAACCCGGGAAGTTGGATAACAAGTTTGTAAAGACATATTAATATGATGAAACTACTGATGTGTATAGAAAATACTAGTTCTTTTAGAAGATCTGGATAACCGATTTCTAAACTCAAGATGGCTTGTACAAGATACTAGAAGTTTGATATGGAATAATTTAAAGTTTAAAGATTATCCGGAAAAGAGATAAACCCTAGAATCTCTAAATTATAATTATCTTTGTTAAGATTTTTAATACCGAAATTATATAGTTAAGAAATTATAAAATTACCCTTGAGAGGGAAAATAGCCTGAATTGACCCTTAATGGAAAAGTACTTAAGAAGTCATGTCTAAATCGATGAATTATTAGTTTCATCGTTAAGTTATACGTTTATACAGAAAATTCCTAATAATCCGTAAATCTCCGAGTTATGAGTAAATACTTGAAGAATAAATTAATCAAGGGTGCTCTTATGTCAGAATTGTTGGAAGGGAATGAAATAGATGATAAGTATGAATTAAATAATAATATCGGACGGCAAGAAATGAGTGAAATATCTTGTATTTGTAAAATGACCAAAATACCCTTGGAATGCAAATGACCCACGAATTTCATCAAGTTCAGAAAAGATTGGATATCTTCAAGCTATGAAATGTCAGGAACAACATTGAGCACCAAAATGACTAAAATACCCTTATGACCCATGATATGTAAATGAATTGGATTCATTAAGGAATCTAAATAAACATGGATATTGCATTGCCTTTAAAAGTTATGGAACATAGTTTAAGTCGGTCGACCAACGTTAATGCTATATCAGTACATGAATGACATAAATACCATTTGAAAGTTTGTTCGTCTCCTCAAATTGGGATTGATGATAATTGTGGAAGTACTCAGCTCAACGCTAGAGCACATTCAATATTAAGAAGTGGATATTCGTGAGATAAATCAACCAGGAATACAAAATAATGATTTTAATAAATGACCAAAGTGAACTAAACAGAAGTACAACATGTATCTGAAACGCAAAAGCATCTGAATTACTCGGAAAGACTCTAAAGTAAATGAGATATTGATTTGACTACTAAGTGAACCAAGTAACTTTAATGACTGAGAATTTAGTAAGTGATTGAATGAGTCTGAGAACTCCAATGATATTGCATGATGTATGATTACTATGGGTTATGAACCAAGAATTAAATACGTTGACAATTCGTGATATTGTTGCCATGTGGATAGAAATAAAGATTATTTGGATCCTTTATTGCTTCCTTTAGATGTATTCAACGATGATTCTGAAGATGATCTATAAACAAGAATTGTTGGTATTAAAGTGTGAATACCCTAGAAGGGCATTGAATTGACCAGTTGAAATACATCAGTTTTAGGAGTTGTTGATAGTTTGATCGATTGGCATGGATGGTAAGTGCCCTGAATATTCGTTTCTCCTTTATCAGCTCAAATTACTCTGGTCATACCTGAACACTTTCCTGAGATATATGAATCATAGAAGGATTTGAAAGTATCAACCTTAAATGTCGGATTAGATTGATTATTAATCGATTCTCTTCAATATGACCTCGTTCCTGGAATCCAATCAAATTGCATAAGTTTCGTGTTATCCATACTGATAACTACATGGCCTCTGAAAATACTTGGATCCTCTAGTGTGTTCCCTAAGTACTATTTAATTATTTTATCTGTTTTGAAATATGGTACACTGAAATCTACGGTTTACTGCCTATTAATACACCGACTTACTGGTGATGGTTTATAGACTATGACTGATATATGATTATTGGTTTTCAATGATATATGATAACGATGATTTCGGATTTATGGAAAATATGCTTACTGCATAAATTGTACTTTTGAAATACTGATTTTGGATGGATTGATTTGAGTATAGCTTTGATCAAGCTGGTAAACCTTACGGACCTAATGTGACTCTTGGATAGGCTCATGGGCCCCAAGATACTCCATTAGGTTGGCTCCCTTTTGTTGTGTGCTTAGGGAAAGCCCTATGGACTTACAGACTTAAGGATACAGGCCCCAAAGCATATCCTTAAGTTGGCTTCCTTTTTGCCGTGTGCTTAAGGTAAGCCCTATGGACGCAGTTCTGGGAACTGCGGATGGTGTACAAGAGAATGGTTTAAACTACGAGTTTCAAAAGTTAAGCTATCATTTGATAAGTGTACCTATTATGATTTTATTGTATTGTTGGAACACACTATCATCCTATTCTATCTCCTGAAAATGTCATACTATGAATGCTCCTATGACCTAAGATCTTCATGACTTCTACTTGATGAATCTCCAGTGGAACTCGAGATTATTTTGGAAACCAGTATACGTTTAATTTTAAAAGGAAATTATATGGTGTTTCATTTATCTGCATGACCTATAGCATCATCTGGTAGTTCTGTATTACTGAGCTTTCCGAAGCTCACTCTATTACTCACCATTGCATGTTAAAAGAATTGTACCAGTGCAGCTATCGATTTAAGTAAGAGAGTTCTTCCGGCGTCACTTGCACAGTATGGTACTTGTGATTAGGGGGCATGTAATTGTATTTTGTTTTATATACGAGTCTGAAAATATGTTTTATTTCTGAATACTGATAAATGATTTTATGAGTTTACATGTTCTGATAAAAAGTTTTAAATTTTCTGCTATATTTACAGTGGGTCACTCCGGTGGCCCTAATGTGACACTCCAGATCGGATCGGGTTACCCGCATCGGTCTGAAGGGGTTACAACAAATTTCAAAATTCCTTTATTTTCTAAAATAATATATACAATAAATTATAAATCTATTCAATACAAAAAACAACTATTACAAGTCCACCTAAGTAATTATATTTGGGTAATATTAATAAGACTTCTTTGATAATGTTGGTGTCCTACCATGAACCATGAAATCTATAACTTGCACATGAAAACAATTCGAACATTAAACTAACAAAATTTAGTAATACACAATTACCTACTATATTTTATAAGATTCATAAATATAAGCATATTAGTTAAATATAAGCATTAAGGTAAAAGCACATCATATTTTTAATTCACACAATACAAAACATAGCAACTATAACAATTTCACACAACATCATAAAAGTAAGGATAGATCGTGGATCACACGACATCAAAATATACTATCAACGATGTCTCAAACCACACATCATTTGGAAGTATCATTTGATATGTATTTGGACCATATAACATTAGATACAAATCAGATGAGACAGATCACACAACATCAAGATCTACATCTAACAAATCCACATGATTTTGATAGTGATATCCTTGGCCACACAACATCATAATTATCATTTGATAAGTACTCGAACCACATAAAAGTTAGATATATATCGAATGAGACTTGAATCACACAACATTAGAACCTACGTCTAATTAACTTCAGATTAACAAAGTTCAAAGAATTAAATGCTCAATTGCCAGAGTTATTTAATCAAAGCTTTACATACCTTAGGAAGTAGGGAACACCAATTTTTAAAATGAAAATAAAACAAAGTTGAAGGATTAAAAACTAAAATTAAACCAATTTTAGCAGAGGGACCAAAACAAGGAATAGACCAAACAATAAATAAACAGAGGAACACAAACCCTCAACTCATAGACGATAACAATCTAAATTCCGTCCAGTAACATGTCGGGCAAAGCAGCTAATTTCTAAGAACTGAAATATAAATTATACATATCATAATCTATCAAAAAAGGATTCATTTTTGAAGAAAACTGCTGGCTGTGGGGTTCGAACCCACGCGCACTTATGTGCAGCAGATCTTAAGTCTGCCCCCTTAACCTCTCGGGCAAACCAGCCGATGTTTTATATTTTATTTAACTACAAGTTAATTAATAAAATAAATAATTATAAAGATTTACTACCTTTATTTATATCGCAACCATTAATACATTTTTTTAAATATCCCAAACAATTATCCACCAAATTGCGTTAGGGGAATTTGCAAACAGAACTCTCATTTTGTCGCAACATGAACGGGATTTAGCAAGAGAGTCATTGATGCTGTTGAATAAGACGTATCATTCAATATTGGCATGCAGTACAACACCTACCATTTGCAAATGTTTTCTATTACTTAAACTTTGCCACCTAACTTTTTGCACTTCCAGCAACAAAGATGAAAATACTAATAATGCATTATTACCTTCTTTTCTTTTTCTTTTAACGTTGACAAATCAATGCTTTTCTGCATGACCGTTAACTATGCTGTTGCTTTCAGGTTAAAAAACTTGCAGTCGTTGCAGTTCCCTAAAACTAGGGACGGACGAAATATTTTATATTAAGGGTCGAACTTTTAAAATTTTATGAAATGATGAACATATAAAATTCTAAAGAAGATGACTGCCCCGACCGCCCCCACTCGATCCATCCTGCCTAAAGAACTAGTGCAGTTGCATAAGCAAAAAATTATTTTCCATAAATTCAGGAGATCGGCTCATAGCAAAAGAAAGCATATCATGATGGATGCATATTCAATCTGATTGTAGTTTTATTGAATTTGCATTTTGGGCTGACCCATCATGACATTTTGTCCATTGTACCAAAATGGGCATATTTCATTTGGGCCCCCATCAAAGCTAGCTTGTATTATAGCATATATTATACTCTCATCATTTTCTTACTTTCTTATGTTTGCTTTTCAATTCATTGATGTGTTTTTTGTTTTAACAGGAAAATGCCACTTACAACATTATTTTAAAATTTTTTTAATTAAGTTAATTATTCTATAATTTAATCTTTAATTTTTTAATTTTATTTCAAAATTTATTTCGATTAAATTTGAATCACATATTTCTCATCATCGTCGTGAATAATAACAACAGAACTTGACCATGATTCGGTTACAACAAAGTATTTGTATGTTAATATTTGTATTTATATACGTTGGTCTGATAAGTGGTGCTAACTAATAATAAATGGAGTAATAATGTAGGGCACCATTATTGACCATGATTCGGTCACAACAAAGTCGTAGGCCTATTTAATCGGGGTGGTCTGAATCTCGCAATTCAATGATTCATATGACATATATAAGCCTTAATTTTTTTTTCTTTTCACATATTATTAAAGTGTTAATTTTTGTCTGCTATTATAGTATGTTTGTTTTGTTTTTATGACACCGTTTCTATCTATTAGCGTTTCACTTACATTCATTAAGATGCATCTCATGATCAGAAATTATTGAAGTTTTATATAATTGGACCTCATTTCATGGAAATTTATCAATGCATTTAAAATCGTTCACAAAACAATATATTAAATTGATTCTCTCGTTCTCCACATCTACATCAATATTATATCTACTTTTCAATAGATAGAAAAATTATTTATAGTTGTCAGATTTTTGTGGAAAATAAAGCATGTAGTTAAGGGAAGGTTATATTTTCCTTCACGTTCTTTAAATTTTCATGTTGAGATTATACTGTGATAATTAGACATTATCTTTTTATTTAATGGAAATTTAATTTTTTTTAAATAATTAAAATACTGTACCAAAGAGATTCTGGAAAAGTCAAATAAAGGTCAATAAAAATTATTTTTAAAATTCTGAATATTTTCTAATTATTAATTATATAATTGAGACTTATATTTAGTTTACATTTCGTATTTTCTAATTATTAATTATATAATTAACACTTATATTTAATGTATCAATAATACGTAATTTATATACTATTAAATAATTTTATAAAAAATAATATTAACTTATTTCTAATAATATACGATTCATCTTATACAAATATAATAATATTAATAAAAGAAATAATTTCAAAAAGAATACGTTGGAAAAAAATTGATAATTTTGGAGCTTTGAATGAGAAATTGATCCAAACATTTGTTAAGGAAAATGTGGAACTAATTGTTGGTTCGTAAATGTGCAGACATGCACGATGTAGGTAACGTGAATGTCCGAACCAGTCTAGCTCTGTGTGAACTTGCAGATATTTTAACCCAAATATAAGATATTTTTCTCAAATAGAGAATATCTTTTTTAAAATCTATTTTGGAATTAAAATGATAGATATTAAAAGGATCATTTAATCAAAATAGTAATTTTGAAAATTGTTTAATCGTTTGTTTCTCATTAACGGTTTATTAGGTCAAAAATTTTCAATTGTTCACAATGTGAACTCCCTATAAATATCGTGTTAACCTACTAGGTTAAACACAATTAAAAAAATTCAAAAACCAATTCAAATGAATTCTTTTCTCTAGTTTTTTGTGATAGACGAAGACAATGAATAGTTCGTGATCTCGGCAGTTATGCTACTGTGCGCTGATCATCTCGTTGTTGTATCTTGGGAGACAGGCGACCAAAGATCTTGAGCACCAAGGAGTGGTCGAAAATATGTCTTAAGGAAACTACGTAATTGCAAGCCTCAACTTATTTCTATATTTATGGTTTTATATTCAAATTATTTAATCGAATATTTTTCATGTTATTTTATTCTTGTTTCATGTACAAGAATTTTGCGATGAGATCATGCCGTGAAATTAAATGTCATTCTCCGTGACTTGTGTGAATCAGCATGGAAGCAAATTTTGTAGATACAAACGGATTTAAAGTTTAATCCAAGTCTTTTGATTATTTGGTTGTCAAAAGTAAAATCAAAAGATTAGTTACTTTTGATTATTGTGTTGCAAAAAGTAAAATCAAATGATTAGTTCCTTTTTGATTATTAGATTGTGAAAATTAAAATCAAAGGATTAGTTCCTTGTGATTATTGAGTCGGTAAAATTAAATGATCAATTCCTTTTGATTTTTGTTTGTTAAAAAGAATCGAGTCGTTGTGATATATTTGTTTGGGTTTTAGTGTTACTAATCATATCGGTTAACAGAATATAAAGAAATAAATCACTGTATTTATTTTATCGTAGAATCTTGTGTTGATGCTAACTTTATAATGGAAATATTAAGAATCTTGAATGATTTTAACCTTGTTAGAGAAATAAATTTAACAATTTATTTCCTTGAGAATATTGAATGATTCTAACTTTGTAAGAAAAATAAATTGTTGAATTTATTTCCTTGAAATCTTAAATGATTTAACTTTGTAAGGAAAATAAATTGTCGAATTTTTTTTTCTTGAATATCACAGATGATTCTATCATTTAAAAAGAAATAAATTGTTAAATTTATTTTCTTTAGAATCTTAAATTATTGTATTTTGTTAAAAAAATAAATTGTTAAATTTATTTTCTCAGGAATCTTGAATAAAGAAATAAATTGTTAAATTTATTTTCTTATATGATTCTATCTTTTAAAATGAAATAAATTGTCAGATTTATTTTCCTATTTTGGAAAATGAAACAAATCGTTAAATTTAGTTTCCTATTTTGTATAAGAAAATAAATCTTTTATGAAAGGAAATAAATCATTGAGTTTATTTTCCTCTTTTACGAAAGGAAATAAGTTGATGGATTTATTTTCCTGTGGATCTTATATAATTCTTATTTGTAAAAGAAATAAATCGTAGAATTTATTTTTACTATTTTATAAAATGAAATAAATTGTTGGATTTATTTTCCTATTTTGTAAAAGGGAATAAATCATTTGATTTTTTTGTTGAGAATTTTGTATGATTCTTATTTATGAAGGTCGTTGCATTTATTTTCATGATTTGCAAAAGAAAATAAATCAGTGGATTAAATTTATTTTATTGGGAATCAAGTATGATTCTATTTTGAAGGAAAGAAATAAATCGTTAAATTTATTTTTTAAAATCTCAATATGTTTGTAAAGTGAGATCTTGAAAGTAAATATATTTTTGAAATTGAATTATTGTCGTAATAATGAGTTTACCTTATCTACGTTTACAAACAAGGATGAATAAATATTTTATTACCTTCATTGGTGATAGCAAAAAAAATTACTATATATTTGCTAAAGAGCAAAGGTGAAGCTAGAGAGTAATATGTTCTCCATAAATTCAAAGTTGAAAACCAACTTAATAAAATCATTAAGGTAGTAAGAAGTGATAATAGTGGTGAATAAATTGAACCATTAATTGGTTAATATTGTACACAACATGGTATTATTCATAAAGTGACATCATCATGGGGATAACAAAGAGGAAGAATTAATTCTTAAAAAGAAAATGATGAACGCAATGCTAAGAAGTTCTCGATTATCACAGAACATGTGGGGGAAGCTGTTTTTCCAGATAATTACCTTTTAAATAAGGTTCTTCCAAAAAATTGACAAGACAACATATGAGTTATGGAAGTATAGAAAATCTTTTTACAATTACTTAAAAATGTGGGGTGTCTTGTAAAGATAATGATCTCATTATCAAAGGAAACGAAATCCCAAATTGGTGGATTATATTGGCTATGTAGATTATAGCAAGACAAATAGACATCTTGTGTATGAATCAAAGAATCCCGAGATTCACAAGAACACGTTAACGAAATCAAAGAATATCTCATTCTTTGAAAATATATTTCCTTATATAACTAAGGAAGATGATTGAAGACTATCAATAAAGATAAGTCTAGATGTTCAACGAAAGGTTGAAACAAATATATTGTTACTATGACAAACCACTGAAAAGTAATTATGAGAGAAATGAGATATCTCATATATGCTCAAGAGTATGGATTGTATTATCCCAAGATCATGCTTCTTTAAAAGGATATTCTGATGCCAATTGAATGTCTGATATTCATGATATCAAAGGCACAAGTGAATATGTTTCATATTGGAAAGAGGAGTCATGTCATAGAAATCCTCAAGAAAATGGTTATAGCCAAATCCAAAATGGAATAAACGTTTGTAGCTCTAGACAAGTCTAGAGAATAAGTTGAATGGCAAAAATTTGTGCCCACAATATTCATATATTGGTAGAGCATAAAACGTTATGTATAATGGTAAGTTGTGATTTATACATCATCTGTACAATACAATTGGACAACTGATCTCAAATGAAGTTATCACTGTTAGCTTTGTAAGATCAAAGGATAACATCGCAGATTCACTAACCGAAAGGTTAATATTGAGATCAAATTGAGAAAACATCAAAAGGAATGTGACTAAAGCCAGTGAAATGAAAGGGTTTATGTGAAGAAAAACCCTAAGTAAAACTTTTAATGACCATTGTGTGCTTCGGTGAGTCAAGCAACATAAGTCACCTATGTAAGAGTGAAATGGGGCCACTTCAAGGATACTATTAGGCACAGGTATTTCAAACTCTTGCAGAGCCAGATGATGTACATGGCTTTAAGGATATATCCATGAGAACTAAAATTCTTTTCAAAGGGTTAGTTGTGTGAAGTATATCATTGTTTACACAAACGGCAAAACAGTTCAAGGACATCATGTCTACTGGTTGCTAGTAAAGTAAATATGATATCACAAAGGGAGGTTCAAAGGAGGACACCTACCTATCCTATGCAACTATCGATCGTAGATTCTATCACCACATCGAGTCAAAATGATTTTGATAAATGATCAATTTTATTCATGTGGGCGATTGTTGGGAAAAAATTGATAATTTTGGAGTTTTGAATGAAAAACTGATCCAAACGTTGTTGAGGAAAATGTGGAACCGATTATTGGTTCGTAAATGTGCACGATGTGGGTAATGTGAATGTCAGAACCGGTCTAGCTCTTTGTGGGCTTGCAGATATTGTAACCCAAATATGAGATATTTTCCTTAAATAGAGAAAACCTTTTCAAAAATCTATTTTGGAATTAAAAGATAAATATTAAAAGGTTCATTTAATCAAAATAGTATTTTGGAAATTGTTTAATTGCTTGATTCTCATTAATGTTTCATTAGGTCAAAAAATTCCAATTGTTCACAATGTGAACTCCCTATAAATATCTTGTTAACATACTAGGTTAAACACAATTAAAAAAACAACTCAAAAACCAATTCAAATGAATTTTTTTCTCTAGTTTTTGATGATAGGTGAAGACAAGGAATAGTTCGTGATCTTGGCAGTTGTGCTACTGTGCGATGTTCATCTCGTTGTTGTATCCTAGGAGACAGACGACCAAAGATCTTGAGCACTAAGGAATCTGTCTTAAGAAAACTACATAATTGTAGGTCTCAACTTATTTATATATTTATGGTTTTCTATTCGTATTATTTAATCGAATACTTTCCATGTTATTAATTGTTTTGTTTTATTCTTGTTTCATGTACACAAATTTTGCGACGAGATCATGCCGTGAAATTAAATGTTATTTACCACAACTTGTGTGAATCACCATAGAAGCAAATTATGAATCTATTAAGTATTTGATTTTATGTTTTCTTTTCGTCTCGGATTGTTATACATCTAAAAAAATAACCAAAATAGAAAAAAAATGATCTTATTATTATTTACCATTTTCTTCACTTATCCAAAATATATGAAAGGTTCTATGTTATAGCAAAGTCGAGCTATTCACTTATAAATGGAACGTTATCTTTCTATACATGTTTTTTTATCAACTTGATATCTTTCTATATATTTTTTGTTTCTCTTTCAAATCAGATATCCTTTCATGGCCTATTTTCCACCACTAACAATCTTTTACATCTCAATGCACTGACTAATTTTCCAATAAAACTTATGTCTGCCAATTTTCTTGTTTGACATTTATGAGTGGAGGCCACTCTCATTGGTTTTGGGATCATCGGTTATATTGATGGTTCATAGACTTTCCCATCTCAGTTTACTGATGCTACAACAAAGATTTCTAATCCAAAATATATGTAATGGTGTCGTATGAATCAAATCCTTATCAATGCTCTTTTTAGCAGTTGTGATGATATACTCCAACCTCTCATTTCATACGTTGTCACAACCTAATTAGACTCGTAGTTATTCGATCAACCACTCTTGAGGAAATGGTGGTAGTTATTCTAGAGGGAATAATTTTGTGTATAAATTATGTAATTTATCAAGACATATTGTTGGGGATTGTTTTAAGCCTATTTAATTTCTTCAGGACAACAACTTTTATCAACAATCAATGACTAATTCACCAATTATCAATGTTGTTGCAACTTGTCCATCATCTGAACATGCTCTTTGGATGTTTGATAGTGGTATTTCATGTCATACCACCATTACTACTACAACTCTTACGGATCTCTCCACTTATGATAATCCTGATATAGTTCAATTGGGTATTGGAAATTATTTACCTATATCTCATATTGGTTGATGCACTGTTCCTACCACTACTAAGTTTCTCTCTCTCTTATAAATGTCTTATTTGTTCCTCAATTACATGCAAACTTGATGTCGGTTTCTCAATTATACCATACTAATAGTGTATATGTTCAATTATTTGACTCATATTTTGTTATTAAGGATCAATATACAGGAACTTCTCTTCTCCGGGGCAATAAAATTGGTGGTGTCTAATATGCTCCACAATATTTTCTTTCTTAAGTCAATTCACTTAGTTGATTGTCTGTGCATCAGTTACATCACAAGTTTGGATATCCTTCTGATAAAATCTTGGTCTCTATATTACGTATATGTAATATACCTTATGACTCTGCCAGTTTGAAAGAATTTTATTATTCTACATATTTTATCAATTAAAGTCATAAATTGTCATTTGGCTAAAATGTTAATGCAAACTCACACCTTCTTAAACTATTGTATTCTAATGTTTGGAGCAACATATGGCATATGATGGATATTCATATTACATGGTGTTTGTTGATCACTTCACCAAGTATAGTTGGTTATACTCGATGAAGAAAAAATCTAATGTTGTAGCAATTTTTTCTCAATTTAAGAGGCTTGTTGAAAACTTTTTCAATCGGACCATTGTGTCCCTATTCTTTAACAATAAAGTTGAGTTTGTTAAGCTTTTGCCCATTCTGAATTTAAAAGGTATTTCATACTTCACTTCACCGCCTTATACTCATGAAAAAAAGGGACTGCTAAACAGAGATATCGTCACATAGTGAAGGTTTGTCTTTATCTGTTTCTTTGTGCATCCCTTCCAATAAAGTATTGACCTCATGTTTTTCAAGTGATTGTTTATCTCATCAATCAGATGTCAACACCAATACTGGATAACATGTCAACATACTCCATACTTTATCAACAATCATCAAACTATGATAAACTTCAACCATTCAAATGATTATGTTTTCCTTGGCTACAACCTTACACACATCATAAATATGAACCACAATTTGTTGAATGTGTTTTTCTTAGATACTCCATGACGGAGTGTGGTTATAAATATTTGATCCAGATACTAACAAAATTTATGTCTCTCATCATGTTCAATTTGTTCCTCACATTTTCTCGTTTGTTGCAAGAAGTACAATCACTATGCCACATTATTTCTCTCTGAAACTATTTTTTGCTAACTCAACATCCTCTCCTCTAACTCTATTGGTTGAGATGTTATGGCAAAATAATGAACCAGTTGCAGTGCCGACATAACAACCTAATGGTCTACCTGATGCACCAGCACTCTTAGTTTATATATCATAGCATAATGATGTATCTGTTGCTAGAACATATCTTTTCCACAGGAAAATACTCAACAACCGTGTATTTATCGGCTAAATTCAAGGTATTTTGGTAATTCATTTGTTAATACCACTACATGTAACCATTTTCCTTTCACATTAGAGTCGAAAAATGTTTCTAAGGCTCTTAAAGATATGTTATGGAGGCAAGCTATAAAGATTTACTTCCTTAATGTGCAATCACACATGGGATCTTGTTTCACAATCAAAGAAATCTGAATACAAATCATTTACATAGAGTGATACCTTAACTTGAGTGTTTAGAGAGGTTTTGGAGTGTTTTTTGAACTTGAATGGCTATTTCTTAACTTTGATATTGATATTGTTCTTATGGTATTGATGGTGTATGAAATTATATTTAATATCTAGGTAAAATATTCTAGAAGTATCGACGCACATGCTTGAGATATTAGTTTGACCATTCGATATCGATACTAAAATATAACTATCAATACTAATATAAAAGTTGAAATTTTGGCGTGTCATTGTGATATCGATACTATCTAAGAATATTGATACTCATTACCTTGATATCGATACATATTGCTTGAAATATCAAAGTTTAACTTTTAAAATATTCAAGGGAATGATGGATCACTTAAAGTGAGAGAATAAACCTAAAGGAAGGCCTTAATACATCAAGTGACTAAAATATTCTTAAAAGGGATAAATTACTAAAATATTGCTATGTAGATAAAATTAGGAAAATATCCTTAAATGTTCCAACAAAAAAAATGAGTATTTGATGTATAAATCGTGTAATATACCTTTAAAGACTCGTAATTGGTTAAGAGAATCATATGGGTCAAAAATAATGAAAATGTTTAATGCCTAAATCATCTAAAAATGTTATAAAGTGTTAAAAGACTATTATGCCATTGCATAACATCATCACAAGAGAGAAAAAATGAGTCACCTAGTGATATGATAGGAAATGTTTTCACATGATTGATGTATAATGATGTGATTGTGTTGTTAAAGTATCTTGATTGCCATTATATGACAAATATTGATATGTGTGGTATGTGCATGTTTATGTATGTTATAACAATGTATGTCCATATATTATTAGATATCTATACTTGCTTAGCTTGATTGTTTAATGAGATCAGTAAACCTCTTCTTGACTGAATGTGAGAATTATTATTAATTGCTTTAGTGAGACGTGATTCCTTTCTATTATCTATGTTTGATTGCTTATGTGAGATCGTGTAATAGATTCTTGCATTATGTTGGTGAAAATTGTTACCGATGTATTAGTGAAATTAGGTTTCCCTTTCTATTATAAGTACTTGATTGTTATGTGACATCATGTACTAATATTGTTTATAATATTTATATACATATGCTTAATATATCAATTGAATGTTAATTCATGCTATGTGAAACTAAGAATCGACAGAGAATATTAATATTGTGGGTATAAGACCTAAAGCTATAAATTAAACCTTGAATGATGTTCCTATCGTGCAAATCATAGAACGATGATGGTAAACATGTTACCTTATTAATGACATTGTATGCTTAGATATATTCCTCTTTGCTTATACTTCCTAGCATTCATACGCTTATGAATTTCACGAAGAATAGAAGAGTAGAAGTGACATACTGAGCTTAGCATTTGATTTTTTTCGTTTGCAAGTTAGTATAACATGCTTGTGTGAGAAGCACTGTCGCAACATGACTTCCAACACATTCTCTGTTAAGTATAATATTGGATTACTTTAAAGGACATGCGTATTCAAAAGATCCTTATTTATATTTTTTATTTGTAATTCTTTTGATATTTTGACTTATTTGATTTTATATTAAATTGTCAGGGAGCTCCAACTTTATAATAACACTTTTATAACTTACATGAATGTCATTATTTTATTATACGAAATTTACGATATGATTGAATATTGAAAAGAGAAAGAAATTTTAATTTGACTAATTTTTTTGACGATCCAATGTGACAATTTAAATCCATCATGCAATGAATCGAGTTTAAAGTGTTACGTTAAAAATTATAATTACACACGTAATTATACCTATTCTCACCTCTAAAAAAATTAACTATCTATAATTACATTTGATTCAATCAAATTATAATGATTTTATATACACCATAAGTGTGTAATGCATCCAAATCAAATTTAAAGCCATCATTTTATATTTAAATATTATATATAAATATTACTTCTAATGTATATTTAGGGTTTGTACTATTTTTCTCCTTTTTTAGTGTTAATTAGTTTAGTTTTGTCTTTACTTTTATGATCGACGACGGCATCAGTTTTGATGTTGATCGTCGGCCATCGGTATTCATTGTTTTTCTTTTGTTTTATTATAGTGTATTTTATTTTTTTTATTTTTAATAATTTTGCATTTATGTCATGTATTCTTCTACCTTTATGACACGTTTTTCTCTACCTTTATGACATGTTTTCGATCATTTCGTTTATATTTTTTCAAGGTTGGATTTGACATAACACGACTGATCGAGATGGTACTTTATGTTGATCTTCCCTACTTTTGACACTTAGATTGGATTTGGATATGTGATTTACGTTTGTAGATGGTATTTTCACGTCACTCAATTCTGATTTACGATTTATCGGTGATCTTTCAATAGTTTCATCCCTTTTTGTGGTTCGTTTGCTGATGCAGTCAGATATGTTCATATGTACCTTTTATCCGAGTTTATTTGGTTAGATTTTTTAACATTTTCTTTTATTGTCCTTGTGATCTTAAGTGGTCAGTTTTCTCATGTTTAGGAAAATATTTTTATTACATGTTTAGTTTATAATTGTGGTGGTAACTCTACATTGTAATTTGGATATTTTCTATTTTTAATAAAACTAGCGACTTTTATTAAAAAAAATCAAATTTAAATCGACTCTCCAAACATATGATAATTATTATTTGAATTATAATTAAAAAATGAAATTTAAAATCAAAATCAAACTCTTTATTAGAAAATAATTAATATCTTAAATAGAATAATTTAACCAAAATAAAATGAAATTAAACTTTCTATTTATTAAATATATTTTTAAATAATTTAAAACTTACCCATGTTATTTTAGTTTAACAATTCACTTTTGTAAATTTATTATTTATTAACAAACTCAATTTGTTGTCGAATAATGATGATAATTTTTTAAATAATTTAGAATAATTTAAAGATAATATTTATTTAAAATTTTATTAATTTATTGATAAAATACATACTTCTAAATATAATTGTTTAAAATTATAATTTTTACAAAGAATAATATTTTTCTACTAAAGTCAGTTTAAAGGTTCTGATGACATTTTTTAAATATAAAAAATTATCTGATTTGACTTTATTATAAGGAAATTGTAAAGAATAACACATTAGCATCAACAATAATAATGAATGCCGTTATTAATTTAGATTTGATAATAATATCAAATAGTGTAAAATCCTATTATATTAAATTAAATTAATATTAACAATCAATTAATCTAATGAGATAGAACAATAAATTATTTAAGTAAAATCAATAGTTTAAATCTTAATGTTTGCAAATGAAACAAACCAAATAGAGAGAATCACACTCGCCTCCTTAACACGCGAGTGAATAGGCCTGTAAACGAATCGAACGCACACGAACGGAGGTATGTTCATGTTCGTTCATTTAATAAATAAACAAACATAAACGAACACGAACATAAACGAATAAATTTTTTTTTGTTCATGTTCGTTTATTAAGGAATATAACTTGTTCATGTTCGTTCATTTAATAAATAAACGAATATAAACGAACACGAACATAAACGAACACAAACATAAATGAACACGAACATAAACGAACATAAACGCTGGAGACCCTACCTTCCATTGTTCTTTCATGAAAAATAGTCGACAATGCAAATCAACTAAATCTACAGTGATAAATAGCGTAAGAGTTGATTAGCAGTGATGAAATATTTGAAGATATCAAATATTTCGATCGATCTTTTAAAGATATTAAATGATTCACACGACTTTAATTTAACGATATAACATTTATCTTAGTGGTCCATGATTACATATGAACAATCATTTTCCACTACGTTATTCTAATAAATTCGTCGGCTAAAAGTTTTGTGACATCAATGTCAGACTTTAGTGAGGTTTGTTAATAATGTCATTTCCGTTGGAAGAGTAGAAAATTTAACAGCATGAAGATTTCGAACGGTACAAATTGGACTACAAGGCAAAAACATAGATCCGAAATCCCTTCGATGCTACATATCGTAACTGATATTATTGCTAAATCACCATTCAAAATTTTAACGTACCTAAAGTCTACTCCACAACTAAATGTCACACAAGAACTATGAAAACAAAAGTTCATTGTCAAAGTGTATTTTCTACTTATTAATGGGTTCTTCCTAGAAAATTCATTACTTCCGCTATTACACTCTTTTGCAGAAATTACATAGAAACCTTTGTTTTGTTTTCTGGAAAATTCTATATATTTTTCTCTTTACTGATGCTCATATACTTCCGATTGTCACCTTTATCTTCCCATCTATTTCTAGAAAGAAGTATAATGTTTTCTTGAGTTTTAGATGTGAAGATACCAGCAATAACTTTACATATCAACTATTAAGTCAAATAAAACAGAGAAAGAGATGAAAGCATATCTGTAAAACTTCAGATTGCACTATAATATAACTTGTTTTGAAGCTTTCAGCGATCGTCTCCACTCTCTAGTGAACACTAGGGTTTGGGAAAAATGGGGGAAATGAATATAGGTGTGAGGTTCCTCACGGGTTAATATATTGGATTTAATCTTCGAATAAAATTGGGTTAATTATGGAATTGGTCATCAGAATATCAGATTAATTAATATTTTTAAGATACTTACAGATTGGTCACCAAAATTGATTTAAGAAGATTGGGTTAAACATAAATGAATGAACATAAGCGAACATAAACGAACATAACCGAACGAACATAACCGAACTTCCTGCCGCACAGTTCATGAACGGTTCACTGAACGTTCAGTTCATTTACAGGCCTACGAGTGAAGTTTATTGATTAATAAATCAAAGAACCCAAAAAACTAAATTAAATTAATTTAAATGTAAGTATAATAAAAGTATTAGAGCTATAATTAAATTTAATCAAATTGGATTTTTTCCATAAAAGGAAAAATGGAAAAGATAAGGCCAGGAAAAGGGCGTATTTACAAAAAAATACCAGTTTTTTATTTACGTCAGACACCGTTAGAAATTTTTTTATGAATCTAGCACCATTTGCAAAAAACCTATAGGTGCCACGTGTTGAACGGATGCTAGATTCGTAAATTTTTTTAAAACAATACCTAATAGATAATTAATTTATGTTAGTTTGATTTTTTTTGTAAAATGTCAACTTTATTTATTTTCAAAAAAATAATTGCATTAAAATCATTAAATCTTCTTTTTCAAATTATTTTATAACTCGACAAATTTTGGTTTTTGCATGAAATTACATAATATAGTTATGTCTACCAATGACCACTTGTCACTTTCTAATGTCTTTTTGACCCTTTCAAAATCTTATACGTATAATCTAGTATAGGAAAACTTTGAGGGTAAGTAATTTAAAATATGAATAATTTTATAAAAGTTTTATAACTAGTATTTCTTTTATAAAATAGTGATGAATATGATGATGATGATAATAAGAAATATTTTATAATTTAAAAAATTATAAATTTAATATATTTTTGAAAAATTTTCTTGACTTTTAAAATTAATTATTTAAAAATATTAAAAATAAACTTTTAATTACAATGGAGGGATCAAATGAATTATTATTCATTAATTATTATTTTTAACAACAGTTAATAATGTATATTTATTTTTAATAAAATTTAATATTTATTTAATATTTTTTAAAATTAATATTAGAAAGAATATTTTAAATATATATGTGATATTTTTTTTATCTTTACCTTCTTTTTTATTGAATTTTGTTATAAGTTTAAAAAGTAACACAAAATAAATGAAAATCTTTAACTTTTATTTTAGAAATAATGAAAAATATTTTATCATAATTTATAATTGATTTTTAATATGATAATTGAAAATACATGTGTTAAAATTATACCAAATATTTTAATATATTTTATTTTCATCATTGATTTTTTAAAATATTATTTTTTATTATCATACTTTTAATTCGTTTTATTTTGATAATTGAAACAATAAATAAAAATGATTGGCTAATTAAATTTTATTTTTTCCCAACAAACAAAACATATTTACTTTCTTAATATTTCATGGCCTTTTTACACAAATATCACCTAACAAAAATTAATTACCAATTAAACATTGTTTTAAAAAAATTTAAGAATCTACCACTCGTTCCAAAAAGACTCGAATCATCATCCGCGACTTACAATGATGTGTGCCACATTAAATCATCCTCGCCTTTCTACCAGGTATATAAAAACATTTCTAACAATGTCTAATATGTAAATAAAAAAAATTGAATGATTTTTCAGTAAATATGCCAAGGAAAGGGTAGGTAAGTGTGAAATTGAAATTATTTACTTTGTAAAACTAAATTCAAAGAATGGAAAATGTAAAATAAATAAATAAAGGGTAGGTTGGTGTGAGACTGACAGAACCATCCGCTGCACATGTTTCTTCTATTCATATAAAATCCCTTCTCTACCCCTTCCTTTTCCCTCAGCTTGACGTTCGCTTCTTCCACAGAACACCAAGCTTTTAACTACAATTCTTAATTCCCTTCCTTTTCGTTACGAATTAGATCGAATATGCAGGCGATTTCTCCTTCGCATAATCTCAATTCTCATTCTATCATTCGTCCTTCAAACCCTCGCCGGCTCAACCACTTTACTCGGCTCGCCATCCGTTGCGTCTACCGCCATGAATCGGTTCAATTCCCTAACGGAGTCGGTTCAAGCCGTGCCGATTGGCAGAGCTCCTGCGCTATTCTTTCCAGCAAAGTCTTCTCTCAAGATCAAGGCTCCGGCGACAACTCGAGCCCTCCTTCCAACTCCGATCACATCGCCGCCGCTGTCAACGGCCACAAGACTTCCATAGATCTTAACCTTGTCCCAATCGACAAAAACAACAAGCCGCAACCGCCTGCGCAGAAACCGTTGTCCATCACCGATCTCTCCCCTGCCCCGATGCACGGATCTCAGCTGCGTGTGGCTTACCAAGGAGTTCCCGGAGCATACTCCGAAGCTGCAGCGGGTAAAGCTTATCCTAATTGTGAAGCTATCCCTTGTGACCAGTTCGAAGTCGCATTCCAGGCCGTTGAGCTTTGGATCGCAGATCGAGCTGTCTTACCGGTGGAAAACTCGCTAGGCGGTTCTATTCATCGGAACTATGATCTTCTCCTCCAGCACCGTCTCCACATCGTTGGCGAAGTGCAACTCCCAGTCCACCACTGTCTATTAGCTCTACCAGGAGTGAGGAAGGAGTACCTTTCACGAGTCATTTCTCACCCACAAGCTCTCTCCCAGTGCGAACACACGCTCACCAAACTCGGACTCAACGTCACGCGTGAAGCCGTCGATGACACCGCCGGAGCCGCGGAGTACATAGCTACCAACAACCTCCGTGACACCGCTGCCATAGCGAGCGCACGTGCCGCCGATCTTTACGGACTCCAAATCCTAGCCGACGGTATCCAAGACGATTCAAGTAACGTGACGCGCTTCGTTATGTTAGCTCGGGATCCAATTATCCCACGCACGGACCGGCCGTTCAAAACGAGCATCGTTTTCGCTCACGATAAAGGGACGAGCGTGCTTTTCAAAGTGCTATCGGCGTTTGCGTTTAGGAATATCAGTTTGACGAAAATCGAATCGCGGCCGCACCGCAATAGGCCGATCCGTTTGGTTGACGACGCCAATGTCGGAACAGCCAAGCATTTCGAGTATATGTTCTACGTGGATTTCGAAGCTTCAATGGCGGAGGTTAGAGCTCAGAACGCGTTGGCTGAGGTTCAGGAATTCACTTCGTTTTTGAGGGTATTGGGCAGTTACCCAATGGATATGACGCCTTGGTGCCCTTCCAGGGGAGATGATCAAATCCCATGAAAATCAATTTCTTTTTTTTTAATAATTATAAATTCATCAATGGATTTCACAACAAACCAAAAGGTTTTGTTGTTGCCGTCCTGATGTTATTGTTTGGTAAATATTTCCCTAATTAAGTCCTTCCAAAATTAATAATTATCCCCATCTTTCTTTACTTTTGTTCACACAAATCTGTATTTTATTCTTTATTTCTTTTATGTTTCATTTTCTAAATTTGAAATTATCATTTTCATCAATCTAATATTTAAGGGTTAAATAATTAATAATGGCTGATAATATTTACATTATAAAATAATAAAATAACATGATTAACTAAAAATTACAATCATACTCATTATCATTTGGTTTAGAAATATAAGATTTTATTTTGTAAATTATTATTTAAAACTTAAAATTTAATATTATTAATAATATAAATTGAATAATAAAATATAAAGCTTGTAGAACTCATTTCTGGATCCACTTTCTTATATATATATATATATGGTTTATTATATTATTATTATTATTATTATTATTATCACTGCACTACTATTATTTCCACCACTACTATTTATTTATATTATATATTATTACTTAGTATCACTGCACTACTACTTATTTCCATTAGTTATCATATATAGGTCTATTATTATTCGTATTATAATTATATTAAATATTAATTATAAATATACATTATGGTTCAGTTTTATATTATATAACTATATATGCTTATAAGTTGTAAGTTCCGGTTTTAGCTTAAGTAATATTTATAAATATTGAATACATATACTAATGCTATAAATAAATAAATACTAACATATATTTTATTTATTTGTACAGGTCTTATTACAGAAGCCGAGTCCAATATATGAAATTCAATAGACCTAGCCCAACGGTGGCCCATGTGCAAAACTCAACACAGCTAGGATTTCTAGCTTTGATGTGGCGCCGCCCTTCCCTAGCCGTTGGATATGTCTGAGATCTAATGGTCCAAATTGCGTGGAAATTAGGGCTTCTTAACCATAGATGATATCATCCTCCGCTGTTGCCGTTTGAGATTCCAAAAGCTCTCACCACCGCTGATCACTCCCTGTCACCACTGGAGCCGCTCGTGCGCTCTGTGGTCATTTTCTGCTCAAGTAAGAACTCCAACTGTGAGAACTTCAACTATTAAGTAAATATATTTGGCCGATACCGTTAATCTTTGTTCCCATATATTCCCTTAGGTCATAGGTTATAGACCCACTAGAAATACTTATTTTCATTTCCCTAGAGTCTCATATCCTCTACTCTCTAAATAAGATTAGAATTAAATTTAAAATTTATTTTAAAAAGTAAATAAATCAATTACCAATAAAATTAAGTATGAAGGCATATAAATTCATATATTATAGCACTAGGCCATAAAATCTAAAAATATCAGTTATAATGATTCTCTATTTGACATTAGGATGGATCTCATTAGCCTAAATAAGGCTAGAGTCGTCTAGTTACGACACAAGGTTTAGAAGTTTTGATTTTATGCATTAGAGTAGGATTTTAAAATAATTTATATTTAATTTATTTTCATATTTTTTTCATAATATATTTATAGTTTATATGCAACTATTGTAGTATACTGAGATAGTATACTCTAGTAGTTGAGGTAGCGTGTTCTAGAAGGTGATTGTATCTTAGGCTGAAGGTTGTTAGGAAATTAGGCCCTTTGGGTAACTGCATGCACGCGTGCAGCTTAAATAGCACCTTTCCTAGCTGTACGTAGTAAGCAGTTTCTTGAGAATAACAAAGTTTATATTCTTGAATAATTCTCAACATGGTAATCAGAGAGCTTTTTCGATTGCAGGTGCCGATTTAAATGAGCATAATTTCCTTCTCTGGAAACAGCAAATCCTCTTGGCCGTTCGCAGTCATCGTTTGGAGAAGCTTTTGGTTGGAGCTGTTGTGCCGCCTCCGGCCACAGTGACTCTTGACAGTGGCGAGGTGGTTGAGAACGAGGATTATGAGACCTTCATGGCACAAGACAGTGCTCTGGCCTCCTGGCTCCTATCCATGGTAAGTCCCTTGGTGTTACCTCAATTTGTTGGTGCCGAATCGGCGACTGATGTCTGACGAACTGTTAACCATTTTTTTCCGAGTCGATCTACAACCACAGTCATTAGTTTATTGTATATGTTGAAAATGGTGAAGAAGGGTGAGCTAAGCATTGTGGGCTTATATCTCTTACATTAAAGAGATATGAGATGCTTTGGCGGCGTGTGGCAGTCTAGTTTCGGAGAATGAGCGAGTGGTGACGATCTTGGGTGGTCTACCGTCGGAAAACAAGCCTGTTATTGCTGTTATTACGATGAATAGAGAACCGTACAGTCTACATGCTCTTGTTTCTATTTTTATTGATGCAGAAACTTAGTTGAAAAGCTTTGAACACGATGATAGTTTTATTGCTAATGCTAATGTTGCTCAAGGTGTTGCGAATCTATCTCTAGGAAACCAACGTCACAATGGCTCCGATGATGCTTCGAATGTCCAGAATGATCATTCCTCGGTCATTTTTTGAGGCCGAGGACGTGGTCGAGTCAAGCTGCAGTGCCAATTATGTGGCAAACTTGGGCACCTGGTCGATAGGTGCTGGTATAGGTTTGATAAAACCTTTCCTGGGGTGAGTGTTAGGAATGTTGGTTCCACCTCCAAGCACCCGAGTTCAGCTCCCACGGCTACTGTCAGTTCAGTCAAAGCTAATACGGCTCAGATGTGTTGGTCTTGTGTTGGTCACTGAGGTGTGCAACCTTCGGCTGCAGAAGCAAGTTATGAGAACGACCGTGTTTCAGGGTCTGGTGTATCAGCGGAATCTACTCAGTGGTTTGTCGACTTAGGGGGCGACTCACCACATGACATCCGATGCTGGTGAAATTGTGGATGGCTCGGCATACAACGGGGCTGGTAAGGTTCTAGTTGGTAACAGTAATGCTTTAAGTATTGTGCAAATAGGGCAAACTTCTTTACCAACCTCTTCTCGTAAGTTAAAACTCAATCATTTACTGCATGTTCCTCACATCACTAAAAAGTTGATTTCGGTGTCTAAGCTTGCTAGATACAACATTAAATAACTTTTTCATTTTAATTGATATCCTTTATAATAAAATATTAAATACATTTTTTTAAAAAAAATTATTAAATAATTAAAACAAAATAAAAATAACAATTAAGATTTTAAACATAAAAATAGGAAGCTCCATTAGTCCACGTGGCAGTCTTGTGGAGTTCCAACATTAAATTTACCGAATTATGCATTTTCATGGTAAAACTGAAGGCGATTTTATTATAAAAAAATCCCAAAAAACCATTTATTAGGAAAACAATCCTCATCATCCATTATTTGAAAAAAATAAGATTATCCAGGACTTCATTTTCTACAAACACATAGTGGAATGTTTAGGCTATGTTTATTAGTAATATGAGATAAAAGCTAAAATGAGTTTTTTTTTTAATCTTTTTCTCATGTAATTTTTTACTCAATTCATTTAATTTTATTATTAAATTATATATGAACTAAAATTTAAATATTTTGATAAATTTATTTGTATTAAAAGTTAATTTTAACATTAAAGATACAAGAAAAATCCATGAAAGAATATGTCAAAATTAACTCTTAATAAAAAAATCAAAATATTTAATTTTAGTTCATATATAATTTAATAATAAAATTTAATGGATTAAGTGAAAATAAAAAACTAAATATTAGTGACAGTATACTATCATCCCTTTTTACCAAATATTAATATTTGATGACTGCAGTTGGAATGATTTCAAATATTAGTGACAGTAGTTGTGTCATCAGGCGATTGTGTCACCTGTGGAGGTTTGATCGGGTGAAAGCTCGATCGACAATAACAACAAGTATCAATGGTCGACATGTATATAGGGATTTATATAAAAGTTTATCAAAGTTGTGTGTTTTTTAAGGTTTTTGATAATTTTGGGTTTTTGATAATTGAAATTATATTTTTAAGTTTTTATTTCAAATATTTTTTAAATTATCAGAATCCTTGATTGATCGAAAAATAACTTAGAGACCTAAATAAAAAAATTGGATAATTTAGACACTTATTTTTATGTTAAGACAACTATTTAACCAAATCAATAAAGAAAATATTACTTGAACTAAAAAAACACAATTAAAAAAAGTTCAAAAAGATAAAAGGGTAAATTATACCCAAGACCACTTAATTATGGGGAAATTTTAACTTGAGTATTAATCTTTTAATTTTATTAATCATGCAAATTAATTATTTAAAGGCTTATATCACAAATAAATACCTAGATAAATCAAATGAGTAATTATATTAAAATTTATAATTATTACATCATCATTTTCGTTAAATGTTAAGGACTAATGATTTGACTAACAACAATTAAATAGTTTAATTAACAAATTTGAATGATCAATTTCCAAATTAGAATCTTCCCATAGTTAAGTGATGATGAGTGTAGTTAATCGAAAAATAAAATGATTAAATTATAATAGAGAGACTAAATTCATCAAAAGAACATAGTGTAGGGGACCATTTTAAAATTTGACCAATACTTTAAATTTCTCACCAACCGGACGTAGCCGGTAACGCAAGAGAATAGGTACTCAATTAATTCATCTTAGCCGGTTCTCTTTATTTTCCTTTGCTTTCCTTCCCAATATAAATGAGGTGCGAGGTTCCTATCTAATTGCTTTCTTACCTTTTTCATTTGCCCTTAGGTTCTCTGTTTATTTACGGCTATACCATTCAGCTGATGATAGCTTACTGTGATTGGAAATCCGAGAGCTATCGCTCCGATCCCGCCCTCGGTTTCCCTCGGTTCGGGTTTTACCGTCACTGGCGATTAAGGTAATCGTTCTTCCACTTGCCAACCCGACGCAAGCAGCAGCAAAGAAAAGTTTCTTGTTTTTTTGTTTGTTTGTGTTATTGTATAATATACTACAGAATATAAATCCAATTCGATGCCGAATTCTAAAAATAACCGAAAGGAACAGGAGAGGAGCCGGAGGGGAAGGCTATCTGAAAAGGCGTCTTCGCTTCACGGGAGAATCCATACGATGGCACCGGAAGAGCTGAGGTGGCCGAAGACGCTGCCTGATCTACTTCAAGAGAAGGCTATTTCCACCTCCTCCAATGTGAGGCCGAAGTTGACGAAGCTGCTACTCAACGTGACTATTCAAGACAGTCCCGGAGCCGTTCAGGTGGTGATGTCGCCGGAAAGCACTGTCAGAGACTTGATAACCGCCGCCATCAGGCAGTACTCCAAGGAAGGCTGTAGACCAATCTTGCGGCCAACGGACGTCACGCTTTTCGATCTCCATTATTCTCAATTCAGCTTAGAAAGTAAGAGAAAAGCGAACCATCTCCGAAGATTCCATAGCCGTTAGATCAGTTAATAATGTTTTAAGACTTACGTACGGCCAAGATCGATTGCCAATAAATATTTTTGTGTGGTTGGCCGCAGGTTTGGAAAGAGAAGAGAAGCTGATGGCGTTGGGGTCCAGAAATTTCTTTTTGTGCACAAAAACGGCGGCGTCAAAGGACGGTGAGAATAGAACGACGTCGTGCTCCAATGAAGCTGAAATTGTTACAAAGAGCTCGATACCTTGGCTCAAATTCATGGATTTCTTGTTGTAGAAGCATTTTTTTATGGGAATTGTATTCTGTAAGAAAACAACAATTTAAAAATAGCTTAGATTAAAAAGCATGCAATTTTGGGTAAAACTTGCATGTAGGGTTCATTTTGAAATTGCTTGGGAAGGGAAGAGAGTGTTTAATTGAAATGGATGTCATGTATCTTTTATATACTTAATCATGAAATGGATGTACAATTGGCCGAGAGGCATTGCTTACCCATGCACTCCCTTGTCTTTAATCCAAAGCTACAAAGACTCTCCACTCCAAAACCCTAATCTTTGCCGACTGAAACTGTGGGAAACTTCAATTGAGTTGCATGTAATGTGTCTTTAAAGTAAAGGTTTTTTTTAGAGAAAATAACCTCAGTGACCAAAAATGCCTTATAATATATGATTTTAACCAACTTTTTTTAGATTTGTCAAAATAACCAACTAAATCGCAATGCGATCGATAATTCGCAACGCGATCTTCGGTATCGTAAAACAGTTTCCAGATTCGCAACGCGATTCTGATTATCGCATTGCGATTTTCCAAATTCGCCTTGCGATTTTCCGACTATCGCAATGCGAATATGTAAATCGTAATGAGAATATGTAAATCACAATGCGATTATGACTATCGCAACGCGATTCTGACTATCGCAACGCGATTCTGACTATCGCAACGCGATTCTGACTATCGCAACGCGATTCTGACTATCGCAACGCGATTCTGACTATCGCAACATTGAATTTCAAATTCGCAACAGGTTTTAGTTTCGCAACACAAATGTTTTGGGTATATAACTACGCAGCAGAAGCAACTCATAACCTAAATCCCTAAATCGCAACTCATTCCATCTCCATCTATCACTCTCTCCGGCGACATCCGTTCTTATATCCAACGACATCCTTCCCCATCCGGCAACAGGTTTTAGTTTCGCAGCTCGTTTGTTTAGTAAATTAATTTACAATAATGAAATCATCTAATGTTGATCATGTTTGAATAGATTTGTGTTTTGGAGGGTCATAGGAGAATGTTCATGGTGTTTTACAATATATACCTTCTAATACTTTTGCATGCCAGCTTTTTAGGTAGAGAGGCCAGACAACCTATTCCTAATGATCTAATTAAATTGGTAGAGGACCTAAATGCATGGAACCTGTTTCCGTGGGGTTCGTATCTATGGAAAGCTACATAGAATAAGTTGTCATCTGCCTTTGATGATCGAAAAAGTTTGCGTGGCGATGATTCCAAATACACTTTGTCAGGCTTTATTTGGACCTTTAAGGTAAGAATTTTTATATAATGTTTCCAAAATTATAATTAATTATTATTTAACAATTACTAATGTTTGTTATTATATTGTTTGTAGATTTGAATATTTGAGGCCTTTCCCGCCATGCAGACATATGCATTAAAAACTTCTAATGATATTCTTAGGGCTATTTCCTGGAAGAGGAAACGGACCTTGCAGCAATGGGAAGATTTACTACCGTATATGACAATAAATAATGTAAGTTAACACAAATTCTAGCCATTTGTGCATGTGGATGGGTAAACATGATTAAAGAGGAAAACACAAATATATTTGATACGATTTTGTGAGGAAAGGAAACCATTACTACTATTTTTTGAAGCTAAAGAATATTACATGTTTATATTTGAATATGTGTGAAATAAATAGATCAAATATACATGTTCTTTTAAAAATAAAAAATGAATGGATGAGACAAGAATTAGGGTGGAAAAGTAAAGATATCGTGTTTATACGGCATCACTTCGTAGGTTTTGTTCCAGCACATTCTGGGTTCTGTTTTGTTTTCGACTCTGCCTCACTCATCACCCTCCACTGTTGACTCCTTCCATACAAAAAATGCAAATTTATAAAGAAAAATGTTAATCCTGGCAGAAAACATGGTTATGCCACTATGTTTGTATTAAGTGTGTGCTAGAAAATTAAACTAAATCTAAGTTTTAAAAATTAATATTATTAAAAGAAAATAGATATAAACATACAAAAATTCGTTATGAATATAGGCTATGTCAACCCAGCTTATCTGTAGATATCCATAAATAGTTTGAATGATGGGCTTTCTTTTAGGTTTTCAATATATCAAAACATTGGGTTACGTTTCTCCTCTAACCTAAATTTTCTCTTAAAATAGTTTGGGTAAACTACCTATTGGTCATTCATCTGTTTTACATTTCTATTTTGGTCACCTATCTATTTTATTTTTCAAAATCATGCTAAACAATACATTTTGTTTATGTTTTGGTTATCTGTAATTAAATTTGATAATTGATTTAATGAATATGATGATGTGGCATGATGTAATAACAATATTAGTCTATGAAATTTTCATATCAATCCAAGTGATCCTAGATCGCAAATTTTCAACCCTCGTTGCGCCTATGATATCATCCACAGGAAGACTGCCTCGGGATAAACCTTCCCACAGGGTTTTTTGTACTCAGTTTCTTAAACATATTTGCACATAAATCCCTTGTAAATTCAATTCTTTCCGTTTATGGTTCTTCTTCACACACTTTATCCAATAAATCCAAGTACCCAATCCTGCAGAAACTAGGTTGGATCACTGCCCATATTGGAGACCCAATCTGTTAGAAATATAATATAATAGAATAGTTGGTAATGGTTTAGTCAAAATTAACTGAGTTTGTTAAAGGTTGGTTAGTTTGTTAGATCAAGTTGTTAAACTTGGTTTAGTGGTGCTATATAAGTATTGTTTGTAATGGGTTAAAGACTCAAGCATTTTGTAATTCATTTCTTCACATTTAGTAAACATAGTTGCCTCTTTCACAGCTTCTCATCTTCATTCACTATCATTTACCTTTCGTTCATCTCCTGGTCACTATGTCTCCTTTATCACATAGTAGCATTCGCCGAAGATCCTGAAGCCGCTGCTTTCGTCATAATTATCATCTCCACCACTTTCTTCATCCATGATTTCGTTGTTTCTTTGCCACTCATCATCTCTAATATGATGTCGTCTTTATTCTATTGTTGTTGTTCCATTCTTTTATTGGGTTCCTCAATCACAACGAGGTTTCCTCCGACGCCTCATTCGCCAAATCATGCATCCTCAGCCATCATGAATTTTGTCATCGCTCTTTTTGTTCGTCGATCGACTTCGTTCTTCCTTGACAATTGGTTATTCGTTGGTAATAGCTTGACATCCTTGTGGTTCAGACTCTTTCTTGCGTTTCTGTGGTCTAACATGCACGGATTGCATTGATGATCAGAAAATACCAGATCTCATATTCTTTGTTGCATGCAACTATCGTTGCTTGCTTTCTATTGCAATTGTTTTCTCTACAGGATTTCTCGCTCTTAAAGGGGTAAAGCGTTGAGGTCTAGTTGCTATTTCTGCTCCTGCGAATTGTTAAATAACACATCTTATGTTTTTGGGTTGATTTTTAGTGTTGCTTTGGATATTATAGTTACTTCAATGTTTGGCATCTAGTGATAGTTTTGGGTTGTTCTTGGCACTGGTTTTGTTGGTTGATCTTCATGTTTCTGGAAAATTTTATGGAATTGTAGTTCACTCATTGTTAGTGGCTTGTTTCTGGAAGCTGTGATATGAGTGGGTTGTAAATTGCTGTTAAATGCCGAAAATGGATACTATGGCATTACATTGCTCGCTCAATTGTTGACAATTTGTATTGTTTGTAATATGTTGCTTCTTCTCCAAGGTAGTTGGAACTTGAAGCTTAACAACCAAGTGCCCATAGTAGAAAATATCTAGGGAGAGTCAAGAGTTTAACAACCTTGTTCTCCTTAACCAGACAAAATAGGGTGTTTTCTTGCCCAAGAAAGGCTTCAGATTACACTCGGGAGCTCGTAGCTTAACCGCCTTGCTTCCAACAAAAAGATTTTCCGAATAAGTGAAGAAGAATGACAATAAAGATAAAGAACAAGAGAAAAAAACTCTTGAAGAAAAGAAAAGTTGCAGAAAGCTTCTTTCAACAACAAAAAAATTGTTCAATGTACATGAATTCTAGCTCACAGTTATAACTCACTAGGCTTGCAACATTGTTCGATCAACTCTCAAATCACAAGGTGAATTTCAAGAAGAGTGAAAAAGCAAGGTGAATGAAGGAAAAAGAAGAAGAAGACACTATTTTCTTCTGGATGCCATGCTAATTATTTTTTTTCCAAGAAGCAGCAGGAAAAATGTTAGAAATATAATATAATAGAATAATTGGAATTGGTTTAGTCAAAATTAACTGGGTTTGTTAAAGGTTGGTTAGTTTGTTAGATCAAATTGTTAAACTTGGTTTAGTGGTGCTATATAAGTAATGTTTATAATGGGTTAAAGACACAAGCATTTTGTAATTCATTTCTTCACATTCAGTAAACAAAGTTGTCTCTTTCACAGCTTCTCATTTTCATTCAGTGTCATTTACCTTCCGTTCATCTTTTGGTCACTATGTCTCCTTTCTCACACAAACACATGAGATGAGATCAACAACCTACTTTTACGTTCGAAGAAGAGGGTAGAGGTTTGACCTAATCCCAAGTTGAATGATTGAGCCATAGGTGAAAAACAGGGAGAAGACTCAGCTCGAGGACTTATCAAAGGAGAAATAGAACCAGGCAAGACGGTGAACCCATCGTATGGATCAACAGAGTTGAAGACCCATAGTTGATCCTGAGAAACAAACCATACGCCTAAAACCCATCCCGTCTTTACATGGCTTAGACTGATAGCCACGTGCAAGTCTCTGTACGATCATAAGAGCAACCAGGGCTGCCCCAAACCCAAAAGTCCAGAATCAGACTTGGCAGAAGGTTCGTTTGAACGCTTCATCCAAGTAAAACGAGTTAATGTTATCAGTGAAGTGGTTGCAGAACACCTTGTACTTGAGAGGAGAATGAACATCAACCGTTAGATCATCAACAAGGTCATGACTCAGGCCAAGTGTTTTTTATAGTTAAAAGATGCTACTTGCATGCTCTAAATGACAATAAATTATTTGATGGTCTCGGCTCACCATATCATCCGTAGTCTCAATGAATAACATTTATCCACATCATTTTTAAAGTGAATTTTTACCTCTTTCCTATATGTAAATAAAATGTGGGTGGTTATTTAGAAATTATTTTGACACTTGTGGTTGTCATTCACTGGACCATGGATGAGGTGGTTAGTCGGGTCCATGAAATAATTTCTCCTGACTAACATATAAAAAATTATTAAATTTATCTGAATTTAAAAATCACTTAAATATTATTTATTAAGAAGAGTTAACATTTATTTTTTTTGTATTTTTATTTTTATTTATAAATGAAGGAAAATTTATTTGCATTTGTTATTTTTGATTTCAATGAATAAAAAAAATCTATTTTTCATACTTGATTGTTTTCTTCTTTGAGTTATTTATCTTTTTCAAGTTGAGATTTCAATCAAGTCATCAAGTATTTTATTTTACTTGAAAGTAGTTTTTTAAATATGTTTCAAGTGAATTTATATATATATATATATATATATATATATATATATTATTTCAAATATCTATTTTTATTATGCAAGTTCACGAATTTTCATCTCTAAAAATAAAAATTTAGACAATATATATATATATATATATATATATATATATGTATATGAAAATATTTCAAAACGTCTCTAAGTATCTTGATTATATAGATACATTTCTAAAAATTATTGATTAAATTTGTATATTACGTGAGTTTATTATAAAATTGTATTGATATATTATATAAAAGACTAGATAATTTTTTTTTTTTTGAAAATGAGAATTTTAAGGATTTATAAAATTTTCTTATATTAGTATGATGTTTTGATATATAAATATATAATTTATATTGATAAAAACACTAAAATATTTAGTTAATATATACATTTTTTAAAATGGTCCCATCATAAGATAATGTTGAGTTTTGTCATTCGCTGTTTTGGGGAAGATTAAAGGTTGAGAGTGTGTATTTTGGGATTAATTAAATTTCTAAGTTTTTTAAATATTGAGGATTTATTAAATTATTTTAAATTAGCATCCATTTGATAAAATGTGTAATTTATAGGGAGTAAAACTATTATTTTAGCTAGGAGTGAGTAAAACTTGTTTTGACTCGGAAAATCAAATTTTATATTTCAATTTCGAATTATTCGAGTCAACTAGAATTATCAATTTGATTTTCGAGTTCGATTGAGTTGAAATTTTGAGTTACTCAAAAAATCAAAATTTTAACTAAATATTTTGACAATTTTACGATTTAGTCTATGATTTCATTATTCATTCAATTTTGCCTTCATTTTAAGTCTATCATGTTTCTAAACCATCATAGGATACATATGTACTTTCAATTCTTCTTTTTGATAATAATTTTTCTATTTTTTTAATTTAGTCCCTTAATTTTTCATTATTTCTTTTATTTCTTCAATTCATCATTTATTTTAAGTCCACTTTTACCAAATTTGAATCACATGCTCATACACCATTATAGAATGCATATGTAACTTCAATTCTTATTTTTTTTAACTAAAATGTACTCTCTCTTTTATTTATTCCCTTAACTTTTCATTTTACTCAATTTGGTCTTTTGACTGCAATTGTTTGTAAATTCTTTCTTCCCATCAATTCCTTGACTACTTTATATTCTCAACAACATTTTACCCTCAAAATACTTTTTTTAAAATATAATATGTGAATATATTTTATAATTTTAGATTGTATTTGATATATTAAATAACATTATAATGTGAAAAGAATATGAAATATATATATCATATATGGTTAGAGAAAGTCAAAAAAATTGGAACCAATCCTTATCATTATACTATAAATAATTATAATAAAATTAGCACAAAAACTCAAATAACTCGACTCGAAAAAATTTCAAGTTAAGTTCGAGTTGTAAAATACGACTCCTCAACTCGAACAACTCAAATTTTTTTTGACTCTGCTCGATCGAATGATCACCTCTAATTATAGCATGTCGCGTCACCATTTTTTTTATGTCATAAAGGTAGGTGACTAAAACAAAAACAAAACATAATTTTAGTTATGATTTTGAAAACAAAAATAGTTGAATGAATGACCAAAGAATAAATGCGAGGATAGATGAGTGAACAAATGAGTTGTTTACCCGAGTAGTTTTTCAATGGCCGCTCGTTTCCACTCTCTTTAAAATGCCATTTTATTCACTGTCGAGCTTCCCCTAAAACCCTAGTCGTTCGACGCCACTAAAACCTTCGTTCCACTAGTTTCTTTCATCCATGGAGTTCTGGGGTAAGCCACTATTCCCTTTACATGTTGAAGCTCTGGGCTTTTGCTTCCACTTTTTGTTTCTTCTTTTATGTTGTTGATGTTGCCGCTTTCTTGCAATAATATTTTATTTTACTTAGTTCTCTTCGATTTTATGTTCATGTTTCTTTTGTTTTTCTAAATGTTGTGGTTTTTGTTTCGATTTTATGCTTGATTGTTTTGGGTGTACTGCTCTGAACATTGGTATGATACAACATATGTTGATTTTTTTTAAATGTTGTTCATTGAAACACATTTCAGCAAATGTCGGGTGGCTAGTAGATTTTGCATTCAATTCATTTTGTTGTCTTTGAATGAAAGCTTGTTGCAAAAGATCATATACTTATGTTTATATCCAAACAAGATTTTGTGCCAGGGGTATGAGCTTTTAAGAAGTTATATTAGAAATTTAAATGTTGCGAAATTATACATTTTGAGCGATTTCGAATTAGATCAATAGAAAATATAAAGAAATACCTAAGCTATATGAGAATTTCAAATTTCTGGGGCTCAGTCCATTGTCCAAACCCTAAAGACCCTGTTTGCAACTATGTGATTCTGTCTTTATATTTATGACATTGGACTCGTAGTTTGGGTGATTGATTAATCTTTAAGTTATTTGTAGGTATTGAAGTTAAAGCAGGAAAGCCTATTAAAACAGACCCTGGTGCCAATCATGTTATCCATCTATCCCAGGTTCGAAAAGATTTACTTGAAAAAGTTCATATGCTTTTCGATTATTGTTTTTGTTTTTGTTTGTTTGCATTTATCTTCAATGATGCTTGTATTTAGGCATCCCTTGGTGAGTTGAAGAACAAAGCGGAGTCTGTTCCACTCTATGTGAATGTTGATGGGAAGAAACTTGTTCTCGGAACACTTTCCCACCAGAATTGCCCTCAATTAAACTTTGATTTAGTATTTGATCAAGACTTTGAGCTCTCCCACAACTGGAAAAACGGAAGCGTATATTTCCTTGGTTACAAGACTGTGGTGCCAGAGGAAGGATATCCATTTGTTACTATGAATTATTTATTAATTTTGATAACCATACTTGTTCTTCATGAAAGTGAAGTTTGCTTGTGCAATGTTGTGCTTCCTTGACTTTAGTGCTGTCTTTTGCCACCACGGATGACAGATTCGGTGAGTATTGTTATATGTTTGGCCTACTTTCACTCTTGCAAATTGGTTTGATAAAGTATTTCTCATGCATATTATTCTTATATACAGATAGTGAGGAAGAAAGTAGCGATGATGAGCTTCCTGTGGCTGCTGCTGAAAATGGTTAGTTCTCATGTACTGTAATTTATGTCACATATCGAAGATTTTATTAACTTCTATTTTTAAACTGGCAAACATTTTACTCCGTCCCAGGAGAACCTAAGACTGATGCTAAAACAGCCAAGGCTAATGCTGGGAAACCCGAAGCTGTAAAAAAACAAGCTGTAAAGATAGCAGAACCAAGCAATAAAAAGAAAAGTGAGGATGATGATGATAGTGATTCTGAAGATGGAAGTGGTTCTGATGATGAAGATGACTCTGAGGATGAAGACGAGGTATTTCCCCCCTCAAACAAGGCAAAAGCTTTACTTCATTAATTCTTGTAAACAGATGCTTTTCCTTATAGTATTACTTATTCTGAATGGTCAATTGATTTGGACAGATTTCTATGGATGATAGTTCAGATGATGAGGATGAGGATGAAGAGACCCCTAAGAAGGTACATTCCGTAGATTTAAGCAATATTTGATTGTTTAATCTGGCCTGACCCTGATTCATTACATACAATTTTATGTCTTATGTTTCCAAGGCTGAGTCTAGCAAAAAGAGACCGGCAGAAGCTTCCACTCCTGTTTCTGCAAAGAAGGCAAAGTCTGCAGCAGCTACACCTCAGAAGACAGGTCTTTCTCGTAGTTTACAGAAGACTCTGCAGTATCATCGATCATTTCTCCATCTTTTTGGGAATGGTTAACTAGGATTGGGTCATTCATTCATTTACGATCTTCTGATTATTGTTCATTGCTGTTGACAGATGGTAAGAAGGGCGGTCACGCTGCAACACCACACCCATCGAAACAAGCTGGGAAATCTTCTGGAAAGAGTCCCAAGTCTGGTGGTCAATTCTCTTGTGGATCTTGTAAAAAGTAGTTAGCTACAACTTTCGAAACTGCTTCCGATTTTGATCGAGTTTGCTTGCTTTACTAACTCCCTGCTTTATTAACAGGTCCTTTGGTTCAGAGGGGGGCCTAGAATCCCACAAGAAGGCCAAACATGGTGGCAAATGAGCTTGATTCCAACGTGGTTTTGGTAGATTATGTTTTTCCTAGTAAATGAGGGATTCGGGTTTTTTTTAATTTATTTAAAAAGAAGTCTCTTTGAGGCCCTTATTTAAGACTCTTAAGCTTATAATTTTGGCCATTATGTGTAGGTCGTTATGCTGTGGATCTCTATCTATTTTAATTTATTAAATTGAAGATTTATGTTTTGCCCAAGGGTTGCATGTCGATGTTTTATTATACTATCAGCTGGGACAATGAAAAACATTATCTCAAATGAAAAAAATCTCAAATTCCGCATGATTTTACAGAGGACTAACCAGCCATACATCCGACGTGTATCAGCATTTGGACCACAAAGGCCTTTAGTAATACTTTTGATAATTAACTATAAATGTAAGACTTAAGTAATTAGCTATAAATGTTGATAATTATTTTAAATTCAAATTTGTTAAATAATATCATGTTACGTGAGATGAAACTTAGAGTAAAAAAAAATTCGAGTTATTCAAGTTGATGAGTCATATTTTATAATATTATAATATTTTTTATTCCAATTTAAATGACTTTTTATAGCCATAAATACAATACAAATACATTTTTTTCATATGTGATATACATATATCATACAAAATTGAAGGACTCGACTCAAACTTGAAAATAAATCCACTAATTACCAATAATTTTGAGTTATTCGAGTCGCATTTTACGATTTGAACTTGAAATTTGCAATATATAAGTTTTATGGGTAAATTACAAATTTACTCACTAGACTATACTCTCTATTCTAGTTCATTCATTTTACTTTTAGTGTTTTTAATTTAATCACTAAACTTTATACATTAAATTTTTTTGGCCACTCCTCCGTTAATTTATTAACAGAGTGATGACATGGCATTTTGACTAAAAGTTTTTCTACTTGTTTCAACTTTTGTCATTGGTGTTCACTATCACCATTTTCTTGCACTCATCCAAGGTGCAACTCTTCCCAAGCCTCTTGAACATCTTCATCACTTCTTCTACCCTTATTTTTCTATTGGAGTTGAGATGGAATGTGCGGAAATCATTCTGAATAGTCATCATTGTTACGAAGTCCTTGAAACTGATAATCCCGGTTCCATCAAAATGGACCACCCAAAAGATCCTAAATACATATTCAGCCTTGTTTCCTTGCCATAGAACCCTTAACATGGCCTTGTACTCCATCTGAGACATCTTCCCATCTTTGTCGGAATCAAACTTATCAAAAACTTCCCTAAGCTCATTTAAGTCGGATTGGACAGCAGTTCACAACCCTGCATCTCTTGCCTGTCTCTGGAAAACAAGTGTGATGGTTTGCGCAAGGAACTGTTTTTCAAAAGCTTACATTAGAATCCAAGAAATCTATCATTCATTGGATAAGAATGTTTGGGTATAATACATTGTGGGTGTTCCTTACTTTCTTTAGTGGAGTCCTAGATATGAGTTTTTGATGGATGCAACTACATGCTTTTTTGCAGCTATGTGGAGATAAAACCTTGAGAAGTTTTTGTATCTCTGTCTTCTAGAGCAGTTGTAAACCTCTATGAACTGCATTGTTGACTGAGAACTTAGATTGCTTAATCTTTTTACTATTTTATACTTCACATATATCTTGAGTGGGTTACAAACTTGGAAATGGCCGGAGGGGCTTACTAATTATTCAATGAGCATCGTGGATTGATGCTGCGGAACATAACGATGAAAAGGTGACCCCATGGTCTCAGAAAATGGGGCCTCACACGTCCCCAAATGATGGGGGTGTTGCATAAGGGGATCCCTATGTGCGTCGTTCCATGTTAAAATTTTATACATCAGATCATATCACAAAGACACCCAGTTGAGCTGATTTCCCCCACCAAACAATTCTTGTATCTCTTTGTCTCTTTACAATCAGTCTTTCTTTAAAGATCCGGTCTTTAATTGAGAAAATGGAATGAACTTTTTTTTTTTACAAGGACAATTATTGAAAGAAAATTATGCAAATACCCCCTAAATTGTCAGTTTTGTAACTGCAAATTAACTTGTCTTTCATTATCGGTCCTTTTCTTCATTCATGGTATTTTCGGTTTGCCACTTTGCTTCACGCTGTCTTTTCCTTTTCTTTGAAATGAATAACTATGAAGAAAGCTGCAACTGTTTTGCACGGTGGTCCTGGAGACAAATTTCTTAAATGAACGGCTGCAACAAACAAGGCCAGCCACTGGCTTTTTTTCTTCTTTTTTCTTTTTCAATCCAAGGCAGAATTTCCCCACATAAATTAGTGCTGACTGACACAACATGGCTGTTCCATTTATAATGCAATTTTTATTGGTTTGAAGGACCATGTGCTTCGCAATAATAATGTCATATTGCCCATGGAATCATACTATTCACTCTCACTGTCACACCCTAACTTAGGGCCTAATTTTTTTTTAAATTCTTCCGATGACTAAATTAAAATTTTAATTAAATTCGGAGGCCAAAGTGAAGTTTTGATTAAATTCATATACAAATTCAAAAGGTATCAAAAACTAGAAGACCTATGGTGTAATTTTACCATTTTTATTTTTAGGGAATATATAATACCAAATTTAGAAAGTTTCCTCATTTAAAAACCCCATTCTCTCCCTATTCAAGTTTTTTTTTAGCAAGAAACTTCAATCGTCATTTCGCCGCCGATCGTTCCTTCATTTTCGACACCTCTTGCATCATCGTGTTCCTTACGTTATCCCGAGTCCACTGATGTCCATCTTCTTTCTGTTGTCGCCGGCGTGTGAGGGGTGAGAAAGGTTAAGTTTCCGACGTTTCAAAATCGAGCTCTCCGCCGTTTACCACTGTGAACCGAGGTTTGTAAGTGTCTCAAAACCCCTTAAAATATATTACGAAATATTTTTCGTACTTTTTCTGACCCCGTAAGGCCCCGCACGCGCCACCGTTGCGAGTGGGAAAATTCTACTGCCTGATGGGCTGCTTGATAATGGGCTGACCCGATTCAAACCGAATCGGTCAGCCGTTAACCGTTGACTATTAACTGTTGACCGATGTTGACTTTTTTTTAAAACCTCCATCTTAATGTTTTATGACATATTGATTCCGATTCCACAATTCGTTTTACCAAATTCTGACCCGAAAGCCCCAAATCGAGCCCGTTAATATGAAAATGCTTAGTAATTTTAGCATTTTTTGCTTATTTATTTGGGATTTAATTATGGAATTGATTCGAGATTATATTTTTATGAAGGTACTCGTGTTTTACCAGTTCGAGGATCGGTTAGATCCGATGCTTCCCGTCCGTCAGATCTAGATGATCTACATTCTTTGAGAGTTACTCGTAGGTATATGTAAATTGTTTAAATATGGGTTATTATTATTCATATTAGGATTTCGATATGGATTTTCTGATTCGTAGGATCTAGCGCTGCTGCTGATCGTGATTGACAGACTCAGTAGTAGGCTTTCTTATCAGACTACTCAGACCGGTACATATATGTTTCTTGATGGTGTTACATTATTGTTTTAAACTATTAATATGAATTGTTTTAGATTTATGATAATACTGAATATTTTTATGACATGATACATGATTTTCTGAATATTGTTTATCTGATATCTAATTTATTGTACATTTCTGATATGATCTTTGATTTTTGTATTTCTGTATATGATTTCGGAGTCTGAAATATTTTCATGTTTTAATAGATTAAATTATCGTTTTCACTCGAATACATATATGTTTATTACTGTCATTGGGGGTATTATTGGAGGAAGTATATCAGGCCTAGTCTATGACTTGTAAGACCCTACTCTGTTTTGTGCTCAGGATAAGTCCTTACCGCAGGCTTCTCTGCTTTGTACTTAGGGTAAGTCCTTATCTCAAGTCCTTATGCTATATGTATAAGGCAATACCGGGAGTACAGGTGGGTGTATGGTTCTGGGGAACCTACACATTCTAGTAATCGGATAGAGTAGTGGTTATATTTTTAAATATGTTTTATAAACTATTTTTTTACTGAAGTATTTTATCTGTATGTTTTTATACACCGTAAGGAGCACATTGGGCTTTTTAGCTCATTGTGTAAATTCTAACTTTTTCATATAGTAATAGACCGTAAGCTAGCAGACTTGGCATCAGGAGAACCAACTACTCCTATTTTTGTACTATTGTATATCTTTATATGTCTTTTTTTTATACTTTGGTCTCACGTGTTTTTGCTACCATCTCGATATATCTGTATTACCGGTATTTTATTTTTGTATATGTTTTATACGGTTTTCTGATATATATATATATGTTTATCGTATGAACAATTCTTATGACTAATTTCATATTATACTGTTATATGGATTTTAACGTTGTTTTAAATATGAAAAGAAATTTCTGAATACGATATGTAGCCGCCTAGATTTAGATATAAAGTTCAGGTCGGGTCTTGGGATTACACTCACTACATAGTTTGCACCAGTTAAGGCTCATAATCTCATCAACATTGTCCGTGAGTATATACCATCATGAACGGATGTAAGATTTTATGTTGAGAGATTAATTTATAAAATTTTACCAATAAAAATAGATTATCAATAAAAAATATCTAAATTATATACGAACTTCAAATTTTCAAGGTACGACCATCCTCATTAACTCCCTCAGTTCATCCCTATAAATCATGGAAGATGAAAAATGAAGTTAAGGAAATAAAAAAAAAAGAGTGATTATAGAGGGCAGTTAATGCCTGAAGAATCTTGTTTTTTTTCCCTTTAAACAAACTGTCAGAAAACTTAATTTGGAAGTTTCTCTTAATCTGTGGCGTGCAATTAATAATACAATTATTGTTGTACCAATCCTTCAACATTTACTTAAAAAACAGATTTTGCAGGCCTCCCACTTCACTCAAGTGAACTTCAACCTACTCTCTCTATTATATATAAGGCAGCACCATATATATATATTATCCCTTTTTGTTTATTTGTCCCCCTCTTTTTCTTTTGAAGTAAAAGTAACAAAAAGAAAAGGATTGGCTGAGATATAATGAGGCTTGTACATAAAGTAACATGCATTCAGAAAAGAAATATGATAAATTAAAAGAATCCAGAAATCATAATTTCATCCCACAAGCTGCAAATGATTGGGACATGACATATAAGGTTTATCATTGAAATTGTTTCTATATTAACTTTCCTAGCGATAAAGTGTCTGAAAATTACAGATCTAGAAATGATTGTTGGAAGTTTTCAGGTCTGAACAGCTTAGAAAAAGCTTAATCCAATGTTCAGATGGATACAATATTATACGTTTTATTTATTTATATATTCTTAAAGAAAGGAGGAAATTGAGGTCAATGCTTGAACTCCAAGATAAATTAAGTGTGGCATCCATGTTACTTTAGCAACAAGTTTATTTTCAGTAATTTGATTTGTAGCTGTACTTTACATGATTTCAGGATCTGTAATAGCTTTTTACAGTTGTATTAACGTGAGAAAGAAAAGAAAATCCTGGGAATGTATGAAAGAAACAATAGGCAAATGATGTCAGAGGGGGAACCCAATGTTCTCATTAATAGTTTCTAATCTCTTAATAATGCTGTAATCATGGTCTGGGAGAGCAATCTATAAAAGGATGGGACCATATTATACGAAAGCAGAGCGATTAAACTGCAAACTTAAACAAAACATAGGGACCAAAACCATAACTTGACCAAAGAACTCTATACTATTATAACTGAATCATGCAGAGACTGGGATTTGATAAATTAACTAACTGTGATTACAAAGTTCACCCTTCTATTCGTCACTTTATTCCCCTTGAAAATGCTCCAGTAAAACTAACAAATGAAGAACCCCAAAAAGAAAAAATTCTCACAATTACAAGCGAATTGTCTAAAGACAACTATCCAAAAGCATGTTTTTTTTGTTGTTGTCCTTGACTCGTATGAATATATATTGGCAATAACAACACTTCTTTGTTTTGCTGCTGAAGATTTCCATCAACAGCAATCTTCTTGAGGGAGATTTAGCGAAAGTGCTGAATATGTTGAATGAGCTATTTCTGTTTGAAAATCAACTAAAAATAACTTATAAACTGATATTTTGCAGTCCAGTTGTTGCAGATAAACTTTTCCGCTTGAAATGTTTTACTAAATGATGGTGCCGACGTAGCCGATCCCGGTGATGAAGAAGCTAAAGGTTTGCAGGAAGAGGTATACGAAGTAGTGGTTCTTCCCGTTAACAAGATCGTAGCATCCGCAAACGAAGAGGAAAGCGGCGAATCCAAGCTCCAAGGTATTCAGTCTGTCGATGGAACACGAACCGGAAGTTAGATGTATATGGTTCGAAATAAGTAGGACGATTCGGTTTAAGAGGGATGACATGTTTTTTACCTATCGGTGAATTTGAATCGAAACTTTCTGATTGATTTGGCGTTGTTCTTGTTCTTAGCAGCATCTGCTGCTGCTTTCTTGACAGCATCTCCGAGTTTCTCAGTGACAACCCATTCATTGGCTCTCCCTGCCTCGAGGAGACCGATAAATGTCGCCTTTGTCCGGTGCAACGACATCACGTTCTCGAACAGAATCCAATAAAACAATAGGTGGATCGATCTGCAAGAATTACCAGAAAAAATTGTATGCATAAATAAGATAAATCACCATAGGAACAATGTAGGCCGATGCGGCCATCGACATACCTCGGAGTTCCGACAGAGTTTAGAATTGTGATGACTGAAGGAATGTAAACGGCTCCCCAGATTGGGACTTTAACTTCAGGGACCAAAATGGTAAGGGGAAGAACAACACAGTAAAAGGAAAATGTGACCATATGAGCAATGATCTTTCGTACGAAGAAGAAGCTGTAGATCACATATACTTTCTTCCAGAATTTCACTTTCTGCGAAACAAATTAACGGCGTTAAGATATAAACCGAGATGTGAAATTTCTAAAATACGATTCGCAGTAAATGTACCTTATTTTGAATGATTTCCCACGCCATTTTCCTGAACAGATTTGCAGGGCCGCAAGACCATCGATGTTGCTGGAACCGAAATGCCTTGAAAGTACTAGGAAGTTCGCTTTTCACTTGAAGGTCACCGAGGTACACGAATTTCCACCCCCGGAGACTAGCTCTGACGGCGAGGTCCATGTCCTCCACGGTGGTTCGATCCTTCCAGCCACCGGCCTCGTTAATGGCGGCAATTCTCCAAATACCAGCAGTCCCTGCATTCGGTTCATCCATACAATCTTAAGTGATTCACTAGTGTAAATTCACGTAGCCATCGGCAGAATCAAATAAAACACTTAAATTTGTTTACCATTAAAACCAAAGAAAGCATGTGTTGCTGATCCAACTTCCTGCTCCACTGTGAAATGGTAATCCAACGACATCTCCTGCATTCTTGTTAACAAGCATTCATCCGCATTCACTGCAAAATAAATACGGATATTCTTATATTCATTTTACACTACGTATCGATTTGTTTTAAAGATTTTATGATGATTCGAATACATATGATTATCGTTTCCATTGTATTTGTATTTGAAGGCATTAATTAGTCAGTTAACTAAGCTGGTAAAAACAAAAGAGAAAGACGTTTAGACCTTTTTGTCCTCGTGTGGTCCAAATTATAATGCTACACGTCACACAACAACACGAGGGAGCATCTAAAATCTATGCAACTCTGACTCTGACTCTCATATATTTTATACAATTTTATTACTTCCTTCAATCCAAACAAAAAATTCTACTGCTATTCTAATTTAATTTAAAAAAATAAAAAAAATATCCAGGTGTCGGTGAAATCCAGTTATGACTCACCGCTTAGGAATATATAGTACTGCCCGCACCTTAGCTTTATCCTGTGACCCTATTTCTTTACTTGTGAAAGGTTAAAACGGCACGTGGAAAGTGGATTGGCTGTTATTGGTTTGAAATGACTATTTTGACCCGCAAGCCACTAGAGGAGTAGGGACTTAGAGACCACGTGACTTGTTCAATCTGGGTTGTTAATCAAAGGAGCCATCTCCTACCGTTTCTTTTTTTTTTAATTAATTATATCTAAATTATCTGATTTATTTTAATATTTAAGTTTTAAATTTTTTAAATAATATTTAATATTTGTTTCAATTTAGTACCACACTTTTAAAAATTTAATACATTTAGTACTTAAACTATCAGTTTTGATCTATTTTAGTAACTAAAATTTTAAAAAAAATTCAAAATTTAATGTAAAATTTTGAACATGGGTACTAAAATGAATAAAAACTAAACTTTATGTATGATTTAAAAAAATGAAAATTTAGCTATTAAAACATATATAAACTAATAGTTTATGTATTAAACTTGTAATTTATCCTTTTTTTAATTTTAAAAAGACAAAAAGAACCCTAAAATGTCAATGTAATACAGTTTGCTATGAAGAAAATTAAATTAAAAAAAAACCAAAATCATCCATTATCTAAACCCTAATCCTAATAAAAAAGAACCAAACAGATCTTATCTCAAAATTCAAATCAGCAAATATAATTTATTCTAATGTGAAATATTTCTTTCAATGTTAAATTTGAAAAAAATTATAAAAAAATAAGTCACTTGAAGTGACAAAACCACTTCTCAAAATGAAAAATAGGAATAAAATTTCGATATGCTTACTACAATACTAGTACTATTTTCAATTATACTTTTTTTTAGGTGTTATGACACTATTCTATATTCCTAAAGATGGGTCCCATGACCATTGATGAACGGCTGATGATGGTGGTTTATGAGGGGATGGGGTCCACAGCCCGTGATTGGTGGGTATTTTATTGTGGACCCTCCCTTTAACCCTCCATGCAGTCTGTAACCAATTCCGCCGACAAAAAACCAAAAACGCAATTAAAACAACCTAAAACGCAAGAGATAAGACCACCGACAGTTTGAGGAAATTAAGCAGCGAAGCTTAACCCTAAATCAAAATTAATGTCATGTTTAATGGTTAGCTTTACCGAATCTCCAGCGAGCTTGAACGAGAGCAATGTCGGGGTTGTTGACCAAGAACGGTATGCTCCTTCGGAGGAAATCGGGTTCGGGTCGGAAATCGGCGTCCAAAATTGCGACGTATTCACAGTGTTTAACGTAGCTTCGTTTCAAACCTTCTTTTAACGCCCCTGCTTTGTAACCGGTCCGGTTTTCCCTTATTTGGTACGTTATGTTTATCCCTTTGCTTGCCCACCGCTGGCACTCTTGCTCTACCATCATCTGCGATAATCATTGCGCGAATTTGAAGAGAAATGGGTAATTAATCATTGCATTCAATGAGTTTTTCCGAAAAATTTGTATTGGTAAGTGTTTGAAAGTGATGGGTTTTGACTTGCATTACCTTGATTGCAGGGTCAGTTGAATCATCAAGTACTTGGATCACGAGACGATCCGACGGCCATGAAAGTCCACAAGCAGCTCCAATGGAGATCTTGTAAACCTGTTCCAAGGAACAATGAATTCGTCTCTGAAATCCAGAAAGGAAAATACCAAAATAGAGGAGAAAAACACCGATTTACTGACTTCTTTTTCATTGAACATTGGGATTTGGACTAAAACGACAGGGAAATTCGAGCTGCCTAGTTCGACGTCATCTTGAATGGGCTCAAACTTGTAACGCTTCTCTGGTTTTTTCCAGAAAAGCTTAACGAGAATGATGACTATTCCCATGTAAACCCGCTCCATGAAGAGCATAAGCGACATGAGTAAGCAAATGTAGACACCGAGTTGCAGCAAAGGGACTATCAATGGTGCTTTGATCAGCTCCCAAATCAAACCCAGTTGGCCCGTGATATCATCTCTCGACACTTGAAACGACTCCGGAATCAGCAGCTTTGGTGAAATCTGAGCCATACCTGTAAAACCGGGTTTTCCCCCGTTAAACAAAATATGACCGAAAAAGGCGTTTTCTTATTCTAAAACATGAAACCTGATCAATAACAGAATTCAAATCTGCTGCTGCTCCCCTCTTAAATCTCTCATACAACATGTGCCGGCCAATGTAGCTTACGTTTTCTTAATATGGAAAACGAAAGAAAAACGAGGGCAATGCGAGAGAGAGAGGGAGAGAGACAGATGAAAAACAGGGCAATGGAAAGATGGATGATGAGAAACAGAGGGCTGGTGTGTTTTTATAGTGAGATTCGGTCCCATTTTTGGATTTTTAATTTCAGTCTTTCCTTTCTCCTATTAATTTTCTTTTGGAGCATAATAGTTCAGTACATTAACTGTTCCAACTAGGGGGAGTAAATGACACTTTTATTAGTCCAGACAACCAAACAACTTTGTGAAAAAAATATACTACAAACGACCCAAAATTAAATATACAGATATAAAAAATGGTACCTAATTTATTAATAAATTATTTTAGTTTTTGGTACCTAATTTATTAATAAATTAGTTTGAATCAAATTTTGTAGAATCTTATTATGAGAATAATTATAACTCAATTTATTCTATTTATAAACGTCGTGATTTGAATTATCTAATGTATCATTCCATTAGACTAATTAATTGTTGGTTCTATGTTTACCTGCAGTCATTTCTTCTACTAATGTATTATTATAATTTTGAATTGATTTATAGTTATTTTTTATTTTTATGTTATAAAAATAAATATTTTATATTTTAAATAACAAAAATAATTTAAAAACATTATATAAAAGTATTAGATATTTTTATTTTTTTAAATATTAATTTTCTAAATATATATTTATATATAAAAACAACTTTAAAACTTTAAATAATATAAAAATAAAATAAAGTCATTTTTTAAAATAATGTCTATAAAATTAAAATTAAAAATTAATATAAAAAATTGAAAAGCGAATATATTGCAGAATCAAATCCAAATATCCCTATAGAGAACAGTGGAAAGATGGTTTCGTCTTATTGAATTACCGAAATAGTCCTTGTAGAATAAAAATTTGCATTACCCTTTTAAAATATGGATGTGTCATTATGTAAATTGACTGATGAGAAAAGCCAAAACAAGCAAGAAATCACTTTTACCTTTTATAAGAAAATTCTCATTACTTCTTTTACGTAAGAAAATAAAAGGGGAAGGTTGAAGAAGAAGGGTTTAACTTAAGCTGCCTCCTCTGGCAAGAAACCATCATCAGATTATTAGTTAAAAATTACAGGAGACGAATCAAAAATCTGGACTTTTCTTTACCCCAAGAAATTAATAATATTATCAATTTGAACATACTCATAATATTATAAAAGTATAACATCAAATTATATCTAATTAAAATGGAAGACAAAATTTTCATCATAGTAAGAGGACTAATTCCGTAATTAGACCAAATCAAATTATCAAATGCAATTAGTGAGTCACCATACCCAAAACCATTCTTCGGTTCCTACTTTTTTTTATGACTAGAAATAGCTTATTCTTCTTTCCTTTTCTTTTTCTCAATTTTGCTTTTTTTAGTGCCTTAACACCTTGAACTCAAATCCCAAATATGCTTAACAAGAAGAAATTACAACACAAACTACCATTTATATAAGCATATGTAGCATATGATTTCATGCTTTTTAAACAAGTAACCTTTACTTTGGTGACATTAATGTAGTAAATTAGGGTTTTTTAAACACCATGAATGAATGCCTTTTACGTTGTCCTCAAGAAAGCTTAAAAGACTATTATTTCATGTTATATGGATTGATTAAGGAATTTAATATGAATGCGTCGAAGAAAAAATGATTCAATGATAAATCAGTAGCAATGTACGCAAATAACGTCCAGAGAACGGTTTATAGTTTGAAAATAATTAGGAGGGAATAAATATAATTAGTAGGAGTATCTCTATTTATAAATATTTCAATTATAAAAGTTGAAATCCTTAATTATTTTATGGCTTGTGGTCAGAGGTTATGGGGTTAGGGTTTAGGGTTCAATGTTTATAAAACCCTAAACCTGACTTAGAATTTATAATTTAAGATTTTAAGTTAGGAGTAGAGTATATAATGATGCAATAAATAATTTTGAGGGTTAAATTAAAACGAAAATACGATAAGAGTGAAAATGATAAATTAAATATACCACATAACTAAATTAAACCTTATATTAATGTCTAACCAAATTGTCTTTTTCATTTAAGTTCGTATTGTTGGAATTCAATAAATACGGTTTGAAATATTTTATAACTAAAACATGTGAAAAATGAAATATTACGAATGACTCTTTGAATATTTCACATAAAAAGTCTATTACGTTGATTTTTTTCCCATTTTAATTGAAAACTTTGATTGGTCCAACAACTATTACAATTACTCTGTTACAAAGAAGAAAACAGTGTGAGAAATGATCATTGGATGCTTTATTATTAGACCCATATAAAGTGACGTGAGAAAATAGTCTAATAAACAAGACTTACGTAATTTCCAATCATAATAAAAAACGATGAATAATATATGGTGGGCTCGTTTGTACTTTTATACGTGATTTCTCCGCACATAATGCCACTCGACCAGGCGTTTAAGTTCCATCAACTTTTTAACCTAATTTCACACAAACTTCTCTTCCAATCGACTTCAGTCCCCTGCTAGTGGCTGCCGCATGCCTCTGAGTCGAAGGAGTGTAGAGCGGTGTGAGCTGCTTCTCTCACCAAAATAATACTAATAATTAATTGTTGCGGAAGACGACTATTGGATAGAGCAAAATCGCAACTAATAATTTGAGAAAATAAAAATGAAGATAAAATATACACAAAATTTACGTGGAAAACCCCTAAATAATATAGGGTAAAAACCACGAGCAACGGCAGAAGAATTTCACTATGAGAAAATAAGAATTACAACTCCTCTCGATCTACCAAGGAGAAAACAATGATAATTCTCTCTTGATAAAAAAGGAGAAAATAACTCTCAAGAAACTCTCTAAATTCTCTAGTATTGGAAGAAAGCTAGAATGCTTTAGGATGATTTTGAAGCTAAATGAGCTAGGGTATTTATAGTTGAAGCTTAAGAATTAATTTGTAAATACCCTAAATTTTTAATGACTAAATTGTATAATTTACCCTTTAGCAAAATTCAACAAATGCTGCTAATTTTCGGTGCAAATTGCAACGAAAGGTTTCCTCCACTGAAAGTCCTTTGACTTTTCAACAATCTTCCACTTGAAGATTTGATTGGAACAATCATATCTTCACATCATTTTTTCTACCTTTTACCATCATGTTACTTACGTCTCTGACAGGCCACAAGAGGATCGACACCAAGTAAATTTATTAGCATTGATCGTCTTCGTCATGAAATCTGCTATGTTGTCTTTGGTATGGATCTTCTGCATATCTACCGTTCATTCTTCCACCTTTTCACGAATGAAATGGTATTGAACTCGTATGTGCTTTGTCCTTGAATGAAATGCTGGATTCCTTCCTAAATGCAATGCGCTTTGACTGTCACAAAACATAGAGACATACTCTTAATTTTTCCCAAGCTCCTCCAATAGCATCTTCAACCAAATTGCTTCTTTACTGGCTTGTGTAGCTGCTAAATATTCTGCCTCTGTTATGGATGTAGCCACAACTGACTGCAATTTTGAAACCCAGCTTACAGCTCTACCAATAAATTTGAACACATACCTTGTAGTAGATTTGCTTTTATCCAAATCCACTGCATAGTCAGAATCTACATACCCATTGATTAGTAAGTTTGATCCTCCATAACATAATGCAACATTTGAGGTCCCTTTGATGTATCTCAGGATCCTCTTTACTGTATTCTAATGCTCTTTGCCTGGATTTGCCATGTATCGACTAACCACTCTCACTGCTTGTGCAATGTCTGGTCTTATGTATATCATAGCGAACATTAAACTTCTCACTGTCGATGCATACGGTACTCGAGACATCTCCATCATCTCTTATTCACTACTAGGACTCATACTGGAGGATAATTTGAAGTTAATAGGAAGAGGGGTAGAAATTGGCTTACAATCTTGCATGTTGAACCGTGACAATATCTTTTTCAAGTAATTCTTTTGTGAAAGCCAAATCTTCCTATTACTTCTGTCTCGGTGAATTTGCATCTCTAGAATCTTGTTTGCTGATCCCAAGTCCTTCATTTTAAATTCCCTAGCCAGTTGTGCCTTCAATTCTTCAATATAATCTTTGTTGGGTCCTGCAACCAACATGTAATCCACATACAACAGTAATATAACAAAATTGTTATCACCAGACCTCTTGAAATAAGCACAAGGGTCTGCATTAAGTCTGTTGTATCCAAGGCACATAATGAAGGAATCAAATCTCTTATACCAATACATCGGCGCCTGCTTTAGACCGTACAGAGATTTGTTCAACCTGCAAACCAAGTTCTTCTTTTCTTTTTCTTCAAAACCTTCAGGCTGGAGCATGTAAATCTCTTCTTCAAGATTTCCATGAAGAAAAGTTGTTTTAACATCTAGCTGCTCTAGATGTAAATTCAATGTAGCACACATTGCCAAGACTACTCGAACTGTTGTTAGTCGAATCTCAGGAGAAAATATTTCATTGAAATCAATACATTCTTTTTGAGCATATCCTTTGACCACCAGTCTTGCGCGATACCTCTCAACTTGATCATCACCATTTCGCTTGATTTTGAAGACCCATTTGTTACCAATTGGCTTCCTTCCTTGTAGTAGCAGCACAAGGTCCCATGTATTATTTTTATGAAGGGCTTCAATTTCTTCTTGCATCGCCATCATCCACAGTGAAACATTTGAGCTGTTTATTACCTCCTGGTATGTTGATGGCTCACCGTCCTCTGTTAAAAGGCAGTATACAATATTACTTTCTATAACATAATCTGAGTGTCAATTGAGACGTCTTCTCACACGATTTGATTGACGAGTTGTTAGAGCTTCAGAACTCTCTGGTTCTTGTTCATCATGTGTTGGTTCTGCTTCATAAGAATCTCCTTGTTTAAACTCCTTTTCCACATGTATATGTGTTATCTCTGACTTTTCAGTGATACCGTCTTTTTCTTTTCTTTGTAGCTTATCTTCTACAAAGATAACATCCCTGCTAATGATCACTTTACGGGCAGTGGGATCCCACAAGTGATACCCCTTTACACCATCAACATACCCCAAGAATTTGCATTTCCTGGATTTTGGATCTAGCTTTGAAATTTCTTGGGAGTTGTACATCACATACACAATACTTCCAAATACATGGAGGTTTGAATAATCAGCTGGTTTACCAGTCCACATATCCATTGGTGTCTTCAGCTCTATTGCAGTTGATGAAGCTCGATTAACCAAATAACAGGCGGTATTTACTGCTTCTGCCCAGAATGATTTTTCTAGGCCTGTATCCCTTAACATTGCTCTTGTTCTTTCTAACAAGGTTTTGTTCATCCGCTCTGCCACTCCATTTTGTTGAGGAGTGTTTGCCAATGTGAACTGTTTTTTGATGCATTCTTTTCTGCAAAAGACATCAAATTCTTCACTTGTGTATTCTCCTCTATTATATGTTCTGAAACACTTGATCTTATTTCCAGAATCAAGTTCCACCCGCGCTTTGAAGTTTTTGAAAGTGGAAAACACATCTGACTTCTTCTTAATAGGGTACACCCAACATCTCTTGGAGTAGTCATCAATAAATGAGACAAAATATTTTACTCCGCCTAGGGATGTAACCGGTGCTTGCCATACGTCAGAGTGAACCAATTCTAGAACACTTTTGCCTTTAGAATTTGATGTGTTGAATTTCAACCGGTGCTTCTTACTTGTTATGCAATGCTCACACAAAGTAAGTGATACATTTGTTAAGCCTGGAAGTAGTTTTTGCTTCACACGGACTATCATTCCTTGTTCTGACATGTGTCCAAGTTTTCGATTCCATAGCATTGCAGAATCTGAACTACATGAGGCAACAGAGGCTTCTATTTTTAGCAAAGTCTCCCCCTTCAGCATATACAAGTTTTCTTCTATCTTTTCACCTTTCAGCACCACAGACGCTCCACGGAACACCTTCATGATTCCATTTATTGTTTCAATATTGCTTGCATTATTATCCAACAATCCGTAGGATAATAAATTTTTCTTCAGGCCTTTCATGTGCTGCACATCTCGAACAGCTTTAATTGTTACATCATACATCTTCAATTTGATGGTTCTCACGCTAATAATCTCTAAGACATGATCATTGCAACTATACACAGATCCTCCTGAGACAGATTTATAATGATGGAACCATTCTCTTCTTGAGGTCATGTGATATGTTGCTCCCGAATCAATGAGCCATATATCTGTAAATCATTTTCTGCCTTCCACGGTGGTTGACGCTTCACAACATAGAGCATCTCCATCATCTGAAGTGTTTGCGGTATTGCCTTGTGGATTGGAATTTTTATTTAGACTCCAACAATCCTTCTTCAAGTGATCTTTCTATAGTTGTAGCACTTTAAATTCTTCTTACTTCTCTACTTTGATCTACCATGTTTGTGACTACTGCTTTGGTCACGTTCTGTTGATCTCCCTCTCATCGTTGTCAACGCTTCTGCTTGTTGCAGATTTACTTGTCTATTTTCCTTGTTCTTGCGCCGATTTTCTTCTTGTAGAACAGCAGCTGCAACATCATCGAAGACTAGACTAGTGACATTACTGTTTGTCAAGTTGATGATGAGTTGATCATACGAATTAGGTAGACTTTGAAATAGAAGTTCAACATGTTGTTGTTATTCTATTGTACATCTTAGGGATGTAAGCTGAGAAAATAAAGTGTTCAGCGTGTTTAAGTGCTCCATCACTGAAGTAGATTCTGACATCCGGAGAGTGTACAATTTCCTCTTAAGGACAATTTTATTGTGCAACGATGTGACCTCGTACAATTTGGTAAGATGATCCTGTTGAAAACATTTTGATGTTTCGAGCTAACAAATTAAGTATAAATGAATTTTAAGATTTTACAAATGATTTTCTAAGTATATTCGATTTAATTACTCGAATATCAAATTATTACTCCAAGTCTTCAAGATCAATTTCAAACCTTACTAAATGTGTAAAATTGTGTTTTATACTTAATATATTTTTGAAACGATTTTCACAAAGTATTTTGAACCAAAATCAAGCCTAAAATAAATTTTTCAAAGTGATGCACCGATGCACCAATCCATTCATAAATGCCTAAAATAAATGCACCAATCCATTCATAAATTCATATACTATGCATCGATGAACTCAGAGTTTTATGAAAACATCGAATACATTTGATGCATCGATGCACTCAGGCTATTTTGAAACATCAAATGTATTTTATGCATCGGTGCACTCTTAGTGCACCGATGCACTAAGGGTCCAACGGTCAAAATATTTGAATTTTACACTTGATGCACCGATGCACCTTGGGTATGCATCGATGTACTGACGCTCCCAACTGATTTAATTAATTGTTTTCACACTTAAACGACTCTATTGACTCCACTAATCATCCCCAACGTTCAGAATCATTTGAAGGAGTATTTAAACAAGATTAGAAGCCATTTATCAACAACAAGAAAACACAAGAAACAAGAATCAAGAGAGAATCAAAGAGAAAGCATCAAACTTCAAGTTTAAGCATTTCAAGCCTATTTTTCATTCAATATTCATTTTGCTTTCAAGAACACTACTTGTACTCAATTGTATTCATTTTTTAGTGTTCTTTTATTTGTTCTAGAATTGTGCAAACAATATACCTTGTGAGGATTTCCTTGTAAGTTTGCAAATTTGTAATCTTCTCTTTGAGAAAGAGTGTTCTCAAGAATTGGGGTATATTCTTGAGGGAGTTGTAAGGTTATCTCTTTGGCCTCAAAAGAAAGAACAAATTAGTGAATTTGTTGTAAAATCCTTAGTGTGGATAGCTAAGGTAGTGAACGTAGACTTTGGTTGAGAAAGTCGAACCACTCTAAATCGCTGTGCAAATCTTTTCAATTTTCTGCAAAAGCTTCCACCAAAATTTTAATTGCCAATTTACCCCCTTTTGGCCAATTTCATCGATCGATTAACTCAACAATTGATATTAGAGACTCACTTATTTGAAGGTTTAATCGCCTCTTGAGTCCATTCAGGAAGAGTTACATCGATAATTAAGTCATCAATGGCCTCCACTTCAAACGTCGACTCCGGTCTTGATTCGATGCCCGTCAATATGCCTCAATTATTCAATGGAGCTAACTATGCCTATTGGAAGAATATGATGATGTATTTCATTCAAGCAAGTGACATGGGAGCATGAAATGTTGTAGAAGACGAATATATCAAACCTCTCACTCATCCAAGATTATGGAGTGAATGAGAGACAAGAATGTTCCAGCTCAACTCCAAAGCCGTCCATATCATATTTTGTACTCTTGGACCAAATGAATATGGGAGAGTTTCATCTTGTAAAACTGCCAAAGAAATATGGGATAAACTACAAGTCACTCATGAAGGAACCGACGAGGTAAAAGAATATAAATTAGTCTTCTAACACATAGCTATGAAAATTTCAAGATGAAACCAAATGAAGATATCAAAGCTATGACAGATATATTCTCAACGATTGTCAATGGTCTCAAATCATATGGAGAGATCATTCCAAACGAAAAGCTTGTGAGGAAGTTAGTTTACTCACTTCCAAAATCGTGAAAATCCAAGAAGACGACAATCATCGAGGCTAAGAACCTAAAGTCCTTAACTCTTTAAGAGCTAATCGGTTCCCTCCTCACTCATGAAATGATGCTTGAAGATGAGGTGGATCTCGATAAGATTGACGAGACACCAAAGGAGAAAAGAAGAAGAAAAACATTAGAGTTTCTCTCAAATCCACAAAAGATGAGAGTGATTCGGATAAAGATGACGATGACGATGACGAGGAAATGACATTGTTTGCCAAACGGTTCAAAAAAATGATGAGACCTTACCGAGGAAGAAAATTAAAACGAAATAAAGGCCTCAAAATAAACCAAAAGAGAATGACCTTATCATTTGCTATGAATGCAAAAAGCCGGGACATGTCAAATATGATTGCCCACGATTGAAGAGAAATGGTCAATCAAAGAATAAGCACAAGGCTCATGTGGCTACATAGAGCGATGAAGAAGGTTCCAATGAAGAGGAACAAGAAGTAGCAAACTTGTGCTTGATGGCATTCGGGGAAGATTCTAAGGTAACCTCTAACTCATTTGAATTAGATGATTTATCTTATGATGAGTTATTAGAGGAATATAATGGGTTGGCTTCGGATTATAAGAAATTGTTTTTAAAATATAAAAATGATGTTTCAAAATTAAAAAATGAAAATAAGCTCATATCCAAAACCAACAATGATTTTGAAAGTAAAATTAGTGATTTGCAAATCAAACTAAAATAGTTTGAAAAGAAAAATTTAGATTTGCAAAATTTACTTTTAAATATCAATGATGATCATCAAAAGAAAATAAATGATCTTAAAACTTCTTTTAATAAAGTTGGAACAAAACGTTTTGAAAAAGGGGAAAATTTAAAAAAACAACTTTGTTAGAAAAAGTTTTAAAAACTACAATCATAGAGGTCCCCGAAGAACCTCTAATGGAAAAATCATTAGAAGTATATGGGTTCCTAAAGGACTAATTACTACTAAAGATAAGGATATCCTACACAAATGGATACCTAAGGGGACTAGGATTTTGGAAACTAATGAATATGGACCCAAAAGAATTTGGGTACCAAAAATAAAAAATTAATCTATGTTTGTAGGAAAAGAAGCATTTCTACAAGGCACGGGAAATAAATTTAAACTCATGATACCTTGATAGTGGATGCTCAAGACACATGATCGGAGACAAAAGTCGGTTCATAGAACTCAACGCCAAAAATAGAGGAGAAGTGACTTTTGGTGATGATTCAAAATGTCACATTGAAGGTATAGGTACTATAGGTAATACCTCTTCCATAAAATTAATAATGTTTTATATGTGAATGGATTAAATCATAATCTATTAAGTATTAGTCAATTGTGTGATAAGGGATTCAATGTCATGTTTTATATTAATGGTTGTAAAGTCATTGACATTGCATCTAATCGGATTGTGCTTGTTGGTCATGGAATAGGAAACATATACATGGTGCATTTAGACTCTATTGATATGACTAATTTATGCCTAGTTGCTAAGGATGAGCATGATAGTTGGTTATGACATAGGAGACTAGGACATGCTAGTATGAGTGTTTTGCAACGGCTAATTCAAGGAGATTTAGTTCGAGGGTTGCCTAAACTAAAATTTGATAATAATAAAATCTGTGATGCTTGTGCTAAAGGAAACAAAGTAAGTTTCTTTTAAATCCATTAATGATGTATCAACTAGTAGAGTATTACAATTGATCCATATGGATCTTTTTGGGCCAACTAGAACTACTAGCTTGGGTGGAAAACAATATGCATTTGTCTTGGTAGATGACTATTCTAGATATACTTGGGTTCTATTTTTAAGCACTAAAGATGAAGCATTAGAACATTTCATCACATTTTCAAAATAATCCAAAATGAAAGGGTTACTTTATACCTAGTGTTAGGAGTGATCATGGCACTGAATTTAAAAATCTTGGATTCACTGAGTTTTGTAATTCTAATGGTATTAGCCATAATTTTTCAGCACCTAGAACCCCTCAACAAAATGGAGTTGTTGAGAGGAAAAATTGAACTTTAGAAGAAATGGCTAGAACCATGCTTTATTAAAACAATTTACCAAAATATTTGGGCGGAAGCCACAAATACCGCTTGTTATGTAAATCGAGTAATGATTAGGCTGATTTTAAAGAAAACTCCATATGAAATTTTCAAAAATAAAATGCCTAACATTAATTATTTTCATCCTTTTGGATGTAAATGTTTTGTTTTAAACAACGGTAAAGAAAACCTTGGCAAATTTGATGCTAAAAGTGATAAAGGAATTTTTCAGGGTTATTCCTTAAATTCTAAAGCTTATCGAGTATTTAATAAAAGAACTTTAGTTGTATAAGAGTCTATACATGTTGTTTTCGATGATAATCCCCTTCCGAGGAAGAATTCTTGTGTGAATGATGATGTAGGCATTATAAATATAAATGACGTTGGACATGACGTTGGAGAACCATCATCAAAGGAAGAAACGAAAGATGAGGAAACTCAAGATCCTCTCGAAAATCCAACCATTGAAGAAAGGGAAGTATCTTACCCAAGGGAATACAACTATGTCAAGGATGGTGAGATTATAGGTGATTCATCCAAAGGGGTAACAACTCGATCTTCTCTTAGAAATATTTGTAATTATGTTGCATTTATCTCATGCATAGAGCCTAAGAATATTAAAGAAGCATTAAATGATGAACATTGCATTATGGCTATGCAATAAGAGTTAAATCAATTTGAGAGAAGTAAAGTATGGACATTAGTTGAAAGGCCTAGTAATAAATACACTGTAGGTACTAGCTGTGTATTTAGGAATAAGCTTGATGAAAGTGGTAATATAGTGAAAAACAAGGCTAGACTTGTTGCTCAAGGGTATACTCAAGAAGAGGGCATAGACTATGATGAAACATACGCTCCCGTAGCTAGGATGGAAGCAATTAGAATGTTATTAGCATTTGCATGTTTTCATGAATTTAAATTATATCAAATGGATGTTAAAAGTGCATTTTTAAATGGTTTTATAAAAGAAGAAGTGTATGTGGAACAACCTCCTGGTTTTGAAGATTTAAAATTTCCAAATCATGTTCTTAAATTGAAAAAAGCACTTTATGGTTTAAAACAAGCCCCTAGAGCTTGGTATGAAAGATTGTCAAATTTTTTAATTAAAAAAGGTTTTTCCAAAGGGAAGGTTGACACTACATTGTTTTTAAAGCATAAAGGTAAAGATTTATTAGTAGTTCAAATTTATGTTGATGATATAATATTTGGTTCTACTAATGATGTTCATTGCCAAGAATTTTCTAAGCTAATGGAAAGTGAATTCGAGATGAGCATGATGGGGGAGCTATCATTTTTCTTGGGACTCCAAATCAAGCAAAGAAAAGATGACATCTTCATCAATCAAGCTAAGTACGTCAAAGATATGCTCAAGAAGTTTTGACTGGAAAATGGGAAACCTCATGACACTCCAATGAGCTCATCAACAAAGCTTGACATAGATGAAGGACGTAAATGTGTAGATGTTAAATTATATAGGTCAATGATTGGCTCTTTGCTTTATCTAACTGCAAGTAGACCGGACATTATGGTTAGTGTTTGCTTATGTGCTAGATTTCAATCATGCCCTAAGGAATAACATTTATTAGCTGTTAAGAGAATCTTTAGATACCTTAAGGACACTCCTAGATTAGGACTTTGGTATCCTAGAGACTCTAGCTTTAGCTTGCATGCCTTTTCTGATGCGGATTATGGAGGATACAAATTAGATAGGAAAAAACACCTCCGGTACTTGACAATTCCTTGGAAATATGCTGATTTCTTAGTTTTCAAAGAAACAAAATTGTGTTGCATTATCTACCACTGAAGCATAATACATTTCAGCTGGTAGTTGTTGTGCACAAGTTTTATGGATGAAACAATAACTTTTTGATTATGGAATTGAAGTAGATATTATTCCTATCAAGTGTGACAATACTAGTGCTATTTGTCTCACTAAAAATCCCATCCAACACTCTAGAACTAAGCACATTGAAATTAGACATCACTTCATTAGAGACCATGTCGCTAAGGAATATGTAGTTCTAGAATTTGTTGATACTTTGCACCAATTAGCGGATATCTTTACAAAACCTTTAGACAAAGAAAGATTTTAGACACTTATGAGAGAATTAGGTTTAATTGACCTATCTTCACTTAGTGTTTAAAATAATTTTAGCACTTTTAAGAATAAATGAAAAATGCTTATAATAGTAATTTTTTATTGCATTCATTGCTATTAGTTAGGGGGAGTTTATGTGTTCTTTGGTGAAAATTAATTTTATATTCAAATATAGTTTAATAATTAATTGATTGATTGAACATGATTAATTTTCAATATATGAGTTGCCAATACCACTAGAGCTAATTAATTTAGCATGATGAGTGTTTTAAAATGGATTTTTGACATTTTTGTGCTTCATTCATCGATACACTTAACAGTGCATCAATGCATGCCTTGAATGTGCATCGATGCACACTGCCATGCATCGATGCATCCGTCGGGTTTTGGGTTTAAAAGGCTTATTTTCTTATTTGTTTCAAACCCTAAAACTACACCCTCATCAGCCACACGCCTCTTTCACTCTCTAAATTCTCCTCTTACTCCAAAATCATCATTTTTAATCGGAATTCATCCTCATTTCATCTCAAAGTCCTGCTACTATCATTAAATCGTACAACACAACATCTCATTCTCATCAATCTGAAATTTTCAAGGTATTTTTCTAAAAACTTCTAGTTTATCATATTTTGATCTTAGGACTAGTTTTAATTAGTTCTAGGATGAACATTATATCGGGCATTGATTGTTTGATGATTTCAAACTAGATTTCACAACCAATTTCATCAAAAACTCACAAACTAGTTTATCATATTTTGATGTTTTTGATTTAATTATGTTGTTTTAATGAAAAGTATACATATTATGATTTTTCAAAAATTATTTTCAAATAGTTTTCAAAACCTTGCCCATTAGGATTCGGTTTAGAGAACCTTGAATTATTGAGACTCAATTGAGCTTTGGGATTGATTATTGTGCATACATGTGTTTTAAATTGTATGTTTCATTCGTTATTCTGATACCTTAACCATGTCCAATCCTAAACGTCCTAGGATTTCATCTAGTCGTTCAACCCGACCTCATAATCTAGTTCCTCCTCCACCTAATAGTCTTATGGGATCCTGTTTTAATATGCCTGAACGTCGTAGAGACGACTTGTACTCTAGGTACATAAATTCTTTCCAACCCTATAGAATCTGGGAAGAGCGTATTTATTCTCTTCAAGCCATGATAGATATTGACTTCAAATACCTTCCGATTCTTAAAACTTAGAAGTTTGATAAAATGTTTCACCTCAAACCTATCGTCTATCATCAGTTAGTCCACATTTTCTACTCCAATGCGGTATGCATTCAAAACCAAACTCAACGTGGGACTGTAGCAATTATATCATATCTTTTAGGCCAATATATTAATATTGACCCCGAGACTATAGCTTTCCATTTCGGGCTAGATGATGATGGGTTATATAATGAGAATGAAACTGTGGAATATCCCTATGTTCCAAACTCTAGTGTTAGTACTCTACGATCTCATCATGATCGTTTTCTTCATTTGATGATCTCTTGGTGGTTTAGACCATCCGGAGGTTGGTACTCCACTCTTCGTACTAGGGATTTATGGTGGATGCACTGTATCAAGAATAAGAACAAAATAAATCTGCTCCACATTATATTTAGTCAACTAGTGGATATCATAAACATTGTTCCTTCAAAACATATCGAAACATTAGTTTATAGATGTCTTCTTAGTAACCTTTTTATCAAACTCGGTCTAAACGTCTCTCTCGACAATCACATCCCTCTCCAAAATCAAATCAATCTCACTTCATTGAAGAAAGTGGATTGGAAACAAGACGAGGAAACCGATCTTTGTGTCTTTCGACCCGGTAAGCAAACTCCGGGAGCGAGTTCTTCACGAGTTGCTCCTAGCTCCTCTCGTGCTCCGCCTCCGGCACCGGCTGCTGACGATGATCCCGAGTTTCAACAACTTATGCAAGATATCGATGATCACGTACCAGATGGTGAGCCTGCACCGGAACAAGCTCTACAAGAAGATCAAGTGCCTCCATATTTTCGTTCGTTTTTGGAGACATTTGATCTATGGTATGCTTCCATCGAATCCCACTTGACTGCTATACACGAAGTGGTAAATCATCGCTTAGACACTTTGAAAGCTCGACAGATGGAGTTTCAAAGGGAGATGCTTGCACGTATGGATACTCTCTCTCTTGAGATGCAAGCACAATTTCCTCCTCACCCCAATCCTCCGATGGAGTAGATCTATCCTTGTTATGCTTTCTTGATTTTAAAACTTGGATTGATTTTGATGTTTCTGGAGTGTTTGTTTTGGTTTGTTAAATGTTTGAATTTGTTAAGATTTGGATGATTGGATATTTGAACTTAATATATACATATTTGGTTTGGTTGAATTTTCTTATTTTTGCATCATTAGACATATATGACCAATTATGCCATTTCACATTTGATTATGAATATTGTTTATGAAAGCTAATGGTTAATCTCTCTTTTGATCTTTGATCTTAGCAGCTTAAGCTATATATATATATATATATATATATATATATATATATATATATATATATATATAATATATATATTAATCAATTGGCTATGTTTTTCAAAACCTTGTTTAGAATGTTTTAAAGTCTTTTTGATTTAATAAAAAGGGAGAGAAGTGTTAGAGTAAGGGGGAGTAATTTTTTTTCAAAATTTATTTTCAAAGAAAATCTTAAAATTACACACATGTTTTGTTATATCAAAAGGGGGGAGATTGTTGAAAACATTTTGATGTTTCGATATAACAAATTAAGTATAAATGAATTTTAAGATTTTACAAATGATTTTCTATGTATATTCGATTTAATTACTCGAATATCAAATTATTACTCCAAGTCTTCAAGATCAATTTCAAACCTTACTAAATGTGTAAAATTGTGTTTTATACTTAATATATTTTTGAAACAATTTTCACAAAGTATTTTGAACCAAAATCAAGCCTAAAATCAATTTTTCAAAGTAATACATCGATGCACCAATCCATGCATCGATGCACCATGAAATAAATTAAACATCGAATGCATTTCATGCATCGATGCACATACTATGCATCGATGCACTCAGAGTTTTATGAGAACATCGAATGCATTTGATGCATCGATGCACCAGCAATGCATCGATGCACTCAGGCTATTTTGAAACATCGAATGCATTTTATGCATCGATGCACTCTTAGTGCACTGATGCATTAAGGGTCCAACGGTCAAAATATTTGAATTTTACACTTGATGCACTGATGCACCTTGGGTATTCACCGATGCACTGACGCTCCCAACTGATTTAATTAATTGTTTTCACACTTAAACGGCTGTATTGACTCCACTAATTATCCCCAACATTCAGAATCATTTGAAGGAGTATTTAAATAAGCTTAGAAGCCATTGATCAACAACAAGAAAACACAAGAAACAAGAATCAAGAGAGGATCAAAGAGAGAAAGCATCAAACCTCAAGTTTGAGCATTTCAAGCCTATTTTTCATTCAATATTCATTTTGCTTTCAAGAACACTACTTGTACACAATTTTATTTATTTTTTAATGTTCTTTTCTTTGTTCTAGAATTGTGCAAAATATCTACCTTGTGAGGATTTCCTTATAAGTTTGCAAATTTGTAATCTTCTCTTTGAGAAAGAATGTTCTCAAGAATTGGGGTATATTCTTGAGGGAGTTGTAAGGTTATCTCTTTGGCCTCAAAAGAAAGAATAAATTAGTGAATTTGTTGGAAAATCCTTAGTGTGGATAGCTAAGGTAGTGGACGTAGACTTTGGTTGAGAAAGTCGAACCACTCTAAATCGCTGTGCAAATCTTTTCAATTTTCTGTAAAAGCTTCCACCAAAATTTTAATTGCCAATTCACCCTCCTCTTGGTCAATTCCAACGATCGATTAACTCAACAGATCCCATATCTCCTTAGCTGTCTTCTTCTCCTCGATGCTTGACAATACTTCATCTGCTAACGCTAGATGAAAGTTTGTCATAGCATCCCCGTCCATTTCGATCCATTTGTTGTAATCTATGAAATCTACCGGTCTTTCACTGATAGCTGCTAGACATCCGTCTTTCCTCAGGATAGCCTTCATCTTCAATTTTCACAATGAGAAATTTATCCCATTGAACTTTTCAATATTAAATTTTGTTGACATATCTTCTATTTCGGATAGCTCCCACTATTTCACTATCGTGAATAGTTCTTTGGAACCTTCAAAGAATGAGTAATACCTTCTTACTTTCTTATGTTGGAGGAAACACCTTTTGGTGGCAATCGAAAAGATAATAAGTAGATATTACACACTCTAATCTGGCTCTGATACCAATTGTTGCGAAAGACGGCTATCAGATAGAGTAAAATCGTAATTAATAATTTGAGAAAATAAAAATAAAGATAAAATATACACAAAAAATTACGTGGAAAACCCCTAAATAATATAAGGTAAAAACCACGAGCAACGGTAGAAGAATTTCACTATGAGAAAATAAGAATTACAACTTCTCTCGATCTACCAAGGAGAAAACAATGATAATTCTCTCTTGATAAAAAGAAGAAAACAACTCTCAAGAAACTCCCTAAATTCTCTAGTATTGGAAGAAAGCTAGAATGTTTTGGGATGATTTTGAAGCTAAATGAGCTAGGGTATTTATAGTTGAAGCTTAAGAACTAATTTGTAAATATCCTAAATTACAATGACTAAATTGTGTAATTTACCCTTTAGCAAAATTCAACAAATGCTGCTAATTTTCGGTGCAAATTGCACCGAAAGTTTTCCTCCAGCGAAATTCCTTTGACTTTTCAACATTAATAATAATAATAATAATAATAATAATAATTCATTTTTCAAAAAAGGAAAAAAGAGAGAGAGAGAGACGAGTCTCGCTTTACACAATTCATGCATTTTTTTGAATTAAAGGAATACTATTACAATGAAATACTAAGAGCGAGTAAAAGCAGGACCATGAAGGTCTCGAGCAAGATGAGGTATTATCTCCTGGGGAGGTTCAATGTATATGCATGGTTGATCATTTGAAACAACGGTAGATTTTGCAAGGAAGTCTGCTGCAGGGTTGGCTTCACGACGTATGAGAATGAAATCAACCTTCCATTGTTTTGAAATAAGGCTCGCGATAGATCTGACAATAGATACTGAGCTGGATGCGACTGTTGAAGAAGTCATAAGTGTTAGAGCTTCCTCACAGTCCATTTGGCATTGGAGGTGCTCGAGTCTTTGGGACCACGCTAATTGAAGTCCTTCAAGAATCCCCCAGAGTTCAGCTTGTAATGGGGAGGAAATACCAACCGCTTTATTAAATCCGACGATTCAATCTCCATCCTTGTTCCGGATGATGCCACCTGCCGATCCTAGAGAGGAAGTATGATGAACTGCACCATCCGTGTTGAGAATAAACCAGCCAGCAGGCGCTGGTCGCCATTGAATAAGTTCCGGGCGAGGAAAAGCAGTACCGGTCGAGGAATCAGGCGTCATAGTGATAAAATAATTAGCCCAGTTTTTACTGTGGTTGAGTAATTGATCATTAGAGAGGGACAGATTGGAGAATATGGATGAATTTCTTCGCTTCCAGATCTGCCATGCTAGGGAAGCAAATAAAGTTTTCCAAGGGATTTTTGAACCTGCAAAAAGTCGATTGGAATCAAGATTCATCCTAAGCCATTCATTAGTTTCTAGAGTGAAGAAATCCTGAAGTTGCTGCTGTCGAATGATCAATTGCCAAAGAGAAGCAGTTTGTTTGCAATCTCGCAACACATGCAACAAAGTTTCATTAGCTGATCCGCATATTTGACATAGAGGATCATCAGTAAGGTTACGCGCACATCGATTGACATTCGTTAGTAATCGATCTCGATAGGAAATCCAAAGGAAGTGCTTGATACGCTCCGGGATAGGAAGACGCCAGAGCTTAATCCATTTAACGTCTGTAGGATTCCAAAGTTCTTTAGTAATAAGGTTATAAGCGGATTTCACGGAGAATTCACCATTCTTGCCGTGAAACCAGGAACAATGATCAGTGCCAGCATTGGGATTAGGGGGCTGGACATTCAAAATATGTTGGAATATGGAAGGCTGAAGAGTCTGCCGAATGAAGTTCCAGTTCCAGCTACTGTTCAATTGGGAAACATCACAAACCATCAAGTTGTCTTCAATAGTGATGCTCTCTTGCTTCCAGTTAGAGAGACGTCCAAGTTTTGGCAGCCAATTATCGTGCCAAAATCTTGTAGAAGCACCATCACCTACGGACTAAGAGATGAGACTATGGAAATTATCCCAGACCTTGGATAGAGACCTCCACAAATGAGAGCAATTCAGCCGCATGATGGAAGGTGGGCACATAGATGTCACCTTATATTTTTGTCGAAGTAATTTTATGAAGTATGTCTATGTGTTCGAAGCAACTGTAAAACAAAGCTTCATTAGGAAGGTCGAATTATATTGTTGTAACCTCCTGATGCTGAGACCTCCATTGTGTCTAGGTTGAGATAAGGCGTCCCAATTAACGATAGGAATGCCACGAGATTGGTCGTTAGAAGTCCATATGAAGTGTCGAACGATTTTTTCAATGTCGTGACAAACTTTGGAAGGGAACCGACAAGTTTGTATGAAATAGGTGGGAATGGCCATAAGAATGGATTTAGCAAGAGTAACCCGACCATCAAAAGAGAGGGATCGAGCCGACCACCCTTGGAGCTTCGATTTAATTTTGTCAACTATAAAGGCATAGAATTCACAAGTGGCACGCTTATGCATCATCGGCATTCCGAGATAAACACCTAAGTTAGAGACTTGCTTGATGCCAAGATGAGAACATACTGAATTTGCTGAGTCAGCACTAGTATTTGGCGAGAAGTAAATATGAGATTTTAGTTTGTTTACTTTATGACCAGAATAGTGGCCAAATTCTGCTAGAATATTGTCAATCAATAGTGCTTGATCAGTAGTTGCCTTGGCATATAGGATTAGGTCATCCGCAAAGAATAGATGACTGATAGAAAGGCCACCCTGTACAAGCTTGAACGATTTCCAGTCACCTCTTTCAAAAGCAAGCTGAATACGGTGACCTAGTCTTTCCATAGTAAGAACGAAAAGGTAAGGAGAGATTAGATCCCCTTATCGAACTCCACGTTGCGGTTGAAATTCAGAACTAAGGCCTCAATTGAATTGGATTTGTATCGTAGAGGATGATATACAATGCAGTATAAGCCGGGTGATTGTAGGGGGAAAGCCTGCTTCATACAGAGTATCAGCTATAAAGTCTCAACGTAAATGATCAAATGCTTTCTCCAAGTCCACCTTAATAGCCATCCATCCATCTTTATCTTTCTTATGTTTTATGGAGTGAATGACTTCCTGGTTAATGATGACATTCTCTGAGATGCTACGACCCCGAATGAAACTTGTTTGGTTAGGAGCAACAAGTTTAGGCATAATGTATTGAAGGCGTCTGACAATGATCTTGGTGATCAGCATATATAAAACAGTGCAAAGGCTGATGGGTCGAAAGTCTTTGAAACTGGAAGGACTTGGAACTTTAGGAATGAGAGCAAGAATTGTTTTGTTCAAGGAAGGCTCAATGTTGCTTCCGGAGAAAATATCTTGGATCGTAGAGCAAACCGAAGCGCCAAAAATGTCCCAATGTTTTTGATAGAAATGTGCATGTAACCCATCTTCTCCTGGGGATTTGAGAGGAGCCATAGCAAATAAGGCTTTCTTTATTTCCATGGGAGATGGAATAGAGTCTAGATTTTGCAAATCTTCAGTAGGAAAGATAGAGAATAGACTAGAGATGGGAAAAGTTTCATGCACCTCATCATCAAGGGAAAACAATTTCTGGAAGTAAGCATTGGCTTCTTGCCGAAGAACATTCATGTCTGAACGCCAATCACCAGTGGAAATTTGGAGAGAGTAAATTCGGTTAATCCTTTTGTTAATAATGGTTTTTTTATGAAAGTAAGCTGTATTCCTATCGCCAAAGTTAATCCAGTCCGATCGAGATTTTTGTTTTCATAGGATTTCTTCCTGATCGAGGATTAATTCCAGCTCAGTTTGAAGTTTAGTCTCGAGCCTGGACAGGTAGGAACTTTGATTTTTATCGAGATAGCGTTGGATTCCCTTGAGCCGAGCCATAACAATGCGCTTCCGATGTGAGAGCTGACAAAAAATAGAGTGATTCCAATTATTAGCAGCGACAATAAGCTTGAAGATAACATCCGTTATTGAGAGAGAAGAATCCCAATTATTATTCACAAACTTATGAAAGTCTTTGTGAAGGGTCCAACCAGCAATGTAATGGAAGAGGCGTTGTTGCGGTCTATTAGGATTCTTACCAATAGTTAGCAAAAGAGGCATGTGATCGGACTTCATCCGAAGGAGATGATAAACCAGCGTATCGGGATAGGATAGAAGCCATTTATCATTGCATAAGCAGTGATCAAGACGAACTGCACAGGATCTTCTATTTCAGGTGAAGTCTGGTCCTTGGTATCCCATATCATGTAGTCCTGAGTTAAAAACTGCTTTGCTGAAGTCTTGATCCGAGGAAGGGATGGTGACACATCCTTTATGGTCATTTGGGGATAAAGCAGCGTTGAAATCACCTAAGACAGCCCAAGGCTCATTAATATGGCCAGAGAGAAGTTTAAGATACGACCATAGCGCCTTTCTTTTAGCAGGATTCGGACTTGCATAAACGAAGGTAACAAGAGCAGAATGGTTGTTGGACTTACTTTGGATCCGACAGTGAACGAATTGAAAATGGCTGAAGAGAACATCAACCTGAAAATGATCATACCAACAGACCCAAATGCCTCCAGAAAATCCATCAGCTTCAACTCTGAAAGAGTTAGGAAAATTGAGTTTGGCAATAACTTTGTCAGCAGTATGATTACTTATTCGGGTTTCAACAAAGCTCACAACATCTGGAGAATGGTCACGTATGTACTGACGTGCAACGCGAATAAAATTCCGGTTACCACAGCCTTGGGCATTCCATATAAATATGTTGAGATACATAAATAAAGTAATTAAGGGAAGGTAGACAGGATAGCCCATTATTCGACCATAGCATCACAACCCTTTCTAGCTATAGAGGGAGCTAGAACTTCGGCTGGAATACTTGGATTATCCCCATCTGTTAATGTCACAGCTTGGTGTTTGTTCGGATCAAGGTTTTCACTGAAGCTCAAACGTGGCATTTTAGAGGAAGAAGCTTCACTCACTGTGGTACGTAAACCGTGTATGGGGGTTTTTACGAGTGCATGAGGTTTGGTGGCTTTAACTTCAATGTTGGCATGCTTCTTAGTAACACGTGAGACAACTGTCATCTTTTTGGGGTAAACTAAGGTCTTCTCCTTAGAGTTGTTTTTTCCTGAAAGAGTATTCCTTGAGGCAGGCAGTGGAGCAATTACAGGAGATGATTACGGCACAGAAGGTGGCCTAACAGATTCTTGTTCCGTTACTATAGAATTTTTCTGTAATTCCTGATTGTTAGGAATTGCTTCAAATATGGGATTGGATTTGGAAATAATGGGGCCAGAATCCCGTGTAGTTAGATTTTCAGATTTTAGGTTCCTAGAATTTCGTTTTTTCCGTTCCACCAGAATCCAAGGTTCGAATGCTTCATCCGAAGCTGGGTTCTCGTTAGTCGGGGGCGGTGGCGGGGGTGGAGGAGCCTCATTCACTAGTTGATCATTTCTCTGCTCTTGAAGCTTCGGACACAGATCTTTATGATGGCCATATATGCCGCAGTGAAAGCAAACAGTAGGTATCAATTCATATTCAATGATTTGGAGTCGACCATTGATGAGAAGTTTGGATACCAGTGGCCGATGAAGATTGAGGCTAATAGCTAGTCTAGCAAAACGTCCCCTGCAACCATTATCCGTTTGGAAATCTATTTTAACAACAGAACCAGCCTGGTTTCCAATAGCTTCGATGATGCTTCTTTTATAAAGAGTGATGGGGAGTCCAGGTAATCGGATCCATGCCATTAAGCGACTAGGATAAGCTTGGGTCGGTTGAAAGTCTATAGACCATGGTTCCACAGTGATGTAGTAGCCAAAAATGGTCCAAGGTCCTTCTGTGAGCACCTTAAGATAATCTCCATGATCGCTAAATTTCACAAGGAAAAAATCATTCTCAATATCAATTAATTTCAGATGGTGAAAGGGTTTCCAAATACCGTAAATGCGATTATGGAAGGTGTTATATCCAACTCTTCGTCTAAGAACTTTGACTACGAGCGTTAGATCCACGCTTTTGACAGCAAGAGATTGAACTCGATCTGAAAAATCTATGGTTGGAATGCCATTGGAGGAGCCAAGAGCAATGTCGTCTTCAAGAAGTTTGATATCATCATCCTCTAAGTCAACGCCTTTTGATTCAGGTTGAGAAGCAGTGGCCTTTGACACGATGTCCTTGTAGGATAAAGCAGGTGGGGAGCCATCACATTCCATCAGAGAATGAGCACCTTCACGAGCCATGTGAAAGCTACAATAAATCCCGAACTAATAACAATTAAAAAAACAATTTTAAAAACATTTGTTGAGACTTAATTTACTAATTTGTTTATATTTTTCTTGACATTCAAGTAAACTGCTAATGGTGTGAATGATTGATGACATCAAAGTAAAATTCCTTACTTAATGGCTACTTCTTGTTAATCAAACAACAATTAAGTTGGATAAATAAGTCAACCATGATCCTTGGCACGAGGCTCGTTACACTTGTCTTTTATCTTAATTTTTATTGATTAATTTTAGAAAGGGGGAATTTGGTCTCTTAATTCTAGAATTCAGCACCACATCCATCCACTAGAGCTAATTAATGAGTCAAACATTAATAAAAGAAAAAGGAAAACATGGTGTAATTTCAAAAAGGCACGTGCAAGAATCAGACCGGAGTGTTTCCTAAAATTTTAGAAATTTATCATCTAACATAAAATCATATGTTCATCTCTATATATACACATACATACATAAGCATTGATAAAAAGAAAGTATATAAGATACAAATCCAAATGGATTTTTTTTTCTTTAGAAAAAAATCTTGAGAGATAGATGGTAAAGATATAGTAGGTATGAGAATTTAGGGCAAACCGACTAAACCCCAAACTTTGTGGCAGATCTTCATGCATATATTATATAACATTGGAAAAGTAAGGGCTTATCACAAAAATAATGTGCCCAAAAGTTAGACATTGCTATCCTACCTTTGTATGATTCAATGGGTGGTAGATTGAATATGGATCACTCTTTTCTTTTACTTATAACATGAATATTACTATAAATTTAATAGTAAATTTTCATGTATGTTGGTATATGGTGGATGATACCTTAATCTTTCGTTATAATATTTGGATGATCACTTATTAATATTATTAATAAGTATATTTTTTTAATTATTTTTTTAATATTTTTTTCAATGGATAAAATGATATGATGTGGTGATCAACCGACAATACATAAAATTATGCATAATAAAATCCATATTAATCTCCCATTTTCTTATGAGAAAAGATCCTTTTTATTTTTTTAACTATCGATATATGATCTATTGATCAATTATTTGATCTAGTTTTGCATAAACTTATTATGGGGGTAATTCCCTCAACCCTATTTACTCTATCCACAAATATCGGAATTTGAACTCTTGATATTATTTAAGAGATCTAATACCTCATCCAACTAAATCAATTAGTTATCGGTAAAACTTTTTAACTTTAATATTTCAATTATGCACTTTACTTCATTTAGTCCAAGTATTAGGTTCAGAAAAGAAATATATATGTAAATAGAGGTGGCTGTTGGCCGGACTGTAGCTCCTTTTTCTTTATTCATGTTTGTGTTTTTGTGAATAATAGGAGGGTTAGTGGAGTTTAACGCCACCGCATTCGGTCATATTCATATAGACCTGACAACACTAATCAATTAGTAAGAACCTAAACCCAAAATGTTTTTGCCCGACAACAATTTCGTCTCTAATAACTTTATCTTTATGTGTTTTGTTAAGACATTAAATCAGAGATCAAATGTAATAAAGTTGGAGACAGTTTAGGAAGACGCAAAAAATGAAATCCTGAGAATGCCCCACTTGGATTTTTGAAAGTGATAGCGGGTTATGGATCATAACATCGGGTCGAATTTATCCTTTCTTAATGACTAATTCCTAGACATATTATAAAAACAAAAAAAAATATTAAATTCCTATAATCATGATCTGGTTAAGAAAAATGAAAGCAGGATGTTTTGGGTGATAAGCAAACAAATTTTCTCAATTCCTTTCGTTTTAAAATTTTGCCAGTTTATGTCAGAAAATTTATTAGTTAAAAAGGATGAAACGTCAAAAAGGTGTTAAACGTATGACTTTTTTATTTTAATTTGGTGTCTAACGTGTTTTTTTGTAATTTAGTTTTGGTCAGGTCGTGACTGATCGTTAAATTTAACCGTTAAGTGACATGTGTCACAACCTGGTAACTTTAAAAATTTTATTTAAAATTAAAAAAATAAAATTATATATATATTAAAAAGAAAACAAAATTTTGAAATAAACTAAAAACTTTGAAAATCTTCATTTCAACCCCTAAACCCACGCCAACCACCACCTTTTGCCATCGATGAAGCTCCACCCGACCTCCCCTCTCCCGACGACCAAAATCCCTATGAAATCGTGACCGATCGGCCGTTGGAATCATGTGAGATCGCGATTTTTGTCCTAGGGTTCGCAAGGTATAAAACGTTGATTTGTAATTGATCGGTCATCGATCGATCACGATTTCATTGGGTTTTGGTCACCGAGAGAAGGGGAGGTCGGGTGGAGCTTTGTCGACAGCAAAAGGCGATGGCAGGTGAGGGTTTAGGGGTTGAAATGAAGGTTTTCAAAGTTCTAGGTTTATTTCAAATTTTGTATTTTCTTTTTAATATATATATATATAATTTTTTAATTTTAAATAAAATTAACGGCTAAACTTAACGGTTCGTCACAGCCTGACCCAAATTGAGTTACGGAATAAAACGTTAGGCACCAAACTAAAAAAAAGACATACGTTAGATATTTTTTTTTACGTTTAAGCCTAGTTAAAACATAGCTAATAAAATACATCTGGTTGTATGGTTAGAAATTTACACAAATCTTTTATAATTAAATGATTCGTGATGTGTTTCAAAAATAATAATTTTTATTTTATTAAATTTGTCACTTTTAAATTTTAAAAAGTATCACTCAAAATATTCTAGTAAAATAATCAACAAATAAAAACACTTATATTTCTATTATTATATATCTCATTCTTTTAAATCTTTCGAAATAAATTTATCAAACCTATCAATTATTTCTTAAGATAAATTTTCATTTCTTTTATTTTATATGATCAGATTTATCTCCTAAATTTATGTATCAACTGGGATAAAATTTATGGGTCGGAAGGATTATAAACTAGTTAAAATTAAGCGCTTCTATGGGGATGTATTGAAAAATAAGGGCTTAGGTCCAGTCCTTTGAAGGTTTGGGTCGAGCCGAGTAGGAGTTAATTACATTCTAGTTATTAATAAAAAAAATAATTACATCCTAGTTGCAGAAAAATTAGAAAGGTATAAAGACGTTTTTGCCTTTCAAACTTTTCAAAAAGTAATTTTAGTCCTTCAATTTTTGTCTCTTTTGATCCTCAAACTTTTACTTTTTTATTGAATCGAACCAACTGATAAAAATAATTACAGAACTATTAAATTGATATCAGTCATTTTGTCTTTTTTTTGTGTGAAAATTTTAAAAACAATAATAAGATGTTTAAAATATATATTAAATATTAATCAAAAAATTATATTAAATAAAAATGTTTCAAAATAATTAAAGTTAAAAGAAATACAAATGATGGGAAATATATAAAAATTTATATAAAAAGAATATTGAGTAAAATCCAATATAGATCACTAAACTGTACTTGAATCATCGAATTATTATAAAATTATTATTAAATTTATTAAATGTGTAATATCGTACTGATATTTTATAATAATCAATAAATGTTATAATATTTTATCATTTTAAAAAATTAATAACCGAAAGATTGAACATAATTATTGATGTTTTATCCAGAAATAATTAAAAAAATATAAAAACCGTTTTAAAAATTCTGACAAAGACGTTGGAATAACATAAATGGACATATGTGGTTGGAACTTGGATTGACGTGTCCTAATTTGGGTTTGGCGTGACGTGATGAAAATGGGAACCTAAGGACGAATAACAGAAATAGTTGTGCTTAGGTATTAATAGACGATAATGACCTAGCCCAAGTTGTTATTCACACATGCATGTAGTGAAGTAGGCGATTAAATATGGAAACAAAAATGGAACCCTAAACAGAAATATTGAATATCGTTTAAATATTCTATTATTTTCTCATTAATCTGGATAAATACAAGATAATATCTGTTTAAATATAACTCTTAATATGTTGGTATTGAACGTTAACACCCTGACATCTATGGTGTATGAATCCAAATCCTTAAAAAATAACAATAATTCTTTTATCGCGAAAGTTGTTTAATTTGTGTTGAAATATTCCATTAAACGAATTAGGTTTGTACACATTTGGAATAGACCGAGTTGAACTTTAGGCCTAATAATTAATTTCTCTTCTTTCGACATACAACTCCATTTTCTGTTACACAACACGTGCATTATAGACTTATTACATGCTCATTTAACTATAACATTTTTAATTTACTTCTTTAATGTAAAGAAGAAACTAAAATAAATTAAAGCAGTTGTAGATTGCACGAATCAAACGATCTTATTGATTAAGAGATTATTGTTATCTCTTGAGATTATAGATTTAAGTACCGCATATGCAATAATATAAGCGTCATTATTAAATGATTGAGAATCTTTGAACATATATTAATTTATATTTGTTGGGAAATAAACGAAAACGAGTAATTTCCCTATAACCATATTAGTGAGAATGCGAAATAAAAGCAGAAAAATAATACCCGAAATTGATAACAGAGTTCAGCCAATTATGCCTACGTCTCCGGACTGCTGCAGATCTTTTACTAAAGGGAGAAAATTTACAGGTGTTTACAAAAATACTTGAGAGAGAGCTAGAATGATTTGGGGGTGATTTTGAAGCTCAATGGGTTAGAGTGTTTATAGTTGAAGCTTAAAGGATTAATCTTATAAATACCCTAAAGTCCAGGGACTAATTGTGAACTTTACCCTTCCCACCTTTCAACAATAACTGCACATTTTTGACAATTTTTTTCGGTGCATTTAAAACATCGAAACATAGTTTGACTTTTTAACAATCTCCCACTTGAAGACTGATTTTAATCTGTCTTCACACCTCGATCAATACGGCAACATTTCTGGTCTTGTTAGTCTAGCATGCCAACTGAAGTTGAACACAACTTCAGTTTGTCCATAGTCACCGCCCTGTAAACCCACTTGTTATTGGGCAGTTTCTCCGTGGTTGTCTTGTCCCTCAACGTCTTGGCTCCCTTCGAATCTTATCCACTAGTCTTTGAAGGATTGTTTCGCACTTGAACATCCTCGGCAAGCCCCTGCTTCGACCCTTCTCTTAAGATAGTCTCTGAAACCATGTTCTCTATACGAATATGCTCGGCAAACTCCTTGGAGACGAATAACTCTTCTTGCAATTGGCTTCTACTCGCATTGGCAGAAATGAACCTTATTGAGCCAACTCTCAACGCCTCTTCGATCTTGGGTTCGTCCTCTTCTCTGGACAACTCGGTCTTGGGCTCATCCATCACCTTGGATGACTCGGCTCCCCTCTGGTAATTTTGCAACACTTCTGGCATCTTAAGTTTGCGCCCTCTCGTGTGCTCGTCTCTTACCCTCGGCTTAGCATCTTTGACACTTGAACTTGTGCCAAGGCTGCACACATATGCCCTAGACTCACCATCTGGTTCATCATTGAGTGGATTTTCTCTGCCACTCGAGGAATAATATTCCTCATCCTCTTACTTGCCTTCATCACATAATCTCTTTCCGCTATCCTCGACTTTCGGCTTTGCTTGGGAAGTCTTGCTCTTTTTTACTCCAAATTCTTTGATGGACTCAGCGGTTGTCAAGGCTTTGGACAACTCCTTGATTTCCCTTCGCTCCAACACTTTCTTTGCCCACAGCTTTAATCTGAACATGAAGGTGAAGAACCCATCTTCTTCAGTCAAACTTGGGACTTTGAGCATGAGTCTTCTGAATCGGCTCACATACTCTTTAAGTGTCCCTTTATGCCTGAGACGCCTCAACTTGGACCACGTCTCCATCCTGGCATACTGTGAGCGGACTTGCTCACTCTGCACCCTCAGCTTGACGGCTTTATCTCTTGCTATCGCATCGGGTCCCTTCTTGTGCTCGACTGCTTTGACACCTGCAGTCTCGTCATGTTTTGATCCTGGGCTGACTACTTGAGAACTTGTAGTTGCACCATGCCTTCCCCTTGATTCAGCTACTTTGGAATATGTAGCCTCACCAAGTCTTGCTCCTGAGTTGATTGCTTGGACACTCGCAATCACATCAAGCTTTCTTATGGGTTCGGCTGTCTCAACACCAACAACCTTGCCTCGACTCGTTCCTTGCTTGGCCGCATTGATCCCATCAATCGGACCAAGTCTTTTACCTGGCTTGGTAGCTTTAACACTTGCAACCATACCAATTCCTGCTACTTCTCCTTCTCCCATCCTATTCATGATGGTTGTAAGGCGACACTTCTCAGGACATCCTCTAATCAAACGAGGACCATCACAGAAGTAGCACTTCAATTTTTCCTAGCTCTCATTCTTCTTTACATCGAACTTAGCCTTGTCATTTTTCCCCTATGGCTTTGCTTAGCTATGAACAGTCGATGACATACCTTGGTCATTCGAAGAGCTTTCTCTACCATCTCCCTGCTGCACCTTTTTTTGGTCTCTACCACTGTTGCCGCTATCTCTGGGCATAGGCCTGGACGACACATCGCTACTTGGCTTGTCACCTGCAAGCTCAATCAGCTTTCCGGCTACAGCTATGGCCTCCAAAAGTCTCTGGACATCACTTTGCTCTCCCCTGAGCATCACCCTTGGTCTAAGTCCTTCCAAGAAGGTCTTGAGCGCATCCTATTCACTCATTGCTTCCTTGCATATGAGCAGCTCCCTCTTGAGCTCATCAACTTTGTTTCTCAAAGCCATCGCTCCCACTCGAATATAACTTCTTTTGGATCATTTCTGATAATTCCCACGAACCACCGTGTATTAGAACACCTCCGTCCACAAACTCGTATCGCCGACAAAATTTTACTATTCGTAAAATTCACTATTTACGTGAAAAGTAAACTCGCAAAAAAAATGAAAAAATTCACCACCAAAAGCTCTAGATACCAGTTGTTGGGAAATAACCGAAAATGAGTAATTTCCCTATAACTAGATTAGTGAGAATACGAAATAAAAGCGAAAAAATAATACCCGAAATTGATAACGGAATTCAACCAATTATGTCTACGTCTTCGGACTGCTGCAGATCTTTTACTAAAAGGAGAAAATTTACAGGTGTTTACAAAAATACTTGAGAGAGAGATAGAATGATTTGGGGATGATTTTGAAGCTCAATGGGCTAGGGCATTTATAGTTGAAGCTTAAAGGACTAATCTTATAAATACCCTAATGTTCAATGACTAATTGTAAACTTTACCCTTCCCACCTTTCAACAATAGATGCACCTTTTTGACAATTTTTTCGGTGCATATTCGGTGCATTTAAAGCACCGAAACATAGTCTGACTTTTCAACAATATTTGCATAAATTTATTAAAAAAATAATTAGGTCAGCCACCAAACGGAGAGCTTCATGCTAACTTGGTCATACAATCAGCAACCATAGTACCATTCCGAGTAATATGCGTCAACTGCAAAGTCCTATATCGCCATAAGAGTTGGGTTATATGTGGAACCATTGAAGATATCATTTCCGTATCTTTCCATTGCACAAGAAGTGAGAATGCTTAAAATATTTTAAAATTCTTACAATATTTTAAAGAGAAAATAACCTCAGTGACCAAAAATGCTTTATAATATACGAATTTAACCAACTTTTTTTGAATTTGCCAAAATGACCAACAAATTCGCAACGCAAATATGTAAATCACAACGCGAATATGTAAATCACAACGCGAATATGTAAATCGCATTGCGATTTTCCAAATTCGCAACGCGAAAGTCAAATTTGCAACACGAATTTGTAAATCGCAACACAAAAGTCAAATTCGCAACGCGATAGTCAAATTCACAACGCGAAAGTCAAATATTTTTACGCGAATCGCAACGCGAATATGTAAATCGCATTGCGATTTTCCAAATTCGCAACGCGAAAGTCAAATTCGCAACACGAATTTGTAAATCGCAACACATAAGTCAAATTCGTAACGCGATAGTCAAATTCGCAACGCGAAAATCAAATGTTTTTACGCGAAACACAATATTAATTTCGCAACACAAATATAAACATTATTATTGCAAATCATCTCTAACCTAAAACCCTAAAGCACAAATCAGTCCCATCTCCATCTCTCACTCTCTACAGCGACATCTCTCCCCATCTCCGACGAAATCCGTCCCCATTTCCGACAAAATCCATCTATCTCTATCTCCATCTTTCAGATTAACCATTTCATTGAGATTGCTAAATTCATTCGGTTGCTGCCAATACTGTTGAACTCTTTAGTCTTTAACCCTGTGAAGTTAGTATTTGTCTTTATTTTATCTTTTTGTTGAAGAAACCCTAAATCACAACACCAAATTCATAACGCGAAAATGAAAACATTTTCGCGTTGCGAATTTAAGTTTCAGAAACTTCTTTTATTCGCCAAATTGAAACTTGAATGAATTGTATTACTTCAACCAAAAAACAAAGACAAATACTAACTTCACATTGTTGCTAATTTAAGTTTCAAGAATAAACTACTACTCTTTATGTTTTCTAGAATGTTATCTGATATATTTTGTGAACTATGATGGAATAATGACTTGGGTGAATACCGTACTAGTTTGAAACATATTTGGCTTTGTTTTCACTATTTAATATCATATCTGTTTATAGTGTATAATTTGTAGTTTTTGGTATATCTAACTTGGTATGTTTATTGTTTTTGTAGAAAAAATTTTCGGCTGCATTGACCTTAAGGAATAAATTAAGCCTAGCCACTAAAATTACGTTGACGCTTACACCTCTACAAAGAAAATTGTTTAAGGATACTTGCTTCGGGCCATGGCTGAAAGTGCAACATACGGGTGGAGATGCTATGTTGACACATTTGTTTCTTCAGACCATGACTAACGATCTACTCGAGGGGGTACAACGTGGTGATGAGGAGATATGGTTTCATTTTCCTCTGGCACCGGCGTATACTTGTTTTGGGCTGGAGGAGTTTTTCTTAATCACCGGTCTACGCTTCAGACACGATGATGTAGGTCCGTATACTAGTCATATCGCCCGCCCATCATGGTTATATCGGGTTTTTCCTGAGTTGGCAAAGTCGAAGCCGAGTATACACGTCGACGACTTGAAGAGATTATTTGATAAAGATGGTTTTACTCGAATGGATGACCTTGATGTTGTCTGAGTATGCCATTTATTACTTTTGCATGCCGGTTTTTTAGGCAAAGAGGGCAGACAACCAATCTCCGAGGACCTAATATTATTGGTAGATGACCTAAATGCATGGAACCTATTTTCGTGGGGTTCATATCTATGGAAAGCTATCTGGAAGAAGTTGTCGTCTGCCTTTGAGGACCGAAAAAGTTTACGGGGCGATGGTTCTAAATACACTTTGACAGGCTTTACTTGGGCCTTTAAGGTAAGAATTTCTATATTATAATGTTTCCAAAATTATAATGTTTCCAAAATTATAATTAATTATTTAACAATTACTAATGTTTGTGTATTATATTGTTTGTAGATTTGGATATTTGAGGCTTTCCCCAGCATACGGACATATGCGATAAAAAGATTAAATGATATTCCTAGGGCTATTACCTGGAAGAGGATCCGCATGTTGGATTGGGAAGAGTTACTCCCATATACGACGATGAATGATGTAAGTTAACACACAAATAATACCATATAAACAAGTTATTACTAGTACAAGTTTAACTTTGTTTGAGCTTTTATATTGTTAGGTGGCCAACTATCCATTACAGAGGCTGACACCCACAGAGGCTGAGCTTTCCACTGATTGGTGGCAAGCTAGTAAGCGGTTTTTTTATGGGACAGATGATGAGCACCCCCCACCTCGAGAGCCATCACCTGATCGGGCCGATTCTACAGCTCGACACCCAGAGCCATCACCTGATCGAGCCTCTTCTCCACCTCAACCATTACCTATTCCATCACGTCATCGAGCCTCTTCTCCCCCATCACCTCATGATAGGCGACCGAAAAAGAGGCCACGACATTTATCTCCATGTTCTCCACCTCCACGGGATTAGTTAGTGGAATTACGTGATGAGGTTGGTGCTTTGCGTCATGAGGTCAGTACTTTACGTGAAGATAATGGTGCATGGCGTGATGAGGTTCGATCTTTACGTGGTGAGGTGGATTTTTTACGCGATGACAATGGTGCGCTACGCGGTGAGGTATCTACCTTACGTGATGAGGTTACCACTCTACATGAGATTGTTTCATTGTTGCAGAATGAGGTTAATACTCTACACAATTAGGTAAATTTATTTAATACTATACTAAAAATGCAAATAACTTTTTTTCGGCATTATTTATTTATTTATTTACTGATTTATATATTAATTTATTTTCAGCGGCCCGATAAGGTAGATGCTTTATATCGGGTTTTTCTTGTACGACGGGGTTCACGCATCAGACGTCGTGCACGTGCCATTACATCTTCGTTCACCCCACTAGTGCCAAGACTCTGTAAGAATAAGCCCGATGCACCTATCATCATTCAAGAGGCGCCTCCTATCGTTCAAGAGGCCCCTCTCATCATCGAAGAAGCCTCTCCCACTGTTCAAGAGGCCCTTGTTATCGTTCAAGTGGTCTCGCCCGCTGTTCAAGAGCCCGATTCATTTGGCATCATATGTCGACATATTGATAAACCCCCTCCCGTGCCCGATATGATGGATGCGTGTTGGATTTCGTATGAATTACCGGCCAGTACCATTCCTCAACAGGAGATGGAAACACTACCGAACATAATTACGGATAATACCCTTTGGGCTAAGACCGCAGTTGATTTTTATCTATATGAGCGGAGCAAGGGGTGTTATTCTGACCTATGCCAAATCGACGATGATATTCATTTGTTTCTTGATCGGTCTTGGTGGGGTATTTTATTAGGGGTTGAAGATAATGACTACCTCGAAGGGGGTAAGTATTATATTCTTCTTATATTGCATTTTGATTAATTTTTTTTAAAATTATTAATAAATTCGCTAATATATTTATTTTTTTTATAAAACAGCATATTGATGAATGGGTGTCACGTCTTCTAATAATAAGGAAATTGAAGAAAAGAGGTACTCGATGGACTATTATGCCGACGTCTTTTCACGCAGCTCACTTGAAGGATCAGAAAGATGCTTCATATAAGTTGGCTAATGGAAAAGCTAAACTTTATCATGCGTGATGGGAGGTCGATAAGGTTAGTATTTATTTTTTGAATATTTTAAAGGTTTTCATAAATTTTATTTGATATGCGCAATTATTTATGATTGCAGGTGTTTATCCCTGTTTTGGAACATCGTCATTGGCTTCTCGTCGAGCTTCAGCTCCCATCCCTGAAGACAATAGTATATGATAGCATGTTGAATTACATACCATTGTCTGATTTGAGAGATATTATTACAAAGAGATGGAGCGATCATTTGGCTAAATACTTGAATGTGATTGATTATTGGACAAATTCTGGAAACAAGAAGTCAAAGAAGTTCAAAATTACAATGATCAGAGATGAGACTGGGCCACAACAAATACAGGGAGCTAGAGGGGATTGTGGTCCTCTCGTATGCTTGTGATTGGAACGTTTGACGACAGGAAGTATACAATATCTACCTTCTACATATAGAGATAGAGCTGTAGTAGGCTTGTGGTTTCGGTATTATATGGCCAGATAGATATATACGAGACGCTGCCTACCTGCATCCGCGTGCTGAAAGTTGTACATAAACAATTGGTAAGTTTGAGCAAGTGTTGTTAACATATATACTCTTTAATTGGTTTGAAAATATTTGGTTAAGTACCTAGAATTCAGTAATTTGCTGTTTGTTGGTTTTAGATGTGTAGAAAGTGTTGTTTGAGAAAATGTTTGGTTTCTACATGTTAATCCTGAAGTGAGCTGCGTGAAATGTATTTGTGCATAAACAACAGTCTGGGGTACACTTTTTTTTCTTTGTTTAATTGAACTTTACATTGAAAGTTGATTTGTTTAATTGATGAGGGAATAAGATTTATTTTTTGATTAATTGATTTGTAAAAGTTGATTTGTTTAATTTGATTTGTAAATATTTTTTTCTTGTTTAATTGATTTTTTGTTTCTAAAAAATTCAATTTGCATTATGTGTTTGAAGGCAAAAAAGACTTGTTGAAGGTACAAATTCGCAACGTGAAATAAGCGTTGCGATAGTCAAATTCGCAACGCGATTTTCGGTTTGCGAATTTGACTTTCGCGATGATCGCAACATACAACATCAAGGTATATACAACATCAAACACATTCCAAGCTATAAATACAAGCTAAGGACACTTGAAGAAGCAAGAGAACAACTATCCAAAAAATCAAACACAAGAGAAAATCCCAACATGATAACAACTGAACAGATCATATCAATGTTCAACTCAAGTTGTAGATTTTGATTTCCTTTTGCTTGGCACCATATGAGATTTGGATTTTGATTTCCTTTTGCTTGGCACCATATGAGCTTTGGATTTTGATGAGCATCGGAAGTATTTCAGACTTATGATTTGTGTAGTACTAAGAAGCATTTCGGACTTATTATTACAAGTTGTAGCCCTCAATTATCGGGATTTTTAGTTGCCATTTGTTGCATTTCTCGTATACCACCCAGATCATACGCCCGAAACGTTTCTGACGCTTTAAAGTTGACCAAAAAATAAGATGGTCGAGATTTCCCTCGCGTTTAAAGTTGGAAAAAAAACAATGGAAATTAGGAATAATCAATGATAACATGCATATTAGCTTGGGCTAATATTTATAGTGGAGCCGGAATTTATATTGAAATTCAAATTCAAACTCAAATTGAAATTTAAATTCAAACTCCAATTACATATGAAATGAATTTGAAATGCATTGTTAAATTGAACATGGAAATTGCATAATTGATTCATATTGTTCAAGTAACATGCTTTATGAACCATCAAGCTAAAAGATAATATTGATTGAGTTCAAAGCTGAGTTGTGAGTTGATGGGGTTGTCATACTTGTCACATGGTTGGAATAAAGTACTCACATGGAAGAAATAGATTGTTTTGTTATACACAACTCATCTCATCTGAATGAAAATATACATACAATATAATCAAACCGAAACATACATACATAACAAATTTATACATAACAATATTCAAATAATGTACCCACAAAAACAAAATTAATCCGATGAAAAAGGGTTATTTCTAACGAAGTTCGGAACATTATTTTTCCAAATAATATACCCATAACAATGTTCAAATAATGTACCCACAACAATGTTTAATTGATTTGTTGTTTAATTTTCAATCTGCATTATGTTGAAGGTAAAAAAGACCTGTTGAAGGTAAATTCGCAACGCGAAATAAGCGTTGCGATAGTCAAATTCGCAACGCGATAGTCAAATTCGCAACGCTTATTTCGCGTTGCGAATTTGACTTTCGCGTTGATCGCAACATACAACATCAAGGTATATACAACATCAAACACATTCCAAGCTATAAATACAAGCTAAGGATACTTGAAGAAGCAAGAGAACAACTATCCAAGCAATCAAACACAAGAGAAAATCCCAACATGATAACAACTGAACAGATCATAGCAATGTTCAAACTCAAGTTACTAATGAATGTCTAACTGAAAATGTATGCATTCACACATAAAATACACATAATACAACGTTTGCATTTAAAAATCACCTAAGTTAATAAGTCTCAAAAGGTGAAGCCGGTTGTGATTGGGATTTTGATTGCGATTTTGATTTCCTTTTGCTTTGTACCATATGAGCTTTGGATTTTGATGATGACCCATTTTTTGGTAGAGGAAAAGATGATTGTGATGGCACTGGTGATCCACAGGTCAACCTTGTATGACCATTTTCCTTGCACCGACTACATGTCGATATCCTCTTCTCTTCACCCTTAGACAGTATACGATCGTGATTTTTTGGTCGGCCAGGTAGCCTGCTGTCCATGACTGGTGGAAAACCTGTTTGTAAGTTATCTGGTATGTCCCACTCAGAAGGATGTAGACATAGGTAGACAATCTCGGCATAAGTCTGTCGATATACTTCTGTAGTGTAGCAATCCATAGCGTATGCGCTTGAATCATCTTGGTTTAGATGAAGAGCAACTTTTATAACATGGTCACACGGATAACCAGATGTTTGCTATTTCTTACAACTACAAATCTTTGCATTTAGATCGATAAGCCTATTTAAGGTATTATCCAATAATTCAAACAAAGTGTTTGAACATGGTTCAACTCTCTAGGACGTTGACTTTACAACACGTTTCGTTATCTTTTTTTCAGTCCATGGTGTAACACAACGTTCCAATGTTCCTGTAAATTTAAATAAATAATACTTAGTAAAATATATGATAAGTTACGAATTTAAAGAAATAATACATGCATGGTTTCTTTTCTTATAGTACCACTGTTGAATAGAGGCTCGAAAAAACTCTATTAACATAGTAATGGGTAATTTTCGGGAATGACGACTTAGAGCGTTGATTGATTCTGCACTATTAGACGTCATGAAACCATATCTTGCTCCAATTTGATGTACTCTTAACCATCTTTCAAACCCGACATCTTCCAGTGTTTGAACACATTGAGGCAAAACACGTCTTAAACAATTTATATGCTTATTAAAATCCACTTCCCGATAAGCTTTTACAGCCTTCCAGTATGTCCATTTGTGATTTTTATACCAGCAGACCTTGATTTTAGATTTCTGTACAAATGAACACCACAAAGTCCATGAAAAACATCTGGGAAACACCTTCTAACAGCATTGTCAATTGAGTTTGCCCTATCGGATATGATTGTCAGATTGCTAATAGGACCTATGCAATCCCTAAGATGCCCCATAAAGCATGTCCATGAATCAGAGGTTTCAGATTTGCCAACCCCGTAAGCTATTGCCAGTATCCCATTGTTAGCATCCATGGCTACTGCTAATAAGTTTACTCCAAGGTATCGACCTTTCAAATGTGCTCCATTAACTATAATAACTGGGAGCATGCAAGTAATAAACAAACGAATCTACAAAATCATATACACAAGAAATATAATCATTTAAATGTGAAATGCATTCAACTAACAAAAATGAGTCAAAAAATTATAATTATTTACTAATCGCAGCACCAATGGCGATAAGCAACAACTCAAAGCATCCATCTCTATCTGTTTTGATATGAGTTACCGACCCAAGATTTTTCAGCTTTAAATTGTGACAATAAGCCGGCAGTTGGGCAAACGATGCTTCTGGCGACCCCTTCAACAATTCCAAGGCATAACATTTGGCTCTCCAAGCTTGAGAATATGAGATACTAATCTTGAACCGAGCATTCATGTCAGTCATAATTTCATGTCCCCGATATACCCTTCCATTCAAAAAACATTAACTCAGCCAGAAAACCACCCAACACCTTTTTGTTTGCCTGTCTATGGTGAGGAAAAACTTGGGTTCTTAAACATGTATGTTTATCAATAAAAGTCCTAACTTAAAACATTTCACAATCTTTTATCCTCTTTGCAATCATACGCCACGTACAGTTTTTGTCAATCATACACCTTTTTTCGAAACGATCTTTGCTTGATTTGTTAACTCTTAGTTGATAGCCATCTTCCACACATTTCGTATACAAAATTATCTTCAAGTCTTCCTTTGTATCAAAATAATCATCTTTCTTGATACGAATAACTTTTTTGTAACAATCAACTGATATCTTTACTAACTCTTCTTCCGGTATCTGAAGTAATTCTGGCATATTCCAGTTATACTCCCGTGGTATTTTTCTTCTTTTTCCTTTCTTCGGGGACTTCTTTTTCTTCTTTAGGGTTATATGAATTACAGAATGATGTTCAATATGTTCATTCACAGTCGTAACTTCCTCCTCATTATCATCAACAACATCTTCCTCGGCAGTGGCTGTTTCATCATCAAAATTCGGGTATTGACCAATATCAAAATCATTACATGCAGGGTCTGTTTCTTCTTCCATCACATCATCAAAATCTGAGTATTGACCAAGATCAAAGTCCGGGTATTGACCAAGATCAAATTTCGAATACTGACTAGTACTCACAATTTTTTCTGTTGGCTCATAATAGTCTAACTGGTCGATACGAAAACTGGAATTTGGTGCTGAAAGTTGATTGGGATTTGGATTAGGAAAAGGTTGTAGGTTTTGAGATTGTGTTTGATATTGTGTTTGGTATTGGAAATGTGGTGAAACAAAATTTGCTTGGTGATGAAATTGTGGTGGAACCATTAAATTTTGGGTTGAAGAACTTAGTTGATTACTACACGCTACTGACCCAACTTCACTACTTCTAGGTTCAAACAACATAAATGTAACATCATCTTCTTGCGAAACTAATGTAAGCAATGAATCGTTCAACATATTCATTGTCGGTTACCAAATAAACTTTACCTTTTCTCAGATAAGATAGCCTAAATCCACTTAGAGGCTCTAAATTCAATTTCTTTACAACACGAAACATTAGAGTTTCATAAGTTAACTTTTTTAATGACAGTTTTAGTTGAAGATTCATGGGTAAAGGCACATATTGTAAAACACCATGAACATTCTCCCATGACTCTCCAAAACAAAAATCTATCCAAACATGATCAACATTAGATGATTTCATTATAAAAATTGTAAATTAATTTACTAAACAAACGAGCTATAAACTAGATATCATCACTAACTTAGAGAAAAACATACATTTATTAAGTTGATAGTTGATAATTTGGAGAGAAATCATTGAAAAAATATATAGAAATAAATTATGTAAAAAAATAGAGATGGGGAAGGATGTCGTTCGATAGGAACGAATGTCGCCGGAGAGAGTGAGAGATGGAGATGGAATGAGTTGCGATTTAGGGATTTAAGTTATGAGTTGTTGCTGCTGCATTGTAATATACCCAAAACATTGTGTTGCGAAACTAAAACCTGTTGCGAAATTAAATTCGCGTTGCGAATTTGAAATTCAGTTGCGAATTTGAAATTCAATTGCGATTTACAATTCGCGTTACGAATTTGTTGGTCATTTTGGCAATCCAAAAAAAATGTTAAATTCGTATATTATAATACATTTTGGTCATTGAGATTATTTTCTCTATTTCAAAATATATATATATATATATTAAATAATTTTATAACTTTTTACATGTTAAAGTTAATTTTTTATAATTTAAATCTTTTATATAATTTTATAATTTTATTTATTATATTTTTTTACTTTTCACATAAAATATCAAAATAATTGACGTCAACATTGACATAAATGAAAAATATCGTACATCAACTAAACACAGGCGGCACTTGTTAGTACTAGTGGGGCTATGACCCATAAAATATTAAAAAATAGAACATACAAACATATAAAATATAATATATAGAGAGAATAAATTGTGTCACACATCCTTAAAGTACGACTCATTTTAAATTAGTTTATAAACTTTTAAATATTTTAAAATTATCCATAAACTATGACTATCATTTTAAACTAATCTTGAAACTTTGAATATTTTAATTTCATCCCTAAATTATGACATTCACTAAATTGATTCTCAAACTTTTGAACATTCTAATTTGATCCCAAACTATACGCATATATTAATCGCATTCCTTGTTAATAAAATCGTTAGGCCAAATTATATTATTATATGTTTGGAAAAAAAGTTTAGGTCAAACAATGGTTGAAACTAATTACACATTTGGATGAATTTGGAGATTAAATTGGATTATTCAAAAGTTTGGGGACTAGTTTAGAAAGAGGGTCATAGTTTGTGTGGGGTGTGCGTGTGTATGTATGTGTGTGTGTGCATGTGCGCGTGTACGTGCGTGTGTGCGCGTGTACGTGCGTGTGTGTGCATGTGCATATAAAATTATTTTTATTATTCTAAGGGTGATTATAAGGTATTATCTATTCGAAAGACTCTCAACCTATTTGACAGTGAAAGTTTAAACACTCCTGACTTATGATTTGCTCGAACCCGGGATCAAGACCTCTAAGAAAAAATCATCCCTTTAACCACTAAAATAATTTGATTCGTGTATATATATATATATATTAAATTATTGTTTTGATTAAATATATATGAAATTATTAAGCTTGACTCTCTCAAAACTTGTGTATAATAAATTACTAAATTTTATTGTATGTTTACTATATTAGAACTTGAAAATCACTTGAATATCATTTATTAAAAAAGAGTAACATCTTTTTTTGTATTAATTTTTATTTTAAAAGAATTAAAACTCAATTTTCTTTATTATTTATAATTTTAAGATACAATTGTTTTTTGTATTTTTCATGTTTGGCTATGCATCTTCTTTAAGTTGTTCATTTTTTTGAGTTAAGAATTTTAATCAAGTAAATAAGTATTTTATTTCAATTAAATACAAAAATTTTAAATTATGTTATATATATTATGTGTGTGTGAAAATATTTTAAAATGCCTCTAATTATCTTGATTGTATAAATAAAATTTATTGATTAGATTTTTATATTATGTGAATTTATATAAAATTAAATTGATATATTTTTATGGTTATATTACAATTTATGTGAAATTATTGGCAAACGCAAAAGATTAAAAGAATTTTATTTCTTTAAATTTTTATGTGATAGATGAACTTGAGGATTTATAAAATTTTCTTTATTAGTATGATATTTTGATATATAATTTACATTAATAAAAGTATTAAAACATGTTAATCAATATATACAATTTTTTTTAAAATGGTCCCTTCAAAGGATAATGTTGAGTTCTGTCACTGATTTAACAGTTTAGTTACTTTTATCGTTAGTTGTTCAAATCGATAAAATTTTAAAATTTATAGACCCAAAAGAGATAGAACAAATTAAGGGTCAAAATAATTGTTCAAGAAAAAATTGAGGCCAGAAAACAATTAGAATGACATCGATTGCTAATGGGATTTGTTGAAGTTGACAAAGATTGAGGTCATGAAACTTTGAGCATTTATATTTGCATCTCACCCTATGCTATGCAAACCATGTCATGCGTGGGTTTTCCAATGAGTTTTAGGTTTGGGTTAAAGTTTCAATTAAATTAGTTATCAAGCTAGTTATAGGGTTCGACATTAGTAATGATTCTTTATGTTAGGGTAAAATATTCAATAGTCTCTTTTGTTTCGGTCTGATCGACTTTGGTCACAATTTTTTAATTAAATACATTTGATTCTTTACATTATTGGTTTATTCGATTTAAGTCACTTGGTCATTAACTTCCGTTAACCCATTAACGTAAGTCTAAGTCTTCTAACTGAAAATGTAAAACAATACTAATACTTATCTTACCATAACACCAAATCGACAAATTTGACACCCGAAGTTCATAATTCTAAGTAACCAAACACAGTGTAATACATACATTAAGCCTACACATATACCTCAAAGGAAACATGCCATATGAAGTCAAAATTATTTGATTTAAAAATCCGAACAGACCAATGGATATTAAGTTACAAGTAACCATTGCATTTGTTGAAGACAATGAAATCTTCCCATTTGAACACCAGAATTTGCATTAGAACTCAGTTGCCATTGATCCTCTCCACGGCAATATAATCCCCTGTGTACCAAGCTTCCCATCACCATTAGCCACCACTGATGAAAACAACTGTCTACAAAAAGCAGCCCGGGCAAAACCACCACTCTCTCATCCTCATCTTCCTTAACAACATCAATTCCTAACCCAAATCTTTCACCATGTACACGAACCAGTGACAGATCAAGAAATTTAAGAATGTGTCTAAAATTTTAATTTTCTTTTCTTAAAAATAATAGGTGTTCAAAAATGTTTATTTTTCTATTTTTCTTTAACATATTATACTAAATTTCACTTTTTTTTCTTAAATAACTGGGATGCACTCGATCCCTAGGGGCTAAGTGGATCCTCCCCTGCCACGAACCCATCCGAATTGAAATCTTTGTCAATCATTCTCCCCCCAAACAACTCCATCGCCATTGACCCAACTGTTCCTCCTCAAATCGCCCCCATAAACTTCCTTAAACCCAGCCCTGCTTTTTCAGCAAAAACCAACCCTTCACTTAATATCCATTAGTCTGTTCAGATTTTTAAATCAAATAGTTTCGAACTCAGTGATTTCGACTTCAGAGGGGCATGTTTCCTTTGAGGTAGATGTGTAGGCTTAATGCATGTATTGCACTTTGTGTTTGGTTATTTAGAATTATGAACTTTGGGTGCCAATTTTTCGATTTGGTGTTATCGTGGGATAAGTGTTTAGTATTGTTTTACATTTTCAGTTACAATAAATTGTTATGGTTTTAAGCTCAGGGAAAAGAATAAGAAGAAAACCCGTGAGTTTACACGTGGTTTTTTTGTTTTTATTTTTATTTTTAATTATCAAGTCAAACTTTCATTAAGGATTAACGAAAGTTAACAGCTGAGAGAGTTAAACCGAACGAACAGATAATATAAGAGACTAAGTTTATTTAATTAAAAAATCGATGACCAAAGTTGGTCAGACCGAAATCATAGGGGGCTATTGGCAAGTTTACCTTAGTTTACAACTCTAACTCTCACTGAAATTAAAATTAAATTAATTATATAAATTATTATTTATTCGTATTTTTTATTAAGCTAAATTGAGTATAAAGTAATATCTATTCTAAATATATCTCTCAACCGTTTGACAATGAGCGCTCAATCACCATGTTGTAGTCGTTGTGCTCAAACTTGAAACCTCTAAAAATAACATTCATTCCTTTAACCACTAAGATAATGTAATTCATTTATTTGTATTTCTATTGATCGATTTTGATTATAAATATTATTTTAATTAAAAATAAATAGAATAACTAAAAAATTCTAAACCTATATTAATATTAAATCATTATATTATTTAATTGATGTAAAACAATTATACTTATAATTGAGTGTGTATACTAATTCAAGATATTATAACATTATGATTTTCATAATTAAAATATAATCAAGAAAGTAATTTTCTCATGTCTTATGGGTAGAGAAATGACATAAATTTTATAGAGAATAGCATCTCTTGATATTAATATTAGATTTCTTTATATTAACTATTATATCTTTTTATGTTAAAATTATATATCTTCATGTTAACATCACATCTCCTTAATCAATTGATAAATTTAAATAATTAATATTATTAAATATAATTAATATTATATATGTATATATAATATTAATATTAAGCTTAAGAGCTACTTATGTCCTTGTAGCAGACTCAATTCATCATTTTCGCTCTTATGATATATTTCACATCAATTTAATCCTCGAAGTTGTTTAATTGTGTTAGAATTTTCATTGCTCTATCAATCAACCGAAAATGGTGCCAAGAGGGGGTAAATTGGCCAACAAAAATTTAGGAATTATGGAGAGAAATGATAGGAAATTTGCACAAGTATTTAGAGTGGTTCGACTTCTAAACCAAGTCTACATCCACTACCTTAGCTCTACACTAAGGATTTCTAACAAATTCTCTAGTTTGCTCTTTCTTTTTCTAGGCTCAAGAGTAACCTTACAAATCCCTATCTTTTAAATGGCTAAGATAGAACCAAAACCCCTTTTATAAAAGGATAAATAAATGTAAACAAAAAAACCTCTAAAAGGTAGGTGTTTACAAATTAAACTCACAAAAACACTCTATGTAAAGAGAAAAGGAAAAATGAGATTGAAAGATCTTTTTCTTGATGTGAATTGGTTGGATATGTGTTGTAACTTTCTTCAAGTGTCATCAACTTGTTTTTATATGTTGGAATGAGTTTGTAGTTGTTTCTAGCCGTTGGGGATTAATTTTTGCAAAAAAATAAATTACCCATAACATGAAGTATCGATACTCGGGTGATGAGTATCGGTACTGCCTTTAAGAAACTAGTCGTTTTTTACCGTTGGAATGAGTGAGTATCGATACTGATTCTATGGTATCGATACTCCTTTGAGTATCGGTATTGCCATGAGAGTATCGATATCTCTCTTACCTTTGGTATTGGTATTGCTTACCCAAAAAATCAGATTTGTGTTCAAATTCAAGTTTTATGGACTTTGAATTATTTTTAGAAGCTCTAAATAAATTCAATTAAGTCCAAAAACATTTCGTCCTTAAATTTATTATATCAAAATAGGTTCAACAAATTGCATCATTGTCTAAAATATTTACTATTGTTTAAAGTTTTAAGTTAGGATTTGGGTTTTAAGTTAGGTTTAGGTTTTAAGGTTTAGGCAGGGACAGAGCTCCCTTAGGGCCCAAGGGCCCCCCAGCCCTATTAAAATTTATATATTCGATATAATTTTGGTTTAATAATATTTTAGTTCATGTAAAAATAAATATGTAAATTAAAAAAATATAAAAATTTATTAAATATTTAATCAAGTAGGGGTCGAACTAAAGAATGATAAGTTTGTGTTCTCAAATTTTTGGTCTAATTACAATTTAAGTCATTGTAAGTTTAAATATTAGACAACTTAGAAGTTGTCTTTTGAGTTTTGAGTTTTGAGGGGGTTTTTTTTAATTTATGGTGAATACAAGGTAATATATGTACAAAGACTTTTAACTATTTGACAATGAACGCTCATACCCTTACATACATGCTTGAACTCGGGACCTCAAGGATAACAACAATCCCTTAATCACTAAGGTCGCTTGGTTAATGCTGAATTTCAAGTTTAAATACCTAATAAGTCTTTATATTTTTCTTAAATAGTCTAATATTTCGGCCCCCACCAATATTTAATTTTGACTCTATCCCTAAGTTTAGGATGATACAATTAAGCAAATTTAAGAATTAAGTTGATATGAAAATACCATAAGGACAAAAATGATAAGTTAAACTACTAAAGGAAGAAAACTAACCCTTATGCCTTAATATTAATACATACGGACCACTAAATATAAAATATTCAACATAAATACATGTGAAATATTTGTACACTTCATATAACTATTTATATATTAATACATCCTGAAAGCAAACTTGAATAAGTTATTTTTCAAAAATAAAATAATTTTCAATACTAAATGTTTAAAGGTTAATATTTACTTCATTTAATTATACTTTAAATTCGTTTAAAAATAGTAATTAACATGTTTGAATCCAAAGTATTCAAAGAAACACACTTAGCCCATTGGATTTGAGTTTTGACTAGAGAATTAAAATTCAACAACCGTGCATCGAGTGATATGACCCTTGAGCCTACTGGCTTTGACTTGAGAATTAAAACCCCGCAACAGGTTACTTCTGGAGTAAATGATAAATTTGAAAGGTTTAAATATATTACAGGATTGAGTATTTTTTTCTTTCTAAATTTAAATTTTAGTTTTTATATTTTTACAATGATAAAATATCGTACAAGTTTTTAACTAACCAACTGTGTTATACGGTCTACTTATACAATTTAGTCACATTTTTACAGTGCGTTTTCAATAAATCATTCAAACTTATTTTCAATTCTATTTCAATTATTAAATTTTAAAAAATGATTTGATCATTCAACTTTAAAGATTGAATTTTGACAATACTGTCACCCATACTGACAAGGTTCAACATCACATGACTCTAGATAACAGACGTGATATTTGTAAAAGGGATTCAAGAGATGTTTTTCATGCCTTATGCTACTACCCTAGATCTCGGGGATATTGGAGGGCCGTGATTTGCCAGGATGTTTTTCAAGATTTTACTTCATTGTCTAGAGAGGAGTGGATCCACGAAAATCTTAAGAATTCGAGTCGTTTTGCTAACCAAAACGTCGCATGGCCCATACTTTTCCCGGTAGTTTGTTAGATATTGCGGATGAGAAGAAATTAAATTCTTTTTGACTAGAGAATGTGGAGAAATAAAATTCTCCGGTCACATGTCGAATTATAAGTGCCAATTCATGAAAGAGATCGCGTGATGGGTGGATTAAAGTGAACATTGCTGGTGCAGTGGATACTGTGAATGATCATTCTGCAGTAGGGAACGTATTTCCATCGAACCATGGTGATTGACTCTTTGGATATTCGTGAAGCATAGGGAAATGATCGGTGTTACACCGAGTTGTGGACGATATTGGACAAGATCAAACTTGGATGCAAAACGATCATGTTTATCATTTAATATTAGTTGTAGATCTATAAAAAAATGATTGTTGCATCAAATGGAATGTCTGTAACAAGCTTCTCTCGAACCCATTAATTATTTTGTGTCACAGAAATACCACGACATCTTCAAGGGATTAAAGCTAACTCGTTCAGAGTTAATCTACAAGATAGGTGGTGTGACGGTGGGTTTTTCAAGCTTTAAAGTATCCATGCTTTCATGTCATAGCAACTTGCTCTTATATCCGTCAAGACTATAATCGTGTTGTGGATCCCATATACCGACTTACAAATGTATTTAAGATATATGAATTTGAGTTCCCCTCTATAGGTAATGAGAAAAACCCAAATAATGTTCAGAATTGGCTTCTGATTGTATCAGATCTGTCCTTATTGAAGAAGGCAAGTCATCCAAAATCCACTAGAATTTATTGTGATATAGATATTCAAAATACGCCCAAAGAAAATAAAAGATGTGGGCATTGTAGAGACCTAGGCTGCAATAGGAAAAAATGTCTATCTCTTTTATCATCACATAACCGTTGAGCATCACAATGTAATTATAGTTTTTGAAATCTCAATTTGTGTTATTTCATTTTCTTACTTTCAATTAATGTCATTTGAGCATTAACAAGTAATGGGTTACTCAAGTGAGAATTAAATAAAGGCATTACAAACTAAATAGTAAAACAATTAAAATAATTAAATACAAACATTAAATACAAACATTACAAGTCAAACAATTAAATAATAACAACATTAAGAATAAAAATAAATAAGAAGTTCATAATTCAATATATTTGCTGATAAACAAAGAAAATTAGATTAAAACATTACAAAGTAAACAAGTATATCGATGTCTACGTCTAGAATGTGTTCCACAGGGTGGCGTCTTTCTATTTCTATGAGGGTTTCTTCGTATAACTTGCTCTTTCTCCTTACTGTCATCATCATCATCATCAGCAGTAACAACTACATTTTGTTGATGAGGGACGAATGACGGTGTAGCACTTCCAAAGAACAAGTACCCTAGAGGTGTATGACTAACCATCCTACCACTCATAGAAAACTATGAAAACTATGAAAACATCAATATCGATGACTGCGATCCATACTAAGCCAGATGTGTCTGTGGTGAATCACCACCCTCCAAATAAGTAACATATGAAGCCCACACTGAATCTATAAACATGCTAGTAATATGCTCCAGGAGGTGTCATAAAATCCTATGGTGGTGGCATCTGAACCAGTTGTGGTGGCGTCTGAACCGACTGCAGTGACATCTGAAATAGTTGTAGTGCCATCTGAAACGGTTGTGATGTACCCGTGTATAGTGACGGGTTGGGAATGTAAACTAGTGTAGACGATCACTGTTGTGATGGTTTTGGTGCTACAACTAAGGATGAGCTGAAAGTGCATGCTCTTCATCCACGAATCGAGAGATGATGATGTTGTAACAATGGACATTTTTCTCGACGTCAATGAATGCTCCCGCCTCATGCTTCTTCAGAAAGTAGGAATGACTTCGTGTTCGTGTTGAACCATTCATAATAGTCACCCACAACCGAACAATGATCCACATAAATCCACTCCTTAGGGAAATGCATCTACGACGATCCTCCCAGATCATTATCTACTAGCTATGCTTCAGCAGCCAGTTGACATCCTTTTTGCCCAGTCTATCGACGTTATGCATATTGTGGAGATTCTTAGGTGTTTCAGGAATGTTTGTATAAAACCAAATTGGCGGAGCACGCAATCAATAGAATATCACTCGATAATATCATAACATATCAGAGGGACCACCGTCATCCATACATCTAATGAGCCACTCAAGTGAGGTGAGATGTAAAGTTTCATTTCTTGAATATAATAAGGAGCTCATTCAAACTAAAACAAATATATATAATTCTTATCAAAAAATATTATAATTATATAACGATAATTAAAAGTAAATAATAAAATTTAAATACATATCTCTGTATCAGCCTTCTGATCAATGAGTAGCCGAATTTCTTCCAATTCATCTAGTATATCACAATGATTTTTTCCTTTTACATGACCACCTATTCAATTTTAAAAAAATTTCATTATATACTCAAAAAAATTATTTATATACGAACTCATCATTGAAATTACCTAAACAATAACGGGAAAACTAACGGTTATTCACGACCAGACATAAAAATGGCATGTGATACCACGCCCATGGTTGGAGAAGAAGACATATGCCAATAGCATTTTTCCGATAATCAGTTGCCCGACATATTTCTTTATACAGAGATGTCAAAACTGTGGAGTCCCAACTAAGTTCGCCGACAACGTGAAAATCTTCAAGGTAACGCAACCAAATACAATGAACTTGGTTGTGAGATTTATCGGGAATCAAGATCCCTCCTATGAGTTGTAATATGCAAGCCCAGGAAAATATTTTAGCATGTTCCTCGAAACAATCTTCACTTAAATGTTGAAAATTTATAGTCAATCATGATAACGATATTCGACCACCGGTGAAATTAGGTGAGATACCTCCAAGATACTCATTGCACAAGGAATGTCAATTACCATCTGTCACACCATAAATAACATCCACATCTATCGGTAGCCCCAAATGTATGGAAACATCCTTCAGCGTAATAGAGCACTCACCGCTCAGAAGATGGAATGTGTGTATCTCTGGTTTCCACCTCTCAGTCAGTGCAGAAATAAGGTTGGATTTAAGGTTACAGTGCCCTTCATATTTCGCTATGTAATCGAATCCAACCTCAGCTAAATATGGCCAGACACGACTCAGTATATCTAACTTAGCATTATGAATAAATGGATCTAATATATTGTCATTCCCCTAATTAAATAAATAATATAAACATTAAAATATAAACTAATACTAAAAAAGTAAATAAAACATTCATAATAATTAAAATAACACAATTTAAAATTGTTACCGTATTGGCAAAATGACTCGAGATATGATTCTCATCTAAATGCAGCAACCCGCCTTCCATTTTATAACAGCAAAAAGTAAAAAAAAAATTAGTAAATTAAATAATAAATCATTAAATGATTATAATATAATGAAAAAATTATAGCTTCTAAAAATAATAGCAAAACTTACTTAAAGTTTGCTACAAGAATTGATAAGGAAGTGAATAAATTATTTTAGTATGGTTTGAGTGTTGTATAGGAGGATATTTATAAGAGGAGAGAGGGGGAAGGGATGTTGGACGATATTAAATGGTGTAGGTAGTAATTTAATGGAAGGCGTGGATGATTCGCGCCTTCTGCCACGTGTCAAATTCCCGTTAAGGTACAAATTACAATCTCCTCTTTTTTCTATGGCGTCAGCTCGGACAGAACCCCGGAAAGGTGTGTTTATGATCCGCATTTTTCGTCCACGTCTGCAAAGCGCATAACTTGAAATGTGTTTTTTTATCACTTTGTGAGAAATGATGCTAGATCGGTAATATTTGAAGAAAAATTGTCTGACAGATAATTATTGACTTGAGAAAACGATCTATGACAAATTACGTAATCTGATAGTCAAAAGTAGGAAATGTCAACAAGTTAACAAATATATATTTTTTAAATACCTAATCATATTTTTATTGTTTCACATATAAATAAAAATATTTTTAAATAGCTAATCATAATTTTATTGTATTCATATAAGTTAATATTGTATTTATATCAAATGTAAATAAGTACTTATTTCAAATGAAACATTAATTTCTATTAAGAACATGTCCTTATATTTTATTAACAATACATAAAATTAAACAAAATATAAATTTAATATTTTTATTAAAAAAAAATAATATTTTTTAATAAATATTTTATTTCAAGTCGAATCAGATCGGATTTAGATTTTATCTCAAGAAAATCGGGTCAAATTCAAGTAGGATGAGAGATATAAATTTTTTGGGTCGGGCCGGGTTTACCCAAACCCGACCCATGCCCATCCCTAATTAACACGTTCTGAAAATCATTAAAATAGTAAGTAAGAATTATATGGGTAAGCAGATGGTGGTACGAAGAATGTGAAAGGCCGCTAGCTGGCATTAGCCAATTTTTGCTCCATATCTAATGGTAATATCGTTCTTTGATGTCATTCTCTCTTTTTTTATTCATATATCCAGCACTATCTGTTTGACTTGAACTTGATAAATATCAGTATTTATATTTCCACCGTTTTGGGGTCATCAACTCCGAAGTAGGCTTTGATTTTTTTAAAAAAAAAAAGAACCTGTCTTTCCTCTGAGCTAAATCCGAGAGAGATGGGTTCAACTGAGGTCAATGAAGGTGGAGAAAATGATCATCTTCCCCAAAAGCAACCTTCTCACATGGATCAGGATCTTGATGCTGGTGCCCGCTTTGTTCTTAAATCCAAAGGTATATTCATCATCATCGACATACCTTTTTCACCTCACTTTGCTGCTTCTTTCTCCTTTCTTCCGTTCACCATGTATGACTATTTGCTTTGTTTTCCAAGATAAACTATTTTCTTTTTCTTCTGGCTGCCCCTTTCACCTCCCACCTACCATTTCTTGTCCTCTTCCCTTACCTTAACATCTCATCACAAATTTACCCCTGATGGACGTAAAATTTTATGCTAAAGATAAATATTTTAAATTTAAAAATGAACAAATTTATAAAATTTTAATAGGACAAAAATAAATTTTTTATTATAAATAAAAATAATTAAAATATATATTAATTTAAAATTTTCAAACAAACTATTACCTTATCGTCTCTCGATCTAGCTTTAGTCAACATTATGAATAATTTTGGCAAAAAGGAGCTCAAGCTTACGTATCTATAATAGACATGGAAAATTGGAAACCGCCAAGTTTGAACTAGAATTGGCACAACCTGACAAGTCTTACGTGCCAGAAATCTATGTATATAATTGGAAGTCTTTAGATAAAAATGGAAGTTTTTATATATATATATATATATATTGGCCAAAAAAGAAATCATGGATGTTTTAAGTACTAAAAGTTTAGAAGTCAAGTAATTAATGCTTTGAGTTTATAATTTGATTAAATTACATAGAAGTTATAAAGAATCAGAATTGAGCAGGGTCATGGATGCACTGTGGTTACCACTTGACGACATCAATTGTTGCGCCGCCGCTCCTGAGCCTCCCGTTTGCTTTCACATTCCTCGGATGGGCTGCCGGAATCATGTGTCTGGTGGTCGGAGCATTGGTCACTTTCTATTCTTACAACTTGCTATCTCTTGTCATTGAGCACCATGCTCAATTGGGTCGTCGACATCTTCGTTTCAGAGACATGGCCAACGACATCTTAGGTAAGCATTACTTCAAATTGCAAATAATTATAAAAATAAGGGTAAATTATCTATTTGGTCACCCTGCTTTGTTCACTTAATTATCATTTTATTTTCAAAATCATATTTAACGTTATGTTTGGTTCTGTTTTAGTCAATTATTGTTGAAAAAATTAACAGTAATACTGATGTGTTATCATAAATAATACTACGACAAAATTAAAACTAATTTAAAAGTATCACATTAGAATCATCATTAATTTTTTAACGATATATGACTAAAATAAAAACTAAGTAAAAGGTGAGTGATCAAACAAATAGTTTATCCTAACCCATATATATATATATATATATATAAAATGTGCGATGGTTGATGAATGATTAGAAATTGAGGGGCTTCTATCTTTGCATTATTGATTGACAAAAATGCGTCCTTGTATATGTGAGTATTAAATGAACAAACTATTTTTTTTCTTTTGAGTAATGAAGTGAACAAACTTAAATGCCTATGTCCAAACTATACGCGGTCCCTTATGCGCCTCACACTTGTGGATTGCAGTATGATTCCAATTTCTTTTTTCAAATAAACAATTAATTACAAAAATATATTAAAAAATATTTTAATTTATTGACTCCATTATTAAAATGTTTAGTTTTTTGGTTAGTCTGTTAAAATGTTTAGTTTTAACAGTGAAAAGTGTTGATATTATATAGAGTAAGGTTTTAGCGTGTAAAACTGACCCAAATGATGGAAGTAGTGGACACTAGGACTCCATCAAGTCCAATGGTCTATACTTAAATCTAGACTTTAATGCCAATTTGATGGGGTTGAATTCGTGGGGTAGGGTGAGCGTTAAATCGAGTCGAATCAAAAATTGAGTTATTTGAGTTGACGAGTTATATTTTATAAAAAAAATTTGAGTCGAGTCACGTTTATAAAATTCGAGTCGATATTTCAAGATTTGTTTAAATTTAATTGTAAATATTATAATATTATTGATTCTAATCTAAGTGACTTTCTATAACCATATACAATACAAATTTATTTATTCATATTTTTTTCATATATGATATACATGTATCATACAAAGTCCAAGGACTCGAGTCAAACTTGAAAATAAATCCACTAGTTACTAAAATTTTAGAGTTATCCGAGTTACATTTTACAACTCGATATGAATTTGAAATTTTTTCGAGTCGAGTTTATAAAATTGCAATTCAAACTCAATTCGAGTCTAATTTTTTTTTAATCGAATCAAATAAAAAGTTTAGTTTTTCGAATCGATTTGAGTTTTGCTCACCACTACTCACCAGGATGAATGAGTTCTCATTTGGTTGGTGATTAAGTTTATCAAAATTAAATGAATATATATTATAAAAAGTAATATTTTTTACAAGCAGTCTTATCCACGTCAAAATCTTCTATTTATTTAAAAAAACCATTAATAAAAGCATATAACATTAAATTAAAATTATTATTTATTAATGTTGGAATATTTTTCTTTGCATGTAATCTTAATCTATCGTGATATATGTTTTTTTAATCAAAAGATATTAGCCAAAGACATATAACAGTTGATTTAAAACTATTTGTAGAGAAAAATATTATGTCATCAGTATATAAAAGAAAATAACCCATAATTTTTATATGACATGTTAGTTTATATGTATAAAGTCATAATTGTTTAATATTCTTTTCGATATTTATGAGTTATTTAAATTTATCTTATTTACTCTCGTACACTCTAGAATTTTAACAAAATATTGGCATGGGCAGGGCCAAGATGGGGTCGTTATTTTGTTGGGCCAATCCAATTCATGGTGTGCTATGGTGCTGTAATAGCCTGCACTCTTCTTGGAGGACAATGTATGAAGGTAAGCTCCTAATTAATCCCACCTTTTTTATATATAGTTTATAAACTAAAAGCAACCATTCATCAATTATAGTCCTGAAAATTGTTTCCGATTCTGGCAGGCAATTTATTTGCTATCAGAACCAAATGGGAGTATGAAGCTTTACGAATTCGTGATTATATTTGGAATTTTGATGCTGATTTTAGCTCAAATCCCATCTTTTCACTCACTAAGGCACATTAATTTGATATCTTTGTTTCTATGCCTTGCCTATAGCGCCTGTGCCACAGCTGGCTCCATTCATATAGGTAATTCTGCACGCTGACAGCTTTGTTTCAACCATCTGTTTGTTAAAATGATTCTGGATAATTTTGTGTTACTGTTTCTAGGGAATTCTTCGAAGGGACCGAAGAAAGATTATAGCCTGAAAGGTGATACCGAAAGTCAAATTTTCGGAATCTTCAACGCCATTGCCATTATCGCCACGACTTATGGCAATGGTATCATTCCGGAGATTCAGGCAACAATTGCATCACCAGTGAAGGGGAAGATGTTCAAAGGGCTATGCGTTTGTTACACGGTACTTACAGTGACTTTCTTCTCTGTTGCCATCTCTGGTTACTGGGCATTTGGCAACCAATCTGAAGGCCTTTTACTTAGTAATTTCTTGGATGATGGGAAACCTCTGGTGCCAAAATGGTTCATCTTGATGACAAACCTCTTCACCATTCTCCAACTATCAGCAGTTGGTGTGGTAATGACATGCCTTCCCTCCCTTTTTTCCGAGCTTCATTTCTACGTTGCCCATCGGATTCTTCATTTTCCTTAAAATAACTGTATCGAACACTTAATTCAGAATTCGAGCAACATAGGTTCACGTATTTGTTACATATCTTCGATAAAACATGGTCTTTTGTCACAGGTCTACTTGCAGCCTACAAATGAAGTGCTGGAAGGAACATTTGCAGATCCAAATAGCAAAGAGTTCTCTGCCCGCAATGTTATCCCGAGGTTGGTTTCGAGATCACTGTCTGTTGTTATTTCCACAACAGTTGCAGCAATGCTTCCATTCTTCGGAGACATCAATGCGGTCATTGGAGCTTTCGGATTCATGCCCCTCGACTTCATTTTACCTGTTGTTTTCTTCAACTTGACGTTTAAGCCATCAAAGCGGAGTCTTGTTTTCTGGTTGAATGCTACCATTGCAGTAGTTTTCTCTGCACTGGGAGTTATAGCAGCCGTTGCAGCAGTAAGACAAATAGTTCTTGATGCCAAAAATTATAGATTATTTGCTAATGTATGATGTAATCCAGCCAAGTTTATCGACGCCTGGCCTTATCTTGTAGATCCTTCATTAAATTGAGAGGGAGGAACTGTTGAATGAATTCATGATATTGCAGATATTTTGAGTTAGAATTGGGCTTGTGTATCAACCCTGAGCTGAATATATAGTTGAATTACTTGGCCCAAAGTCCATTGCCGCTTTGGGAAGATATGATTGTCTAATTATTATTTTAGTCCCTGTACTATGTTGAATTCAGGGTTTAAAGCGTTCATTTTCCTTTTGGAATACTTGGTCCTTCTATTTTTATAATTAGCGTGTTTAACTGTAATATTGTGGAAATAATACTCGTTTTATTTCTATTTACTCAAATGGTTCGTAAACAACTCTATTTAGGAAAGTAGCATCCTTTTGATAAAGATGTATAACGCCAACAATGTTTTTAAAAGACGTGTTTGTAAGATATGTTTTTATTGACATGGAAGGTTTTTTTAAAAAAATCTTCAAAGTTGATGCTATCCGATATCAAAATGAAAAATATCATAATAATAGATAAAAAATAAAAATATTTACGAATATTATTAAAAAAGAAGTTACACATGTGATGTGTCAAAAATATATATTTATGCAAGCACGAGCTAACCAGAAGATATCAATAATGTACATGCATATGTCTTATTTTTAGTTATTCATTGAGTACTTGTTTACAAAGTTATATTTAAACAATTGTAGAAAAATCATATGGAGTACAAAGAATGTGATATTTGAAAATGTCATGATTAGAACTTAATTTTGAGTTGTTAAAGATAATTCTTAGATTTGATCATATTTATATCAATAAGATAATGAGAGATAAATATGATCTTATAATACACTTGAAAATCTCAATATCTAAAATTATCTTTAAATATCGTACTAATATAAATCCGATCATTTAAGATCTATTTTTAATAGTTTAAATTCAACTTACATCGTTTATACATGAGTTCTTAAAACGCTTGAAATAATAATAAATTGTTTAAATAGTGCTCTCTGCAACATCAAGATATTTAAATTTATAAATGTTATTTGATTAAACTTTATTTTATATATATATATATATATATATATATATATATATATATATTACAATCTAAACATAATAGCAATTTATATTTTTAAAACATATAAGGTTAGTCGCCTTTCTCTTTCTTTAACCTAGTTTTCTTTTTAAAAATTATTGTATTGTCTTTTTTTTTATTTAGTCAGCGACGGCACCGATCTTAATATTGATTGCGACCGCTAGTGATTATTAATTCTTTTGTTTATTTTTTATATTATGTCATTTGTTTTTTTTTAATTTTTAATAAGAATCTTTGTCATTATGATACGATTTTCTCTGTTCTTGTAACACGTATTTTCTCAGCTATTGTGGTACGATCCTTATAGTTTTTGTTACGTTTTTGTCTTTTTTATGTTTACACAAAAACCATTACGATATTTATTTGTTGTTTGATTTTATCAGTGATCATATATAATCAGATCTCATAGTTGGTAAAATGTTGTTTGTCGATATAATCGAAATTATATAGCGAAGTAGACTGTCATATAGTTTGATTCGCTCATTACTAATTTATCACTTCGTAAAACGTTTCGCTTGACAGAGACAATAATTTTTTTATAAAGATTATGAATTCTTTTGTTGTCGGTCGTCATTCTCAATGAAATATTATTTTTTCTTTGTATATTTGAGTTTAATTTTTTTTATCTTTTACGCATTTTTTGTGGTTATTGTCTCCAAATATTATTTTATGCTCGGATGCATTGTAATTTAAATTTTCTCAATTATTTTTATTAACGAAATTTAGTCCATATTATAAAAAAATTACATCAAGACATTTCGGTTTTACGTAGGGATAAAAATCAAAATACGGTGGTGGATGTTATCTTCAACCCCTAAGCTATAATGATTTGTTTAACATAATAGTATTTATTTAAAGAACGTTCGTGAATTAACATAATGATAATAATACAATTTGGAAGATTTTAAAAAGTAGAACAAAAGACATTTGGCGGGTAATACCGCTAAAAGTGGGGATTTTTTTCCCGCCACTATAATACTTTTGTTTCTGCTGTGTGTATTCCATTTCCCTGTAATAATCGATTTTCACCCGCTATGAATATATAAGGAGCAAAAGCGTGGGCAGCTCTGAGTCGCTAAGAACATGCATGAATCGGACCAACTCTGAGTTGACTCGTTTATACGCCAAGTCAATTTGATTATTTATCATCGTTTTTTTTTAATTTTTATGCCGAATCGTATAAGGTCGAGACCAGTTGGCTTTTCGTAAATTTGGTTTTTGTTGGCGTACATTAGCTTGTATTTCGTCAATAATAACATTAATCTGGAATCAATCGTCGACCATTTTTTTTTTCTTTTCCTCTCTACATTTCATGTAATTTGAATTATTTTTTTATTTAATTAATCTTATTTTCACATGTAATTATAGATAATTGTATACGCTCTTACAACACATTTTTCTATGCTTTTATAACATTTATTAGGGTTAGGTATAATATTATCTCCCATGTATTTTTATCTCGATATTGATAATGTTATACTTTATCATCTACGATAATTTTTATTTGCATCTCTCATTTGTTCGATTTACTTAAATGAATTTGTAATCGTTTCTTTGTGTTGACTTTTTTTATTTATTTATATGATTAGTTTATGCATTTTGATGGTTTTAAGAAAAATGCTTGGCTTGTTACTCTTATTTTTTTTATCTTCGTTGAATAAAATTGTGATTACTGTTAATTCAAAAAATTATATTTATATATTTTTTTATTTTACATTATAAAATAATTAAAACTAATTATACATTAAATTTAAAAAAAATTAAATTTGATATATGCAATTTTCAAATTTGTAAATCATAAATTATTCAAACATACAATTTAATTTGTTTTTTAATTAATCAATTTTTATTGTTCAACCCTATCTAATTTTTCAAATTTATTGAAAAGATATAGAAAGAACAACCAAAAGTTTATCGAGGAATAATTGATTAAATGAAAAAATTAACATTCTTTACATTTAAGTTAATCAATATATGGTACAAACCAACGTCAATGATTAATAGATTTTTATTATCTTTTAAGTTTCGGGTTCAAAAATGATGTTTATAAGGAAATATAAGAATTCAATGTTTATAATCAGATTATTTAAAGTTTTTTAAACATATATTATCTTATATACACACGAGATAAATAAAATAAATTAATAAACATATAATAATAAATAAATATCGTAAATTTAAGTGAATTTTGATAATTAAAGTTTTGAAAATAAATGATATAATATAAAATATATTATAAAACAGGTTTTATTTATAATGTTTTTCAATATATGTATACAAGTGTGTAATACAAATTGTATAAAATTTATTTTCAGTTAAAATTATACATTTTCTTGAAATAAATAAATAAAAAGTCATTGTTTTTTTTAAAATATGTGAATTTTTATACACGTTCCATCACGACAACCCTAATAAATCGTATCGTGAGGACGTCCTCACGTTATATCACCCCATCTAAAATCGAGTACGAAAAATCATTAACATTTTCATGCCCCAACTCGGACGAGTTGTTCAAATCGTCAACTCATATAACCGAGTCCACCACGCTCACTTTCTCACGCGCGATAAAAGAGGCCGTTGTTCACTCCTATCGGGATACACTATCCGCCTATCGCTTCTCTAATCTCTAAAATCTCAGTAGACGATATCAATGGCGGTTATCAAACCCTAACCAGGTATCTCTGCATAATTCTTTTGAGTAATTACTTGTCGTTAAAGATTTACTCCCATTCTCTTAATACGAAATTTAATTTTCATCTATTTTGAAAATCGATTGATTTATTATGTACTCGTAACTTGTTTTAAAGGATCTACACGAGTTCTAGATCACTCAAAAAAAGGGAAAAAAGTACGCCGAATCACCTATTCTCACGAAAAAGAAGGTTTTATTCGGAAACCCTAGGAGGCTGATTGGAAACTAGTTTTTTTCTTTTTACTAAATCCAGTGCTCGATTCGATCTGTTACCGGGTCGGTCGATCAATGGAGGTTACGGTAAAAAGGCCTAGAGGTAGACCAAGGAAGCGTCCGAGACCGGAAGAAGAAAATGAAAGTGCCGTTCGTGATGCGAAATTTAATAATTCCGAAATTAAAAAGCGGATGCTGGAGACAAGATCCATGGCCTTTGTAGGTCGATATGTGCTGAAAGAATTTGGGGGAAGTGCTTTTTTAGGGAAGATTGTTTCGTATGACCTGGATTGTATAGAGTAGATTATGAAGACGGTGATTTTGAGGATCTGGAAAGTGGGGAACTTCGAGAGTTGATTTTGGAGGAATCGTATTTTGATGATGATTTGAGTAGAAGAAAAGTTAGGTTAGATGAGTTAGTGTTAAGAAGGATTGTAAAGAAGAGAGAGTTGGAGGAGGAAAGGAAGAAATTGGAGGTTTTGAAAAACGAGGTTGATGTCCTGGAAACCTCCGCTGTGAATAAGTTGAGTGATGGGATGATGGATGAGAATGAAGAAGAACAAGACAAAGATGATGCGGATTCTTCAAGTGATTCATGCGAGCATGCACATGATAGGGAATTGTCTCTGGAGTCAGAGATTCCTCTTAATCCGCCCCTTATATTACCTCCTTCTTCAGGAACAATTGGTGTGCCAGACGAGTGCGTTTCATATCTGTTTTCTGTGTATGGTTTTCTTAGGTCCTTCAGCATCATTTTGTTTTTGAACCCTTTCGGGTTGGATGATTTTGTGGGATCACTAAATTGCCCTGAGCCAAACCCTTTACTGGATGCTGTTCATGTTGCTTTGATGCGAGCATTGAGTTGTCATCTTGAAACAATCTCTTCAGAAGGCTCAGAGCTTGCATCAAAATGCTTGAGGTATGTTCATACATTTTAACACATCATCAAATAATGGTTTGATGGGCTGTGAATGGGATGTTTAACAACAAATTTGGTTTCCACCGCAATCTACTGTTCTGTCATCTTGCTAAAAATACAAGGTAGTAACTAGTCCTTAAAAAAATTAAAGAAAATCAGGAGTTCATATAAATTATGGGGTGATTAGAAGTGCAATCCTTAAAATGATACAATTGGTGCACTTTTTCCACCAATTAGGAAAGCAAATGAGAGTAGTTTTGATCTCTCTTGGAAAAAATGTGTGCTTTATGTGACTCTAGAAGTGCCAAATACTTTACATGCTATGAGTAATGCACTTTTCCTCCCATTTTGAAAGCAACCTAGTGGCATCTCGCCATCTCTCTTAGGAACATAATATAACATAATATATGTTTGGGTTCAACTTTCAGGGCATGATAATAATTCACCAACCACCAAAAAGGAACAGAAGAAGATAAAAGTAACGTTCTTACATTCCTTCATCAATAGAAATTCATATAATTATAATTGTTGCATTCTTTATCTGCAGGTGTCTCGATTGGAGCTTGCTCGATACACTGACTTGGCCTGCTTATTTGGTTCAGTATTTTGTGATAATGGGATATGCAGGAGGACCTGAGTGGAAAGGATTTTATGAAGATGTCACTGAGAGAGAGTACTCTTCATTGCCTGTGAGCAGAAAGCTGATGATTCTACTAATTCTTTGTGATGATGTATTAGACTATGCAGAGTTGAGAGCTGAAATTGATATGCGACAAGCAACTGAAGTGGGAGTAGATCCTGATGCTTTTGTGATTGATCCTCTTGAAAAAGGACCTGCAAGGGTTCATCCTATATGTTCTAAAACTTCTGCATGCAAAGGAAGAGAGGTGATGGGGATAACCTCAGAAAGTCATGAGGTCAAGTCATCTTCTAAGACCACCTCAGTGGGTTTGAGAAATACTGGAGGGACTGCTGACGTTGATACTGATGTAGATGGAAATAGTGATGAGTGTCGTCTTTGTGGCATGGACGGGACATTGCTTTGTTGTGATGGGTGTCCGTCTGCATATCATTCAAGATGTATAGGTGTCATGAAAATGCATATACCTGATGGGCCCTGGTATTGTCCAGAATGTGTAATTGATAAAATGGGACCAGCAATTACAGTTAACACCTCACTTAGAGGGGCAGAACTTTTTGGTGTTGATTTATATGGGCAAGTCTTCTTGGGTACTTGTAATCACTTGTTAGTGTAAGTTTTTAAACCTGTTTCTTATTCTACACTAGAAACAATTCCTGTTTTTCAATTCTACCTCTTTTGAGTGGTATCTGCCTGAAAGGCATTCTTGTCAGTGACTTGGAATTTTCCCTCTGATTATCTTCTTGTTCCAGCATTTAAATGTCTCATCAATTGAAGGGGCTTTTACTTTGAGAAATTGTATCCATTTTTCTACTGCCTTTAACTTTTAAGTTGCTCAGTGTGCTAAGTTGCTGATATGCATGAAATTGATGCCTCATTCTTTTTCTCCGTATTATCCAATCTGTTCTAAATTTTTGTTTACAATTTGCAATTCAAATAATTCCAGGCTCAAGGCTTCCCCTGACAAGGAATCGTATGTCAGATACTACACTCTTAATGACATTCCCAAAGTTCTCCAGGTTCTTTCTTCATCCATTGAACATAAAACATTATACCTTGATATATGCAAAGCAATTATACACTATTGGAATGTCCCGGAAAATATTCTCTCTCCCCTTGAAGTTGGTGGCAATGTAGCAAGGACGAAGGAAGATGCAAAATTTTTTGCTGGATTACCTCTTCCTGTTGTGAAGGATAGCCATAAGTTTTCGGGTTCTGTTGATGTTGAGAATACAAGTTGCTTCTGTAGAAGCAATGTGAGAGTTTTGCGTCCAGACACTTCTATGCTTGCAATGAATCAAACTGACTTTCCTGGCTCCCTGAGCAATGGTGGGACAATGGGAGGGAAGGATCATCCTCCAATGAACAAGCAGCTGTCTGAGCAGGTTTATATCGAGTCTGCCGTATCTGCTGCTTCGGTTAGCCAGCAAACTGCCTCTGATGTAACCCACCAAAGCTTAGTTGACAGATCAAGTGTCGTAGATCATACATCTTGCGCCTCAGGAAGCAGTAGTAATAGTTATGGCGGAGCAGCAAATATGTTTTGCCAGAGCCAGAGCAAAGTGGGCAAGCAAATAGGTTTTGGAAGGGATGCAAGAAATTCTGCAGTTGATAACCTCTACATGGGCATTTCTTTTAAACCTCAGGCTTATGTAAATCACTATAACTATGGGCATTTTGCTGCTACTGCGGCTGCCAAGCTGGCTGTTCTTTCATCAGAGGAAAGTCAGGTTTCTGAGGTAAATAAATCAGGTGGTGCCAGAAGGGTTGCATCTGCTAGTAGCATGTTGCTGCAAGTAAAAGCTTTCTCATTAGCAGCATCACGATTTTTCTGGCCAAGTGCTGAAAAGAAGTTGTTGGATATTCCACGGGAAAGGTGTGGCTGGTGTCACTCTTGCAAGGTCCCAGCTTCAAGCAGGAAAGGATGCATGTTGAATTCTGCTGTCTCCACGGCCACCAAAAGTACCAATAAGGTCCTCAGTGGCCTTCCTTCTTTAAAGAATGGAGGGGGTAGTATTCCAAGTATTGCAATGTATATTTTATGCATGGAGGAGACTTTGCGTGGTCTTGTTGCTGGCTCTTTCTTAAACCCAGATTATAGAAAACAATGGCGCAGGAAACTAGAGGAAGCTTCAACCTGTAGAGCAATAAAAGTCCTCTTGCTTGATGTTAGTATTACAAAATATATTCATTAATTTCCTTCATACTTTTTTAAGCACCTTATCTCGATATTCCATCTTATTCTGGTCAAGGTTTCCTGACATGCTGTAAACCTTGAGCTTCTTATCTTTGCCTAATTTTTACTTCTAATCACTGTATGCTTTAAAATTCTGGATTAATTGAGTACATAACTGATGTGGAAGGTTTGAGTTTGTTTCTTTTCCTCTGTGGATTGTCAGTTTTATCATATTGTTTAACTAAATTATAGTTTGAACTTTCTAATTCAAACTTTGGTGTAACAGGTTATTAGGTCTATGATAGTTTTTCCAAATTCTATCATTCATTTCTTCTTTGCTGATGTCTTTTCTTTTTAACCCCTAGCCTAGTCTGTCCTTATTCTTGTTCACGTCAGTGCTATTATTTTGCTTTCTCTTCCTTTCCTGTTTCTCATTTCATCTTAGTTGTTAAAATGTTCATATAACATTTTTCTTGTTAAAATGTATGTATTTTGGTTAAAACGCTTGTACCCTTGTGTACTTGTTGCATGAAATTTGTTGGATGCTGTGTGCTATATAATCAATTGCTCTTGGTTGATGCGATTTTTGGTTTCTGACATGGTAGATGATATGCATTTTATCATGCTATTTTTCTCTCTATTTTGGTTAATGTGCCTTTGGTTTCCATTTTCAGCTTGAGGAGAACATTTCAGTTACTGCTCTTTCTGCGGACTGGATCAAGCTAATGGATGATTGGTTAGTGGATCCTTGTGTAATTCAAAGTACTTCATCCTCTATGGGATTGTCACAGAAGCAGGGACCAGGTGGACGGCGACGTAGGAAACAATCTGTTGCATCTGAAGTTACAACTGATGACTCCGATGATAAAAGTTTTGACTGGTGGCGTGGGGGGAGGTTATCAACTCATGTATTCCAGAAAGCAATTTTGCCTGCCTCAATGGTTAGAAAAGCTGCAGGGCAAGGTATCTTTGGTGTCCTTTTTTATAAGTCTAATTTGCTTTCCGTATAGTAGTAAAATTGGTGAAAACAAAACAATTAAATAGAATCATGATTTTGTGAATGATTAGGTGGGGTGAGAAAGATTTCTGGTATTAATTATGTTGATGATTTTGAGATTCCTAAAAGAAGCAGGCAGTTAATTTGGAGAGCTGCAGTGGAAAGGAGTATGAACACGGCACAGCTTGCACTTCAGGTTTGCTATTAAACTGTGTTTGAATTGACCATTCCTATAACCCTGTTTCCAATAGTGTACTGGATTACATAAATTCAATTTGACTTTGGTTCAGGTTAGATACCTAGACCTTCATGTGAGATGGAATGATCTTGTTCGTCCTGATCACAACATCTCAGATGGAAAAGGTTCTGAGACAGAAGCTTCAGTTTTTAGAAATGCTTTTATATGTGATAAGAAAACTGTAGGAAGCAAGATCCAATATGGAGTTGCTTTTGGAAATCAAAAGCATCTTCCTTCACGTGTCATGAAGAACATAATTGACATTGAGCAAACTGAAAACAAAAAAGAGAAATATTGGTTTCATTTGACACACATCCCTTTATATTTGATTAAAGAATATGAAGAAAGAATGAGTGTTGCTGTTCTTCCATCGGTTAAGAAGCCTTTCACTGAGTTATCCGAGTTACAACGAAGGCAGTTGAAAGCTTCCCGGAGGAACATATTTGCTTATCTGATATCTAAAAGAGATAAGTCAGAGAAGTGTTCCTGTGCTTCATGTCAAATGGATGTTTTCTTGAGGTAATCATCTTATGCAGTTATCAATCAAATATTATTTTTGTTGATATTGTAATTCCTGTTTCTCCACCAATTTGTTCTAAGCTTATTCTTTTATGCAATCATCAGAAATGCGGTAAAATGTGGCACTTGCGTAGGTATGCTAACCACTCTCTAGACTTTTCATTCTATATTATCTTTTATATTGAATGTTTTCCAATTTTGCCTCTGGGCTCCTAATATCATCTGATTTTTTCAGCATCTGTATATGAGATAGTTGCATGTCGCTCAATAGGCTACCTGTCTAATGTATAATCCAGTTGTTTGCTTATTGTTTTTGCAATTAGCTTATAAATTGAAAAAGATGAGCCATTCTGTTATAGGTAATGTAGGAAAAAGGCCAAGCTAGGGTAGGGCTTCTCATTACTTAATAGTCTTCATTTGTCTGTTATGTGTACTTGACTTTTGATTTTTCCATTCTATCTTCATTTTGCATTCTCATGCGAGGAAATTTTCCATGTTTGTGGCACTTTTCTCCCATCATTTCATGGTTTAGATTACATTTTCCCTACTAGTGAGAATCCTGTTGGATGGAGAATTCCTGTAAAGTTGCACTAGAAATGATCGTCTTGTTTAATTTTGATCGGCTTTAGTCCAAATTTCAATAATTGCATAAAAATGAATATGAAATAAGTATTAGAAGGATATTTGGAATCTGAAACTATCATAAGATTTTCTTACAACTTTACTAGCAATTGGTTGATTTGAGCAGTTTTGAGCTGGGGAAACTTTATCTTATGGTTCTAGCAAAATGAATTTGTTCCTTGCAAAATTTGGATTAAGGGGAAAGCCTGAAAGATGTTGATTGCAGATCATTAGTGCTCGTGGAAAGCTTATCATTAGTGATTTTCTATTCATTAAGTGTTTGTGTGATGGGACCTAAAGTGATAACCATGAATCCGACTCTTATTTGGTCAACTGAATAGCTATCCAAACTCATTTATTTTCTGTGGGGGTTTTATTTTTCATTTTAAACATGAAAATATGTGGGATACATGCACTTAGGTAACGTGTCTACAACTCTACATTTTACAACAAAATAAAACAAGCCACCAGGAATGGATGCTTTTGGCTTTTTATGTGGTTACTTCAGTTTTTGTTGTTGCAGAGTTAGGTTTGGGTTCGAATATCTAAATGATTTTTTTCATTTTTATCAGGTTATTGTCATCAGGACTGTACATTGAGCTCAATGTATATGAATGGGAAAGTTGAGTGCTTGACCATCTGTAAGGGGTGTTACCATGCCAAAGTTCTTGCTCAAAATGAAATCAATACCAAGTCTCCTACCACTCTGTTGCCCTTGCAAGGACGAGATTGTTGTAGTGCACCTGCAGCCACAAAAGGCATGCGGGTTAAAAATTCTACTCAATCCATGAAACCACTGGCCTCCAACAGAAGCAAGGAGAACCTGGTTAGAATTCAGGAAAAAGGGTATGATACAAAGAAATCTGCTTTAAATAATGGCTCAGGAGCAAAGCGAAATAAGTTGTGTAATTGGGGTGTCATATGGAGGAAAAAGAACAGTGAAAGTGAAACTGGGATTGAATTCAGGCAGGAACACATTCTCACAAAGGATGGTTCAGATGACCGCTCTTTGTACCCCACTTGTGAGCTGTGTCAACAACCCTATAACTCGGATCTGATGTATATTCACTGTGAAACATGCAGAAGTATGCTACTGATCTTTAATGCTGTTCTTTCCTTTTTAAATATTCTTTTGATTTTTTAGTTATGATGAATGCCTATGCTTTCTTTTCCCCCCAGAGTGGTACCATGCTGAAGCTGTTGAACTTGACGAGTCAAAGGTTTCTGATGTGGTTGGGTTCAAATGTTGCAAGTGTCGAAGGATAAAAGGACCCGAGTGTCCTTTCATGGACGTTGAACTTAGAGAGCAAAAGCGCAAGAAACGGTTTGGAAAGCTGCAGAAGCAGGGACAAGGAAGTCTAGCATTGGACTCTGATCTTGGAACTATTTCCGACACTAAAGAGTTCAGTCCTGTCACTCCAATAATTTCTACAGAGGATGAGCTAATATATGCTCATGATCCTCGAGTTTTCTCCCTTTCTAAAGTCGAGCAAATAACAGAGAACATTTCAGAAGTGGATGTTGAGTTGAATAATGCTTCTGCCACTGGACCGCAGAAGTTACGTGTCAGAAGGCAAATGAAGCGGGAAGGGGAGGTGGATGGTCTTGAACATGTCGAGTTGTCAGCATACCCTGAACCTAATGATATTGCTGGGCCCAAGGGGGAGTCATCTATTCCTTTTGCGCAATGGGATGTTTCCGGTAATGGGGGCTTTGAAGGCGAGCTTCTATTAGATTATGAAAACCTGAACTACGAGGACATGGAGTTTGAACCACAAACATACTTCTCTTTCACTGAGCTGCTAGCATCCGATGATGGAACGGGGGATGGATTGAAGGACTCTGATAATCAAGTGGATCCCATGAACCCTGATGTTACAGCACTGCATTGTCACGTGTGTCTGCAGAATGAACCCGCACCTGAACTTTATTGTGATGTATGTGGGTTTTTGACGCACACCCAATGTTCTCTTTGGGATGAGTCTTTATCCTCGGAAAGCAGCTGGAGGTGTGGCCGATGTCGAGAATGGCGCTAGTTGGCCCAAGCTGTGCAAGTTTTGAGAATGTGTCTTTTGTCTGTTTTGTTGGTCTAAATGATTAAAAAGAGGGAGGCAAAGCTAGCCACAGCCCACATGTGACAATTCTTGAATACCACACCAATCACTGAGGTTATCATGCATTTGGAAAAAGAGACAAAAATTGAGGTTTAGAGATTTACGTAGAAGAGCTTGAAAGATGAGGAAATGCCCCCTTTCTTGGTCTGGTTGGCATTGTTCTCGTATACAGTTGAAATCCAGGCGTTCTCCCAATTTTTAAGATAATCAGAGGGATTTAAGTTAAGATGGTATTTGTATGTCCCCCAAGTAACATTCTCTTCCACATTCTTTCGTCAATGCTCTCTCTTCGTGTAATCTTTAAACTAGACATTCCACAGTCGACCGTTGTGTTATTTGCTCAAACTATAAATTTAAATGGCTCCGGCTCCCAGGTATAATTCGTTACGTTCTTGATACGTTTAAACTTATTTAAACCTCTATGCCAATCAAATTAATAGCAAATCGTTCATTTTCATTAAAATTAGTACTCAATCAATTAACTCCACTACTGTTTAAAAATTTGAGTGAATAATGCCCCTGATTAATCAAATATTAATTTAATTTAGAAAATTTAAGTAGTCCTCTAAACATTGTTATGTCACTTAGAAGTAGTTAGGATTTAAACAATAAATCCAAATCTGATTTATTCAACCCAAAATATGATATAAATCCAATAAATTTGAAATCAAACTGAATTAAAAATCCTAATTTTATCTGAACCGATATAGATACTCAATTTAACCCAAAATCAAAAGTAAATTTGTCCAAATTTGATTTGAATAAAAAACCAACCCCATCTTAACCTATAATTGAGTTGAGATGAGACTTCTGTCGGTTTTGCTCTCCGGTTCTATTCACCGGGGAATACGAACCAACACTGAAACGCTTTTCATCTCTCATGTTCCCACTATATACTTGCTTTTCATCTTATTACAAATATATTTGGGTTTGACAAACCATTACATTGTTACAACTGAAACTGCTTCATGCCATATCTTTTACATGCCACATCTTACCAAATATACAAACCCCAATCCGGTAAACTTAGAGGAAATGAAAAAATAGGAAGAACAAAATGAAAAGAAACCCTCACCATGTCTGTGTGGAAAGAATCACAAAATGCCCGATCACCCTCGTCTCACTACGCCGTACAAACATAATTAAAGCTCATCCGTAGATCCGGCGAGCCCTTGCATCATGACTTTTCTATATGCACCTCTTAACGGGTGGCCGGAAGTGTAAAAATCAAGTTTTACAAGTGTATGCTGAACAAATCTTCATTTTCAAGATAGCAAGCCAGCTAGTATAGCTGCGGATCATTCGGCGGTACTTGTGGGGTTGGTTGAGCTGTGGGAGGTGCTGCTGGTGCTGGTGACCGAGCATTAGGTATGCTAATCAGTTGTTCCTTGATGAACTCCTTCAACCTGCCAGATCAAATATAAGAAAAAGCTGCCAATGGCAAGATTTAAACACGATCAGTTTGAAGTTTAGCTACATACTCGAATGTTAACGAAGGATCGCCTGAAGCAACTGTCATTCGCAACTGGGTTCTGTCCGCTGGATCTGTTTCAATTCTGACCTGAAAACATTACACAAGAAAAAGCTGTGAGAAGTGACCTTCCCTAGATCCCAATGGACTAAAAGTCATGGATAATTTAAGACGCCAAAAGGGCAAGTTATAAAGGCTTAAAGACTAGATTTCTCTACATAAGAAATTCAATTCAGGTGACCCGATCAGGTAGAAGAATAAGAGGACTGGAAGAAAAAATAGAAGCGGGTAATTTCAGAACAAATTTAGATCCTTTTTAAACAAGAATCATACATCTAACACAAACCATACAAATCAAATAACTACCAAACAAGGGACAATGGTAAGTGTTCCTCGGAAGTCATCATGTCATTCAATTTACCACCAAGCCCCACCATTATAATAGAACAGCCATGTAGATTGCACAGAACATATTTATTACCAGACACAACATCGCGTGCGTACTCTCTGAGTAGAAGGTAGTGCTTGCAATTAGATTGTTAGGATTTGGATCCTGAAAGATTTTGAAAAAAAAATTAAAAGGTCAACATTGCTGCTTTAAATGACAGAAGGGATTAGTCAAATGAAAGTGACTTACCAGCCCAGGACATATCATTATCCGGAAACTGTTGAGTAGATTAGCCATTTCTGGAAGAGGCATGGGTCTTACACCTCTAACCTGCACAATTTAGAGCAGTTAGATAAGACAGCGAACCCAGAAGAGGAAACGAACTGGTCCGCAAATGGTAATACGAGACAAAGAACAAGGCTTCGTTATATGATGGTTGTTTACACAGTTACGTGAAGGTGGGTGTCCACCTATATCACACTCCAATTGAAATAAAATGAGGGGACTAGTAACCCACTTATAGCAAAGCATACCAAAAGGCTAAAGGATGAAACACAATCTCACTCCCCCCAATTCAAAAACAGGACGTATACGTACAACTTCTTGAAGTTTCAATGGTGGTCCTGAAAGTGATCTCCACTGGGGGAAAAACTCCTCTGCAGGCACTTGAATAGGCTGCAGAAATTTATTCAACACGACAGGAAGGCGAAGCTTCACATTAACCTGTAAAAGGTAATAATAAGTTACCTGGTAAAATTTAACAATCTGCTAAATTTATACATAACGTATATATTATCTTAAAGTACCATATTGGTCCCAAACTTGTAGGAGAAGTCTAGAACAGCTACATCCCGGCTCGGCTGAAGATTTAAAACCTCAAGTGGGCATTGCACCTACACATATAATGCAAAAAAAAAAAAAAGTTACATCCTCAGTCCTTTCTAAAATATGACATGACCGGGAAAAAAACATCAATAGCTATTAGTGAGCAACTAGCTACAAGCAGAATGAGTCCATTTCACCTGAGCTCGAGGAGGTATCATGTCAGGCACTAATGAAAGCTCCATTTTCAGGTGAGCAGGAGGCAATATTATAGCCTGAACAGAAATGAGAGGAGCAGTATTCTTGTTTCCCAAGAAAAGAACAAGACGCACATGATGACCTCGCCCCTCCGCTTTAATGCCAATCTGAAGTAAGGTTTAGTGGGAAAATCAGCAACAACTTTTTGGAAGCTTTTACCAACTCGAAAACCAAAAATATATCCTAGAGTATACTAAAGAAATAATACAAATCAGCAGATAATTAAAACTAAAATTATGAGAAGTAAAGGGTTCGCACCTGAATGTAAGGATCCTCATATAGAACACCACTATCTTTCAGGCATAAAGCATGAAATCTTTCAGCAATATTTTCTATTGGCTGCAGAAGCAAGGAATAAAACCAAATGGTAAATCTTATAAATTATAACTTACTAGAATCATCATGCAACAATGGTTTAACTTCTTAATTATTGTTTAGCATGCTGCAGGATACAGTAACTAGTGAAAATTTTAAGCAAGTAATTGGAAAATAAATGCCCCGTACAATGACTTGAGGATATGTGAAAAGAAAAGGCATTATAGTCATACAACAGATAAACTACAAGCAAATAGAAAACCAGGGAGAACTTTCTCTAAGGTGACAACCAGCAATGGAATCCCCAACCTCATCTTCTCAAGAAGCAAAGAAAAAAATCCCATCCTTTTTTTATATTAGATAAAAGAAAAACAAAATTAAATGAAGAAAGCTGTGCCCCAGCATGAAATGCAGCCAGTAAGCACTACTAGAAAAGGCAAGGAGGATCAAAACTATAGCACAAGTTTGAAGTAATGGGTTCGAGGGCTGTTAACAAGGTTAGATAAAAAGAAGTTACAGTGTCCTTTTACACACCATAAGTAGGACACGGATTAAACCCAACTTTCTTCAATGTTGAAATAAACCACATAAAGGTTCCATTCTGATTTTTAAACTCCGAAGAAGAGATTTAACCATGGGTAAACATTATATGAGAAAATGCAGTACCAGAACTGTTTTTGTCTGCTCTTCTACAGGCACTATGGCTGAACCACCTTCCATTCCAGAGACCGCAATGTGTTCAGATTGGACAGTAGCACCAGGAGGGCCTTCAATGGCAAGTGGGCCTAAAATATCACTAAGGAGGTCTGCTGAAGGAGGTTGTGGATCTACTTTACTTAAAGAATCATTTTGCTGCGACAAAGCTTGGTCTGTTGAAGTATCATTCTGCCAAGGTAATCAAATATAATATTAATCCAAATTACATTTAAAACAAAAGCTACAAACATGAATATATATACACACAAACACATATATACATATATAAATATATATCTCAAAAACCTAGAAAACAAGTAGCTACTACGATTCCAGAAGGTCTAACCTCTGTATTAATCATGCTGGGCAGCTTTACGAGACTAAGCTGACCAACAGGAATTGGTGATGTCGCCCCATTAGCAGGGTACTGGTCAGTAACAACTAGAGCATTTGATGATTGCTGTTGAGCACGCAACTTGGTAGCACTTTGCTCTGCAGTGTCGGCCTCAGAATATTCAGCCCTTTTGATCAATGAAGACTGCATAAGTGCAGATGGAGGACATGAGCAGGGTTAGCATGGTTAACCGTCACTTGAATCAAGACTGACATGGAACGCCTAGAACTCAAAGCTGGCGCAGCCAATTCTAAACAAATATTGCAAAGTACACACCTTACGCTCAGGAAATTTAGGCATTTCAGCCAATATATCCGTCAGAGCAGCACCTTTCTGACACATTGCAAGATATTCGACAGCTCTTTGTTGTATCTCGGAATCAATGCAACTCTCATACCTGAGCAAACAAATGCAAAATTGTAGAAAGCAATTTCCATATTTCAACAGACTAGTTGAGATATTAACCAATGTAAAGAAAAATATAAAAACATAAAATCTCACTTATTGAATATTGCCCAAATCTGAATTTGAAGCTCTTGATCTGGTGGCTGAGTGTGCATCAAAATCTTTGCATAAGCTGACAAAAGAATAGGAATGGTAGTAGTCCTGAAACACGATATCCATTATAAGACACTAAAATATATGGAATGCAAATACCGCCCAAATGTAGAGAATCAAGATATAAAGGTTCTTACGATACGGTAGGAAGCTTCTCATGTAGGATGCTAAAGATTTCTTTTGGACTATACCCAGGCCTTCTAGCCAATAGGTGGCTGTATTCTCCAAGGATGTAAGCACTTACCTGAAACATACAAATACCAAAGTGAACTTATATATCTCTATCCCTGAAATATATAGATCTTGCTAAAATTCAGTGCTGAATAATATCAACTTGGAAGTCTGATTGAATTTGGTTAAATAACAAACAAGAGAAAAGGGCAACAACACTCAATGCAGCATGGGGCATATTTTGGTCCATTATACATAGAATAAGGTTAAAAATACAATCCCTTTAATATTGAGAATAAAATAACGACCATAAAATGGACATGCCTGATGCAAATGAAGTCAATATGGTGATTCAATAAAAATTCCTAATTTGGCTTGTAAGGAGGTAAGCTATGACATAAATACCAGTTTTGACAGGAAAAGATCTCTAACCTGGTAAAATATGCTTTTCCTACTGCCCAAGGATAGATAAACAAACCCATAGAAGATAGTATTTTACTGCCATTTTTTTAAAAGAAAGTAGCATGGACTATTTAAGCCATTCACATGAACCATACGCTATACTTTCCAAGACCACACAATTCATCTGGAAAAAAAGAAACACAAATTACACAAACCTTGACCATGGTCTCATGTACAGCAGGCTTGTCAATATACTCTTTTACCTTTGCAGCTGCATAAGGCTGGTCACAAGCATTAAAGTCTTAGCCCAGAAATAATCAAAAAAGAAGAAAATTTTCAGTTATAAAATACAGAAGTAAATGTATCAGAATTTTTATCACCTGTAGGTCATCGTTGTTAGTAACAAACTGCACACACGGAACCATATGTCATCGCTAATAAAATCTCCTGCCTTGTCAATTAATTGAAGGATAACATCCACATACCTGAAAGATTTAGGCAAGTTAGTCATTTTGAAAAGGATAATAGGCAATCATATGATGAATTTGAGTACATAACAGAGAAGAAAAAACCGAGGTCCAAATTTTTTATTCATAAAAATAGATGTTAACATCCAGCTTTAACCAAACATGCTTACCATGACAAATCAGGAGCAAACTTCTCTGCAAGAATGGCAGCCTTAAGTGACAGTTCTTCGCGCATTGCGAAATCAGCCGAGCTGAGATACTGGTAAAGAGATGTAGGTAATATTCTCATCTTATGCTTCAGCATTTGAATAGTGATATGGAAAATAAATCATCCGAGTACTATACAAAGTAAATTTCATGTCTACGACTATGTTACCTGCAATAATTCTTCAACGATATCCTTTGCATTTGTTACATCACACATTCCATAAAGCAAATCAAGAGCACGCCTACGGATACTGGAAATTCCATACTGCCGTCAGTCAACAAAAATGAATCTTAAGAGTGTAAAATTCAAAGTGAAAATAATTTAATTTATATAATAGAAGTTGTTTGATTATTGCTTATAGTTTCCATTTATATATAATATTCCATTATGGCTATTTTTTATTTGAAGTTGCAAGTAAGCCCATGTATTTGAAGGGTTTGCAGAAGGTCATATCGCAATACCTATGTCATAATGCAATGGACACAGGCACTTCAAGACAAATGAAGAGTCAGAGCAACATATGGTACAAATTAATGTTTTAGATCGAATTAAGTTATACTAACTTGTCGTGTCAATTAATCAGATGAGGAACTCATCAATAGACAGCAGCATGAGGCGATTTCAAAACTTTTGAATTGAATGAGCAAGGATATGTACAAGCACTGCTTATACACTTTGACATCACGGGACAAGTGATAGGTGTTACCTAGATTTGACTCTAATTATTAATGATCCCAAAAGAGAATCATTTTTTGAAATAACTAATGGATAGATGTTACCAAGATATAAGCCTGAATATTAATGTTAATCATTTTTTGAATTCTCGCCTTGGAATAGTTCTCACTCTCATTTTGAAACTGACCCTACTAATGATCGTCTGTAGGTCAATAATTATGCAACTGTTCCTTGGTGGATGAACTATATTGGCAATTTCAAAGGCAAGAATAAGCATGTTCTTTAAACACATTTTGAAAGATGCAAATTCCTCTCTTTTCCTCCTTCCGTCGAGATACTTTTGTATTTTGACGGTTATGAAAGGTTTTTTTTAATGAGGCCTCCCTTTCTTATAAAAAAAAGAAAGATGCAAATTCCTTATCGGTTGGTTTGGCGAAACCTGAGTTAGATGGAAAATTGATTTTATAGCTCTCTTATAATATTATTTTTCTAGGGGAACTCCCAGTGTGTGCAAGTCTTGATTGTATACATCTTGTTCTTTAAGCGTCAATGCAAGCCACCTTTAGGGGGAACTAAAACTGCAAAAATAAGAAACTCAACCTGACATCAGGGTCCTTCAATGATGTGATAATCTGTGCCTGATGTCTTTTGATAATCTCTTGCACATCAGTAACCATTAGCATCCTAGTCATATTTTCCTGCGACCAAGCAGTTTAAAAACTATAAGTAAATCGTTAGGTTATTGGCAGCTTTGGCACATGTGAACATAACTGCTACCATTAAAAAAGAAGATCATTTAAAAGAGATAGATCTAAGTTATCATGTTTTTATAACTTACCAAACCAAGATATCTAATATTTGGTTCACGAACAGCGATAAATTTTCCAAGAAGGGCAACACATTGAGACATCATCTCCTTTTCAGCATCAAGATGCATGACCTGTAACAAGGAGAGAAAACGCACAATACAACTTAAAAAGCAACTTTTCTAACATGCATGCTAGTTTAGAACAGTGACAATATGTACATGGTTGTATCCTATATGACGCTCTAAGAGGGACCAGGAGAGTGGAGTAAATAACATAGATCAAATCATTACAGTATGTCAGAAAGAGGCAAGAAAGCAGACGGATTTCCACTTCAAAATCAGTATGATTTCTCCTTTGTGCAAGTGCAGAGTGAGGGGTGTTATTGTCAATACGAAATACTTCTATTACATTCTTAAATATGAGCAGAATATGAATTTGTGGATGCTAAAAAGCAAAGAATGGATAGTCGGGCAATGAAGTTGATAATAAGTTTCACATGCCAAAACCAGAACTCAAAGCAAACTCACAAGTGCAAGGGCTTCAAAGAGGACAGCATGTGATGCATTATTCTTATTAACGTTTTTCACAACATCAGTTCCCATTAATATCCTTTGTAAGACCTGAAATCAGCATGCAAAGTTCTATCAGTATCAAGCTAATATTAAAAAAAATCAAGAGATGAATTCTATGGGAAAGTTAAAACCTCAAACAATGTTCTCCATGTAGAAGGATCTTCAATGGTAGGAAAATACTGGAGAGCCCTCATCGTCTTAACCTGGTAATGTTAAAAGAGAAAATAATAAACATCAGATCAGCTTTACCAAAGAGTTGATAATTTTTTTTGATAGAAATAGTAGGCCTCATTAAAACCTCCCTCATAGTAGTCCTTTACCCTTAGGCAAGAACCAACTAGCTGAAGAAGGAAAGAGTGCCTTAATATTTATTGATAAACCAATTACATAAGACTTAAACAGTCCCCTGTTACAACTGCTATCTAAAACACAGAAAACAGCTAAACAACTACAAACAAATCTTTCAATCACCCAATCCCCTCCTTTGCTAGCTTATCCGCCTCGCAATTACAACACCTAGGAATCAACCTTACAATCATCTCTTTCTCTGATACAACAGACATAATAATTACTAATAACCAAAATCATACACCCCAAAGAAGAGATAGGAAAAGAAACAAGGAAAACAATTACCAAGTAGCCTAGTGCAAACAATCTACACAGTAATCAGACCAGTTACATAACATTTTTCCAAGCTTGCGATTGAATTCATAGAGGAGTGAAACAGAAGTACAAACCTGAAGCCAGGGAGATGGGATACCATAGTAAGTATATTCCTGAGGAACATCTTGGTTTCTTGCAAGGCGCTCCAATATCTTAACACATTTTGGAAGGCAAGACCAATATGCTTCATGATTATTTGATACCAAAGCAACAAGAAGGCTCATAGAAGCTGTCAAAACACCAAGATCACGCTCATCTAAAAGTTGCGCCATTCTATCCGCCCTAAACATAGGGAAATTAAATAAATTCAGAATAAGCACAGCTAGTAATAAAGCATCCACTTGGCGTAAAGTTTTAACATTCTAGCATACCAGCCATCAACATTGACAACATCAGGGTTTTTCCGATACAGTCGTAGCAAACATAATGCAGCTTTTTTTCTTACAAGTGGTCTGCAGCTGCTAGAAAGCTGGAATAACAGATTTCATCAGTGAATTATTTTCTAAAAGAAGCACTTGAACTTAAGAAGTTTCTGGTCTCTTACAAGTAACTTTTGAACATCAGGTGCCAAGATTCAGCAAATTCCCTCCCACCAATATTCCCAACCTACAGAGTTAATTCAGGATAAGAATAGAAATAAAAATATAGAAAAAAGGTATAAAAGTAACAATAAAAAATACAAGGTGCATATAATGATAAGAACCACTGTCGCAGAACCAAGAACAATGAAATACAATGTAAATTATGAAGTGATGAAATATTTAGAAAAGTGAAAACTTCTCTTGAGAGGAGAAAATGTCATGGACTAAATCCTGCTGCGAACCTTTTGTATGCATCCCAATTAAGTATGTAATAAGGTAGCTATTTGATGGTGTAAACCAGAAATAATTCCTTCACGTTCTAATTACAAGGAACATCTAGAACAATGAGCAAGTTTTTCAGCCTTACCATAGTTAGAGCAAGGCACTGAAAAGTCTCATTTCGACCGATTATATCATTGCGTACAGTGTTGATGGCTAGTCTCAGAAAGTCATGGTTTTCATTGAGTAAACAAGAAGTCACAATGTATCCAACCTGTGATCAATTATGGGAGAACAAAAAAAAATGGAAACATGCAGATTCAGTATCATGCATAGAGTGTATGATAATTAATTAATTACTCAAGCTTCCATAATAATCTATAAGAGATTCCCATTAAAATATTTCAGAGATTAGGATAAAACTATATGATGGTTAAAAATGGTTTTTATACTGCTTCAACAGTAGCAAAATTTTCCAGCTTTATTTTTGGAGACACATAACATGTAACTGTAATTGTTATAAGCATGAAACGGAAAACTTTCATGGTAGTGCATATTCTAACGAGTGACAGAGAGATCAGATGTCCTAACATGCTATCCTCTTAGCTCTTATGCACTCAAGTTTTATTGACTTATTCTTTCTTGGGAGTTGAGGAAATAAGAAATGGTTATAGTTACTTCAGACCTTTGTTACAACTCTTTTATCATTTCATCTTCTTTGAGTTCTTTCCCACTCTTGAACAGGATGTCATTACTACAGCACGGATCCACTATGAATTTTCCTCCATTTAATCCCACAAATGTGCCTCTAATCGTATTAAAGGGCAAATGAAAAAGATTTTACCTGCTTTTCTGGATACTTTGGTGCAGATATCAAGGACACAGTTTCCATATGACCAAAATCAACATCATAGCCCAGCATGTATATATAAAGCATTTTCCAAACATATTTCTTCTTCTCATATGGTGCCAGTCCCTGTCAGAAAAATATGAACTTTCAGTAAGAAACTTCTCACTCATCTTAAGTCACTACAAAGACCTTGTCACCAAACAAGCTACAAAAAGGTTCTGTTTAAATGTTCCTAGAGGGAATGGCCAGTGTTTGGCCAAATTTGCCTCTAGGAATTGAATGTCGAACTAAAACTTCTCCTAGATAAAGTTAACTATTAAAAAAAATGACGACGCTACATTCTTGAAGCTGGACAACAGGATGAAATTCACCAACAGCCCTTATATAAAGAAATATATGGATTCCTGTAGAAGGGAATGAACCTGACATTCTAGCATGTTTGCAGCTGGAAAAGACGCTCAATGTGGAAGAACACAAATGCAGTTTTGGTTTCTTACTGACTATAGTTTATTTGTACGAACCTTTATGAGAAAAAAATGGTAAACAAATATGAAGATGCAAATTTTGTGTAAACAAAATTCCCCAACAATCTAAGAGAGTTGTTGGTACCTGGTACACAACTTCTTGTGTGGGAAACATTAATTAGATTGATAACCTTAGTCCTGTCCCTTCAACGTATAGAACATGAAAGGGGAGTGTAGAAAAAGGCCAAACAAGGACCACCAAGAAGTGTGCTCACAGGGTGAGGTTAGAAGAGATAGAGAGGAAAATAAACGGTAATTCTAACATCAAACCAAATCAAAGGCTTGAAGGACGTTCTAACATAAACAGCAGTATTTATAAAATCCAATAAAACGTTATTTGCAATTTGAATATGCCAAGGGATTGATAAGTTCATCACTTTATTTAAATGCATCTTTAAAAGTTAGAACCCTCACTAAGGGATACAGTATTGAAGTTTTAAAAACAAGCTTTTTAAACATGGTTATGCATTACAATCAATATCAACTTCAGGGCCTTCACTGCCAAACTGGTGAGAACTGACTCTGAAAAAAGAGTCGTGAGCCTAACAGTCATTCAGCAGCCAGATTGAGCAAGGTTATTACATGAGACCTATTTAATTGCAACTCTATATAATTTATGCTTTTACCGAAAGCAGCAGGTTTATTTGATTAGAGTGCTGTTGTACTACAGTGTACAGATTGTGATGCCTACCAACTATAGGACCATAGAGATGTGCATGTTAGGAATTTTTAGCTGGAAGATCAAGTTGTGAGATATTTTCGTGATCAGCGAGCAAAATACTTGATAGCATTATGAAAATTCACTCAAGTTAGTCTTCCTAAAAATTGTTAGAAGTCTTAAGACTATGAGCTTCAATCCAACCACACACTATATGGCTCAATTTTCTTGTGCTTCTTTGTTATTTTTCCCATGGTTTTAGTTCATCTTTTATTTTTCATTTTTCACTTTAGATTGTAAAGAAAATAGAGTAAAAAGTAAAGAAAAGAAAAAGCCCTAATAAAAATGAAATGAGCATATTAAAATATTCCAATATTAAGGACATATAGGTTTAGCCACAAAAAATGTGCCAATAGAAGCTTAAAATGATAGCAGTTTCCCACTCAAACAGCAGTCACTACTATTCTGAAACAGTGAAGAACATCTTTCCTAATAAATTATGAGAAATTTCATTTATTATAATTTTATTCTAACAGTCCACTGAAACTGAAAACTATAGAATTTACTGGCGTTCAAATGCATGTGTTTTAAATGAAAAAGTTACTATAGACATAACAAGCTAGTTTCAATACTTAAAAAAGTATATAAAAGAAATATCATAATGATAAACCCTAACTCAACTAAGTTCACCTTCTGCTCTCAAACAAAACCAAAATTCCAAAAAAAAAAAAATCTAGGTAGAAAAAATAAATAAAACCCACTGATTCTTATCTTAAATGAATTCTACTGGAAGCACTTAGAAAACTTAAAAAGTAAGTCTGATCACTCTGTTAGCACGTCCTTTTAAATTACAGAGAATATTTAAAAAGTTTGTTTTGAAATCCTAACCTTCTCATTTTTGAAGCGATTACGGACGTTGCCGAGCTCTTTATCGATACGTAAACGTTCTTGCTCCTTGTTCTGGCAATTTCGGACATCGCTTATAAAAACCGAGAGCCCTCTCATCCCGTGCATCGTCATTCCACTTTAACCAACCAGATCCACCTCTTCTCCCGTCTGGATCTACCTCTTGATTTTTCAGATCTCTCTCTTTTTTTTCGATCAACAGCGACGGAGAAATCGATCCAGCAATACGAAATCGAAAATTTTTCAAATATGAAAAAGAGGTGGGGTTACAAATGGAAAATTCAAATTAAAGAGAGATGGTTTGATCTATAAGAGAGAGAGAGATGACAGGGAGACGACGGAGGAACAAATTTTTGGAATAGGAAAAAGCCGTCGAGAAGACAGATGCAGTCTGGAGACGACTTTTATTTAACTCGGTTTAATTTAATTTGTTTTTATTATTCTTTTTATAATTTAGTGGTTAATTTACATTCCAGATCATTGAATCTAACTTCTACTTTCATTTAAATAATAAACTTTTAATTTCATCAATTTATATATTTAACTTTTATTATTAATAAAACAAATCACTTATATTAGCACTGTTATTTATTTTAACTAAAAGAATTTAAATTGACACTTCTACATGACATATGTTTAACATATCAGCATCAAAGATGTTTTATTGATAATTTAAATATTTTTGTTTAAAATTTCATTTTTTCTTTTAAATTTATGTAAATGAAAGATTTGAGAAATTTTAATATAAAATAGTTTAACTTATTAATTAAATATTATTTGATTATGACGTATAAAAATATATTTAAATAAAATGTCAATCTTAGTTTTTTTGTTAGAATTATATAACAATATTAGGATATGCAACTTATTTTATTAATAATAAAGATTGAATGAGGTAATTTAATTAAAATTTTGTATTCTAAATAAAAATTAAGTTTAAATTCAATGATTTAAGATGTAAATTACCTAAATTTAACACGAACCAAGCTACCTCGATGGTTAAAGGAATGATGGTTATTTTTAGTGATTTCATATTCGGGTATCAGAGACTACAGAGAATTTAAGTTTTCATTGTTAAATAGTTGAAATTCTTTATAACAAAATACTACCACTTGTAAGAACCTTAAATTAATAAAAAATATCTAAATTTAATATTATATTCTCTTTTATTAAATAGTCTCGGATGATTATAAAATGATATATATTTTTAAAATTTTAAACAATTGTCAATGCACACACACTTTAAACCTAAAATATCATTTTCTATTATCACTAAATCCCTTAACTTGTTCTTTTTCTTTTTATTCATGAAGCTTGATGGGAGCAAAATTACATTTAATTAAAAATGAATAATTAGTAAAACTACTCGTCAACTTTGATCTAAATATTTAATGTAATTATAATTTGTCTAAAAGTTTTTACTTTGATTTTGTTCTACACATTTAAAAATAAATACACATTTTAAAAAATGAATTCAGATTAAACAGATGATATTATTCATACATATATTATTATTCATCAATACAATATGAAAATGTAAATGATACTTAATGTTTCATAAAAATTAGATAAAATCAAAACTTCATATGTATAATTACACAAAATATATTACATTGTGTATTTAATCAAAATTCATGCACAGATTAATATTTAGGCTTAATATTAAGTGTCTAAATTATACCGATTTTTTCGAACAGGTGTCTAAACTATTTTTTGAATTATCCATGTGCCTGACATTACAAATGTTACCCATTTAGGTGCCCAGGCCGTCACCGACGTTAGTTTCCCCGTTAAGTGACACGTACCACAATCTAATGATTTTAAATTTTATTTTTTAAAATATTATTATATTTATAAAAAAAACCTTAATTTCTCTTAAATTATAAAAAGCCCCAAAATACCTAAAATCTCTAAATCCTATCCTTAACTCGCCGCCTCAGTCCTTTGTGTGGAAGACTTTCTCCACACAAAGTTTCGAAACTCTAGGGAAAGTTTTGAAACTCTTCGAAAGAGCCTTTGGAAAAATTTGACTGTTAGACACGAAGTATTTTATAAGTATCGAAACTTTTTAAGAAACTATATTGGAAAATTTCGATACTCTTGTAGAAGTTTCGAAACTTCTGGTCAAAATACTCATTTTAAGGTTTTGATTGTACTTTAAATTATTTTGATGAAAACTTTAAATAAAATCAATTTAGTCCAAAAAAATTTTACCCTTACGTGTTATATCAAAATATTATATATATATATATAACTTATTTATATATAATCATTAAATAAAACTTGTTCTTCAAACTTTGCGAACAAAATTTCTTTATTTCGACCTATAGGTCTTTTTAATACTGCCTATAAAGTTGTCTAAACTACTGGTTAATAGGTTGAGACCTCTTATTCAAAGAATATTTGGTCCCTTACAGAATAGTTTTTTTATCTGGTCAGAATGCTACTAATAAAATTCAAATTTGTGCAGGAAACGGTGCACTAGATCATGAACATGAAAGGAAGACATGGATCCATTATTATGAAAATAAACCTACAAAAGGCGTACGATAACGAACTGGAACTTCCTCTATAAAACCTTGCAATATTTCGATCTCCCTTAGGAAATGATATTGTTAATAATGTATTGCATCCAGAATAGCGAAATTGAACTTCTTTGGAATGACGAAAGAACTGAAGGATTCATGCCGAGCCAGGGCCTCGGACAAGGGGACCCATTATCCCCTATCTTTTTATATTAGTGATGGAAAGATTATCGCATATGATTCTAGAGGGAGTATATAATGGAAACTGGGAAGCTTTAAAAATTGCTAGAGGGACTAAAGTGAGTCATTTCTTTTTTGCAGATGACTTTCTTCTATTCATGGAAGTGAACGCGATTCAAGTTCAGAAAACTCGGGATTGCCTAAGGAGAATCAACAAAGTTTTGGGTCTAGCTATAAACCTTCAAAAATCAAAATGTTCATCTCTCTTAACGTTCCAGAATGAACAACAGCTTATTTGGCATCAATAAGTGAAATTCCGTTGACAACAGATCTGGGAACCTACTTAGGGGTGCCTATCATCCACAAGACGGTGAACTTCAACACATATAGAAACCTAACGGAAAGAGTGATGCAAAAATTAGTAAGTTGGAAAGGAAAAATCCTTTCCATGGTAAGAAGACATGTCATAATTTAAACTGTCACAACTACTATCCACGTTCATACGATCCCGATAGCTACTTGGAATCAACTCAAAAAGATAAACTTGAACTTCCTAGGCATAAAGGACTCTAAAGTTATTATGATGCAAAATATGCAAAAATATAACAAATATAATGCTAAAATATTCTTAATCATTCTAAAGTTCAAACTAAACCTAGGAATAAAGGACTCTAATGGTAACTTTTTTGGAGAGTTATCATCCCAGAGGGTCATTTTGCACTCAACTCAGACGGTGCTTGCAATAGGTCCTCGGTAACTGCCGCGGCTGGAGGCCTAATAAGAAACAGCAAGAGAGAGTAGGTTACTGAATACACGATTAACATCGGTAAATCAACAAGTCTTCTGGATAAAGTATGGGGAGTAAAACAGGGACTTACTGTCGTGAAATCTCTAAAGCTGAGAAATCTGATAATAGAGATCAACTCACGAGAAGCAATAGACGCCATCAAGAAATAAGAAATGGGAGACATACAGCAAAAAACCCTTATAGATGAGTGCAGAAAATTAATGCGAGAAGTAGGGGCTAAGGATATTAAACATGTTCTTAGAGAAAACAACAAATATGTCGATTGGCTAGCCAAGATAACCCTGAACGAAGATGAAGGAGAAAGAAGTCTGTCAGATCCGCCTGTCGAAATTCGTCAACTGCTGGATTCTGATAGGAAAAAAAAGAAGAAACCTAAGGTACATTTGGTTCGCTGAAATATTTATTAGGGAATTGAAATATGTGAAAGAATTGGAATTTGTCAGGAATTGAAATCTAATTTTATATTTTATTTGGTTGGCAGGAAATTGGATTGGAATCCAATTCTATATTATGTTTGGTTCGCAGACACGTCAGATGCATTTGATTTCAATAATGTAAAATGACATAATTGCCCTTTTTGTTTTTTTTTTGTTTAATTTTAGTTTGTTTTATAAATTACATGTAGCAATATATTATAAAAATTTAAAAAATATTAAATTTTAATTTTATTGATTGATTATTCGTTTCAATAAATTATAAAAATCATGTTAATAAACATCATAAGTTAAAATCATCCCAATTAGGGATAGCCATGGGTCGAGTTGAGTCGGGTTTTTGGTCCACCCGACCCGACCCGAGAACAAGGGAACCTCCATCCGAGACCCGACCCGACCAAAATAAAGTTTCACCCGATCCGACCTGAATATATAAATTAGAAACCCGACCCGACCCGAAATAATAAAAAAATATTTTTATTCAATAAAAACAATGACTTAATTAAAAAAATTATATATATATATAGGGGTATTATTGTAATTATTCCTAAATATATAAGGTAAAATAATATATTTTTTGGGTCGGTTGAGTCGGGTATTTTCACCCTAAACCCGAACCCGACCCAAATATATGAATTTGAAACCCGACCCGACCCGAAATAATAAAAAAATTATTTTTATTCAATAAAAGCAGTGACTTAATTGAAAAAAATTATATATAGAAGGGTATTACTGTAATTATTTCTAAATATATAAGGTAAAATTATATATATTTTCGGTTCGGGTCGAGTATTTTTCACCCTAAACCCAAACTCGACCCAACCCGAATATCACACTTAAAAAAAACTGACCCAACCTGACCAAAATAAAGTTTCACCCGACCCAACCCGAATATATGAATTAGAAACCCGACCCGAAATAATAATAAAATATTTTTATTCAATATATGAATAAGTTACCAAAAGATTGATGAGGGTAGTTTGGTCAAATTTTAATTTCCTCCAACAAGGGAATTGAATTCCATCATAGAATGGATGAAATTCACTTTCCCTCATTTGATGGAAAGTTGAAGTCACGAGGGATTCCAATTCCCTTTGAAAACTTGAACCAAACATGGGAAAGTTGTGGAATTGGATTCCAATTCCCCCTAATTCCAAGGAATTCCTGCGAACCAAACGCCACCTAAGAATGTAAATAGGAAACGTCATCGTTTTCATCCTTTGTACCCAAAAAATAATCATTAAATAAAATTAAAATTATTAATTATATTGAAAAAGTTAATTTAATGATTATATATATATATATATAAATATAACTTAAAAATAAAAAAATTATATCTTACTTTTTTTAAAAAAGAAAATTTAATGATTATATATAAAAAATTATAAATTATAATTGAATATAAAGCTTATTTAACGAATAAAGTGCTTGCACTTCCTCTTAAATTCTGAGTTTGAATCCCTTTACAAGCATGTTAGTTTTTTTCTTCTTCTTTTTCTTTGCTATTAGTTATAACATTATATATAAAGGGCTTAACTTAGTGGTTTAGGCTTTTGTAAAGATCCAAGACATTGGTTTAATTCCCCCTAACAAGAAGTTATATTTTAGATGTTTTGCTTATCAAATAAGATGATGACATGTGTTGTCATCTTATTGAATTCAAAATAAAATAATTGGAGATTAAATTTATTAAATTAAAATTATGATCAAATTGATAGAATATATAAATATTGAGGATTAAATGTGTAATTATAAAAAAATTATTAACTTCCCCTTCAATACTTCTGTTAAATGTTAACGACAAGTGGTTTGGTTGAATACATTTAAATAGTTAGATGACGTGATTGATAAAAATTTAAAAATGATGGTCAAAATAAAAATATAATGTAGTTAGATGGTCATTGATATAATTCATCTTTTTTTAATTTAACGATTTTTGCATTAACCATTTAAAGCATCAGAAGTACAAAAGTACGAACAAAATCTAGGCAAGCATCATCAAAATAAAGAGAAGAGTGACAGTGCGCTCCCCAATAAGCAAGTGAATGTGCAACCTGATTTACCGAGCTTCGTGCCTGGGAGATTTCTAAATTGGAGTGACAAGCCAATAGATGGAGGACATCTTTAAGATGGAACCGAGCCACATATAGTTCTTACGTTTAACACTGCAATTGTTTTACCAAATTTAAATCATCATTCTCTATGATAAGACGAGGCACACCCAATGAGAGATCGAACTGAATCCCAGTCGCGATCGCAGTTGCTTTGGCGATGCATGCTTCACCAATGGTATTCAAAGAAACAGCTTGTCCATCAATCACCATTCTTTCCCCATCTCTGGCGATTATCCCCATAACAAAATCTCCTACCGATGAAACAACACCATCGACATTTACCTTTATGGTCGAGGGTGGTGGTTTAGTCCAGCGAGATAGCCGTGTGAAGGAGATAAAGGGATCTGCTCCAGCATGAAGTTTTGCATAAGCACCCTGTAGCGCTCGAGCCACCGATATTAAATGCCACCTTGGTGTCATCCTCCCTTCATGAACAAATAAATTTTGACGCATCCACAAAGAATAAATGATTCCCAAGATATTAACAAATTGAGACAAAGACAGAATGTGCATCAAGTAAAAAAGCCAGTCTCTACAAAAAGTATGGGAAGTGTGAATGCATGAAACCGAGTATTCCGCATCAGACAAAATGGCAGCTGAGTCTGAATAATCTCGAACAACATGTAAAGCAGACTCCAACCCTTGACCACAAATAGGACATGTTCCATCATTCAACTCTGCTTGAGACAATCGGAAACCTACAGGCAAAACATCAGAAGAAAGACGCCATCCAAAAATATGGACTTTAGGCTAAATCGGAAGCCAAGATAGAAACGACCATAAAGGAGATGGAGGGGCTTCAACTTGTTGCGGCCGCATTAACCATGCATAACTAGATCTAACCGAGTAAAACCCAGACCAGTGATAACCCCACACCAATGAATCACGAGGCACTGGTGCAACCAGACAATATAATATAGAAGCAACGTCCTGTGGGCTAAACAATTGGTGAACCAACGATTCATTCCATGTAGCTTCACCTGGATTCATGAACTTGCCACAACAAATAGGGGATGTATCACTATCAATATGTTCTTAGGTGAATTGATAAAGTTGAGATACACCCTAGGAGTCCTGTAACATCCTTATATTATGATCAATCCCCATTTGCCAGAAATAGCCATTTCGAAAAGTGGAAATAGCCATATGAAGACTCCGTCATGTATAGGAAGGGCGATTACCTAGTTGAGCAGTCCACAATGACCCATCTTGGAAGTAATTACCAGCAAAAAGACGTGTCGTCAATCTGTCCAGATATTGAACCATTCGTTATATTTCATATTTGTTTACCGATGAGAGCCAAATTGAAAGTATGAAGATCCCGAAAGCCTAAGCCACCGGCTCGCTTAGGTTTGCATATCGATGACCAAGCAAGTAGCGGCCACCCATGATCATCAATGGGACCAACAGACCAATAATCCCGAAGCACTCGTGTTAGATCAAAGATAATACCGTTTGGAAGATGATAGCATCCCATAACATAGGTGGGAATTTCTTGACCCACAAATTTTATGTACACCTCACTTCCACTATATGAAATAAGGTTCTTTGACCATCCCTGCACCATCATCAGAAGTTTATTCCGATGAACGAAAAAGCGCATCACTTATTAAGGAAGAAGAAAAATTAGCAATGGCTCTGTTTGAGAAGAATAAGTAGAAGAAGAATGGTTAAAGGTACGTAACATGCCACACCAGATAAAACTAACAGGATGTAAGGGATCGTACCGAAAATAAACTAAGATTTCGGTAACTGTATTACAAGTTTTAAAAAATGGTGATCAAATACAAGTATCCTAAAAATTCAGGGACTTTTTATGTAATTTACCCTATTATTTAATATATATATATATATTATTCAATTGATCCACTTCTAGTCTATTAGAATAATGACATAATAACAAAATTAAATGGTCACTTTGTCTTCTATTCTTTCTTTTAGAATTTTATCTCCCAATATTTTATTTTGGAGCAAAATTTCTCATAGTTGAATGAAAATCGTTAGTTAACTAACGATCAATGCTTCCTATTAACTTGACAAGTCCACATGTTACTAGACATCAACAAAAAAATATTTTTAAAGTAAACTATAATTGTAATTAATTACATATACACTTAAAAATATATTTAAAATTTTTTTTTGATGATATGGCATTACATGTGGATCTGCCACGTTAATAGGAAGCGTTCGTTAGTCAACTAATGATTTTTATCCAACCAAATGACATTTTGCTCCGAAATAGTTGGGGGGCTAAAAGGCTCCAAAATATATATAGGAGATAAAGTGATCATTTGTGCAAACATCATGGATAATATTTTTTATTATGCCTATATTAGTTTACAAAATGGTTTTCAAATTAATCTGGATTTATATATTACCTAAATAATTAATAGTAAATAATACATTCTTATCATTTTAAAATAAGATATTTTATAAAACTATAACTATAAATGTAATAATAATTAAAAGTAATATAAAATAAAAATAAATATGAATATATTATTATAAATTGAAGCTTTTTATATTATCTCACCATAGATGAAATTGATAATTTTTTTTTGGATGAAAGATTTTTTTTTTGATAAAACAGTACTGCAGACATTAGCTAGAAACAGCAAAATCCTCTTGAAAAATAGGCAGGAGCTCGAGAGGAGGTTCCAAAAATTCAAGTATACCAATCGTGTTACCACGGCTCAGAGAAAATAATTTATCTGCTGCAGCGTTTTGTTCTGGATGGATGTGTCGAACCTTAATTATCCAATCAAGACTCCATAGGTCTGAAATAGCAGCAACCAAGGTGCTATCCGTTAACACTCTCGACGACTTGTTGCAGATCTTAGAAGTCTCAAGGTTGTTGGTTTCCAACTTAAAGTGTCGGACACCTAAATTCCAAGTATGAGACAAAATATCGTGGATCACCCATAGCTCCGCAACTAAGACTAAGCATGTCCCCAAGCTTCGAGTGAATTCGAAAATCCAACTCCCCTTCGAATTACGTAACAATCCACTAGCGGATGCCATGCTATCGTTCGGACGAACTACTCCATCCGAATTTGCTTTAATCCAGCTATTTTGGGGTTGTGTCCACTCCAACCTGGCAGCCGGTAAGTCCTGACTCGGAACAACAACATTTACTTTGGCATACAAACTCATTGGCCAATCTAACATATCGTAGAACAAAGTCCTCCCTTTGCGCAAACTCAGGATCAAACAAGAACCTGCACTTAGTTTTCCACAATTGCCAGCAAATTGTCGAGAATAGAGCATCCCGCTCAACATTTTCATACAAAATCCTGCCGGTAATCTCTGAGTTAAGGTTCTTTAAGATCCAGTCCTTAAACGGACAACAAAGGAATTCAATTAATTTATCAGCTCGACCACCCTTTTCTAAACACTCTCAACCATTCTACAACGCCGCAAAACATGGTCAATATCTTCCGACCCTCGGTTACAGCTTTGGCACCCATCCGTGGTCGACATATGTCTCCTAGTTCTCTCGACATTTGTGAGTAAGCGATCATGAATTACAAGCCATAAGAATGTACGAATTCTTTGTGGAGTCTCAAGTTTCCAATAGTCTTCCAATTGTCATTGGGTCATTAGAATAAAAATTGATATTTCCTCTTTAGAGAATCCTTACTTTTTCAGATATTTATAACTGAATAATATTAACAATCTCATCTTTTAGTTGTCACGTGATTAAAAAATACCTAATTGGTTGGCACTATTTATGCCTTAATTTTAATTTATATAATTTTAACACTTTGAATTCAATAATAATATTTTTATGGGTAAAGTACACAAATGATCCTCCGACTATAGGGTAATGCTTTGTTGAATCTCTTAACTATTAAAAGTTATAAAATGATCATTTCATTATAGATCGTCCTTCTAACATGATGTTTCAAGTACTCGAATATGATAAAATCTATGTCTATAGGCACCACCGTTACTTTTAAGCATTGGTTCGAAGACATAACGTTTCAAGTACTGGCTGGACAACATAATGTAAACAAAGACTTGATTCATAAAATACAATTCAAAAAGTTCTAAGATCAGATTTTATCATCTCCCAATGAGCAAGTTAACATCCAACTCAAACAATCGCTAATTCTTTTAACGAAAAAAGGACAAATTTGGAACATATGATTAATTAGGTAACTATTTTCTAACTTTTAATAGTCGGAAAATTCAAAGTAACACCTTATAGTCGGGGAAACATTCGTAACTTGCAATAATCAAGAGACTCAAACAAACATTGTCCTATACTTTGGGGACCATTTGTATACATTACTCTATTTCTATTCACGTGTGTTTTATAAGAGTTTGAGTTCCATTCACTTACAGACATCTAATTATTATTAAAGTTTTCAAAAAATTTTATATTCTATATAAATTTATAAATAAAATAATAATTGTTATTATAGTTTATCTAAATAATTATTTTTAAAAATTTCAAATGTCAAATTAATAAGGCTTGAAAAATGAAAACCACACTAACTTGCCTTAAACACATATTCAGAAGCTCTAACTAATTTATAAAATTAATGGAAAAATTATATTATTATTTAATATTTTTTTTATTAATCTAAGCTGATTATAAGTGGTAATATATGTTTTAGATGTTCTCAATCATTTGATAATGAACACTTAAGTACTCTACAATCCATTAGTACTCGAACTTAGGTTATCGACGGATAACAATCATCCCTTTAACTACCGAGATAACTTGATTCATGTTATTTAGTATCATTTTTATAACTTAATAACTCTAAAATTCATATAAACTATCATATACAGGGACTGAGTTATCCTTTAGGATGGGGAGGAGGGCTAGTTGCCCTTTGTTTTTTTATTATATATATTTAAAACTTTTAAATTTTAATTCATTTTTTTTTATTGTTAATTGTACTTTGTTCCCTGAGATAATATTTTGACTCTGCCCCTAACTATAGATATGCTTGTCACACTCAGGAAAAAACACACACTCACCATATATATATATATATATATATCCAACATACAAAGCATCACATTTTCAGGAATATATTTTTACTTCGCCTATATGAGTGCCATGAATGTTTGTTTTATTTTTTTGTTGTAATTCATATATATATTATATTCAGAAGTATTGATTCTATTGTTTTCTATATCAAGTTTCACTTATTCTATTGTCTATTACTGTTATTTATGTTTACATGCTTTAAATTAACACCAGCAGTCTAGCACAAATCAAGTGACATTCGTGGTAAATGAATTGTTATTATTCTTTGAGGATCTGGATTCGAGCACCATAAATACCAAGGGTGTGAGCGATCAATATAGAAAGGTTTAGCCAGATTAACAAAAAAAACTTAAATTAACACTACAAAAACAAGAATAGATTGTCCCTGTAGATCAATGTAGTAAAATAATAATATATTAAGTATTGAATAAAAATGACACATATATTTTAAAAGTAAATTTAGTCTAAATTTTATTAAGTTATTCATTTATAAATATTAACAAAATCAAATAAAATTTTAAATTTGATTTTTTTATTAAACTGAGGTGATTACTGTTGGTTTTTTGACAAAGTCCCAGATTGGTTGTGTATAAGGAGGAGGAGAAATTCTTTTGTTATAAATAGAGCCCTCATCCTCCTTAGTTATGCATCTCACAAATATAAGCTTTCTTCACTATTAAAGGATATTTGTACTCTTTCTCTCTTTGTAATATTTACTCTATTAGTGAAATATTATTTTAGTATTGTTCGAGGACATAAGCATAATTTTGGTCGAACCTCGTTAAATTTTGGTGTTCTCTTTTATGTCTATTTAATAGCTATTGTCGGGTATGGTTGTTGTTAATTATTGTCCTATTAAAATTATTTGTCTTGGTAGTTATGTTTAAGGAAAGTGAGTTTTAAGAGGGACCATTGTGACCCATCTTCTTTCCTAGGAATCTACCTTAGGGTGATTTTTAGTACAATAGTTTTCACACTGGTCACCTAGATAATAGTTTTCAAGGTGAATTTGTTATTATTGGTGGAAATTAACCCGAATTCTACAACAATTGGTATCAGAGCTCTTGGTTTATTTTAGTATGTTTTGTGGTTGCGGCTTAGGCTGATCTTCCACATCAGAAAAAATTTCCTTGGGATAATTGACATTCCACATTGACAGCTATTAAATAGAATTTGTAGCAGAAATGACAGACGACACAAAAACATCCGCAATAAATGCTGTGACAAATGTTAGATTTGCAGTGGAGATTTTTTATGGCACCGATCATTTCGGCATGTGGCAAAGTGAGGTTCTAGATGCCCTATTTCAGCAAGGTCTAGACATTGCTATTGAAGGAGATAAACCATATGATGTTGAGGAGAAAGAATGGAAGAGGATCAATAGATTGGCATGTAGTACTATTCGATCATGTCTTTCTAGAGAGCGGAAGTATGCATTTTCTAAGGAAACTTCTGCAAGTAAATTGTGGAAGGCACTGGAGGAGAAATTTTTGAAGAAAAGCGGTCAGAACAAGCTCTACATGAAAAAGAGATTGTTCAGCTTCAACTATGTACCAGGTACCACTATGAATGATCACATTACTAGCTTTAATCAGCTGGTGACTGATCTGATGAATATGGACGTGACTTTTGAAGACGAAGATCTAGCTCTGATGTTGATGGGATCACTTCCTGATGAGTTTGAGTATCTTGAAACTACTCTACTTCATGGGAAGATTCATGTGTCTCTCAGTGAAGTAATTGTTGCCTTGTATAGTTATGAATTGAGAAAGAAAGACAAACAAGAAAACACAAGTGTCGAAGCAGAAACTCTTGTTGTTAGAGGCCGTTCGAAGAGTCAGAATAAAGGAATGAGAGGGAGATCGAAGTCAAAGTCCAGATTGAGCAAAGATAAATATGCCTCTTGTCGAGAAAAGGGGCACTTAAAGAAAGAATGTCCCAGGCTAAAGAATAAAGGAAAACATGAAAGGGGAAAGGCTGTCTCATAATTAAATGTGGTCGAGTATGATGATGCAGATTCAGATTTCGCATTCGCTGCTACGCCATCAACCAACTGTTCCAGTTCATGGCTTTTAGATTCAGCTTGTAGCCACCATATGACCCCCAATAGAGAATGGTTCTTTAATTTTAAAGAACTAAAAGGTGGAATTGTCTACACAACAAATAATTCCCCTCTTGACACACTTGGGATTGGTTCAATTCGCTTGAGGAATCAGGATGGATCAATCAGAACCTTAACAGGTGTCCATTATGTACCATATTTAATGAAAAATCTCATATCTGTGGGAACATTAGAGTCAAAAGGTTTAGAAGTGAGGGCAAAAGATGGGATTATGAGGATTATCTCTGGTGTACTGGTGATAATGAAAGGAATCCGAAAAAGAAACAATGTGTAATACTTTCTGGGTAGTACAATTGTTGGGACAACAGCAGTGGCAGCTTCTAATGATGAACAAGAGTTAGAAGCAATCAGGTTATGGTATATGCGCTTGGGGCATATTGGTGAAAAATCCTTGAAATTGCTGATAGATCAAGGATTATTGAAGGGTGCTCGGGCTTGCAAATTAGTTTTTTGTGAGCATTGCATCAAAGGGAAGAAGACGAGGGTGAAATTTGGAACAATAATCCATGATACTAAAGGTATTTTGGATTATGTTCATTCAGATGTATGAGGGCCTTCCAAGACAACTTCATTGGGAGGAACACACTATTATGTCACATTTGTTGATGATTTTTCCCGAAGAGTTTGAGTTTATACAATGAAGACAAATGATGAGGTGCTAGGATTTTTCCTTAAATGGAAAAAGATTGTGGAGACTCAAACAGGCAGGAAAAATCAAACGTCTCCTTACAGATAATGGTGGAGAGTACAAAAATGATCCATTTCTGAAAGTCTATGAAGAAGAATGTATTATCAGGCACTTCATTGTTAGATCTACACCACAACAGAATGGGGTGGCAGATCGTATGAACCAGACATTAGTGGAGAAGGTTTGGTGTATGTTGTCTAATGCTGGGTTAGGCAAAGAATTTTGGGCTGAGGCTTTGGTCTATAATTGTCACCTTATCAACCGCTTACCATCGACTGCTATTGGTGTAAAACACCATTAAAGAAATGGTTTGGAGTACCTGCTACATATTATGATTCCTTACATGTGTTTGGTTCCACTGCATACTACCATGTTAAGGAGTCAAAGCTGGATCCAAGAGCAAAGAAGGCGATCTTTATGGGGATCACCTCTAGTGTGAAATGCTATCGTCTTTGGTGTCCATAAACAAAGAAAATAATCTTCAGCATAGATGTTACCTTTGATGAATCTACCATGTTGAGAAAGGAGACTTCAGAAAAATTAGAGCAGACAGATGGAACTCCCAAATAGGTGGAGTTTGAAGGAAGCAGAATTGACCCAGCCAGTAAAGAAACTGATGTTGACTCTCCTATGGTAGAAGTAGAGTTAGATGAAGAAGTGGTTCAGACCCAAGAACTTCCACAGTAACATGAATCAATTGCACTCAGAAAGGAAAAGAGGACCATTAGACAACCTGCTCGTTATGCTGATATGGTCTCTTTTGCATCACCAATTGCAATTGATGACATTCCTGCCACTTTTAATGAAGCAGTCCAAAGTTCAAAACATAAAAAGTAGAGGATCACCATGAATGAAGAAATGCAATCCCTTCAAAAGAATCAGACGTGGAAACTAGCTAGTCTTCCGAATGGAAAGAAGGTAATTGGGTGCAAGTGGGTATATGCAAAGAAAGATGGATTTCCTGACAAGAATAACATCCGCTACAAAGAAAGATTGGTGGCCAAAGGCTACGCTCAAACGGAGGGAGTTGATTATAATGAAGTATTTTCTCCAGTTGTAAAACATTCCTCCATCAGAATTTTGTTGGCTTTGATAGCGTAGTTGGATTTGAAACTAGTTCAAATGGATATGAAAACTGCATTTTTACATGGAGACTTGGATGAGAAAATCTACATGACTCAGCCAGATGGATTCAAAGTTGCTGAAAAAGAAAAGATGGTGTGCAAATTAGAAAAATTGTTGTACGGTTTGAAGCAATCTCCAAGCCAGTGGTACAAGCGATTTGACAAGTTTATGATAGGGCATAAGTACACAAGAAGCAAATATGATCATTGTATGTATTTACGCAAGCTACAAGACATATCCTATATATATCTTATTCTTTATGTTGATGATATATTGATAGTTTCCAGGAGTCAGACAGAAATTGCGAAACTAAAGACTCAATTGAATAGGGAGTTTGAGAAGAAGGATCTTGGTGAAGCGAAGAAGATTCTAGGCATGGAGATATCAAGGGATAAGAAATTGGGGAGGCTTTATTTGTCTCAGAAAGAATATCTGAGGAAAGTACTAAAACGTTTTGGCATGAATGAGAATTCAAAACCAGTTAGTGCACCTCTTGCTCCTCATTTCAAGCTCGGTGCATCCGTGTCACCTAAGGATGATGCAGAATGGGAATACATGTCAAAGGTTCCGTATGCAAGTGTTGTTGGTAGCTTGATGTATGCAATGGTGTATACGAGACTCGATATTTCACAAACAGTTAGGGTTGTGAGCAGGTATATGCATGATCCTGGAAAGGAGCATTGGCAAGCTGTGAAATGGATTCTACGGTATATTCTGAACACCGTAGATGTTGGTTTGGTCTTTCAGCAGGATAAACAAGATGGTCAATGTGTAGTTGGGTATTGTGATTCAGACTATGCAGGTGATTTGAACAAGCGTCGATCAACTACTTGTTATGTGTTTACATTTGCAAATGCACCAGTTAGTTGGAAGTTCACCTTACAGTCAATAGTGGCTTTGTCTACTACAGAGGCAGAGTATATGACAGTTACAGAGGCTGTGAAGGAGGCAATTTGGCTTCAAGGGTTGCTTGGTGAATTGGGAATGGAACAAAAGCACATCAAAGTGCACTGTGATAGTCAGAGTGCTATTCATTTAGCAAAGAACCAGGTTTACCATGCAAGGACGAAGTGTAACATCCTCAATACCGAGTTAGTGATCAGATTGTAAAGTTTCAGAATTTGGTGACTAAAGTAGAAGAATGAAATAGTTCAATGATTTATTTGGGAATATTTCCAGAAAGTTGTTAGTAATTATTAAAGGAATTAAGGGAAAAGTGGTCATTTGTCATAAAAGATATTTTTTATTTTTATCTCTTTAAGAAGAGATAAAAACGTGGGGGGAGGAGTATCTGGAAAACTCTTCTTCTTCTTCATTTTCTCCAACGTGCTGAGTAAAGGTGAGTTTAATTTCAGCTGTTTAATTCTTGGATTTATAAGTTGATTTTGATTCTTTGAGTTTTATATAAGCTTAAGGAAAGCTTATATAAGCTTTAAACATCAAGAATAGAGAATTAAAAAGGAAATTATATGAAGGGTGTAGAAATGGACTTTTGTTATAGAAATGTCTTTGAAGTTCTAAAGTTAGATTTGACTTGTCAAGGGTCTAATTAAGAAGTTAGAAGTAATTGAATGGAATTTGAAACATGTTAGAAATTGAGTATGATTCTTGAATTTCATAAGGAATATAGGATTTTGAGGTTAAAGATGATTTACATGGATATAAGTTGGTTTAAGTAATGGTAGTTGAGTTTAATGACATATTAGAGGCTTAAAATAGAAGAATTAAGGGAAGAGTTGATGATTTTCGTGCTTAAATACAAATTCTGGGCAAGGTGTATCGATGCATATTCAATGTGCATCGATGCACTCTTTAAAGAAGAAATATCGAATGCAATTGATGCATCGATGCATAAGGAGTGCATCGATGCATCCCCTTAAAATGAAAACATCGAAGGTAATTTGTGTATCGATGCATGGGTAGTGCATCGATGCACATGTTAAAGAATGCATCGATGCACTTCAAGGGGAAATTAAAATAGACATTTCTTTTGGTCTAAGAAATGATAGATTAGAGTATATCAATTGGATATTGATATGTATCAATATGTGATTATGTAGATATCGAACACGAACAAGTTTCGGAACGATCATCAAGTTAAGATTCGATCGAAAGAAAGGAAAAATCACAAAAGTGGATTGGAACTTAGTGAGGCTCAGGCGAGTGCATATTAATTCGTTTATGGTGCTAAATGGAAACAAGACTTGTGATAAGTCTATTTCCTATGTTGAATGCATGAATATATGATTATATGTATATGCATGACATAAATTGTATGTATGCATGATTATATGGGTTAACATGCTTTTGAATGAATGATATGAAAAGTGAGATAAACAAAGTATGGTTGATATAGGGTAATATAAGAATAGCTCATAGGTTATATGATAAAGATGGAACCATATAGGAACATTAATTGAGCACTTGATAATAAGTCATAAGGTTATATGCATAGGTAATATAAGTTATAATATGAGAATATATAGGAATATCAAATAAGTTATGATAAAAGTTATGTGACATGATATAAATATGAGTTTATGTGATAAAAGTGTATAAGTGAAATAACATGATAGGTGAGATATGAAATATTATAAATGATAATGCCCATGTTATGTGATATGAGAGCTAGGGGTATAGTTGGCATGCCAAGAGTCAAGGGTTTACCTATGTCTTTCGAGACATATGGACAGTTTACCTAGGTTCTTCGAGACCTATGGACAGTTGCCGAGGTTCTTTGTGACCTCTGGATAGTTACCGGGGTCTTTGTGACCTCTGGATAGGTCCTTCGGGACATTTATATGAGTTGTGGTGACAGCATAGTGGTGCACAACCTCAATAGACTCACATATCTACAGTTCTCACAGGTGCACATGGGCTAATAAGAGATAGCATTGAATGTAATGTATATGATATATGTGTGTTAGTGATTATTGTATATGCTATAAGATATATGATATGAGCTTAATTGATCATATATATATGAATATATGAAAGGTGCATAATAGGAATTATTATATGTATATGTGGGTGTGATGCTTGTATGTGATATGTTAGTAGAAATTATTCAAGCATGATTACGAGTTAGAGTTTTATTATATGTTTTATGCCTCACTAAGTCAACGACTTAGCGTGTGATTGTTTCATACGTAGGTTACAAAAGCGAGAAGAGTAAAGAGCTAAGAGAAGGAAGACAGGTAAGCATTTTCCTTACAAAGTTTCAGATCAGAAAATAGATGATTTAAATGTGTATGGTTAATCTGAATATAGTTGGCATGTACTAATTGAGTGAGTTGTATAGGCTCTGATCGATTTTTGGTTATTTTGGTCAATTTATGTAAATAAACATTTTAATGAAAGTTTTAAATTTTCTTTGAATTTTGTCAAGAGTCAAAGTTTGAAAAGTCAATGTGACACCCCAGACTCGTATTCGGGTCGGATACGGGTTGAGGGTGTTACACGAAGCACATCGATGTTCGATATTACTTTGTATGAGAGATTCTAGAAGAAGGTGGAGTCATAATCCAGAAGATTCGGACCACTGAGAATCCTGTTGATATGTTGACAAAAGTGGTATTTGCGGTCAAGTTTAAACATTGTTTAGACTTGATCAATATTGTTACAAATTGAAATATGAATTTGCAGACACTACTGAAGACTAGATTTTTTGAGAGATGTGTGTGGAATTTGCCAATGTGAAGATTTGTTGGTTTTTTGGCAAAGTCCCACATTGGTTGTGTATAATGAGGAGGGCAAATTCTTTTGTTATAAATAGAGTCTTCCTCCTCCTTAGTTATGCATCCCACAAATATAAGTCTTCTTCACTATTAAAGGTTATTTGTACTCTGTAACACCCCCAACCCGTATCCGACCCGGATGCGAGTCCGAAGTGTCACATTGACTTTTCAAACATTTATTCGTATAAAATAGTGAGTAATTTAAAAACTTTGATAACATTTAACTTATTCAAAACATTTACAAAATAGATCAGAGTTCATACAATTTATATCTTTAGACTACATGCCAACTACACTCTATATACAGTACATATATTTTCTGATCTGACATTTGGTAAGAAGAACTGACATGTCTTGCTCCCTCTTTATTTCTCTTTTCGCTTTCCATACCTACGTGTGAAACAATCACATGCTAAGTCGATGACTTAGTGAGGCATATAAACCATATAATATAACCATATATCATTTCTTATAAATAAAAGACATACGTCTGCGAATACTATCATTAATCCCTTTAACTTACCATATACTCATCATGTAATTTCTATAACATATACTCACATGTACATATATCCTTGCAATTTAACATCCTTACATAAATCCTGTGATCTATTACATATAACAAATCACATATACATATCATATTCAATATACTTATTAAATCTCTTTATTAGCCCATGTACACTGTTGAGAACTTAAGGTATGTGAGTATATTGAGGTTATGCACTATTATGCTGTCACTACAGCTCATATAAATGTCCCGAAGGACCAGTCCATAGATTCTGAAGAACCTAGGTAATCAGTCCATATGTCCCGAAGAACATAAGTAAACAGTCCATATGTCCCGAAGAACATAGGTAAACAGTCCATATGTCCCGAAGAACATAGGTAAACAGTCCATATGTCCCGAAGAACATAGGTAAACCCTCGACCCTTGGCATGCCAACTATACCCCTAGCTCTCATATCACATAACATGGGCATTATCATTTATAACAGTTCACATTACTTATTCATATTCTTTCTCTTATAAACACATATCTTTTCTTTTCAGTCACGTATCACATGTACGTGTAATCATGGATCTCATAATCACATGTTCCTTCTCTTCTATCACATACCACATGTATGTGTAAACATATATCTAATATCATATGTTGCATTTTTCACGTAAGCATGTAAATCATGTAACATATAAACCTACATCCATTTCTATGTACTAATGCACACGTAGTAATCACATAACATTATATAAGTTACTTCTTACTATAGTAACTCTATCATTGACTCATCGCAAGTCAATGTTTGATCAATCACATAAGTACAATTTAAATTGCACTCACCTTAGCCTTGCTTGATTCGATTATATCCTTTGATTATTCCGGAACTTGTTTAGGCTCAATATCTACATAAATATATCATTTCAAAACAACTATCAGAAGCCTAAACTTTAAACTTGATGTTAATAATTTAAACCGGTTTAATGAATCAAATTCTATATTTTCATTTAGGGGGAATCGATACCCCCCCAGGGGAATCGATACCCCCTGAACATACTGGAATTTTTCGTTCAAGAGGGGGAATCGATTCCCATTCATAGGTATCGGTTCCCTCTACCAGAAATGTATTCTAAGCTCGAAAATCATCAATTTTCAACTCAAACCTTCCTATTTCAATTCCTTTAATGCTCCTAACTTAATACACATACTTAACTTATTTCTATTCCATAATCACTTCTTTAACTTCAAATCTAGTCATTCCTATATAATTACAAAAATTATACTAGTTTTGCAACATGTTCAAATTCCTATTCTAACACTTCCTATCCCTTAATTAACTTGATGAAAGTCAAATTCAACTTCAATTCTCAATAAAACTTTATTTCGATATTTCATTCAAAAACTCCAATCTTTAAATCCTCATAAACTCTTCATTTTGTTGTTTTAAAGCAAATTAATCCTTCCTTAATCTTACTTAGCATCTAATAATCAAAACTAAACTTAAATTTCAGCACATAATCAGCTCAAGAGAAACTCACCTTTGCTTGGCTTCACACGGGAAAGGAAATGAAGAAGAAAAGAGAAGAGATTTATGGAAATCTCCCATCCTTATCCATATATATATCATTTAATTATAATTTTCAAGTCTAATGACCATTTTGCCCTTTAATTCTTTGGATAATTACTATAAACTTTTAGGAAATATTTCCGAACAAATCATTAAACTATTAAACTATTATACTTTAATCACCATATTCTGAAATTTTACAATTTTGGTCACTAACCCGTATTTTGGGATGTTACAAAACTCCCCTCCTTTTAAGAAAATTCGCCCTCGAATTTTCACTAAACATCTTAATAAGAACATATCTTCTAATGTTCTATGTTGCTTCCCTGACTTATTCTTTCGTGTCATCATCAGAAACTTACTTTTCAATCCTTTAATTTTCCAACTATCTTTTTCGTTTATACATTCATCTTCTGTTGCTTATCATATAAACAATAACCAGTAATACCAATCCATTGTTGTCTTTTCTCTCATTCGATTATACATTTTTCCTTTGACCTTTCTAAAATTCCATATAATGTCACTCATCACATTGACAGTAACATCCATCTCATCACTCTATATCAGAAATCCATATATTTCTTCATAACTCTCTAATTACCTTATAACCATACCAAACTTGTATTTCGTCATCATTTGACCAAAACTCAACTTTAAATCTTCTTCAATTGTGATAAAACATATACTTTAAGGAGTCAAACAATATTTTCACATCACCTTGCACACTTTTCGTGTTTTTATATCGAACTTATCATTTACACTTCCATACAAATCCTCACTTCATTCACTATATCACATTTACGTAATCAAAATATACAACTATATCCAATACAATCTCATCACAAAATCTTGTTAGTCAACGCTAACTCTTTCATTCTAAAGTACAAATCCTTATCATCTCCACACTCTTTCTTATACACAATACTATCCCTTTGTTTCAAATTCATAACTCTGATTTCATTCATATACTGTTACTTATCCTGTAGACAGTAACATCAATTCTTATCACTCAACATCAAAAATCAATCAATTGATTTCTTTCCTCATTTTCTAATTAATTCACCGCAATCCAAACTTTTACTCATTCTTTCATCCTTGTCTGTACGATTACCATAATCTCTTTATATAACCTTACATACTTTTCTTACTTCTAATCAAACTTATAATCTTCACTTCCTTATAATCCTTTATCATTTTTAATCCTTTCATTATCAAAATCTTCTTATAACATAACTAAACTATATCTTTTCATAACTTTGATAATCAATTTTACTTATACAGAACCTCATTCTTATCATCTATTGTACTTGTATTTCCTTCAAACATACAAATCTTTATCTTATTCACCACAACACCTTACAATGATCAAACTATACAATTGTATCCAACTCCTCTTCATATTTGGTTATCATAACCTGTCAATATATTATAATTCCATTACATTTTCATCACATACTCTTGTTAGCCAATGCTAACTATTTCCATCTAGAATACAAACTCTTTTACAAACAATAACAGCGTCACTTGATCTTTTAACATCCTTATGGTAACACTCGTTCACCATATTCCATCTTATCCACATAATAACAAACTTCTCAATTTAATTTCTCCACTATGGAGAAATGAACATCTTCTAGCATTATCTTCATATCATATACCCAAAGGTCTGTAACAACAGAGCCTTCCTCAAATTCACCCTTGAGATCAGGTGCTCATAACTCTTTTAACTATTTCGATACATTCATTCTATGAGTTAACGAAGTATACAATTAAAAACACATCGGAATATCATTCAACATCATGAATCATCCTCTAATCTTATACAGACATTCCCTGAGGTTTTCGCTCTTCTCCCTGCCTGGCCAGGGTAGGTGAATGCTATTACTCTCAGGTCTATCGCCTTGTGCTTCACTTTGGAAGCTCTCATATATTCATGTGCTCATATCCTTACTTCTATTACATATCACGTGTGCATATGATCATCCAATTCATATCATATAACGTATGTCATTTGTATATGTTCACTATCATCTATCATTATATAAACATAATATATATATATATATATCTCATAACTCATCTCAATATTCACTTATCTTATATCACATAACAATTTAACTCTATTAACAAGACATCACACTCCTTACCCTATCAGATCAGAATTTTTTCACTCTATGTTGGCATGTACACATTTTATTACACTTTGGACTTCGGTTTATGCCAAGAATCGGCTAAACCTTAGCTCTGATACCATTAAATGTAACACCCCCAACCCGTATCCGACCCGGAGGCGAGTCCGAAGTGTCACATTGACTTTTCAAACATTTATTCGTATAAAATAGTGAGTAATTTAAAAACTTTGATAACATTTAACTTATTCAAAACATTTACAAAATAGATCAGAGTTCATACAATTTATATCTTTAGACTACATGCCAACTACACTCTATATACAGTACATATATTTTCTGATCTGACATTTGGTAAGAAGAACTGACATGTTTGTCTCCCTCTTTATTTCTCTTTCGCTTTCCATACTACGTGTGAAACAATCACGCTAAGTCGATGACTTAGTGAGGCATATAAACATATATAACCATATATCATTTCTTATAATAAAAGGCATACGTCTGCGAATACTATCATTAATCCCTTTAACTTACCATATCATCATGTAATTTCTATAACATATACTCACATGTACATATATCCTGCAATTTAACATCCTTACATAAATCCTGTGATCTATTACATATAACAAATCACATATACATATCATATTCAATATACTTATTAAATCTCTTATTAGCCCATGTACACTGTTGAGAACTTAAGGTATGTGAGTACATTGAGGTTATGCACTATTATGCTGTCACTATAGCTCATATAAATGTCCCGAAGGACAGTCCATAGATTCCGAAGAACCTAGGTAATCAGTCATATGTCCCGAAGAACATAAGTAAACAGTCCATATGTCCCGAAGAACATAGGTAAACAGTCCATATGTCCCGAAGAACATAGGTAAACAGTCCATATGTCCGAGAACATAGGTAAACCCTCGACCCTTGGCATGCCAACTATACCCCTAGCTCTCATATCACTAACATGGGCATTATCATTTAACAGTTCACATTACTTATTCATATTCTTTCTCTTATAAACATATCTTTTCTTTTCAGTCACGTATCACATGTACGTGTACGTAGTAATCACATAACATTATAAGTTACTTCTTACTATAGTACTCTATCATTGACTCATCGCAAGCCAATGTTTGATCAATCACATAAGTACAATTTAAATTGCACTCACCTTAGCCTTGCTTTGATTCGATTATAATCCTTGATTATTCCGGAACTTGTTTAGGCTCAATATCTACATAAATATATCATTTCAAAACAACTATCAGAAGCCTAAACTTTAAACTTGATGTTAATAATTTAAACCGGTTTAATGAATCAAATTCTATTTTCATTTAGGGGAATCGATACCCCCCCAGGGGAATCGATACCCCCTGAACATACTGGAATTTTTCGTTCAAGAGGGGAATCGATTCCCATTCATAGGGTATCGGTTCCCTCTACCCAGAAATTGTATTCTAAGCTCGAAAATCATCAATTTTCAACTCAAACCTTCCTATTTCAATCCTTTAATGCTCCTAACTTTAATACACATACTTAAACTTATTTCTATTCCATAATCACTTCTTTAACTTCAAATATAGTCATTCCTATGTAATTGCAAAAATTATACTAGTTTTGCAACATGTTCAAATTCCTATTCTAACACTTCCTATCCCTTAATTAACTTGATGACAAGTCAAATTCAACTTTAAATTCTCAATATAAACTTTATTTCGATATTTCATTCAAAAACTCCAAATCTTTAAATCCTCATAAACTCTTCATTTTGTTGTTTTAAAGCAAATTAATCCTTCCTTAATCTTACTTAGCATCTAATAATCAAAACTAAACTTAAATTTCAGCACATAATCAGCTCAAGAGAAAACTCACCTTTGCTTGGCTTCACACGTGGAGAAGAGGAAATGAAGAAGAAAAGAGAGAAGAGATTTCTGGAAAATCTCCCATCCTTATCCATATATATATATCATTTAATTATAATTTTCAAGTCTAATGACCATTTTTGCCCTTTAATTCTTTGGATAATTACTATAAACTTTTAGGAAATATTTCCGAACAATCATTAAACTATTAAACTATTATACTTTAATCACCATATTCTGAAATTTTACAATTTTGGTCACTAACCCGTATTTTGGGATGTTACAAAACTCCCCTCCTTTTAAGAAAATTCGCCCTCGAATTTTCACTAAACATCTTAATAAGAACATATCTTCTAATGTTCTTATGTTGCTTCCCTGACTTATTCTTTCGTGTCATCATCAGAAACTTACTTTTCAATCCTTTAATTTTCCAACTATCTTTTTCGTTTATACATTCATCTTCTGTTGCTTATCATATAAACAATAACCAGTAATACCAATCCATTGTTGTCTTTTCTCTCATTCGATTATACATTTTTCCTTTGACCTTTCTAAAATTCCATATAATGCCACTCATCACATTGACAGTAACATCCATCTCATCACTCTATATCAGAAATCCATATATTTCTTCATAACTCTCTAATTACCTTATAACCATACCAAACTTGTATTTCGTCATCATTTGACCAAAACTCAACTTTAAATCTTCTTCAATTGTGATAAAACATATACTTTAAGGAGTCAAACAATATTTTCACATCACCTTGCACACTTTTCGTGTTTTTATATCGAACTTATCATTTACACTTCCATACAAATCCTCACTTCATTCACTATATCACATTTACGTAATCAAAATATACAACTATATCCAATACAATCTCATCACAAAATCTTGTTAGTCAACGCTAACTCTTTCATTCTAAAGTACAAAATCCTTATCATCTCCACACTCTTTCTTATACACAATACTATCCCATTGTTTCAAATTCATAACTCTGATTTCATTCATATACTGTTACTTATCCTGTAGACAGTAACATCAATTCTTATCACTCAACATCAAAAATCAATCAATTGATTTCTTTCCTCATTTTCTAATTAATTCACCGCAATCCAAACTTTTACTCATTCTTTCATCCTTGTCTGTATTACGATACACATAATCTCTTTATATAACCTTACATACTTTTCTTACTTCTAATCAAACTTATAATCTTCACTTCCTTATAATCCTTTATCATTTTTAATCCTTTCATTATCAAAATCTTCTTATAACATAACTAAACTATATATCTTTTCATAACTTTGATAATCAATCTTACTTATACAGAACCTCATTCTTATCATCTATTGTACTTGTATTTCCTTCAAACATACAAATCTTTATCTTCTTCACCACAACACCTTACAATGATCAAACTATACAACTGTATCCAACTCCTCTTCATATTTGGTTATCATAACCTGTCAATATATTATAATTCCATTACATTTTCATCACATACTCTTGTTAGCCAATGCTAACTATTTCCATCTAGAATACAAACTCTTTTACAAACAATAACAGCGTCACTTGATCTTTTAACATCCTTATGGTAACACTCGTTCACCATATTCCATCTTATCCACATAATAACAAACTTCTCAATTTAATTTCTCCACTATGGAGAAATGAACATCTTCTAGCATTATCTTCATATCATATACCCAAAGGTCTGTAACAACAGAGCCTTCCTCAAATTCACCCTTGAGATCAGGTGCTCATAACTCTTTTAACTATTTCGATACATTCATTCTATGAGTTAACGAAGTATACAATTAAAAACACATCGGAATATCATTCAACATCATGAATCATCCTCTAATCTTATACAGACATTCCCTGAGGTTTTCGCTCTTCTCCCTGCCTGGCCAGGGCAGGTGAATGCTATTACTCTCAGGTCTATCGCCTTGTGCTTCACTTTGGAAGCTCTCATATATTCATGTGCTCATATCCTTACTTCTATTACATATCACGTGTGCATATGATCATCCAATTCATATCATATAACGTATGTCATTTGTATATGTTCACATATCATCTATCATATTATATAAACATACATATATATATATCTCATAACTCATTCTCAATATTCACTTATCTTATATCACATAACAATTTAACTCTATTAACAAGACATCACACTCCTTACCCTATCAGATCAGAAATTTTCACTCTATGTTGGCATGTACACATTTTATACACTTTGGACTTCGGTTTATGCCGAGAATCGGCTAAACCTTAGCTCTGATACCATTAAATGTAACACCCCCAACCCGTATCCGACCCGGAGGCGAGTCCGAAGTGTCACATTGACTTTTCAAACATTTATTCGTATAAAATAGTGAGTAATTTAAAAACTTTGATAACATTTAACTTATTCAAACATTTACAAAATAGATCAGAGTTCATACAATTATATCTTTAGACTACATGCCAACTACACTCTATATACAGTACATATTTTCTGATCTGACATTTGGTAAGAAGAACTGACATGTCTTGCTCCCTCTTTATTTCTCTTTTCGCTTTCCATACCTACGTGTGAAACAATCACGCTAAGTCGATGACTTAGTGAGGCATATAAACCATATAATATAACCATATATCATTTCTTATAAATAAAAAGCATACGTCTGCGAATACTATCATTAATCCCTTTAACTTACCATATACTCATCATGTAATTTCTATAACATATACTCACATGTACATATATCCTTGCAATTTAACATCCTTACATAAATCCTGTGATCTATTACATATAACAAATCACATATACATATCATATCATATACTTATTAATCTCTTTATTAGCCTATGTACACTGTTGAGAACTTAAGGTATGTGAGTACATTGAGGTTATGCACTATTATGCTGTCACTACAGCTCATATAAATGTCCCGAAGGACCAGTCCATAGATTCCGAAGAACCTAGGTAATCAGTCCATATGTCCCGAAGAACATAAGTAAACAGTCCATATGTCCCGAAGAACATAGGTAAACAGTCCATATGTCCCGAAGAACATAGGTAAACAGTCCATATGTCCCAAAGAACATAGGTAAACCCTCGACCCTTGGCATGCCAACTATACCCCTAGCTCTCATATCACATAACATGGGCATTATCATTTATAACAGTTCACATTACTTATTCATATTCTTTCTCTTATAAACACATATCTTTTCTTTTCAGTCACGTATCACATGTACGTGTAATCATGGATCTCATAATCACATGTTCCTTCTCTTCTATCACATACCACATGTATGTGTAAACATATATCTAATATCATATGTTGCATTTTTCACGTAAGCATGTAAATCATGTAACATATAAACCTACATCCATTTCTATGTACTAATGCACACGTAGTAATCACATAACATTATATAAGTTACTTCTTACTATAGTAACTCTATCATTGACTCATCGCAAGCCAATGTTTGATCAATCACATAAGTACAATTTAAATTGCACTCACCTTAGCCTTGCTTTGATTCGATTATAATCCTTTGATTATTCTGGAACTTGTTTAGGCTCAATATCTACATAAATATATCATTTCAAAACAACTATCAGAAGCCTAAACTTTAAACTTGATGTTAATAATTTAAACCAGTTTAATGAATCAAATTTTATATTTTCATTTAGGGGGAATCGATACCCCCCCAGGGGAATCGATACCCCCTGAACATACTGGAATTTTTCGTTCAAGAGGGGGAATCGATTCCCATTCATAGGGTATCGGTTCCCCCTACCCAGAAATTGTATTCTAAGCTCGAAATCATCAATTTTCAACTCAAACCTTCCTATTTCAATTCCTTTAATGCTCCTAACTTTAATACACATACTTAAACTTATTTCTATTCCATAATCACTTCTTTAACTTCAAATCTAGTCATTCCTATGTAATTGCAAAAATTATACTAGTTTTGCAACATGTTCAAATTCCTATTCTAACACTTCCTATCCCTTAATTAACTTGATGACAAGTCAAATTCAACTTTCAATTCTCAATATAAACTTTATTTCGATATTTCATTCAAAAACTCCAAATCTTTAAATCCTCATAAACTCTTCATTTTGTTGTTTTAAAGCAAATTAATCCTTCTTTAATCTTACTTAGCATCTAATAATCAAAACTAAACTTAAATTTCAGCACATAATCAGCTCAAGAGAAAACTCACCTTTGCTTGGCTTCACACGTGGAGAAGAGGAAATGAAGAAGAAAAGAGAGAAGAGATTTCTGGAAAATCTCCCATCCTTATCCATATATATATATCATTTAATTATAATTTTCAAGTCAAATGACCATTTTGCCCTTTAATTCTTTGGATAATTACTATAAACCTTTAGGAAATATTTCCGAACAAATCATTAAACTATTAAACTATTATACTTTAATCACCATATTCTGAAATTTTACAATTTTGGTCACTAACCCGTATTTTGGGATGTTACAAATCTCCCCTCCTTTTAAGAAAATTCGCCCTCGAATTTTCACTAAACATCTTAATAAGAACATATCTTCTAATGTTCTTATGTTGCTTCCCTGACTTATTCTTTCGTGTCATCATCAGAAACTTACTTTTCAATCCTTTAATTTTCCAACTATCTTTTTTGTTTATACATTCATCTTCTGTTGCTTATCATATAAACAATAACCAGTAATACCAATCCATTGTTGTCTTTTCTCTCATTCGATTATACATTTTTCCTTTGACCTTTCTAAAATTCCATATAATGTCACTCATCACATTGACAGTAACATCCATCTCATCACTCTATATCAGAAATCCATATTTCTTCATAACTCTCTAATTACCTTATAACCATACCAAACTTGTATTTCGTCATCATTTGACCAAAACTCAACTTTAAATCTTATTCAATTGTGATAAAACATATACTTTAAGGAGTCAAACAATATTTTCACATCACCTTGCACACTTTTCGTGTTTTTATATCGAACTTATCATTTACACTTCCATACAAATCCTCACTTCATTCACTATATCACATTTACGTAATCAAAATATACAACTATATCCAATACAATCTCATCACAAAATCTTGTTAGTCAACGCTAACTCTTTCATTCTAAAGTACAAATCCTTATCATCTCCACACTCTTTCTTATACACAATACTATCCCTTTGTTTCAAATTCATAACTCTGATTTCATTCATATACTGTTACTTATCCTGTAGACAGTAACATCAATTCTTATCACTCAACATCAAAAATCAATCAATTGATTTCTTTCCTCATTTTCTAATTAATTCACCGCAATCCAAACTTTTACTCATTCTTTCATCCTTGTCTGTATTACGATACACATAATCTCTTTATATAACCTTACATACTTTTCTTACTTCTAATCAAACTTATAATCTTCACTTCCTTATAATCCTTTATCATTTTTAATCCTTTCATTATCAAAATCTTCTTATAACATAACTAAACTATATCTTTTCATAACTTTGATAATCAATTTTACTTATACAGAACCTCATTCTTATCATCTATTGTACTTGTATTTCCTTCAAACATACAAATCTTTATCTTCTTCACCACAACACCTTACAATGATCAAACTATACAACTGTATCCAACTCCTCTCATATTTGGTTATCATAACCTGTCAATATATTATAATTCCATTACATTTTCATCACATACTCTTGTTAGCCAATGCTAACTATTTCCATCTAGAATACAAACTCTTTTACAAACAATAACAACGTCACTTGATCTTTTAACATCCTTATGGTAACACTCGTTCACCATATTCCATCTTATCCACATAATAACAAACTTCTCAATTTAATTTCTCCACTATGGAGAAATGAACATCTTCTAGCATTATCTTCATATCATATACCCAAAGGTCTGTAACAACAGAGCCTTCCTCAAATTCACCCTTGAGATCAGGTGCTCATAACTCTTTTAACTATTTCGATACATTCATTCTAGAGTTAACGAAGTATACAATTAAAAACACATCGGAATATCATTCAACATCATGAATCATCCTCTAATCTTATACAGACATTCCCTGAGGTTTTCGCTCTTCTCCCTGCCTGGCCAGGGCAGGTGAATGTTATTACTCTCAGGTCTATCGCCTTGTGCTTCACTTTGGAAGCTCTCATATATTCATGTGCTCATATCCTTACTTCTATTACATATCACGTGTGCATATGATCATCCAATTCATATCATATAACGTATATCATTTGTATATGTTCACATATCATCTATCATATTATATAAACATATATATATATATATATCTCATAACTCATTCTCAATATTCACTTATCTTATATCACATAACAATTTAACTCTATTAACAAGACATCACACTCCTTACCCTATCAGATCAGAAATTTTTCACTCTATGTTGGCATGTACACATTTTATTACACTTTGGACTTCGGTTTATGCCGAGAATCGGCTAAACCTTAGCTCTGATACCATTAAATGTAACACCCCCAACCCGTATCCGACCCGGAGGCGAGTCCGAAGTGTCACATTAACTTTTCAAACATTTATTCGTATAAAATAATGAGTAATTTAAAAACTTTGATAACATTTAACTTATTCAAAACATTTACAAAATAGATCAGAGTTCATACAATTTATATCTTTAGACTACATGCCAACTACACTCTATATACAGTACATATATTTTCTGATCTGACATTTGGTAAGAAGAACTGACATGTCTTGCTCCCTCTTTATTTCTCTTTTCGCTTTCCATACCTACGTGTGAAACAATCACACGCTAAGTCGATGACTTAGTGAGGCATATAAACCATATAATATAACCATATATCATTTCTTATAAATAAAAGGCATACATCTGCGAATACTATCATTAATCCCTTTAACTTACCATATACTCATCATGTAATTTCTATAACATATACTCACATGTACATATATCCTTGCAATTTAACATCCTTACATAAATCCTGTGATCTATTACATATAACAAATCACATATACATATCATTCATATACTTATTAAATCTCTTTATTAGCCCATGTACACTGTTGAGAACTTAAGGTATGTGAGTACATTGAGGTTATGCACTATTATGCTGTCACTACAGCTCATATAAATGTCCCGAAGGACCAGTCCATAGATTCCGAAGAACCTAGGTAATCAGTCCATATGTCCCGAAGAACATAAGTAAACAGTCCATATGTCCCGAAGAACATAGGTAAACAGTCCATATGTCCCGAAGAACATAGGTAAACAGTCCATATGTCCCAAAGAACATAGGTAAACCCTCGACCCTTGGCATGCCAACTATACCCCTAGCTCTCATATCACATAACATGGGCATTATCATTTATAACAGTTCACATTACTTATTCATATTCTTTCTCTTATAAACACATATCTTTTCTTTTCAGTCACGTATCACATGTACGTGTAATCATGGATCTCATAATCATATGTTCCTTCTCTTCTATCACATACCACATGTATGTGTAAACATATATCTAATATCATATGTTGCATTTTTCACGTAAGCATGTAAATCATGTAACATATAAACCTACATCCATTTCTATATACTAATGCACACGTAGTAATCACATAACATTATATAAGTTACTTCTTACTATAGTAACTCTATCATTGACTCATCGCAAGCCAATGTTTGATCAATCACATAAGTACAATTTAAATTGCACTCACCTTAGCCTTGCTTTGATTCGATTATAATCCTTTGATTATTCCGGAACTTGTTTAGGCTCAATATCTACATAAATATATCATTTCAAAACAACTATCAGAAGCCTAAACTTTAAACTTGATGTTAATAATTTAAACCGGTTTAATGAATCAAATTCTATATTTTCATTTAGGGGGAATCGATACCCCCCCAGGGGAATCGATACCCCCTGAACATACTGGAATTTTTCGTTCAAGAGGGGGAATCGATTCCCATTCATAGGGTATCGGTTCCCTCTACCCAGAAATTGTATTCTAAGCTCGAAAATCATCAATTTTCAACTCAAACCTTCCTATTTCAATTCCTTTAATGCTCCTAACTTTAATACACATACTTAAACTTATTTCTATTCCATAATCACTTCTTTAACTTCAAATCTAGTCATTCCTATGTAATTGCAAAAATTATACTAGTTTTGCAACATGTTCAAATTCCTATTCTAACACTTCCTATCCCTTAATTAACTTGATGACAAGTCAAATTCAACTTTCAATTCTCAATATAAACTTTATTTCGATATTTCATTCAAAAACTCCAAATCTTTAAATCCTCATAAACTCTTCATTTTGTTGTTTTAAAGCAAATTAATCCTTCCTTAATCTTACTTAGCATCTAATAATCAAAACTAAACTTAAATTTCAGCACATAATCAGCTCAAGAGAAAACTCACCTTTGCTTGGCTTCACACGTGAAGAAGAGGAAATGAAGAAGAAAAGAGAGAAGAGATTTCTGGAAAATCTCCCATCCTTATCCATATATATATATCATTTAATTATAATTTTCAAGTCTAATGACCATTTTGCCCTTTAATTCTTTGGATAATTACTATAAACTTTTAGGAAATATTTCCGAACAAATCATTAAACTATTAAACTATTATACTTTAATCACCATATTCTGAAATTTTACAATTTTGGTCACTAACCCGTATTTTGGGATGTTACATACTCTTTCTCTCTTTGTAATATTTTCTCTATTAGTGAAATATTATTTTAGTAGTGTTCGAGGACATATGCATAATTTTGGTCGAACCTCGTTAAATTTTGGTATTCTCTTTTATGGCTATTTAATAGCTATTGTCGGGTATAGTTGTTGTTAATTATTGTCCTATTAAAATTACTTATCTTGGTAGTTCTGTTTAAGGAAAATGGGTTTTAAGAGGGACCATTGTGACCCCTCCTCTTTCCTGGAAATCTACCTTGGGGTGATTTTTAGTACAATCGTTTTCACACTAGTCACCTAGATAATAGTTTTCAAGGTGAATTTATTATTATTGGTGGAAATTAACCCGAATTCCACAACAATTACAACATAATATATGTTCTAAAGATTTTAAATCATTTGACAATAAATATTCAAACACCATTGTAGATGCAGATACTCGAACCCGAGACCTATAAGGACAATAACTATCATTTTAATTATTAAGATAGCTTGATTCGTGCTAAATTTCAATTCTAGATCGAACTGTGCTTATGTATGCATGTATGTTACTATATAGGAACCGGCCGAACCATAAACACCAATGGGAATTGGTAAATCTAACCCATGGAAAGTGGTAGATCCAACCTATTTTTCAAGCATTAAAGATACCTAAAAAACATAAGCCTAAACATGAAAAGGAAAGAAAGAGCCCTTGCATTGAATTGAGCCACAACCACCAATGCCTAACGTTGTTGTATCTGTACGTAGTTTATCAGCATGCCATATCCTTTCACCCAACTCTTTGCTATAAATACCCTTGAACGCTTAGTCCCTAACCATGCAACGATCAACTTTCCATTGTTCGTTTTCTTCTAGTTAAAACCAATATGGCTTGCTCCATGTCCCTTAAACTCGCATGTGTTCTGGTACTGTGCTTGGCCGTGGCTGCACCCCAGGCTCAAGGGGCAATCACTTGCGGCCAGGTCGTATCGTACCTGGCACCCTGCATCGTTTACGTACGAAACAACGGTGCCAGTAGTGGTGTGCCTGCAACTTGCTGTAACGGGATCAAATCTCTCAACAGGGCCGCCAGATCAACACCGGACCGCCAATCGGCTTGCAACTGCATCAAAGGAATGGCTGCCGGCATTCCTGGCATCAACTATGGCCTTACCAACAAGCTCCCAGGCATGTGCGGGGTGAACATCCCGTTCAAGATCAGCCCCTCCACTGACTGCAAAAGGTTTTATAACATCAATTAGCTAGTATCACTGCTAATGGTTAATTTGTTAATTGATTAACCGATGTGTTTGTTTTTTGTTGTTGCATTGCAGCGTCAAGTGAAGCTAGCCATGGAAGTTGGTCGGCAAATTGAAGGCAAATAATAGTAACTGCATAATAAAAATGGATGTTAAAAATCCGTTGGGATACCATACTCTGAAATATCCCTAGTCATAATAAGAGCACAACCTTATAAGAGTTTTATGTTTCTATGATCACGTCTAATGAAGAATGATCATTTTTATTTCCATCTCTGCAAAATTAATGTAAACATTTATAATATTTTTGATGTTGAACATCAAATCAAATAAGTTTAAGTTTGCTTATTCATTGTTATTTAAAATATTAAAATTAATATGATCTATATTGCTTACCGTCTATTCAAGTTATCGAGATTAATTTATAAAGTGGTTTTCGAATTAAGTTGAAGATTCAGGGACGGGAGTAAGATTTTGTATTGGAGGGCGAACTAAAATTCCAAGGACGAAAACATATTTTCAATAGAAAATACATAGAAAAAATCTAAAACATATGATAATTTTAAATTTTCAGGGGAATGCTATCCATCCCTGGTTAGAGTTACAAATTACATAAATAATTAAAATAAATAATAAAAACTTATGATTGTAAAATTAAATATTTTATAAACAAATAATTGTAACTGTAATATAATAATTAAAACTAAAATAAACAAGAACATGTTATTATTAATTGAAGCTTTATATTACCTCATTATTGATTAAAACGATCTTTTATCTTTTTTTTTCAACGTCATTATCATTAGAATATAAATAGACACTTACTCTCCAAAGAATCTTATTCTTTGAGAAATTTATAACTTACCAATATTAATAATCTTATAGTCTATTTATTTCACTGAAAACATTTTTCCAAAAAATATTTTCTATTAACTGAATTAAATTTTTTGAAAAACATTTTTTTGGAAAACGTTTTACGATGTTTGGAAGAAGTTGTGTAAACTCTTTTCCACTAGTTGATGAATTTTTAAAAATTATTTATTACAAATATTAAATACAATAAATAATATTATTTATCATAAAATGTAATATTATTATTTTTAAAATATTAAAATAATTTATTTATTATTATAATATTATTTCTATAATTTTATTAATAAAAATATTAATATTAGTTCATTTTATTGAAATAAAAATATTATAAACTATATTAATTATTTATTAAAGTAATAGTGTTATATTATATTTTAAAAATATTAATTAATATATTTTAAATATATTTATTAAAATATTATTAGATTAATATTAAATTTATAAATAATATTATTCATTATTAATAATTTAATAATATTATTTATATGAAATTAATAAATAATATAAATTTTATTATATATTATTATATATTATTAAAATAAAAATATAATATCTTATATTATAATATAATTGATTATTTTATTATAATATAAAAGTATAATAGTATTATTAGAAATATTATAAATATACTTTACATATTTTAATAATTAATATTTTGATTAAAATTATATTAATATATTTTATTAATATTAAATTCAAAAAATAAAATTATTTTGAGTATTTATTCTTTGAAGTGAAAAGTTTAGAAAATGACTTACGGAAAATTAGACCGTAAGTCATTTTCCAGAAAACACAAAAGAAATTATGTTGACTAGGAAAATGTTTTACGTTGACAAACTATTTTTCCTCCAACTAAGCATTGGAAAATGAAGAAAACATTTTACGTGAAACAAACATACTCTTATTTTTTTCTCTTTGGTAAAGAATAATCTTATTTTCTTTAGTTGCCATGTGATTCAACAACAACAACAACAAAACCCTATTCTTATATGCAATGGGTTAAGGGGGAGGTAAGGTAGTAGGCTGCCCCCAACGCCAGGTTGAGAGCAGCTTCCGTGGAAGACCTCCGACAGTCAGGAAATTAAAAATAAAGCTAAAATGTAATGCATGTATAAATAAATAAATACATCGTTGAACAGTCTTCATATGCGCGTATGTAATGGGAAGTAATCCCTGTAAATAAATCTCTGCGTAAAAATCTCTGCATATAGACAAAAACGTAAGACCCATATAAATTTAAAAAGAGGAAACCTGAAGAGAATGATATACAAAAGTCAACGATAGCAAGCTACAATAAGGTATAAAGTCAAATGGGTTAAAAACTAAACTAAGACAACACTACTTCGCTACCCTAATTCTAAGCCCTCATAAATTCCAATTACAGAAACTTATAAAAAATAGAAGTCATGGAAATTACTACAAAGGCATTAGAAAGAAGACATAGATGTTGCACTGTATGGATGTGACCCGCACTACTCGGCTACTCTGGTCTTAAGTCTCCATATTTTCCTATCAGAGGTCATGTCCTCGGTAAGGGCTCGATCCTTCAAATTAGATCTCAAGCAGTCTTCCCACTTCCGCCTTGGTCGTCATCTCCTTCTGACACCGTGTGATTGAAAATACCTAACATGTTATTTATAGTGTTAATTTTAATTTATATAATAATTGTAACACTTTGAATTTAATCATAATAGTTTTTATTCAAATATTTTTGTAAGAGTTTTATTCACTTGCATTCACATTTAATTATTATTAAAATATTAAATAAATTCTTAGTATACTTTTTATTGAAGATTTGTATTTTATATAAATTTATATCTAAAATAATAATTATGATTATGATTTATCTAAAGAGTTATTTTTAAAATTTTAAAATGTCAATTTAGTAACGCTTGAAAAACCACACATACTATCCTCTAAATACATTTTAAAGCTCTAACTAATTTATAAAATTTTATGAGAATATTACCGTATTATTTAGCATGATTTTTATAACTTAATAATATTAAAATTCATATAAACTATCATTGGCATGACTTATTTACCCTTTACTTGGGAAAGAGAAGCTGCGCTCCATTTTCTATTAAAAGTTAGGGTAAACTACAGGTTTAGTATCTAAATTATTACTTTTGTTATGTTTTAATACTTAAACTTTTTTTTCAAAATCATATTTAACTTTTTTTATTTCATTTTAGTTTTAAAAATTTAACTGACATTTTTGGGTAAATTACAGTATTTATCACTCAATTATCTTCTCACTCCTATTTTGATCATTGAAGTTAATTTTTTTAATTTAATCACTTAACTTTCAAATTGCTCCTATTTTAATCACTTAACTTATTTTATTAATGTTTTCTATGATGTAACATCTTTTAGTTTTTATTTTATTAATATATGATTAAAATAAAAAAGGAAGGGACGAGTTGGGGAGGCCGATAAGAATGAGGCCACAAGGGTGGGGTGATCGGTTTGTGATTTAGGATTTATGGTATAATTTTAATTTTTTATTTTATTATATATTAATAAAATAAATTATATTAATAAAATATTTTTTTATTTTAATTATATATTAATAACAATGTCACAAAAATACTAATAAAATAAATTATAGTGATTAAAACAATAGCAATTTGAAAGTTAAGTAGTTAAATTGAATTATTTTAAACTTTAGAGACCAAAATAAGAGTGAGAATATAATCGAGTGATGAAAATTACCCATAAGAAATGCTAATTATGTTAAATTTTTAATGGTGAGATACTAATATGAAACAAAAGGCTGTAAATATAAGTATGATTTTGAAAAAATTAAAGTTTAAGTACTAACACGAAACAAAAGTGATAGTTTAGATATTAAACATGAAGTTTACCCTAAAAATTATATAAAGAAACGTATATAAGTTGAACCCAAATTCTAATTGTATTTCATATATTTTATCGTTAATTATAATTTACCATCTAATTTTCTATTATTAATTATATTTTACCCCGATGATACCTAACTTCGCCTCTGATCATACCTTCCAAAAACACTCATCATAAAAGTATCAAACATACAATAATATTTATAATTTTCTGTAAGCAATTTAGAGTTAAATGTTACTATCTCTACGTACAACAATAAAAGAACCTCATTTGCTAGATCTCCACAATCTTCACCTTTCTTGTGGCTCATGAGGGTTCATCAACTTCTTTTTCTAGCTAAACAAACATATAAATGGCTCATACATCGAACAATAGATTAAAAAAGTAAAATTACGAACTTAAAACATAAAAACCCTTCAAGTAACTTTACATCACCTTTTAAAAATGATGATAAGATTTTTTTGAAACTCGTAGAATGAGGTGATGATTCTTACCTTATTGGATAAACGATTAGAATGAAAAAGTTTTCTCTTCCATTGGTCACACACTAGGGTTTTGAAAGGAAGAAGATATGAGAAAGAGATGAAAGAAGAAGTGTGATGTCATGCCTCAGATTTTGCTCCCATTTTCCATATGTAAATACAAGAAAAAATTAAGGTATAATGATAAAAATATTTCTTTAACGTTTAACTAAATAATCATTTTTTTGTCATTTATTCTTTTTTTTTTTTTTTGAAGCATTTTAGCCTACAACGTTTTGTTTTAGGACAAAATATCATAACATTTGACTAAATAGGTCACTATAGCCTTTATTCCTTTTTGGGAGAGCATTTTGGCCCCCAACATTTCATTTTAGGGTAAAAGGTACCTATGTTGGAACATTAACCGTTTGATAACTAATGTTTTCCATTCACTGAGGGATCTTTTACCCGAAAATGAAATGTTGGAGGCCAAAATGCTAAAGAAAGAGAGAATATAGACCAAATAACTATTTAATCAAACGTTAGGGTACTTTTATCATTATACTAAAAAGTAATTAGAATGCAACCTTGTTTTCAAAACAAAGGTTAATTACCTTTTCATCTTCACCCATTTATCCTTCATTCAAAAATCTCACATTTACTCTTAATTTGGCCTAATTCTCATCCAACTATCTATGAACTTAGCTCAATGAACCTAATCTTTCTTACAACTTAATTCGGTCATGGCTTGAGTCAACATGCAAACATTTTTTTTTGGGACGTTTGATAGTTGTTAATTTTTTGGCCATTTCCCTTAATTTTTTATTTTATTTCGTTGATATTATTAGTAATACTTTGAATGTTTAACGCGTGTATCCCAGATTGGGAAGAAAACTACTTTTAAAAAGGTTTGTATATGTCAAGTGTCAACTCATTCCATTACTCGTTGAATGTGGTATGCTAAGTCTCTTGCATGTCTGTTGTCAACTTGATTCTTATTTGTGGAATTATGTGCTTCATACATATTTTATACGTAATATCTTTTTGGAGAAAATCCATAAAACTGAACAGAATATTTTCTTTTTAATTACGGTAATAAGACCAGCCTATAAATACAAACACTTTTCAACACTTCAAAGCATCTGAAAATCACTTTTTAGTCTAATTTTCTCTCTTTTCTTCACTATAATCTAAGTTTGCTTTTGAGGAGAGCAGTATCATTTCCAAATTTCGAGTGTACTAACTTTGGAAACACTGTTTTAATCTTGGGAGTGTTGTCCATTGTAGCGATTATACCAACCAAGACGAATTTGTTTATAAGGTAATGGTTCACCACGACATTGTCGATAATATTGTTCTATTATTTTATTTATTTTACAGTCAGTGTTAACAGCTCAATTTTAAGGTATTGTTTTCCAACGGATGTTTCATTGGTCAATCACTTGTATTTCTCCTGATGGGTGAAATAAGTCTGGTGGATCTTTCATTAGATATCCTGTCGAAGATAGTGGTGTCGTTGAATATTATTCTAGAGTTATCTACAAGAGATAGCATATACGTAACTGCATTCTTGCATAATTATGGTTATCATCTTTAGCTAGCAGCCTTATGGTTTTTCCTAAAAATGGTAATTGTTATGTATAATCCGCACACTGTAGCGAGATAAGATGGAAAATGTTTTTTTGGGGGGCGGGGTTCGATGTGGTAATGGATGTTAAATATAGGTTGTGATTATTAGGTGAAGCTTCTGATAAGGAGGTGTTTATCTCTTGTATTTTTAAGAAATATATGATAATTTTTATTCAATAGCCTCGGCATAGGTCCTGTGTTGATAGGTTAGGGTAGATTCAAGCAAGTCCCACAGGGATGTCTTCGGGTTCCAACCTGATGCAGTATTAAACATTGATCGGAGACTCAAATTTCTATTACAAGAGAAAAATCGAAAGGTTATCTGAGGACAGAGAAAGCGCAGCAGTACCATGTTGTTTATTTATTACGGTCATGTCTGGAATTCTCTTATCGCTGTCATCGTAACCATCGCCATAAAATTCCTTGGAGCTGACATCAACTGTTGGCGACTCCAGCGAAGATTCTCCACTAACCTTGGCATAGACCTGAAGAGCCCAATAAATTACATACAACCAATGCACCACTGTAAACAAAAATAATATAATAATAGGAACCATGTGCTTCACCTTAGTCATCATCTCAGCAAGTTGCCTAACCGTGACTTCTTTGTTTGGGTTACCAACATTAAAAATATGGCCATTGGCCCTGTCTGGATTTTCCTGCACAGATGACACCACCAGTTTAGTAAACGTGGAGATGATGGAGGGGAGGGGAGGGGAGGGGAGGGAGAAATATGGCAAGATGATAGTTAATACGCACAATCATCAACAAAAGTTCTCTGAGATTGACCGCCATCAACAAGCTTAAGTGGTTCACGGCGTAGGAGATTCTAACCACCAAAAAAGGGGAAATTACCATTAAAATTAAGACTATTAAAAAAGTTGAAAGGGGAAATTATAGATTGCCACTAGACTTCCTAGAATGGGGAGAGGAGTTCAACTAACGTTACTAAAGCATGCTTGAACTCTTGGAACTCCCTCACTTGGACCATCAATGCCATGACTGAAATCCATCCTGGGGTCCAATCCAGTTAAAAGGACTCACAAGGGTGAACTCAAGGCCATTCTCAGCCCCCTCAGCTGCAATGATAAAAAAGAAGTCAGTTAATATTGTTTCAAGCATCCATAGGCGCCAGGTTATTTAGTAAGATGCTAACCATAAATGAGCCTCTCAATCAATTGCTTAGCACATGCATAAGACCACCTCTGCTTCTCGATTGAACCAAAAATGCATGGAGATGTATCTTCATTAAGAACATAGTAGGCAGGATCCTGTCAAATGAATCACAGAATGTGTTAGATTCGCAAAGGAGCATGTTAATATCACCCATCAATATGAGAGGGGAAAAGCACCAATAACACAGAAGTAAAGTTAAAGTTTAAAGGAGAAAAACAAGTAAATCACATTAAATCATTCTTGGCATCACCACAGGTGTAATCACCATTTTTTCCTTGACAGCAACCCCTTCCACGTTTCAGCTACAGCCGACGGTTCCAGCAGCCTCCAGAAGAACACCAGTTGTCCCTCCACGTCGGCAGTTCCACCACAGCAGTATTTCAGCAGTTTCCAACAACAACAGATGTCCCCCCTCCATCCAATAACTTATAGAAAGCAACCCAGTTGTCCCTCTACACTCCAGTAGCTTCTGGCAGCTCCACCCGTGGCCTCCTAAGCTCCGTCCACGTCTCAACATCCTCATCAGCAAATCAGAAAACAACAATATATATATATATATATATATATATATATATATATATTTACATGTAAATTGGGGATATAAAACCCCCTAGAACAGTATGTAAAGACAGGGAGGAATCAAGAACAATACAAAGAAAATCAGAAACACAAATACAACAAAGGTTATTTTTACGTTTGGTCTTTATTTTTCAGTTTGATATTTCATATTTTATTTTTTTTCGAAATAAAAAAAATCAGTAAGAAAAAAAATAGAAATATAAAGGAACGATTTTACCTCGTTCATAGTTATTCGTCTGAGTCTAGGTCGCCGGAGAAACGTCGGTTGAAGAACCGGAGAAAGGCTTGAGATTTTCAGTCTCGTTTTTGGTAGTTTAATCCCAAATTGGGATTTAAAATTTTTTTAAGGATAAATTTTTAGGTCTGGGTTTTGTGTGGGATAATCGGAAGAGTGTTTGGCCACCGATTTACGGTGGTCGGTGTCGAGGCCTAGGCGTTGAATGGCTCTCGACTGAGCCAAGGAGAGGAGAGCTTTGGGTTGCTGAGTTGAAAGAAGAAGAAGAAGAGAGAAAGGAGAGTGTGAAAGGAGAAAAATGAAAATGGAAAGAAAAAAAAGTGGGAGTTGTTATCATTTTATTTTTTGAGTAAACTACACATAAGGTCACTGATTTTTAGGAGCTTCTTATTTTGTTCATTTATTTTAAGGGTTAATCACGAAATAATCCCTCTAATTTATATGTCTATTTATAGTTTAGTCACCGATTATTTATTTATTTATTTTATTTCGATTTTTGCATGCTAATTTCCATTTCCTTTCATTTTAGTCACTGAAATTTATTTCTGAACATATTAATTTTGCATTTAAATTTTAATTTATTATATTTTAGTCACTAAATTAATATATACTTAAGGTAAAATATCATGATTAATCCTTTTAATTTTAAACAAATTTAATTTTAATCCCGTATAATTATATAGGTTAAATTACACTAATAATATTTATGCTTTATGATATTTCAAATAATGTCCCTTAATTTTTATATTTTTATCACTATTTATATATATGTATATATACATTTTAGGTCAAATACCTTATTTAGTCCCCCATAATTTAATTAATATTTATTTCAATCACCAATTAATAATTAGGGTTAATTACACTATTAGTAATTATATTTTCATAATACTTCGAATAAGGGCTATAAATTTTAATATTTTACATTTTATTCCTGTTATTTTAATTTTATTTATTTCAATCACTATTTAAATTGCAATTTAATTTATATTATTATTATTTCAATTTCAATAAGTTTAAATTATTACTTTAATTATTATGTTATTATTAGTTAGTCATATAAATATATAAATAAGTAGTATTTATTTGTTTTCTATTAAAATCCTATTTATAAATTTAATTTTATAAATTCCTTTTAAGAAAAATAATCATATTTTAAATATATATTTATTTTTCAATATTAAGAAAGAGCAGTCTTAAAGCAACTGGATGTCCATTTTCTGATATTTTTAAATAAATAAATATTTTACTTTTATAAATTATATATATTAATCTATTTTAATAAATGTTTTATTAATATTTATGTATTTTTTTATATTAAGAAATGAGTTGTCTTAAAGCACCTAGAAGTCCTTTTCTGATATACTTAAATAAATAAATATTCTATTTTTATAAATTATATATATTAATTTTATTTTAATTATTTTTAGAGAAATGTTTTATTAATATTTATTTATTTTTTAATATTAAGAAATGGGTTGTCCTAAAGCACCTAGAAGTCATTTTCTGATATTTCTAAGTAAATAAATATCTTATTTATAAAAATATAAATATTTTCTTAAAATTATACTAATAAATTTGAAATAATAGAATTATGAATTAAGTATATTTTTGAATTCTTAAATTTCCAATAATAGAGACAATTTATAATTAATAAGTACCAATTTTGGACGTTATAGGGGTGTTAATCATTCCTTAAACGTAATCGACCACGAATCCCTTTTTGTATTTAAAAAGAATGAATTTTTGGTTAAATGTAGATCAGTTTATCTTTTAACTGACGTTTTCTTAAAAACTCTTTTAAAAGATAATTTTTAGGTATTCGACCTACCTAACCAAAAAAGGTCGATGGCGACTCCTAAAACATTTTTTAAATCAAAATAATTTATTTATTCATTTTAGTTTTCCCGCCAAGTAAAAATTTCGCGCCCATACGAAAACCGGTTACAACAGCTTGGCGACTCCGCTGGGGACATAGTCAAGCTTTGAAATTAATTATAAATTGTCTCTATCAATTAGAAATTAGAAATTCATTTGTTTAATTTATAATTCTTTACTTTCAAATTTTTTATATATATACTTATTATTTTCATAATATTTTATATATTCTTTTTTATTAATATCTTAATTTTATTTTCATGTATTAAATTTCATTATTTATTTGTTTGTCATATGTTTGAATATTTCTCCTCACACACAACACGTGCATTGCATAACATAAGCTTTATAATCAAGTTTATCCCTTTTAAGTGGGAGTGAAAGCAACGTCTTCGTGAGAATTTATTCTCCGTGTCAGACCTAACAAGTAACTTTTGGGGTTCATATGCTCTATGTCTTCGTGAGAATTTATTCTCCATGTCAGGCATAGAGAAATGTGTCCCCTCGAATTGAACTCAGTCCGCTTAAGTCCGTAATGGACTAGGATTGAGGGTTTGGGAGCCCAAGGGGGCACCAACAAGGACAGTTCGAGTACCTTTACTCCTAGAACTGAAACTCTGCATATAATAAACCCTAGAAATTCTCCTGATCTAATATAATACTAAAACCCTGTCCGTAGATGTACACAAAGGAGAAATAAGTTCTAACTTTTAATTTATTATTTTTCTCTCTAAATAAATGCCTACGAACTAGTAATCATGCAGTTAGGTTAATTTTTCCAAACAAAGCATGGAACTAGAAAGCATGATGTTAGGATTTATACCTTGATAGATAGAATTTTTTTTGTCTTTCCATTAATTGGTACTAACCATTTTATTTTTCTTCTTATTTTTCATACATTTTGTTTTGCTCTAACTTGTTTATATTGATTTCTTTTGTTTACATTGCATGATCATAGCATAACCAAAAGGTGTTGACTTGAAAGACTGTTTATCAAATTGGAAAGAATTCATAAATGGACAAAAAGTTTTATAATCAAACAAAATATGATGCAGCCAAAGAAAGACATCCTGAAGAAACTCCAAGGATCGAGGGGAGTTCTGCACACAAAGAGCCGGTTATATTAATACCAAACGTATTACACAATGATCTTCCCAGATTGATACCAAAAGCAGTCTACGATAACAGCATCAGTCAGGGCATTCAGAATAAAGGAGGTTTTTATGAAGCTCAAGCATGTTATTTGAAGGATCAAAACAAGAAATTGAGCACATAAATGGAAACCATGCATGAAGATTTCCAGAAGATCAGTCAAGCCTTTCAAAATGCTGGCATAGGAAACATCCCAGAAGAGTGGATAACAGGAGTCACCAAATTGAAAATGAACTATATGAAGATTTTTTCCAAGAACTTTTTGAACAAAAAGGTTCTCTTACAAGGGAAAATGAGCAAATCCGAGAACTGATACAGAAGGAAAAAGAGAAGGTCGTGGAAGAAACTGCAATCCAGCCAAGTAATATGGCCCATAAGCTGATAGATTAACTTGGCTTTAGAGAAGTTATGAGAGAATGTTATCCCCTATATGTAAAGTTTTATTGAATTTAGGACTGAAAGTTGTTCCCTACATGTAAAAGTTTTGTTTGATGCACGGAAACTTTTGTGTTCAATGAAATCTGTTCTAAGATGATCACTATTGAGTAACACCTTTTCATACATGCATTTGCATTTTGTATCTTTGTATTTTCATTTATACTTTTATGTTTGCTGTTGTATTGCACAATTTGCATTCTTATTGTTACATTCACATATTTACATTTGCATTTGCATTTTTGCACTTTTACGTTTGTATTTACATTTTCATTTTTGCATTTGCATCTTTGCATAATTATATTTTATTTCAAATTATTTTACATGCATTTAATCATGACAACGTGGAATAATTTGTGGAGAATTCCGTGACAGAATTTTTAAAATCAAAGTGGAGCTAACTTGGTCTTCCTAAAGAGGGATAATAACCATGAATGAGATTTTAACAAGGGTTGGCAGAATCGAGAAACTACAAGAGCAACTTATCAAGACTCAACAAGAGATGATGGATCAAGCAAAAAAATTCCAAGATGATTCAAAAGAGCAAATGACAAAACTAATGGATATGGTGAATATTGTGATCCATGGAGAGAAACCCTTAGAGGATCCTATTGTGAAAGATTTGAATGAGATTATGAATGATGTAGCTGATGCAATAGAAACAAATGACCAAGAACTTGTCAAGAGATGTGGAAATCCAATAAGGCTCCCAGAAAAGGCGACAGAGATCAAGCTGAAGCGAAGTATAGAAGAGGTTCAAAGACCATTGAAGAAAGCTAAGAAAAGAAAAAAGAAAATGATACCTCTCATTCCTAATCCAATCTCATATTCAGATTTATTACCATTTCTTTTTGAAAATGACCTCATAACACCAATTCCTCCAAGGCCTAATACTTATTTGCGTCCAGATTGGCAGGGTGTCAAGAATTCATGCAATTATCATTCTGGAGAGTTTAGCCACTCTACATAGAATTGTAGGGTTATGAATTTAAAGGTCTAAAACCTCATCACAGAAAGGTTGCTATATTTTAAAGATGGGAAACCTATGCTTCTCAAAAGCTCAAAACTGGTCGAGAAAGAGAAATTTTCGAATTATTGTCTGTATCATGATGTTCAAGAGTCAAACATTCAAAGCAAACATTTTGGTTATCATTCACATGGTCTTCAAGAAACCAAAGTAAACAATTGTAAAGAGACAGTGATGTCAAAGGAGAATCTACCTAGTTTTCCTTCAGTTTCATACAGCAAGGTATATCACAAGTTGCTCCAAGCCCAGATTATTACTCCATATCGAGCTAAGCCTTTGTTGCTTCCATACCCGAGTTGGTATAATGAGAAACTCTCTTGTGACTATCATGCTGGAGCCCGAGGACATTCCATTGAGAATTGTGGTAACTTCAAACGACGGGTTCAAGACCTTTTGGTTCAGGGAATCATAGAAGTAGATGATCAGTCTGTTTTGGTCAAACAATTGGGAATCAAATCCCAAAATGGAGTTGGTAGTATCAAAACAAGTGAAGTGCATGCTGCTGAAGACGAGGAAAACAAAGTATTTGAGCCAAAGATAAAGCGTTCAATTTTCAATACCTCTCTAATTATAAATGATAAAGAAGTAAAAGGAGAGGTAATTCGAGACTGGCCCACAAGTTTAAGAATGAATGTGAAAGATGCAACTATGAAGAAACCTCAAACACTTGTATCAAATTTTATGAACACCTTAGTAAAAGTTTGTTGAAAACATTTTGATGTTTCGATATAACAAATTAAATTAAAATAATTTTAATTTTGAAAATGATTTTTCTAAGCATATTCGATGTATTAAATCGAATATCAAAATATTACTCAAAGTATTTCAAAGTTCATTTTAAATCCTTACTCAAGTGTAAAATTAAATTTTAATCTTAAAATAATTTCAAAACGATTTTACAAAATATTTCGAACAAATTCAAAGCCAAAAATTCCAGATTGCTCAGAGGGAACCGATTCCCCCCTGAATGGTTTTGCTCCATGAAAAAACAGAATGCTCGGAGGGAACCGATTCCCCCCACTGTTCAACGGTCGAATATTTGAATTTTACACTTAGGGAATCGATTCCCCATGAGGGGGTACCGATTCCCTCCACGCTCCAAGCAGAAATATTAATTGTTTTCACACTTAAACGGCTCCAATAACTTCATTAATGATCTCCAACGTTCAGAAGTGATTCAAGGTGTATTTAAGCAAGCTTAGAAGCCATTGATCGAAAACAAGAAACATCAAGCAACTAGATTCAAGAGAGAATCAAAGAGAAAGCATCAAACCTCAAGTTTGAGCATTTCAAGCCTATTTTTCATTCAATATTCAGTTTGCTTTCAAGAACACTTATTGTGCTCAATTGTATTTATTCTTGAGTATTCTTTCTTTGTTCTAGAATTGTGCAAACATATTTTCCTTGTGAGGTTTTTCTTGTAAGTTTGTAAATTTGTAATATTCTCTTTGAGAAAAGAGTGTTCTCAAGAATTGAGGTATATTCTTGAGGGAGTTGTAAGGTTATCTCTTTGGCCTCAAAAGAAAGAACAAATTAGTGTATTTGTTGGAAAATCCTTAGTGTGGATAGCTAAGGTAGTGGACGTAGACTTTGGTTGATAAAGTCAAACCACTCTAAATCGTTGTGCAATTACTTTCAATTTTTTGCAAAAGCTTCCACAAAATTTTAATTGCCAATTCACCCCCTCTTGGCCGATTCCGTCAATCAATTAACTCAATAATTAACATCAGAGCCTAACTCATTTAAAGGTTTAATCACCTCTTGAGTCGATTCGGGAAGAGTTACATCGATAATCAAAGTCATCAATGGCCTCTACTTCAAACTTCGACTCCGATCTCGATTCGATGCCTGTCAACAAGCCTCCTTTCTTCAATGGGGCTAACTATGCCTATTGGAAAAATAGGATTATGTACTTCATTCAAGCAAATGACATGGGAGCATGGAATGTCGTAGAATAAGGATACATCAAGCCTCTCACTCATCCAAGGTTGTAGAGTGAAGGAGAGACAAAAATGTTCCAGCTCAAATCCAAAGCCATCCATATCATATTTTGTGCTCTTGGACCAGATGAATACGAAAGAGTTTCATCTTGTACAACCGCCAAAGAAATATGGGATAAACTTCAAGTCACTCATGAAGTTACCGATGAGTTAAAGAAATCTAAAATTAGTATTCTAGCGCATAGCTATGAAAATTTCAGGATGAAACCAAATGAAGATATCAAAGCTATGACAGATAGATTCTCAACGATTGTCAATGGTCTCAAATCATATGGAGAGATCATTTCAAATGAAAAGCTTGTGAGGAAGTTAGTTTACTCCCTTCCAAAATCATGGCAATCAAAGAAGACGGCAATCATCGAGTCTAAGGACCTAACGTCCTTAACTCTTGAAGAACTAATCGGTTCCCTCCTCACTCATGAAATGATGTTTGAAGATGAGGTGGACCTCGATAAGATTGACGAGACACTAAAGGAGAATGAGAAGAAGAAAAACATTAGAGTTGCTCTCAAATCCACAAAAGATGAGAGTGATTCGAATGAAGATGACGATGATGAGGAAATGCCATTATTTGCCAAACAATTCAGAAAGTTGATGATGCCCAACCGAGGAAGAAAATTCAAACGTCATGAAGGTTTCAAAACTGAATCGAAGGAGAAATACCCGATCATTTGTTATGAATGCAGAAAGTCGGGGCATGTCAAATATGATTGCCCACAATTGAAGAAAAAGGGTCAATCCAAAAAGAAGCACAAGGCTCATGTGCCTACATGGAGCGATGAAGAAGGTTTCGATGAAGAGGAACAAGAAGTTGCAAACTTGTGTTTGATGGCTATCGGGGAAGATTCTAAGGTAACCTCTAACTCATTCGATTTGGATGAATTATCTTATGATAAGTTATTAGAGGATTATAATGGGTTGGCTTCGGATTATAAGACTTTATTTTCAAAATACAAAAATGATATTTCAAAATTGAAAAACGAAAATAGTCTTATATCCAAGACCAACAATGAGCTTGAAAGTAATATCAAAGAATTGCAAATCAAAATTAATGATTTTGAAAAGAAAAATACTGATTTGCATAACTTACTTTCAAAAGTTCATGATGATCATCAAAAGAAGATTGATGATCTTAAAACTTCTTTTAATAAGGTTGGAACAAAAAGTTTTGAAAAATATGAGAATTCAAAATCCAACTTTGTTAAGAAAAGTTTTAGAAGCTACAATCATAGAAGTCCTCAATGAACCTTGAATGATAAAATTGTTAGGAGTATATGGGTTCCTAAAGAATTCATTACTACTAAAGATAAGGATGTCCTTTATAAATGAATACCAAAGGGGACAAGAATTTTAGAAACTAATGAATATGGACCCAAAAGAATTTGGGTACCAAAAAATAGAAATTAATCTATGCTTGTAGGAAAATGAGCATTGCTACAAGGCACGGGAAACAAATCCAAATTCATGGTACCTTGATAGTGGATGCTCGAGACATATGACCAGGGACAAAAATCGGTTCATAGAGCTTAACGCCAAAAATGGAAGAGAAGTGACTTTTGGGGATGATTCAAAAGGTCACATTGAAGGTATAGGTACAATAAGTAATACCTCTTCCATACAAATTAAAAATGTGTTATATGTGAATGGATTAAAGCATAATCTCTTGAGTATTAGTCAATTATGTGATAAGGGATTCAATGTCATATTTGAAACTAATGGTTGTAAAGTCATTGAGATTGCATCTAATAGGATTATGCTTGTTGGTCATAGAATAGGAAACATATACATGGTGCATTTAGACTCTATAAAAATCACTAATTTATGCCTAGTTGCTAAGGATGAGCATGATAGTTGGTTATGGCATAGGAGACTAGGACATGCTAGCATAAGTGTTTTGCAACGGTTAGTTCAAGGAGAATTGATTCGAGGCTTGCCTAAACTAAAATTTGATAATGATAAAATTTGTGATGCTTGTGCTAAAGGAAAACAAAAGTGAGTTTCTTTTAAATCCATTAATGATGTGTCAACTAGTAGAGTATTACAATTGATCCGTATAGATCTTTTTGGGCCAACTAGGAATACTAGCTTGGGTGGAAACAATATGCATTTGTCTTGGTAGATGACTATTCTAGATATACTTGGGTTCTATTCTTAAGTACTAAAGATGAAGCATTAGAAAATTTCATCATATTTTCAAAAGTAATCCAAAACGAAAAAGGTTACTCTATCACTAGTGTTAGAAGTGATCATGGAACTGAATTTGAAAATCTTGGATTCAATGAGTTTTGTAATTCTAATGGTATTAGCCATAATTTTTCAGCACCTAGAACCCCTCAACAAAATGGAGTTGTTGAGAGGAAAAATCAAACTTTAGAAGAGTCTATACATGTTGTTTTCGATGATAATCTCCTTCCGATGAAGGATTCTTGTTTGAATGATGATATAGGTATTATATATACAAATGACGTTAGACATGACGTTGGAGAATCATCATCAAAGGAAGAAACAAAAGATGAGGAAACTCATGATCCTCTTGAGAATCCAACCATTGAAGAAATGGAAGTATCTTATCCAAGAGAGTACAACTATGTCAAGAATGGTGAGATTATAAGGGATCCATCAAAAGGGGTAACAACTCGATCTTCTCTTAGAAATATTTGTAATTATGTTGCATTTATTTCATGCATAGAGCCTAAGAATATTAAAGAAGCATTAAATGATGAACATTGGATTATGGCTATACAAGAATTAAATCAATTTGAGAGAAGTAAAGTATGGACATTAGTTGAAAGGCCTAGTAATAAATCTACTGTAGGTACTAGATGAGTATGTAGGAATAAGCTTGATGAGAGTGGTAATATAGTGAGAAACAAGGCTAGACTTGTTGCTCAAGGGTATACTCAAGAAGAGGGCATAGACTATGATGAAACATACGCTCCCGTAGCTAGGATGGAAGCAATTAGAATGTTATTAGCATTTGTCTGTTTTCATGAATTTAAACTATATCAAATGGATGTTAAAAGTGAATTTTTAAATGGTTTTATAAAAGAAGAAGTGTATGTGGAACAACCTCCAGGTTTTGAATATTCAAAATTTCCGGATCATGTTCTTAAATTGACAAAAGCATTTTATGGTTTAAAACAAGCTCCTAGAGCTTGGTATGAAAGATTGTCAAACTTTTTAATTGAAAAAGGTAAAGATTTATTAGTAGTTCAAATTTATGTTGATGATATAATATTTGGTTCTACTAATGATGTTCTTTGCCAAGAATTTTCTAAGCTAATGCAAAGCGAATTCGAAATGAGCATGATGGGGGAGCTCTCATTTTTCTTGGGACTCCAAATCAAGCAAAGAAAATATGGCATCTTCATCAATCAAGCTAAGTACGTCAAAGATATGCTCAAGAAGTTTGGACTAGAAAATGAGAAATCTCATGACACTCCAATGAGCTCTTCTACAAAGCTTAACTTGGATGAAGGAGGTAAATGTGTGGATGTTAAATTATATAGGTCAATGATTGGTTCTTTGCTCTATCTAACTGCAAGTAGACCAGACATTATGTTTAGTGTTTGCTTATATGCTAGATTTCAATCATGTCCTAAGGAATCACATTTACTAGCTGTTAAGAGAATCTTTAGATACCTTAAGGACACTCCTAGTTTAGGACTTTGGTATCCTAGAGACTCTAGCTTTAGCTTGCATGCCTTTTCTGATGCGGATTATGAAGGATGCAAATTAGATAGGAAAAGCACCTATGGTACTTGCTAATTCCTTGGAAATATGATGATTTCTTGGTTTTCAAAGAAACAAAAGTGTGTTGCATTATCTACCACTGAAGCCGAATACATTTCAGCTGGTAGTTGTTGTGATCAAATTTTATGGATGAAACAACAACTTTTTGATTATGGAATTGAAGTAGGTACAATTCCTATCAAGTGTTACAATACTAGTGCTATTTGTCTCACTAAAAATCCCATCCAACACTCTAGAACTAAGCACGTTGAAATAAGACATCACTTCATTAGAGACCATGTCACTAAGGAAGATGTAGTTCTAAAATTTGTTGATATTTTGCATCAATTAGCGGATATATTTACAAAACCTTTAGACAAGGAACGTTTTTGGACACTTATGAGAGAATTAGGTTTAACTGACCTATCTTCACTAAGTGTTTAAAATAATTTTGGCATTTTAAAGAATAAATGAAAAATGCTTATAATAGTAATTTCTGATTACATTCATTGCTATTAGTTAGGGGGAGTTTATGGTTCTTGATGAAAAAAATTAACTTTATGTTCAAATGTAGTTTAAGGATTAATTTGATTGATTGAACATAATTAATTTTTTATATATGAGTTACCAATACCACTAGAGAAGATTAATTTAGCATTTTGAGTGTTTAAAATACAGATTTTTTAATTATAGGGTAGAGGGAATCGATACCCCCTTGAAGGGGAACTGATTCCCCCTTTGAAGGGGAACCGATTCCCCCTAGGGGAATTGATACCCCCTGGGGTTCTGGTTTTTAACACGGGCAGAACACCCAAAATATTAAAACCCTCTCTTCTCTTCTCTTGCCGCCCTTCCCCTCTCTACTCTCTCCCTATCTCCATTTTTCCTCAAATCAACGTTTTTAATCGGAATTCTCTTCAAATATCATCATCTAAACATGTTGGAATCAACAAAATCGTGCAAACTTCATCTAATCTCACTCAAATCCGAATTTCTTTAAGGTATTTTTCTAAAACTTCTATTTCATCAAATTTTGATTTTAGAACTAGTTTTAGTTAGTTCTAGGTTGAACTTTAGATCGGGCATTGATTGTTTAGTGATTAGAAACTAGATTTTACAACTAATTTCATCAAAAACACAAGAATTTTCTAAAATTCTTTGAAATTTTTGAAATAAAAAAAAATATTTTTCAAATTATTGTGTTTTGATTGAATTATGTTGTTTTTATGAAAACTATACATATATTGATTTTCAAAATCTCATTTTTCAATAAATTTTTCAAAAACTTTGCCCATTAGGATTAGTTTAAGAGAACCTTGAAATATTGAGAACTCAATTGAGTTTTAGGATTGATTGAATTGCATACATGTGTTTTCTAAATTGCAGGTTATCCATTCTATTCCGATTTCCTACACCATGTCAAATCCTAAACGTGCTAGGTCGTCATCTAGTCGTTCAAACCAACAACCAAATCCACCTCCAAATCCTCATCCTATTCCTAAAATTCCTATTCCTAATCCCGTTGATCCTAATATGACTATCCAAAACTCATGCTTCAATCATCCTGGTCCTAGAAATCATCATTTTTGGTATTATCAATATTTTGATTCTTATAAAATTAGAGAAGAATGTAACCCTTCTCTTCAAGCTATGATATATATCGATTTTAGATATCTTCCTCTTCTACAAGAGTGGAAATTTTATAAATTTTGTGACCTTGAACCTATAGTTTACCATCAACTTGTTCGCATATTCTATTCTAATGACATTTGTGTTAAAAACCGAGCTCAAACCAAAACCATAATAGTTTGTTCCTATCTCCTAGGACAATTCTTCCATCTTGATTCGGCTTACATAGCTAATGATTTAGGATTAGATAATGATGGTATATCAAATGAAAAACAGTTTTTAGGTTCTCGTTATAAAAGAAGGGATAGTGCGAGTGTCTTAGATCTTCATGATCGTTTTCTTCATCTAATGATTTCTTGGTGGTTTCGACCATCCGAAGGTCGTTACTCTACTCTTTGTGCTTTAGATCTTTGGTGGTTACATTGTTTCCAAAACAATATTAAAATAAATCTTCCTGAGATAATTTTTGCTGAAATTGTTGAAATCGTAAACCAAGTTCCAAATAAGAAACTCTATTCATCTCTAGTTTACGATTGCATTCTGAGTAATCTATTTTCTAAAGATGGGCTTAGAGTAGGTCTAGATGTCGTCTTTTCTCTCAAGAAACAAATTAATCTTCTTTCCTTAATGAGAGCGGGATGGATAAAGAATAAGGACACCGGTGAATGGGTTCGATCTTCTGAAAATACTCCGGGAGCTAGCTCTTCTCAAGCTCCACCAGAAGCTGATGATGATCCCGAGCTTGAACAATTAATGCAAGATATTGACGAAGCCGACGATGAGCCGGAACAACACGAGGAACAAGCTCGGCAAGAAGATCATGTGCCTCTATATTTTCAATAATGTATGGAGACATTTGATTTCTGTTATGCATCCTTGGATTCTCGCTTCACTTCCATAGAATCTCACTTCTCGACTATGGAAGCTCAACAATTGGAAATTCTCCAGGAGATGTGTGCAAACAATGAAGCAACCAACGCTCGTATTAATGAACTCACTCATGAAATGGCAGCTATGCGAGCTCATTTCCCACCTCCCGATCCTCCCACGGATGCTTGAACTTTGATCTTTGCTTTGCTTGTTTGGATTGAATTTATTGTTAAAATATTTTGAATGCTTTTGGATTGTTTATTTTTTGTTGTTCGAACTTATGTTTAATACATTTGATTTGGATTTCGTGTTTATTTTGTATCTTTAGACATATATGACCAATTATCCATTACATGTTTATAAATATTGATTATGAAACTAATGGCTAACCTCTCTTTTAATTGTGTTCTTAGCAGCTTATGTTTATATATATATTCAATTAACTAAATGATTTCAAAACCTTGTTTAAAATCTTTTACGAGTCTTTTTTATTTAACCAAAAAGGAGAGAAATGTTAAAAGCGTTTTTGAAGAGGAGTAGTGTTAAAGTAAGGGGGAGTAGTATTTTTCAAAATCAAAATTCATTTTGAAATTAGAAAATCTTAAAATGTTTTGTTATATCAAAAAGGGGGAGATTGTTGAAAACATTTTGATGTTTCGATATAACAAATTAAATTAAAAGAATTTTAATTTTGAAAATGATTTTTCTAAGCATATTCGATGTATTAAATCGAATATCAAAATATTACTCAAAGTATTTCAAAGTTCATTTTAAATCCTTACTCAAGTGTAAAATTAAGCTTTAATCTTAAAATAATTTCAAAACGATTTACAAAATATTCCGAACCATTTCAAATCCAAAAATTCCAGATTGCTCAGAGGGAATCGATTCCCCCTAAATGGTTTTGCTCTGAGAAAAACAAAATGCTCGGAGGGAACCGATTCCCCCCAGGGGGTATCGATTCCCCCCACTGTTCAACGATCGAATATTTGAATTTTACACTTAGGGAACCGATTCCCCATGAGGGGGTATCGATTCCCTCCACGCTTCAAGCAGAAATATTAATTGTTTTCACACTTAAACGACTCCAATAACTTCATTAATGATCCCCAACGTTCAGAAGTGATTCAAGGTGTATTTAAGCAAGCTTAGAAGCCATTGATAAAAAACAAGAAACATCAAGCAATTAGAATCAAGAGAGAATCAAAGAGAAAGCATCAAACCTCAAGTTTGAGCATTTCAAGCCTATTTTTCATTCAATATTCATTTTGCTTTCGAGAACACTTATTGTGCTCAATTTTATTTATTCTTGAGTGTTCTTTCTTTGTTCTAGAATTGTGCAAACATATTTGCCTTGTGAGGTTTTTCTTGTAAGTTTGCAAATTTGTAATATTCTCTTTGAGAAAAGAGTGTTCTCAAGAATTTGGGTATATTCTTGAGGGAGTTGTAAGGTTATCTCTTTGGCCTCAAAAGAAAGAACAAATTAGTGAATTTGTTGGAAAATCTTTAGTGTGGATAGCTAAGGTAGTGGACGTAGACTTTGGTTGATAAAGTCGAACTACTCTAAATCACTGTGCAATTACTTTCAATTTTCTGCAAAAGCTTCCAAAAAATTTTAATTGCCAATTCACCCCCTCTTGGTCGATTCTGTCAATCGATTAACTCAACAAAGTTGTTCCGAATCTAAAAATAAGCTTAATTTCCAGCCAGAGAAGAAAAAGATGATGATGCGGACTATTCATGAGGAAGAAGATATTTATCTGAAAGTTTATCCAAATGACTTGACGCAAGAAACGATCAGGAAATGGGGGAAAATAAGGATGAAAATCCTAGACCAAGTACACACCCGACATTCGAGGAATGATAGAGCAAGATAAAATAAACAAGTGGAAATTGTTATCTACCACTATAGTATTTTTCTATTTTCAGCATCTTGTTTGCACATGTTTTTTGTTCCTTTCTTCTCTTTTTTGTGCAATAAATAAATTTGTGTTGCTTTTATGGTTATGAGCATTGAATTAATTTTGCAATCTTGTAGTTCTTTTAATATCAATTGGATTAAAAAACTCTGCATGATTAGAGTTATAATCTTGAAAACCAGAAAAACAAGGACCCTTGACCTTACTTCAGAAGAAATACACCCAAACACTATCCTATTACGAATATGCGATAGCCTTCTCCTATTGAAAGGAATTACAAAAAGGCTTGATATTATTATATAGGAGCGTACAACATGGGGCATCGTTGGTGTATTACATTACAAAACTGACTAGAATATTTTTTATTGATGACATTCGATAATGAAAATAATTTTTACAAATAGGTAAATCTAGTTTAAGTCAGTTGCTTGGAAATTGAACTCTAACAAAGAGATTTTCTGAATTCTACCAAAACACCTAGACTATAACATGTTCTTCTTAACAAGCTTAAGAAATTGGATTTGGATACTCATGATATATTATTATTTATATAATAAAGCTTGAGTTATCCCCCTAAAGCAATTGGTTAATAGCCCTGGCTTTATGGATAATATTCAGTTAGCCTGTTATGCTTGAGTTGTCCCTCTAGAGCAAATGGTTAATAGCCCCAGCTTTATGGATAATATTCAACTAACCTATTATACTATTATATACAATAAAATTGTCCCTCTAGAGAAATTGGTTAATCGCCCCGGCTTTATGGATAAGTTTCAATTAGCCTGATAAGGTGATTATATTATTATATACAATAAAGCTGAACTAAGCTAGCCAAAATGGTAAATGTGTTAAGAAATGGACTAAGGGTGTTAAGAAACACCTGTTATAGTCAACTTTACACGAGCACTCAGAAATTTCATTTTTAGACCAATATTTTCGCACTACTTTGGTTAGATGAGTCAAAATGAAAGATTTCAGAGAATTGAAATAGAAGTATTCTACTAGTAACCGTTATGCTAGATTGTGTCATTTTGTACACATCCGGTTAAAATACCAAGTCCTTAAAGTGAGGCATGTGACAATATTCAGAAAGAGTGAGAGATGAGTGACATCTTCACTAAGATGTAACCATAGAAAATAGGAAAGCCACCTTGAAACTAACCCATAAATCTTGATACTTGTCAAATAGCTATAATTCTTAAACATTAAAGAGTTGTTGATTCTTTTGATATTCTTTGAATTCATGCTTATGATTTGATTCTATTGTGAACCTGTGATAGGCAAAATTTTACAAAATTCTTTCATTCTTCGATAAAGAAATGAGGAAAAATATTTTCAAGCAGGATAGTCTCAAATAAGGAAGGTCCTTAAAGCAAATTGTTGTCTATTCTACCTCTATTGAAGAAAAAGAATAAGCCAGGCCAGAATGATAAAGCATTCTTGAAAGCATGTGGTCCAAGAAGCCAGAAAGTTTGGAGAATTGAACTTGTGACGCTCTCCTGTGACATCATTAGCAATCCATCAAGAAAGATTATCACTTATCTCATGCTGAGGGCGATAAGCATCACCATACAAATTATTTTCCCCAGTCATCAATCCATTTTCTCTAGAAGATTACATCACAGAGCTATAAGTCCTATTAAAGTGTATTATGGGAATGAACAAGTCCCCCACTTGCACTCGGGTTATACTGCGATACTTGCTCAAGTCTTGGTACATCATTGCTACTTCTTCCATGTCGATCATTTTCCTTGTCAGGATTATACCCATTATATCCTTCAGAAGATTGTTGAACTTGAAATTGAGAACTTATGGCATAAAATAAGACATTGGAACAGATTTTACACTTATAGCCCATTTGAACTAAACATTTCCATGGTTCGGGAAGAGTGAGATATGGTGGTGTGTATCTTGAAGCAGCAGAAGAGGCAGTCACTGTAGCAGTCATTACAAGAAAATGCACCAGCAAAGATCTTCTAGTTCATCCCGATGATGTTTATTTCTTCCGGTAAGGGTGATACACTGGATGCCACCAACAACAAGGTCGAATTCACCAAATCTCATCATTAATTGCTCCAACTGATCACCATTCAGTTCTTGCGCATCTATTTTCAAAGGTATACCAAGACAGTAGAAGGCAACCTCTACATCACTGATCCCAGAGAAAAGAGACAGGACATTGATACCACCGGGGAACATGTCTCTAGTAGATTCTCCTCCTCGTGTATGGTTTTTAGGGAAACCTAGAAGTATTTCCACCTCATCAGATTTAAGTGGAATAACTTTATTCCTTCAAACCCATACCATATTTTATTTTCGGCACTCATAAAAAACATGCTTCTGGACACTCGAAGGTGGCTCATCGTCATAAGCTTCAAGAGCCTTACAGATCCTTTCTGTCAATTTGGCACTTCCTGTACATGTTTGTAAACAGTTCAACTTTGTTCTTGGATCCCAAGAAGGCCACCATTCTTTTTGTCAATGGAAAAGCATCATGTATGGTACGTGGAGGAAGCGGAATAAGAGGAAATCTGTTCTCAATTGGCAGATTATGAATATAGCTCCTTTTTCATGCAGCATCACAAAAATACTTCGAAAACTACAAATTTTGGCTCTACATCGTATAAGTACCGTGACATTTCAGTCCAAACACCAACTAGAGCAAGTGCCATATTCTCATAGTAGAAATAAGGAGGCTCAATAGCATCTTCTGGAAGTATTCTTTGAGTTATATGATCTAATTTGGTAGGAACCCCAAAACCAATCATTGGGTTTGGAAGATGAACTGTATAATTGTCTTCATTAAGAAGCTTCTTTTCAAGCTTCCTCTGCTTCTTCCTTTTCCAAAAATCATGGCCCGGTTTTCACCTTTTCTTGTAATTGGGGTCATTGTATAATGGCTTCCTATCTTTTACTGGAAGAAGTGCATCAGTAGCCTTAGTCATTTGAGAAGCACATATAAAATCTGTCAACTCTGAAATTGATAAATCTGGACCACATCTCTATGGCTATTAAAGCCTCAGCCTCTGAGTACCCCATTTTTGTCAAGTATAATAGTTTATTCTCCTCATCAGAATCAGAATTCAGGATTTCCTCAGTATCAGAAGAATTATCAATATCTGTGAAATCATCCTGAAAGATCGCTTCATAATCAGATGAGTAGTTATCAAAATCAACATGTTGTATGGGAAAGTATATTCTAGAAATAGCCTTCACTAAAAACAAGGTTCACTGTGTCAGCCTGGAATTAATTATCAAGCGATTTATACCACTCTGTCTGACTAGATCCCTTCAGATCCAAAAAGATGATCACCTCATTCAGAAGAGGCACACATCTCATACATTTTCATCTGAATGATTGATTACTTCTTAATCTTGTGACAACATGGAGAGAATTCCTCAAGTTACTTGACAACTGTTGTTCAGTGACACCAGAATGAGAGTATTCAAGATAAATAGATTTGAGGCACGGATAAAGTCGCAAGTACCCACAACTGTACATTGTCAAAATTGGACCTTGTAGGGATCATGATATTGAAATCAAACAAACATTAAAAGTAAGCCTTACAGTTTAGAAGGTTGAGGGCATTTTGAAGGCCCAATTAAGACAGATCCATGTGGGGAATTTTAAAGGCTCGTAGTAATATGAATATTTGGGCATTCTTGGAGGCTCATCTCAGCAAGAAGTAATGTTGAGCACACTTTTAACATTTGTATCAGCAAATGTTGGGGCATTTTAAAGGTTACTTCAGACAAATCCATGCGGGGCATTTTGAAGGCTCAGATTAACAAGAAACAAATGATGGAGCATGTTGAAAGCCCATTTCAATCATAATCAGGAATATTGATACATTTTAATTAGCCAATGTTGGGGCATGCTGAAAGCCCCTTTCAATCAGAATCAGGAATGTTGATGTATTTGAACGTTTGTATTAGTCAATGTTGGGGCATGCTGAAGATCCATATCATATCATGGAAAGATCATTGAATTGAGCAAATATTTCCAATGAGATAGAAAGGTATGAAGAATGAAAATGGTGAAACAGTGACAGTGGAGCTGACTATACATAATTGCTTCGTTCATCAGGTAGTTACATTAGGATCCTGTTGTTGAACAAATATCTATTCAACAAGTATGGTTTCAAATACCCTGTCTTCTTAACCATGTGTCACATGACAGCGTGTTCTTTGTTAAGATACATCACGGTCGATCCAGGGTTCATTTCCTCAAAATCTCGGCTTTGAATTTTGTATTATGTGTGTCGGTGATGATTGAAAATATTTCTTTGAGATTCTTGGCAGTTAGTTTCAATAATACTGTTGAGGCTACGAATTGTTTTTCACATCATTTTTCACTTAATTGATGACATTGAAGAAAGAGGCTCAGCTTACATATATTACCCTTATTCCCGTTGTTACTTGGGTTATCATTGCCAGGCAGGATGAACTGAGTTTTCATCCATTTGGTTTATCATGTGCGTTTCATCTACAGTAACAAGAATTCCACGAATCTTCTTCTGTACATGGCTACTATAGTTGATGTGTTTCTACTTCCTACAACACTCATTATGGAAGAAAACGTGATCGATATCACCTTTGCCCTTTGTCGAGATGATATCAAGATCAGTTAGTGTCTATTATTCAATTCGACACTAACATATTTTGTGAATTTAACCAACTTTTTGGTCATGAAACACACCAGCATCCCATTTGTATTCCCACTGAGGTTTTTTCTCAAGTGGTATTGTGACATTATACAAAATCTTAGAATATTATGCAAAGAGCTTCATTGACGAAACATCTGTGCATAAGCCACAACAAGATGAATGTGTTGTCAAATGTTTTACGAACCAGTTATTATGGTACTGAACCAATTTTGTGATCATATGGTTTCCATTTATTGATGCAAGAGAAAGTCTGTCTTCTTCAATCCCAAGGTTAGAAGTAAAATATGATGAAGATTTCTTTCCACAGAAGGGAAGCTGAAATTTTAACAGCAAAAAACTAGTGGAGCCAACTAAGGTTGATCGATAGGTTGTTAAACATCTCGACATGATATGGTCTGATTGGTTTTGTTCGAGATCCAATTAGATGTGGAGACATGAAGGGAATTAGGATAAATCTTTCTTGTGATGTGTTTTAAGAGTCAAATCAGAATAGACACTACTCTCCTAATTAATCTCTGCTGAGTTTAGCATATATACATCTACATTCTTCAAAGATGATAGATTCTCTTCAAAGATGATAGATTCTCTTTTCAAAGATGAAGCTTTATGGGATTTCTACGCAAGTTTAGACGAAGAAAGTCTGTTTTATCAAAGACAAATAGGGGCATCAAGGTCATAATTATGATTACGACAATACTTCCATAAATGAAACATTTCTTTTGAGACTTTAATGAAACAAAGAAGACACAAAGATACAAGTTGATCAGATGGTTCTTCAGGAATACAAGCTTGATAGCATAAGTTGCTATACTGATATATGCAGAAAACCCTATAAAAGAATGATTAAGTGAAGGAAGACCGAGTTCACCATTTTGAAGTCACATAAAGATTGCATCAACATTTATGCATTCATAAGAACATCATTTGCATAAAAGAAAATGCATTACATTGATGCATTTGATTGCATTCAAACATAAGGTTTTTTTCCAGATCCTCGTATGAAAAAGAAGATTCATGATGAAAAATACCCTACAAGAAGAATGTAGAATTCAAAACCTCAAATACGAGAATCACGCAAACATCTGAAGAATATATGGACGTAATCCACAAAAGAAACATTATTTTGAAATGGGGCATGAGAAAATGATTTCCAAAGTTTCTCATTTAATCTTTTCTGAAAATGAAATTGTTGAATAGTAAGAAAACGATTTCCAAAGTTTCTTACTTAGTAAACTATTTCCCAAATTTAAAAGTCATACTGGCCATCCATAAGACCTTCAGTGCAGGATGTTTTTAAATAGTAATTTATCTCACTTAAGATTGTTTTTCTTAAAACAAACTGCGTCTTGCTTGAGACAATTTCACTCGAAACAACAATTTATCTCACTTGAGATTGTTTTTCTTAAAACAAACTACGTCTCGCTTGAGATAGTTTCACTCGAAACAACAATTTATCTCACTTGAGATTGTTTTTCTTAAAACAAGATTCGTCTCGCTTGAGACAGTTTCACTAGAAATATAAATTTCCATCACTCGATGGATCAACTTTTCCAGAGAAAGTTCATAATGAGAAGAACTCATCTGAAGAAGAAGAAGAAGTTCATAATGAGAATAACTTGTTCAACTTTTGCATGACTCTATCACAGAAGGAGATAGATCAGCATCAACATTTCCAGAAGTGTTCATAATGAGAAAAACTCATCTGAAGAATAAGAAGAACTTCATAATGGGAAGAACTTGTTCAACTTTTTGCTCGATTTTATCACAGAAAGAGATAGATCAGTATCAACATTTCCAGAAGTGTTCATAATGAGAAGAACTCATCTGAAGAGGAAGAAGAAGTTCATAATGAGAAGAACTTGTTCAACTTTTTGCTCAATTCTATCACAGAATAGATCAGCATCAACATTTCCAGAAGTGTTCATAATGAGAAGAACTCATCTGAAAAGAAAGAAGAAGTTCATAATGAGAAGAATTTATTCAACCATTTGCTCGATTCTATCACATAAGAAGATAGATCAACATCCACATTTCCAGAAGGAGTTCATAATGAGAAGAACTCATCTGAAGAGAAAAAAGAAGTTCATAATGAGAAGAACTTGTTCGACTTTAGCTTGATTCATCACCTATGGAGTTGAATGAAAGAAGAACCTCTTTTGAGGGTCAGTATTTCCAGATAGAGTTCATTATGAGAAGAACTCATCTGAAAAGGAAGAATGAGTTCATAATGAGAAGAACTTGTTCAACCTTTTGCTAGATTTCATCACAGAAGGAGATGAAATATCATTCCCAGTAGAAGAGTTCATAATGAGAAGAACTAGTTCCAAAGAAGAAGAAGTTCATAATCTGAAGAACTTATTCAACCTTTTGCTCAACTCATCACAGAGGGAAATATATCAACATCAACATTGTTCAACCTTTTGTCAAATCCATCACAGAAGGAGGTGGATCGTCATTCCCAGTAGAAGAGTTCATAATGAGAAGAACTCGTCCGAAGTAAGTGAAAAATTCATAATGAGAAGAATTTATAGCTTAGAAGTTTGAACAATTCAAGCTAAAAATGGTGATTTATGTCTTTGCTCCATTCCTGTTCCACAACAACGAGCAAAGAGGGGCAGCTGTAATCACCATTTTTTTTCCTTGATAGCAACCCCTTCCACGTTTCAGCTACAACCGACGGTTCCAGCAGCCTCTAGAAGAACACCAGTTGTCCCTCCACGTCGACAGCTCCACCACAACAGTATTTTAGTAGCTTCCAACAACAACAAATGTCCCCCTCCATCCAATAACTTACAGCAAGCAACCCAGTTGTCCCTCTACACTCCAGTAGCTTCCGGCAGCTCCACCCGTGGCCTCCTAAGCTCCGTCCACGTCTCAACATCCTCATCAGCAAATCAGAAAACAACAATATATATATATATATATATATATATATATATATATATATATATATATATATATATATATATATATATATATATATATATATATATATATATATACATGTAAACTGGGGATATAAAACCCCCTAGAACAATATGTAAAGACAGAGAGGAATCAAGAACAATACAAAGAAAATCATAAACAAAAATACAGCAAAGGTTATTTTTACATTTGGTCTTTATTTTTCAGTTTGGTATTTCATATTTTATTTTTTCGAAATAAAAAAATCAGTAAGAAAAAAAAAACAGAAATATAAAGGAACGATTTTACCTCGTTCATAGTTCTTTGTTGGAGTCTAGGTCGCCGGAGAAACGTTGGTTGAAGAATCGGAGAAAGGCTTGAGATTTTCAGTCTCATTTTTGGTAGTTTAATCCCAAATCGGGATTTAAAATTTTTTTTAAGGATAAATTTTTAGGTTCGGGTTTTATGTGGGATAATCGGAAGAGTGTTTGGCCACCGATTTACGGTGGTCGGTGTCGAGGCCTAGGCGTTGAATGGCTCTCGACCGAGCCAAGGAGAGGAGAAATTTTTTTTATAAATTATATATATATTAATTTATTTTAATTATTTTTAGAGAAATATTTTATTAATATTTATTTATTTTTTAATATTAAGAAATGGGTTGTCTTAAAGCACCTAGAAGTCATTTTCTGATATTTCTAAGTAAATAAATATCTTATTTATAAAAATATAAATATTTTCTTAAAATTTTACTAATAAATTTGAAATAATAGAATTATGAATTAAGTATATTTTTGAATTCTTAAATTTCCAATAATAGAGACAATTTATAATTAATAAGTACCAATTTTGGACGTTATAGGGGTGTTAATCATTCCCTAAACGTAATCGACCACGAATCCCTTTTTGTATTTAAAAAGAATGAATTTTTGGTTAAACGTAGATCAATTTATCGTTTAACTGACGTTTTCTTAAAAACTCTTTTAAAAGATAATTTTTAGGTATTCGACCTACCTAACCCAAAAAGGTCGATGGCGACTCCCAAAATATTTTTTAAATCAAAAATCATTTATTTATTCATTTTAGTTTTCCCGCCAAGTAAAAATTTCGTGCTTTGACGAAAACCGGTTAAGACAACAGGTTTAGCAGTTTGCATAAAATCTTTGCAAAAAGCAGATAGCTTGAGAGACAAAAGTCCTTTAAAGAAGGCATAGCTTTAACATTTCAGCTTCATGAAGCAAACCGATGAATATAGAGCTTTTCCAAAAGCAACTAGTTTTAGCACAGGTATAATTAAAACCAAAATACGGTTGCTTCCCATAGTTGTTGTCCAGGTAAATACGACTGACCAAGAAGAGAAGACAAATTGTATTCAACAAAATTTATAAACTCAAAAGGAGCATATCAATCATCAGTAGAGGAATAAATATCCCAAAACCTCTTATACATAACAGGTTCACCAATAAATGTTTAGGAATAACAAAAGCTCTCTAGCTTTAAAAAGGAGAAATAAGGAGAAATCCAGTTATAAAATTGGCGTAACTTGTTATAAACCACACGCAGATAGAACTCGATAGACTAAATATATACCTCATAAACATCAACTACCACAGTAAGTTGCTATTACATTGAACCAAACAACCACATAAACCCCTCACATGAGCTTCCGTTTGTTTGTTTTTGGAGGGCATTGACCGACAGACCATCCAATTTCAAGATTTATTCATTTAAAGCCAAATATCATAACATTTCAGCTCAATACCAACTTTAAAAAGTATTTTTTGTTCCTTAAGTATTAAGCATATTCATAAAAAACACACCTCGGATCTTTAATATAGAAAAAGACAACCGAATGATCTGTATTATCATACATGTCGTCCAGTTAAAAGCAAAGCATAGATTAAGTTCTTTTTTCCCAAAATAAATAATTAAGTTTATTAGAAAAGGAAAAGTTAAAGATTACATGACGTAGAGGAGAATATTTAGGAAGAAGGCTTCCAATAGTTTTGCCATATACTTCACAAGTAGAGAAGAGAATCAGACGCTTGTTGTTCTCTGAACAGTACTTCACCTATAAAACCACAAGTTCACAGCATCAATTTCAACTTCGATCTTGAAAATCTCAGCATAACAACCAAATCTACCCTCACATCGAATGAATCTAACTAAAATGGAAACTAAAAAATGGCACACACAAAAAACCGTTACAAGAGAAACACTTACCACAGGAAGTGCATCAGTAAAATTGCTGTAAATCTTGTTGAGTGGACGAGTATTATAATCAGCTGGACTACAGATCGCAGCCATATTTATCATCTACATTGACACAAAAGCAATAAAAACCAAATCAATCGCCATAAATTCAGCAAGAACTTTTGAAAAAAAAAACAGAAAATAAGAAAAATGGCTCAAAAAAGTTCAACATCAAATAAATATATAATTGAATGAGATCCAATAAAACTGAAAAAAAAATGACTTGAGATACCGAATCGTGTCTGGTCGTATTTAGCCGAGGCTGGATTCGGTTACAATGCGAGATATGAAAGGCATTGTTCGGCTGTCAATTTGATCAGCTTGTTGATCTAACCCATAGTGGAAGCATAATGACATACCATGAACCACAGACACTTCAACAAATGTGGCATACATTTGTGTAACAACGTCTGAATTTTGATTCTAAGCATCAACCATCATAGCAACATCGTCATCGTTGGAGAGTTCGAACGTTGTATAAGTTAACGAAAATAGTAATGTAGGAAATCTTTACTGAAGTGAGGACAGTCTTCTAGTACTTCTAACATGAATCTTCTTTGAAATTTTAGTGATTAGTTCCTCAAGAGTGATGTTCCTCTTGAAGGATAAGCTGACAAAATGATTTAATGCGAAGACAACGCCGGTTCCATTTTCCCTAATTTCTCCATCATTGTAAACAATAGCTGAAATTCGTCTCATTTTAAGAGATTGAGAGTCTTATATATGCAAAAACGACGTAAATTGTTTCTGATATACGAATTAAAATATAAACTAATACTAAAAAATTAAAAATATTCACAATAATTTAAATAATGACTTTTACCAAAAAATACCTAATAAATAAAATATTACTTGTTAGTCACAGTTTCCCAAATATTCCCCAATCTAACACATGAGAGGAGGCGCGTTCGGTGAAACGCGCTATAGGAGGATCGGAGGGTAAGGCGCGATTGGTGAGAAGCTCCTTAGCCGAAAACCATCTCACACCGGTGAAACCAATAATATCCCTAGAAGGCGTATCTCTAGGGGCGTGCCTTACCAGGGTTTTCTAACAACCCTGGAAGGCGTATCCCCTAGGGCGCACCTTCCCCTTCCGACCCCAAACTCCCGCCAAATTCTCCCACCAATTCCCCCTATTCCCCCAATCGGCTACTATATAAACCCCCTTCCCCAACTAATATAAATCACACCTAAATATATCTTCTTCTTATCTATTTTCAATCTAGTAAGGTATAATTATTTTTATAATTTATATTTTTATTCATTAATTATTTAATTATTTAAGTAATTAAATATTTTATTATTATTTTATTTTAGTATTTATTATTTTATTATTTAATTGTAAACTTATTTAGTTAATATTTATTAATTGTAGTTAAAAAATGGAAGGTGTGTTGTTACGATTGAATGTTGATAATATTTCGAGTCATTTTGTCGATACAGTAAGAATACAAAACTATATTCTTTTTAAATTTATGAATATTATGAAATCAATTATATATTATTTAAATTACTAAAATTAATTTTATTTGAATTTATTTAAATAATTTTGAAATAGTAGTTCAAATTTTAATGGTTGGAACTTATTTGTTAGGAAAATGATCGTATATTAGAAGTTTTTATTCGCAACAAGAAGATGAAAACACCGAGGCGTATCTGGTCATATTTTTCTATGGCTGGATTCGGTTACTTAGAAAATTGAAAGAGGTTGTAATTTTGAACTCGCCCTGATTTCTACAATAATTGAGATACGGAGGCCAGACACACATGTTCCATCTACCATGTGGGGAGTGTACCATTTCGCTAGAGGATGTTTCGATACAAATAAGGCTCCCGATCGATAGAATTGTCATTTGTGGTGTGGCAGATGATGATTGAGGGGTTTATACAGGGAGTATCTTGGAAGATGCCCGCCCAGTTTCAATGGTGGCTGAATAACATTATGGTGGCTGAAAAATTAATTTAAAGAGTTGCGCGAAAATTGTTCAGATAATGAGACAAAAGCATTTGCCTGGGAATATATACTACAACTCATTGGAGGTATATTGATGCCTGACAAATCTCGCAACCATGTCCATTGTATGTGGTTGAGGCACCTGATCGATTTTGAAGTAGTTGGCACATTGAGTTAGGGATCTGCAGTGTTGGCATTTTTGTTTAGAGAAATATGTCAGACTACGAATTATAAGAAGACTGCTATTGGTGGTTGTCTCATGCTTCTCCAATCGTGGGCATAGTACCACATGCATTTTTTTTGCCCGATCGTGAATGAGCCATATGTCTTTCCGTTACTTTCAAGGTGTCAATAGTAAATTTATGTTTTCGATTATTATAGAATTATATATATATATATATTAAATAAGAGGTCAAGTAATAGGAAAAATCATTATGATATCCCACAAGAATTACAATATATACGATTACTCATTGATCAGAAAATTGGTGTAGAGGTACATTTATCAATTTTGTTTTTTATTTAATTTTATTTATATAATTTGAATCTCATTTTAATTTTGATAAGAAATCTATATTTTTGTTTTAGTTTAAATGGTTGTCATATTTGGACGACGAATTGAGGATTTGCATCCCACCTAACTTAAGTGGGATATTGGATGTATGGGTGGCGGTTGTACCCATTATTTGTTATGCTATTGTTGAGTGACATCTGACTGATCGCTTGTTTCATCAGTTTGGGTTTACACAATTTATTCCATAAGCACCAAGGAACTTCGGCAATATGCATAACATTAATAGACGGGGCAAGAAAGAGGTGATTTGGTTGGTGAAGCATAGAGAGTGATTGGCGATGTGGGAGAACCGACATCAACGCTTGCCCCATCGATAGTATAGAAAAAAAATGGTTTCATTATTTTAGGGGGCTATATTGAATGATTCAACGCAAATGGGAAGATATTTTTACTTTCAGCGGAAGCACGAGGGGTGGCAATTCATCGTCACCGATAAAAACGTTCGACGTCACAATGTCATCGTCCCCCACTATTGGACGAAAAGCATGTGCTTCTGGGTCATCCTTAATTATGCCATCGAAACCATCACACCAACAACAAACGACATCGTTTACATCCCTATCCCTTCAATTCACATAGGGACACCACTTAACTTTCAGTCACCTCCGCATTCAATTTAGATGCCACATCCGTAAGTCCAAATGCCATATTCGTCGGTTCAGATGCCACCACTGTTTGGTTATGCACAGAGCCCGCAGGGTTTTATGATACCCACTGGCGGATATTTTTATATTATGCTTACGGATCCATCATTTAGTTCCTATGCGAATTATGTTGTGGGTGGTCCTCCACCACAAACACCTCAACCACAGTATTTGTCACAGACATCAATGTTTGGTTTTTCATAATTTTCATAGTTCTCAATGTGTGGTGGGATCATCAGTCATACACCTCTAAGGTTCTTATTATACATAGGTCATATATCGGCATTCAGCCCTTATCGAGACAATGTTATTGAGAGTGATGATGACGATGAGGACAATGAGGAGGGGGAGGATGAGAACGATGATGACGATGAGGAGAAGGAGGAGGATGACGACAAAGAGGACGAAGATGAACAGTATATAGGAAGAAACCCTCCAAGAAGTAGACGACCACCACCCTGTGGAACATATTCCAGGGAAAGTGTTTTCCATTATTATTCAGAGAATCTCTGCCATGTCAGAGTGTTCCATCCCATCTGACATGAAAGGCGCGTTCTAGGGGAAGCGTTTTCTATTATTATTCAGAGAATCTCTGCCATGTCAGAGTGTTCCATCCCATCCGAAATGAAATGTGCATTTCAAGAAAAGCGTTTTCCATTGTTATTCAGAGAATCTCTGTCATGTCAGAGTGTTCTATCCCATACAAAATGAAAGGCACATTCTAAAGGAAACATTTTCCATTGTTATTTAGAGAATCTCTGTCATGTCATAGTGTTTCATCTCATTCGAAATGAAAAGGTATGTTCCAGGGGAAGTGTTTTCCATTATTATTTAGATAATATATGTCATGTCATAGTGTTTCATCCCATCCGAAATAAAAGGAATGTCCCAGGGGAAGATTTTTCCATTATTATTCAGAGAATCTCTATGATTTCATAGTGTTCCATCCCATCCAAAATGAAATGCGCGTTCCAGGGGAAGTGTTTTCTATTATTATTCAGAGAATCTCTGCCATTTCACATAATTGACATGAATTGTTCCTCGACCCTAAATATCTTAAACTCTTCAATTCTAAAACTTTATATCTCTAAAATCTAAAACTCTCAAACATTCAAACTTTAAAACTCTTAAACTCTCAAACTAATAAAATGGCTCATATTTCAACTGTTGTTTACTATGATGGAGAAATTGGGGAAGATGAAGATGAGGTTGTTTTCTGATCAAATCATTATATCATTCTATCCTTCAAGAGAAACATCACTCTTCACGATTTAATCACAAAAATCTCAAGGAATGCTCATGTTGGAAATAGTAGAAGACTGGCTACACTTTAGTACATATTTTTGACTGAAATTTTTCGTTAACATATGCATAGTTCAATCTCTCAAACGACAATGATGTTACTATGATGGTTGATGTTTCCAGTCAAAATTTGAAATCTAATACAGAAATATATGCCACTTTTGTTGGCGTGCATGTAGTTTGGGGTATGTCCTTATCCTCCTACTATGGATTGCATGAACCAATTGATCAAGTTGACAGTCTAACTCAAACAATCTGCAATGATTTCACACCATTAATGGCTAACCCACCTCCTATTAGCATACCATCAAGTTTCAAGGGAAAACATTCATCTGTCACTTTTTTAAACCTCAATATGGAGATGCCTTCCAATTCTAGGAGGAGACATTCATCTGCCAGCACCTTCGAGATTGATTATGGCATTGTCTTCCACACAACACTCAATTCATAACCCATATGGTGACATCCCTTCAAGGTCCACAGAAAGACATTCATCTGCGAACTTTTTTGAACTAAACATCAGAGTCATAGAAGAACCCTTATCTCCTCCAGAAGAACCTCTTCGTGAGCTAGAAGCAAATTGTGCTAAAAATGGATTATTCCTTGAACCCGAGTCACCATAATTCAACATGGACTTTGATGATAATGCAGATGAAGTTCTTACAAATACGGTACAATACGAACCTTCAGCACACATGTATGAAGCTGACAATTAATTATACATATGAGTATGTTACATTTTCTAAATTTTGTTTATCACTCATTTTCATTTTTTATACTAACTACTTTATTTCGCTTAGGTTACTAACTCTCATGAGGTTATGCTTCAACAATTGCAAGGAAAAAATGAACATAGATACAATTACATAAGTGAAATCAACAAAGAAAAGTGGATAAAAACATACGATGGTGGATATCGATATGGACATATGACAACTAACTTGGTTGAGGCAATCAATTCAACCTTAAAAGGGGCCCGTCATTTACCAGTAACTATTTTGGCTAAAACAACGTATTTTTATTTTGGTAAACTTTTTGCTAAGCTCGGGGGGACAAACTCTTAGTTGGATGTAACACGGTCGTGTTTATCACCCACGATTAGTAGCAGATCTGCAGGAAAAGGTTGCAGTATCAAACAATATGTATGTAATAAGCTTTTATCGCACCCAAGAATTATTTCGGGTCACATAAAATGCCACGACCTCTGCAAGGGATTGAATCTAACTCTTTCAAAGTTAATCTACGAGATAGATGTTGTGATTGTGGGTTTTTTCAAGCTTTGAAGTATTCATGCTTCCATGTCATAGCAGCTTGCTCATTTTCTTGTCAAGACTATAAGCATTATGTGGATCTCGTATACCAACTTTCACAAGTATTCAAGGTATATGAATACGATTTTCCCTCATAGGTAATGAATGATAAAGGCCCAAATGAGGTTCAAACTTAGCTTCCAATTATATCAGATCCATACTTATTAAATGATCCAAGTCGTCTAAAATCCACTTGAATTCATTGTGATATGGATATTCGAGAGAGGTCAAGACAAAACTTAAGATGTGACCATTGTAAAAACCCCGACCACAATAGGAGAAATTGTCAATCTCTTTCACCATCACGTAATCGTTGACCACCACTCATGTAATCATATTTTATGATGTTTCAACTTATGTTATTTCATTTTCTTTTAGTTTCAATTAATGTGATTTCAACTTGTTTATTTTACAAGATGACCATTTCGTATATCTATATATTTTTTTTCAATTAAATGTGTAACATTTATTTCTTACAATCTAACATACAATCAACTTTAACCCTACCATACTTTAAAAACACAAACATTCTAACATACAATCAATTTTAACCCTAAACTTCTTTAAAAACCCTAAACCATACAAATATAACACCCTAAACCACTAAAAATCATAAAACCAATTACAAAACCATAAAATCACTTTAACATAAAATAATAAACCTAAAATCGTTGAACATATGAGATGCGTTCCTTATATTGTGCCATTCAAGAGAGACGAGTTCCCTAGGAATCGTCATTCATAAAACCCATGGAAGGCGCGTTTTATGCAACGCGTCTTCCCTCCTCTTAGCTAAGGCACGTCTCCTTCCGTGAGCCTCATTCTTTCTCTTGAAAAAAATGTTAGATCATGAAATAGTTAGGAAAGTGTTTTTGATAGCTAGTATTTTTTAATAGGGTATTTTTTGGCCAAAAAGCCATAAATAACACAATTTAATATTATTATTGTATCGACAAAATGCCTCGAGATATAATCTTTCCTTCCATTTTACAACCGCAAAAAGAAATAAAAAATAATTATTATAATAAAATTTGGTCAAATAATTAAATATGAAATAAATATAATATAATATAAATAATTTTACCTTCTAAAAACTATAACAAAATCTACTTAGCTGGATATAAGGAATTGATAGAAGAAAGAATATGAAAATAATTTTGGTGTGGTTTGATATTTGCATTCGGGGAGGTATTTATAAGGGAAGGGGGATGGCTAATTGCTAGGATTTTAGGCTCCTGTCTGGGGTAAATAATTGAACGGGCAATAATTTAGTTGGAATATTGGAAGGTGCGCCTCATGATCCACGCCTTCCAGCCTGAGGATTCACGTTTTTCCACCGTGGCGTCAGCTCGGACAGAACCCTAGGAAGGCGCGCTTGCTTATCCCCACCTTCCATCCACGTATACAATGCGTATTTTCTGAACTGCACTTTATTACCAATCTGTTAGAAAATGGTGTTAGATCAGTATTATTTGGAGAAACGGCTCGTAATAGGTAAATAATTAATGTAAGGGTGATATTTTTTTGTAAAAATGCTAATTATAGATAGTACTTTTTTAATTCTCTCTTTTAAAAAAAGTTTGGGTGATTTTTCAAAGATGTCTAATGAGATGTGAAAAATGATAAATGTTGACCAGCGGACATTGTTTTGTTTTCTGGCAGAGATCAGCAGATACTCTATTTTGAGCATTACCATTTTTCCATAAAAAGGTAAAAAAAATTTGAATAGAAACTAAAGTAAAAAAGAAAAATATATGTGAAAGGAATTAAACTAAAGTAAGGCTAGAAACTTTAGGCATAATGAAAAATATATGTAAAAGGAATTAAACTAAAGTAAGGCTAGAAACTTTAGGAATAAAGAAATATATGTGTAAAAGGAATTATTTTAGGCATAACGAAATATATATGTAAAAAGAATTAAACTAAAGTAAGGCTAGAAACTTTAGGAATATATGTGTAAATGGAATTAAACTAAAGTAAGGCTAGAAACTTTAGGAATAAAGAAATATATGTGTAAAAATCATTATGTAACGCCCGAAACCCAGGTTAGTAGTTTGGGTCAACCCGAAACCTATTTTAGTGTTCAAAATAATTATTAAAAATATCTTAGACCAAGGCTAAGTGAATTTGGGCTATGTTGTGCCCAAAAGACTTATATAAGGTGATGATATTAATAGGGGCTTGAAAGTATAGGGACCTAAGTGTAGTTTACCCATTTTTTCAGCTAAAAATATTCCCCCTTATTTTTATATTTTTCACATGAATCAAACCCCCAATAATCTTACCAAATACTTTTTTCATTCTTCCTTATAGCATTTTCATTTCCTTTCTTTTCAAGAGACAATCTTCAAGCAATCCAATCTTAGTTAGCTTGAGCCAAGGTAAGATTATGAATCACCATCCTTCAAGCTTTAATTTAAGCCTTATTTTGCAAGTTTTCCTTTATGGTTTCCAAAATGGGTTTTTTTTTGTTTAATAAATCCAAGGATTCTAGGTTGTTTTTGGTTGGATTTAGGTTATTGAAAGTATTATAATCCTTATTTTCATTACATAGATTATTTAGAAACTTCTCCTTCTTATCTTGATTATTGAAATAAGTGGGTGAAGCCTCCAAGTCAAAGGGAAAGGAAAAAGCTTCAATTGAATGAGTTTGAGCTTTGTTTTAGCCTAGAAATCAAGGTATCCACACTTACAACTTCTTTATACTCGTAGTTGGTCATGTTAATGTAATGAATAGCATAAAGGTAATAAATAAGCTTATTGAGTATATAAATGGTAGAATTTATGTTTTGGAATTTTAAACACGATATAAGCCTTATTTATGCCCTTTTTATGACACATAAAACTTTAAGCATGTTTGGGGACCTCACAAGGGTCTTTGGGAGTGAGATATAACATTTTTGTGCTTGTATTTAAGTATTCTGCAGGTCAAGTATCGATACTATTGGACTAGTATCGATACTTGTTCTTCATTTCTGTGTAGAAGGTGTTTTCTAGGCAGAAAGTATCGATACTCCTTCAAGAGTATCGAAACTTTGAGTAATAGTTTTGAAACTCTAAAAAAGTATCGAAACTAGGCAGAACAAAATGTTTAAAAGTATAAAGTATCGAAATTTTTACATAAGTATCAATACTTTCAGTCTGTTTTGGGCAAAAATGATCGCATTTAAGGGAATTAGACCCGAGGTACCCCAATACTTCAATATATCATCAAATAAGACTACAAGTGAAAATATTACAATGTTTAATTCAAACAAAGAAATCAAATAATTAGGGTGACATAAAACTAGCCTTGGTTGATGCTCGGGAAATAATTCGGACACCTGAGTTCCTCTAGCTTAGGGTGTCGAAAGTATAGATGCAGTCCAAATATTTATAGGTAGGGAACAAGACACTTAAAACTAACTAGCTAGGGCGCAAGGCCCAACACTCTCAAAGGGTGGGCTAGTAAGGGGTGTGGTGTCCAATGCAGTGATTCTGAGGGCCAAATCCTATATAGACTAGAGGGGTACGTGAGCTCCGATATGCAGAAATCCCTCAGCCACACCATGATGTCTATCCTAGCATAGAGAGTGAGTATCGCAAGGATACTCACTAATGTTGTATTGATGTGTGATATTGTTTTCAGTTATTAAAGCATGTTGTAAATATACCCCCTGTTAGTATATTTTAGTTGTTAATGTGGCACTGAGCTAGTTAGCTCAGCGTTTGGAAATTATTTTCTTACGCATATTAGGCGAAGATCAGTAGAAGAGCCTTTCGACTAGAATAAATTTGTCCAAACAATAGAGCATAGTATGATTTCTAGAGAGCGTGTATATTCAAAGCTCTATTTTGTAAATTTGAGTCGTAAATTGTTTTAAATACATGGTTTGTATATTTTGATTTATTTTGTAATTGTGGGATCTCCGGATTGTAAACTATTTTTACATGGATTTTATTTTCTATTTAGTGCAAGTATTTACATATGAAGCTTTAATTTCAAAAGAGTATGATAAGGAAATATGTTGGTTAGCCATTCTGGTGGTTTTGTGTGACACTCTCATTGATAGACTGTGTATCGTACTGGTGTTACAAATTAAACTAAAGTTAATGTAAGGCTAGAAACTTTATGCATTGAGAATATTATTATGTATAGTTACTATTTGCCGCTTTATACGTTGCTTGATATACGCTCCGCGAATTTCAATTTTAATGATCTGTTCAGTTCATTAATGTTTTAAATAGCCTTGTTATGATTCTTGTACAAAATATTGTATTATTTCATTCTCATATTAATAAATGAATATTAATGACACGTAAGAATCTAAAATATGAATATTATACGAGACCCATGAATTAAATCGACACCTTTACTGCATGAATTACATTACCTAAATAGTTTAAGAAAGAATTGTTATCTTTAAAGGCATTAGGTTTAAGGATGGAAAACTAAAATTTAAGCATTTATTATTAAATATTTGAAAATCTATAAAATAAATATAATCACTTTCACTGAGAATTTGTGAGTAAATTATTAGAATTATCACTTTCATTCTATAAATTCTATGAACATTTGTTTTTTCTTTCACCTAATTTTAAAAATAACATTTTAATAATATATATTTTAATTATATACATTATAAATATCTAATAGTTTAATTATTTAAAAGGGAAAATATTATTAATTTGATACCTAATATGTTAATAAAAATAAATTTTAGTTTAATATCTAAATATTAAGTAAACTATTAATTTAATGTTTAAATTTAGGCAAAGTATACAAATGATCCCTCGACTATAAGATATTGTTTAGTCGAGTCCATCGATTATTAAAAATTATAAAATGATCACTCGACTATATATATTATGTTCAGAACTTATCATTTTTGTTAAAAACTAACATTTGTCTAAATTGAACACTAACATGATGATTGCACAAACGTTAACATGTTGACTTTATATTTGTGAAATCAACATGTTAACGTCCAACTTAAATTGATATTCATTTTTAAAGGAAAATGATGAGTTTAGAACATAATAAATAATTAGATTATCGTTTTGTAATTTTTAATAATCGAGAAATTCGTTAAAATAACTCATTATAATTAAAAGATTAAATTTTAATTTTTAATCATCAATAAATAATAAAATAGTATCCTACAATCCAAGTCTCCTAAGATCGTACTACCATTTGTTTATTTTACCTTTAAATTTATATAAAACGTTAACTTTAGAGGGATTTTTTTTTAATTAACTTTAGAAGGATAAGAATCACGGATCGTATTCGAAAACTTCCACAACAAGTATTGACTTGAAATAATCTCGTGTGCTCACACTCACGGCATCATATGAACGACCCTTTTCTAATCTTTCCCCAATTGGCTGAAATTACCCTTGATTCGATACGTGGCATTGAGGTGGCAAAGGATTTTATGGTAATTTAAAAGAAACTTCCTTGGTAAGAATCGCCGGACACTCCCTACTTTCGAAGGATCTGAACTTTTCTTTGTTATTTAAATTCCCACTTTTATCTTTTTAGACTGTCAATGGTCGACAACATTTTATGGGTACGGGAATGGTCCCCACATTAATTAAAAATAAATAAAGTCATTAACAGTAATTATTTAATATAAAGTAGTGTAAAATGTTTTAAAATAAAATAAATGTTATTAAAATAAATAAAATCAGATAAATTTAATTTTAATAGATCGTTTGTGGAATAATTCTATATTAATATATATAAAATAAAAAACACAGTACCAGCGGTGGACCTCACCGCAGCTCTGACAACTACACAAAAATCATTGCGTCAGCGCCGCCGCTTACTGGTTACCGGAGAAATACTGCGTTCCTTTTCTTTCTCTCTTTCTTTTTGTCGTTTTGTGGGTTGCGTCATAATTAATGGCATGTGTATTAGGTGGGGAAAAACAAACAAGACGGGGCACGGCATGGTTTAGTCAGAGAAGGGAACAGAGACTCCCCGGTGTGTGATGTGATGTAACAATTAAAATAATGTATTAATCCGTCTAAAGTAATAAGTCAAATATTTTTCTACCTAATATGATCATTAAAAGAGATAAATTGTGGAATTTTAAAGTGTTGTCTAATAATTGAACAAAAAAACAAACTGTTATCTAATTGACCGAAGGAAGGATTAAGTGTTAGAGATAGAGACCCAATGTAAACTATTTTGGTTGATAACATTTTTTAAATATAAAATGATATTATCTAAATAGATAAGGTCGGTTGTTATGTATAGATATTTTAAATTTGAGTATATAGTGTTAAAAGGTTTATTGTCAAAAGGATTAAAGTTTATTTTGAACAAATATTATCTTGCATATTATTTATCTCATATTAATATATACAAAAAATGTAATTTTTAATATTTTAAGAAATTCATGATATCGGTTGATTATATATTTTATAAATCATTATTGAAATATGTTTTGATTATGTGTTTAGTTTACGTTTATTATTATAAGCCTTCATTATAATTTTGGACATCTCTTATTTTTTAAATAAAATTATCGATTTCTATTGGTATAAAAAATACTTTAAAAAATAATTTGAAGGCAATTAAAAATTGTAAAAATTTAATAATCCTATGAAAATATTCAAATATTTATCAAGTTTATTTTAACAAAAATAAACATCTAAAACGTGTATGATGATTAGGTTTAAAGTAGTTTGAGATTAGGATTTTTTTTATTACAAAAGAAAGTTGCTCCCACATTACATGATTTTGGGAGATAAAGCCTCACAATCCGCCCGGAAGAGATGTTGCACCACATCAGGAGGGGAGTCAAACAAATGCAACCCGAACGGTAGTGACCAAGCAGTTTTCGTTAGCATGTTACACCCTCGAGGACTGAACACCATAACATTACTCCAATGTCGAGCTAAAGATTCTCTAATGCACATCACCAAAAGGAGAGAAAGAAACCTCGTTCTGATCCGGATTAATCATCGATAATGCATGTTTGTTGTCTGTTTCCACCACTAACTCTCGAACTCCCGAATCCCAAGCGAGCTTCAAGCCCTCAAGGATTCCCCATAACTCCGCCTTTAAGATTGAACAGATACCAACAGATTTCGAGAACCCAATAACCCAACTTCCCATAAAATCACGCAAAACTCCATCACATGTACTAAGTCCCGAATATGTCCGCCTGGAGCCATCCGTATTTAATTTGAACCAATCCTACTGAGGGGGTTGCCATTGTGAGGACATAACAATCATTATTTTCCCCTACTGCCGCTGAACACATGCACTTAATAATTCTTGAAGCATATGTAAACTCATATGCAAAGCACTTTTAAACTCCACAAACCCCGCATCAAAGATCCTTTTATTCCTTCGACATCAAAGGTTCCATAAGACCACACCAAACAAGAGATTCCAATCCTTGAATGTAACTAGAAAGCGGCAGTGATTAGTAAGATTACCCTCAATCGAGGCCATTACATATAACTTAAAGAATTTGGCTTGTCGATCCACTTTAATTAGATTAATCCACATGTTTCTTATGGGTAAGATATCACGGAGAATGTGTAACGTTGACTCCACTACTGCCCCACACTCCAAACAGCTTACATCGGGAGACATATGTCGTCTTACATACTTTTCATTCAAAAGAATGCTACCCCTACACACTAGCCACATAAAATTCTTCACCCGATGAAAGCCATTATATCCCGTAATAGTTTTCCATAACGGGGATTCCTCCATGACAGGCAAGTGGAAACGACGATCAGAGGCACTTTTAGTAGTGAAAGTGCACTTATAATCCCATTTCCACCCTGGGTTATCTATTCCTCCACGAACAACAGGAGGTTTCGCTACCAATAAATGCAAATGAATCAAGCGAGGAATGAAAGGTATAATTTCTCCCTACCTCCACTCGTTATTACAATCCACAAAAGTATTAATCATAGAGTTTTACGGCAAACTTCCTTTTTGATCATGGTACAAAGATTGAAGGGGCACAGGATCATTCAACCAAAGATCATCCTATAAGTCTACCGTTGAGCCATCACTCAGGCTCCAAACAATTTCACTCATGGCATCACTCCAATTGAGGCTAAGGCATCTCCAGTAATGAGAACAAACTCTCTTATTAATATCCACAAGTAAAGTTTCCATCATTTTATATTTACTCTGAAGGACATGGCCAAAAGTTAATTTTGATTAAAAACCAAACGAAAACCAACTTTCATAATGAGAGCTTCATTTTGTATATGCAACCTTCGAAAACCAATACCACCTTGTTGCATGGGCGTGCAAAGGGTATCTCATCGAACAATATGGATATTTAACTTTTTATCTGTACTTCCCCAAACAAAAATTCGGATGAGACGCTCTATCTCTGAATAAAGCCCTTTTGAAAGATAAGAGGTTTGTATGACGGTTTCACACATTTTGTACCAAATAAAAATACATCGCACAAATGATCAGCCGATGTAAAAGTGGTGCCCATGATACCTTCCCAAGTCATCCACAACGGTGAATTGAAAGCCCTGTCTAATATCATTCTTTAAAGCCTCATCAACGTTGCTCGAGAAACATATATTAGTTTTGGCGAGGCTTACCGTATGGCCTGAGGCATCACAAAAATCCCCTAGAACATGTTGGATAACATCAAGTTGTTCGAGAGACACCTCTGCAAAGAAGATAAGATCATTGGCAGAGAAAATGTGAAATAGCTTCGGTCATCTACGAGAGATGCAAATTGGCTTCTAAAGTTTATCATTCACAACCCTATTGATAGCTTGAGAAAGTTTTTTCATGCACATGACAAAGAGATATGGCGATAATGGGTCCCCTTGGAGAATCCTTTTTGAAGGTTTGAAATTGTTCGTCGCCACTCCATTCCATAAAATATAAGTGGAAGCCAATAATACACAACACATAATAAGTCTCTGGATATCCAGAGGGAACCCAATATTGAAGATTGTGTAATCAATAAAAGATCATTCCAAGCGGTCATAAGCTTTCTCCAAGTCAATCGTAATTGACATCAATCTTAATTGACATCCACCCCTTCATCCATTTTTTTCGCTTCATCGAATGGATAACTTCTTGAGTAATTATTATGTTATCCGATATGGATCTACTTGGCCCAAAGATAGTTTGGGTCTTCGAAATCTATCCAGTAAGTAAAGGCTTTAGCAGGTTCATAATGACTTTTGTTACGACCTTATACAAAACTATGCACAAACTAATTGAACAAAACTGAGATAAATACTTCAGGTGTTTAATTTTTGGGATAAAAACAAGAAGGGTTCGATTAATCTCATCTGAAACCACCCACAGCTGAAATAATCTCGCACAAAATGAGTAATACTTAGACTAAAGACACTCCAATTTTCTTGATAAAAGAAGCATGAAAGTCGTCAACCCCAGGAGCCTTAACTGGGTACATTTCAAAAATAACTTATTGTACCTCCTCATCATTGATCGGTTTAAAAGGGTCTCAATCGATCCAACATTAGCTAGGAAAATATTTCAAATGTGATATATATAACCCATATCACCAACAGAATATAATAGTTTGACATAAAAGTTGACCGATATATAACAAAGATACTAATCATCCATATAACAACTATCATCATCATACATAAGAGAGCGAATTAAATTTACTCGTATCATACTACGGGCACAATCCGGAAAGTACTTAGTGTTACGGTATCTGGACATCACCCAATTACATCTAGATTTTTGTTTTCAAATAGCCTCATATTTCTAAAAATAACATCTAGTTCCTAACAAAGATTAACTTCTAAATTACACAAAAATGTTGAGTGACGGTTAGCAGGGACACGATCTATACCCCTTAACCTTGCTAAAATAATTTTTTCTGCTTACCAACAATCCCAAAGGTATGAATATTACAATCAGCCAAAATGAAGCTTCAAATTTTCAAGGTTACCGAAAGTATCAACATCACTATGCGAAGCTAACTGTTGTACATTTTGAAAGTTTGGATGGTATTGCCATGAGAAAAGAAAACAAAAATATGATTGCAAATCTCCTCGAGCCTTTTTATTAATTTATAAGAGAATGCGATAATGATCGGACTCAAGTCGATCGAGATGAGCACCCAGCTATCAGAAAGCACCTCAATCCATCTAGCGTTGGCAAGTAATATGTCTAAAAACTATCTCAACGTACCTCAAACCCAAGTGAAAACAAAGCCATGAAACCAAAGATCTATTAAAGCATTATCAAGCACAAAATTAAAAAAGCTTTTACTCTGGGCAACACAACCACTCGTACAACTAATTATCTCATCCGGGTGTAAAAAATAATTAAAATCACCCTGAGAAGCCATGGTTTATCACCACCCAGATCAAGCTAAGCAAACTAAGCCATTGTTGGAGTAACTTGGATTGATTTGGAGCTAGACTACGCAATCATATTACTCATATCCCTTAGAGGGCTTATGGGTAGAACTTTATGGGTATCAATCTCTAAGCTAGCACAAGGGCTTGAGATACCAAAATTGTACCCTTCAAAGATGACAAGGAATCCAACCTGAGTTTCATAACCACCTCTCGATTAAACTTACCTTTCTACTCCGCCTAGAAATAATCTCTCACATTCGTATTGACGTTATCAATATCACCAAGGTTCTCATCCGCCAAAATAGCAAACCGCGATTGAGGGCCTAGGTTGGGGTTAGAATTTCTCACATCGTTGGTTTCAATTTCCTTTATGGTTCGATTTCGACGATTCTTCACTACCATCCAAGACCCATAGAGGCTATATCTTGAAGGTTTAATTGCCACTTCTTGAGCAAGATTCTCAGCTCATTCTTTCACCTGTTCAGTGCCCTTATTTGTTTCTAAAGCACATAAGTCCTGGTAATGTCCGTACTCTCTATACTTGAAGCATACCTACTGCAAACCTTCGTTTTTAATCTGTTGAACGACGTCATCTAAGCCAATACAAGGTAGTAGGGGTTTACTATGGTCCACAACCATTATCATTTTAACGAACTTACCCCTTTTCCTAGCAGTTGTGTTGTAATCCACCTTAATCACATTCTCTACCTCTGAAGCGATGATGAAAACCTCAATAGATGTAGAACTGAATATTGATTTTTGATTGAATACAAGTTATACAGTTGTTCTTTATATACATGAAATGGTAACTGTTTAATAGTTATAACAGCTGTAACAGAAAGCAGTTATGCTACAAACTAACATAAGCTGATAAGCAATGCTAAGCTGAACTACGCTGCATGCTCGTGCATGCTATATTCTATCCAATATGCTCACTGCTTCTTCCATCTACAACTTCTTTTTACGAAACAACATCCAACCTTTGTCTAAACATATGAAAATAATCTTTCGACAATGCCTTAGTGAAGCCATCATCTATTTGATTCGAGGATGGAACATAGTTTACTTTCAATTTGTTTGATGCCACATTTTCTCTCATGAAATGCACATCCAACTCCATATGTTTAGTTTTAGAGTGGTAAATCGGATTTGCACTCCTCGAAATTGCACTTAAATTGTCACTCCAGATTACAGGCGTACCTTGCAGCTTAATTCTCATGCTTTCAAGTAATGCAACTACCCAAGTAGCATAAGAGGATGCATCAACCAAGCTTCTATACTCAGCTTCAATTGTAGATCTAGACACAGTCTTCTGCTTCTTGGAACTCCATGTGATTATATTACCGTCAAGATATACGTAATTGCCTGAGATTGACCTTCGATCATCCACACTGCTTGCCCAGTCAGCATATGCAAATGCAACAATCTGAAAAGGCAACTCATTTTTTGATAGAGCAAGTTCATAGTCTAGGGTGCCATTTAAATATCTGAGTACACATTTCATAGCAGACAAGTGTTGCTCACATGGTGCATGCATAAACTGCGCCAACTTATGGACACTATATGTTATGTCTGGCCTTGTGTGACATGCATATAGCAATGACCCTACAAGACTCCTATACTCCTTTGGATCAGTGAGAGGACTACCAGCTTCTCTGATCAGCTTGATGAAGAAGACCATTGGTGAGGCATTGATCATTTGTGCTTTATCCAAAAATTCCATCACATACTTCCTTTGGATCAAGAATATGCTATCACCCACATATTTAACTTCAATTCCAAAAAAGAAACTAAGCTGCCCAATTCTTTTAGAGAAAACTTCTCTCCAAGCAGGTTAACAACTTTTTCCACTTTGCAACTCATACTGCCAGTAACAATTATGTCATCCACATATACTAGAACATATACTACATATTCTTCTTTTTTCATTACAAACAACGAGTAATCAGCAAGTGATGCTTCAAAACCAATATGCACCAAGTGTTCATTCAGCTTAACATACTAGTTTCGAGGGGCTTGCCTTAGTCCATACAAGGCTCTATTTAACTTGCACACTAAGGGAGTTCCATCTAAATCAACCTCTTCAAACCCTTCAGTCTGTTGCATATATACTTCTTCCTACAAATCTCTATTTAAAAATGCATTGTTTATGTCACCTTATCTCAAACACCACTTCTTTTGAACGACTACAACAAGTATCACATTGATTGTGAAGGATTTAGCGACTGGACTGAAAGTATCCTGAAACTCTTGGCCAGGGATTTGAGAAAAACCCCTAGCCACTAATCTGGCTTTGTACCTTTGTAGTGTGCCATCAACATTTCTTTTTATTTTAAACAGCCATTTTCATCCAACTGGGAATCTACCCTCTGGTAGTCTTACCAGTGTCCATGTATTGTTTCTGACCAAGTCATCATATTCTTCTTGAACAACAGCTTTTCACTTAACAGACTTAAGTGCAACATGAATTGAATGTGGTTCTTCTTCATCATTATCTTGCACATTCAGGTACACTTTGGGTTTGAAGATCCCTCTCTTGCTTCTAGTTATCATATGGTGCCCTTGTACTCCAAGTGAACTTGGAGCAGCTTCTAAGTCTGGCTGTGTATTTACATGTTGCTCAGTTTTAGCCCCTTCGACATCATTGTCAGCTATATTATGCTGAACATAACCAGTATCTTCAGCTTCAGGAGATTGGTTCATCAGTCTAAGACTCAAAACCTTGAGCTGAGCTGCCTTCAGGTAGTTGGGCATTAACCTGTGAATTATGTCCTAAGTTTATGCAATCATCTGCTCGAGCACTCACTCTATGAGCACCATTGATGATTGTTAGCTTTCGAGGAGGCACCTTACTCGTGTTGGATGCCTTGTCATTATTTCCTGTAAAGGGAAAACAAGATTCATCAAAAACCATATGCCTCGAGATGTAAATTTTCCCACTTGGTGCCAAACATTGATATCATTTGTGATGGGCACTGTAGCCAATGAATGTGCACGGTTGAGACCTAAAGTCCAGCTTATCTTGCTGAAACATTCGAAGACGTGGGAAGTACCTGTACCTAAAAACAAGTATATCACTGTAATCTGGTTGCTTGTTGTAAGGTGCTTCAAATGGTGACTTACCATGCAGGACCTTAGTGGGCAATCGGTTTATAAGATACACAGCTGTACTTACAATATATGACCAGAACTTTAAAGGTAATGAGGCTTGTGTCATTAAGACTAATGCTGATTCAATATCATGTCTATGTTTTCGATCCACCACACCGTTTTGCTCCGAGGTGTAGCATTGTTGTTAATGGCATGTATTCTCCACCCGGTCAGTTTTCAGCTCCCTTATCTCAGTTTCAAATTGAGTTTTCACAAAGGCATGAAACAGCTGAAATGCCTGTATGGTTTGGTCCTTGTTCTTGAGTAAATATATCCAGCAATGCCTTGTACACGCATCCTCAAAGGACACATAATACCTGAAACCATTTGAGATTATGTGCGAATGTCCCCATAAGTCAGAAAATACTAAATGAAACGGTTTGTCATACACAGTGGTTGACTCATGAAGCGTATTTTTTTACTTTTCCCCATTCGATAGGCTACACAAACATTTGTATATTCTTTATTAAATGCTGAGACAATATTGACCCCAATTTATTTACAAACTTGCATCAATGATGCATGAGCAGGATGCCCAAGCCTTTGATGCCACAAGTCATACATGTTTATGCTAGTGGTTACATTTACTTCTATTGAACTTGACTTCTTGTTACAGGATGTATTATCAATAGCAAACTGAAACAAATCAGCAGTCTCCCATCCTTGCAGTATCACTTCTCTAGTCTTTTCATTCTTCACCAGGTAGTGACTTGCATGAAACTCAAAAAATATACTCCATTCTCTCTAGCAAACTTAGAGACAAATAAAATATTTTTAGTTACATCAGGAACATGCAGAAGATTATTAATGTAAAGCGCTCGAAACCTGGTTTGAATAAGAGATGAACCTGTCTTAAATATATCTAGATTCTGGCCATTTCCCACAACTAACTTATTTGGTCCAGAATAGTCAGATCCATTGTTAAGTTTGGAGCTGTCTGGGGTGATATGGTGAGTAGCACCTGAGTCTATAATCCATTTATCCGAGCTGGCAGGTGTTGAAGATGTGTTCTGTACTAGGGTACATCCATTATTGGTACACGCGTATAGCACTCATTTTCAAAGCTAGTTACATATGTGTTGTAAGACTTATGTTTATCAGCCAAGATTCCAGAAAAATGACTGATCAAACCGATGCCAGCATCGATCTACAATGTGCCCTATCTTTCCACACAATTAACACTGTACTCTAGCTCTTCTACGACCTTGTGTACCTGTTCGACCACGAGAGTACTGTTATGACATTCTTTCATTCCCAGTGTACTGTTGATCAGTAGATTGATTAGAGAATTTCCTTTGATTGTTATTCTAAACATGTGTAACATTAGCACTAAGAAGTAGTTGAGACTGAACTTGAAAGCTTTTAAGCTGAGCTTCTGCATCAATTAGTATAGATTGTACTCCACCCACTATGAAGACATCATTTCTTGTTGTAATAACAGCAACAAAAGGTTGATATTCAAATGGAAGTCCATTCAAAATTGTGGCTACCTGATCAATATCAGATACAACACTGCCACACGCTGCTAAAGCGTCACACACTTTTTTGATTGATGTGAGATATGACCGCATGCTCTCATATCATTTCTTGATGGATCGTAACTTACAATGCAAGCTCATTATACTGGTAGTCGACCGATTTGAAAAGAATTTAAGGACTGTAACCCATACCTCAACAGCAGTTTCATCCCCAACGAACTGTGGAAGTAGATGATCACTGATGGTGGATAATAGCCATGAGGCCAAGGCACTATCTTGCGCCACGAACACATCATACTCCTCATTAAGTACAAGATTGCCATCTGCATCAAGTGTTCTCTCAGGCGGGGAGCTAAGATCACCGGTGAGCAATCTCTCAAGTCGATGACTTCGAACTGTTAAGAGGATCTGCTACTTCCATCGAAGAAAATTCATTTCATTGAGCATGATGTTTATGCGTTTATTAGTAAACATCTTGCTAGGCCTTAACGCTCTGAACCTCCAAGAATATTTCCAGAATTGCCAAATGCCATGACACATGTTCTCGCAAGATGAATCCAGAATTATTGCAAGACGAATTACGCAGCAAAAAAGGAAATTAAGTTCATCCCAGAACCAACTGAGCGAATGATACCATGATGAAAAACTCAATAGATGTAGAACTAAATATTGATTCTTGATTGAATACAAGCTATAAGTTGTTCTTTATATACATTAAATGGTAACGTTTAACAACTATAACAGCTGTAACAGAAAGCAGTTATGCTGCAAACTAACATAAACTGATAAGCAAAGCTAAGCTGAACTACGCTGCATGCTCGTGCATGCTATATTCTATCCAATAAGCGATAAGTCAAAAAATAGACTTGGAGTAGTATCTATAGGGAAGATCGATAATGGATCCAAGCCATTATCAGAGACGAGATGATATTGGAAGTGTTGAAGTTTTGATTTCAAGGCTAAGCGGTGAGATAGTTTCTGAATATCACTCAAGGTACTTCCATTAAGATCTTTGAATAATCCTTCTCAAGTTCCAATTTGACAAGAAAGTAGTCATTTTCAAGATCAACTAATTGAAAATGACCATGGGGTTGCCAATAGTATGGATTTTGTTCCAAATAACACGATAACAGATTTTCCTTCCCGTTAACCTGCTAATTACCGAATGCCTCATGTTATGATCAATAGATTGATGAACCTTTTCTGAGAAACGAACGACGGGGTAATCATTCGTCCATCAACTATGACATCGCCTTCATCAATTGAAACTACACATCCCTAAAAAGAGTGTCTGATGCGAGATCAGACCTCTCACCCCAGTCACCATAGCAACATAAGAATATCCTTAGGAGAGGGAAGGGTACTGGTCGGTTCTACACCCGTAGGAAGATCAATCATCTAAATATCCACTTCAAAACTTGGAGAAATCCTAGTATTCAAGACCAACATCTTTGCAACCATCGCACTAAACTCATCGATATTCTTCGCTTTATTCCCAACTCTTCTGATCGCATCCTCTAAAGGAGACCCTGACCACTCTAATAAATGGCAACAACCGGCCCAACGTCCGCCAAGGGTGGTGGCGTTGACACTTGCATGCAAACCTTAAACTTTGTAAATACAAAAAAAAAACACAGAGCAAACCCTAATATTATAAAATTTTATTTTTTTTATTCCAAATAGACAACATTAAAATAAGTCAAGTTGCAACGATAACCAAGGTTCATATATTCGTATAAATGGCTTAGATTCTTACAATTTTTATTTTGATATATATATATATATATATATATATGTTTTTCATCTTTAAAAAGGTAAAAAAGGAAAAACTGACACCCGGACGGCCGGACCTGACCCATGGATTTCGTGACCACGAACCCTTGATAGTACAAGAACGGAAAGGCAAGATAAAGGCCACAGCGACAATTTCGTCAACGTTAATAATGTCATCGTGCAGGACTGATCCGTCATTATATTTCATTAATGAGGGCAAATCGGTCACAAAATTCAAATCTAGGGATCAATATACCGTCAACTAAAGGGAGTCAAGTCCGGTTCTGTTTACGTTTTGAACTCGGGTCGACTCAGTTGAATTATCATATATATTAATTTTAAAAATGAACCTAAACTTCTCGGAAACGAAAAAAAACCATAAACAAAGTAAAATCACAATGGAAATGGGAATAAATCCGTTTTTTCCTTCTTCCATACAGAACGAGTCAGTTGGCATTTGTTCTTTTTAAGGAATTTGGTAAAGTGAGTTCTGTTTCACGCGTCTTCCCAAAGTCTATAAATTAGCTCACTCTTCGCTCCTCTCTCTCCAGGATTCTGAATTGTCGTTTCAAAAGCCTCCACAAATCTCTCTTTGGTTTTTGCTTCTGTTGTTTTATTGCAATGTCTGGTCGTGGCGGTGGTCGTGGCGGTGGAGGCCGTGGCCGGGGACATGATCCTGGTCACGGTCAACCTTCTCAGTCTTTACCTCGCGGCGGCGGTAGAGGAAGGGGCCGTCAGTCTGGGAGGGGACGTGGATCGTCTGGTCCTCCTGCCTCTTATACCCCGCCTCCTCCTCAGTCGGCTCCAGCTCATCAACCACCTCCTCAGGCGCTCCGGCTCCGGCGGCTCGGCAACCACCTCCTCAGACGGCTCCGGCTCGGCAACCACCTCTTCAGGCGGCTCCGACTCGGCAATCTCCTCCCCAGGCGGCTCCGGCTCGGCAACCTCCTCCTCAGGAGGTTCCTGCTCATCAGCCTTCATCTAGTGCGGAATCACTGAGCAAAGAGGTCTCGCAGAAACTTGCATTGGGTCCTCCGTCGTCGACAAAGGCGATTAATTTCCCTAGAAGGCCGGGTTTTGGTACCGTCGGTACCAAATGCACGGTTAGAGCGAATCATTTTCTAGTAGATGTTGCTAATAGTGATCTTCATCACTACGATGTACATTCTCTCCCTTTCTCCCTCCATTTGATTTTTAAGCGCTTTAATAATTCCTACACAGAAGGATTTAGCTAATACTTGTTTTTTTTTTCAATAAAAACCCAAAGGGAAATTTTAATTATAAATGGTTTGCTTAGAAGAGTTCTGCTTTTTGTTTGGTTCATATATTTTAATTTCAATATTTTTTTCCTGTTAGCTAATTTTCATTTACTTCATTGCCCGTCTCTGGTCTCTGTTTTCTTGCATTTTTTTCTCGAATCTTTTAAAGATGTTTGATATTTCATTTCTCCTTTAAATTTTTATCGGCTATTTTTTCTCCTCTTTTTTACGTGTTCTAACCGTTTTATATTTTATTCTTATATCTCTGTTTTATTTTGGTATCTATGCAGAGAAGACTTTAGTAATTATTTTTTTTCTTCCAAATAATAGATTGTTCCTCCGTAAATGAACTTGCTTTAATGAATTCCTCTAGTAGTTTTAGTTCATTATTGATATATTGGCTTCCTTTTGCATATTTACCTCGTTGTCCATATCTCTGTTCAGTTGCATTTTTTTCTGTCTCTTTTAACAGCTTTTGATATCTTCTTCATTACTTGCAGGTTACTATATCACCAGAGATAACTTCCAAAAAAGTAAACAGAGAGATAATGAAGGAGCTTTCTAAGACATACAGGGCTTCCCACCTTGGAAATCGGCGTCTTGCGTATGACGGCAGGAAGAGCTTTTACACTGCTGGGGCTCTCCCGTTTGAGTCCAAGGAGTTTGTCGTTAAATTACTCGATACAGATCGCGGCCAGAGTTCATCTGCTAGAGCGAGGTAAAATTCTTGATTTTATAATGGTGTGTTGAGTATTGACATTTTGCGTTTTATGGATCTCATTATCTTACTTCGATCTTTCTGGTTGATTTTTATTGCAGGAAGGAACGACAATTTAAGGTAGCAATCAAACTTGCATCCAAGCCCGACATACATTTCCTTAAGGAGTTTTTAAGCAGAAGGCATTTTGAATGCCCTCAAGATACTATTCAAGTACTGGATGTTGTTCTTAGGGCTGCCCCATCTGAGAAGTACTTGCCTGTTCACTATGGTCCATCATTTTAGATATCTGAAATCATTTTATACTAAATCAAATTAATAAATTTGAAACATTGTTTTGCAGATATAATGTAGTTGGAAGGTCATTTTTCCACCCGTCTTTAGGTTCCAAAGGGGGGCTTGGTAATGGAATTGAGTACTGGACAGGATATTATCAGAGTCTTCGACCTACACAGATGGGTTTATCACTTAATATTGGTAACTATTCTATTGACTGTTAATTTTGTGGCTGTTTTTTTCACTTAATGTTGTAGTTTTAATGGTTTTTCTTTTTATGCCTGTTTTCACTTTACAGATGTGTCTGCTCGGTCCTTCTATGAGCCACTTATGGTTTCAGATTTTGTTACGAAACATTTCTATCGTCCTCAAAACTTGAAAAGGCCTTTGTCTGATCAAGATCGTATTAAAGTATTATTTCACCTTAATCTATTAATTTCTATTTTCTGCAACTAGACGCATATTCAATTTAGTGTTTATAGACCAAAGTGGTTGAAATTTCTTACAATGTTTATACTGTCTTATTATTTAGGTGAAAAAGGCTTTAAAAGGAGTGAGAGTTCAGCTAACTTATATGAACTATCCCAAAAGTTCAAAGATTGTTGGCATATCTAGGGAGCCTATTAGTCAGCTGATGTAAGTTTGTTATAACACTATAGAAAGCTACATTTATGGGCTAAATATGGTTGAATCGTTTTGGGTTACTTGTGATGATCTTTATATTCTCTCCTATCTTGTTACCTGTTCAAACTGACTATGGTTGACTTGATTTTGTGGTATTTGTGGTAGTCTTATATTTACCATGTTTGAACTGAGTTGGTTTTATTTATTTGCAGTTGGCAGTATTTTGTTTGGTCATAATGACTTCAGAAATGTTTCTTAGTGTGGAAGTTAGTCGATAGCAACCACCTTTGTTTTACAATAATCTTAGGCTACCATTTGTTGAATACTGTGTTGCTAAAGTGGGGTGCTAAATATTTAAGTTCAAATAGTTGTACTTAGTCAATGGCTACCACCTTTGTTGCGCAATATCCTTAAGCTATCATTTTTTTAAACTGTTTTATGAAGGTGAAGTACTAAATTTTTAAAGTCAAATAGGTGATATAAGCATAATAATTGTACTAAATTTGTATTCCCTAACATTTTATGCTTCTGTCTGGTATTTGTTCCATTCTCTCTCATTGTATCTCTTCTGTCAATTTTTTGGGCCTCTTAGGTTTCCTCTTGACGAGAGAAGTACAGAAGTTTCTGTTCCACAGTATTTCCGTGAGAAATACAACATTGTGCTTGAACATACATACTTGCCTGCCATTCAAACTGGGAGTGAAGCTAGACCTGTGTATTTGCCGATGGAGGTTCTCGCTTCATATTGACTTGATTTTTGTTTCCTTTCTCCTTTGCTTTTAACTCTGTTCTTCTAATGATTTTGTCATTCAGCTTTGTAGGATTGCCGAGGGACAAAGATATATAAAAAAGTTGAATGAACAACAAGTTCGTCAATTGTTGAGAGCAACTTGTCAACGTCCGAATATTAGGGAGGAAAATGTTAGAAAGGTATGATAGTGTTGGATATTTTTTGCAGCATTTATTTTCTTGATTAGATAACAATTGCGATTCATTTATTATGTTTCTGCAGATGGTCCAAGTTAATAATTTTGACGCAGATGAGCTTGTTGGTAAAGAATTTGGAATTCATGTCCACAAAGAACTTGCTTTGATTAATGCAAGAGTTTTACCACCCCCAATGGTAATAACATGTCAATATGTTGCATCTTAAAGGGAAGTCAAACTTCTTTTCTTATTATAACTAATTTCTGTTTGTTCATGTTGCTGCAGCTTAAGTACCATGATAGTGGAAAAGAACGAAGTGTTAGTCCTGGCTTTGGGTCATGGAACATGATCAATAAGGTGATATATTTTTTTACATCTTATCTTTGATGTGGTTTTGAAATCAACAATCAGAACTGTCTTTTTGTCTCCTGTTCTTGTTCCAGGGTTTCATGTGCATCACCCTTCCAATTCATTTTAAGAGTTTTTATGGGTTTCCACTTTGCAGTGTCATTTGCTTGCTGTTTATGTTTGCTAAAATCTTTGATTGTTTTATCTTGGTTAATCTCTTGTGTGTAGAAGTTACTTTTCTAGGTTTTAAGCACATTTTTCTTGCAGAAAATGGTCAATGGTGGGAGACTGGATTTCTGGACCTGTGTAAACTTCTCCTCAAAATTTATGAATATGTCAAATGACTTTTGTTATGAGCTTGTGAACATGTGTAACAGCAAAGGAATGGTATGGTGTGTAGTTTTGTAAGTGCACATATCTTATTTTTAATCTACTATTGACCGACTTCATTTTCCATTTTTTCCTCAAGGTGTTTCGTGAGACCGCATCAATCCCAATCCGTTCAGCTCGTTCTGATAAAATTGAACAAACTCTCTCGGATGTTTACCGAGAATCTGCTGGCAAGAATATGGCACTTCAGTTGTTGATAGTCATCCTACCTGATCAAACTGGCTCCTATGGTAAGAGATTCTGATATAATGTAGGGTAATGTTGGTTTTTCTGTGTGCAATTAAACTCTTTTTATTTTGACAGGAAAAATCAAGCGAATTTGCGAGACTGAGCTAGGTATTGTTTCACAATGTTGTAAGCCTGATATAGCTTCAAAGTTTAGCAAACAATATTTTGAAAACCTTGCCCTGAAGATTAATGTCAAGGTACTTTTCTCTGCCTCAGTAGTGGTTTTATGTTTGTGCTGGCTCTTTTTCTTATTTTTAATTTTTTTTTATAATTTTTAATTAATTAGGTTGGGGGTAGAAATACGTGCTGAATGATGCAATTCAAAAGAGAATTCCGCTTGTGAGTGATATGCCTACAATTATATTTGGTGCTGATGTTACTCATCCACAGCCTGGAGAGGATTCGAGTGCTTCTATTGCTGCAGTAAGCATATTCCTTGCTCTGTCATATCTTTTCTGTTTTTCATGTTAAGAGTTTTTTGGCTTGGCTGCAGGTAGTTGCATCCATGGACTGGCCTGAAATAACAAAGTACCGCGGAATTGCCTCTGCACAGACACATCGGCAGGAAATAATCCAGGACCTCTTTAAAATAAATGAGGATCCTCAGAAGGGTAGAAGTCCTGGTGGTATGATAAGGTAGGGATGTAGATACAGTTTTGTCTCAGGCTCCTTGTCTTGGTTAATTGTGTTCTACGTCATTTATTGATCATTTCTTGTTCTCTTCAGGGAATTGCTCATTGCTTTCAGGAGGTCAACCAATTTAATACCTGCAAGGATTATTTTCTACAGGTGAACTTTGTTTCTGGCGATCCAATTCCTTTTACTTTTCTAGCTTTGTTGCTGATAACTGTTACTTAATCTGACAGAGATGGTGTGAGTGAAGGCCAATTCAGTCAAGTTTTATTCGATGAAATGGATAGCATCAGAAAGGTATCTTTTGTGGTGTTTTGTAGCACCCTGCTATATCTTGGACAAAGAAACTGTGTTTTGAATAAATTCAATCTAGACGTGGACATTAACATTAGCTTGTTAATATACTTCTTGTTTTTGCAATGCTTTTTGGTGTTTAGTCCTAACACCTTTAATTTTAATCCTTCCTCCAGGCTTGTGCCTCACTCCAGGAAGGATATATGCCACGAGTTACATTTGTTGTGGTGCAGAAGAGGCATCATACACGCTTATTCCCTACTGATCGCAATAATTCTGATAGGAGTGGCAATGTCTTACCAGGTAACGGTTATCTCATAATTGGGCACTCTCATAATCAAATATCTTCTCCCGATAACAATATATTTAACCGTACTCGTCTTGCAGGTACAGTTGTGGATACCCACATTTGTCATCCCACCGAGTTCGATTTTTATCTTAATAGTCATGCTGGGATTCAGGTAATCTGAGGCTTGCCTTCTGCAATTATCGTTTTACACCTATTTTCATATCCTTCCACTGTCTGTAACTAAATGTATTCATTATTTTTCTTGTGCAGGGAACCAGTAAACCCACCCATTATCATGTTCTGTACGATGAAAATGGGTTCACTGCAGACCTTTTGCAAATTCTCACCAACAATTTATGTTATACGTATGTATTAATTAATTTCTCTGCAATCTTCAAGTACTGTGAATAAATATTGCTCATATTAGTCTTAACCACAATTATTTCACTCTTGTCTAGGTATGCGAGGTGTACGAAATCGGTTTCCATAGGTTAGTGATCATTTTTGTTCGTAAAATCTGTTTTTAGCTTGCAAGCTAGTCTCCAAGTTGGTTGATATTTTTATTACACTTGCAGTGCCTCCAGCTTATTATGCCCATCTAGCTGCTTTTAGGGCACGATATCATGCAGAAGAAGATATGTCGGACAGCGGGTCTACTGGTGGAAGCCGAAAGCCAAAGGACCAGAGTGTGGATTTTCGTCCCCTGCCCAGCATCAAAGACAACGTGAAGGAAGTGATGTTCTATTGCTGAGTAGGCTGTGTTTCGCTTTTATTTTGTTTGGGGTTTTCTACAGGATGGTCGGCTTGGAATTACACACTTTTGATGGGTAATTCGTGGTTGGTTTAGTTGTATTAGTACATAACTACACATGATGTGCAGGCCTTTAGAAAGATGCGAGAGTTTAGGGGTCATTTTGCTCATCTGTGGTGTGTACAGTGTACACATCTTTTGACGATTATCTTTTGATTTATTATCTGTGGTATGTTCAAAGTGATTTTCTTCGTTGGCAATTTTCTTTGATTAAGAAACAGTAATGGGGCCCTGAAAATAAATATTTTGATGACATGGTACAAGCAGCCGGCCACAACAAGAGTCGTGGTCCGACTGGTTGCGACAGATCGGCAAGAAAATATGCATCGAAAGTCCGGAATTCTTACGAATTTAAAACATATGTTTTCCAAAACCCTACGGAACAAAATCCACATTAACATTTAACGATGATGCTAGTAATTTAGATTAAAGAATGACATTATAAAAATAGACAAATCAAATTGTGTCCAAATCAATATTATAGGAACTCAATCCCAGATTTAAACAAATAGAGGGACCGAAACAGTTATTTGACCTTTTAGTTTAGATAATTCAGTAATAATTACCCGCCCCGACTGTACGGGTCACGCAATCCATTCGAAAAGATGATGTTGCTACCAAACCTCTGGATAACAGTTTTATATCCTGCAAAATTGTGCATATAAAAAAAAGAAAAATAAAAAAACAACGATTAATTGAGATTTTATATTTTTATTTATATAAAATAATGAACAAAAATACTTGTGAAGAAAATAGTGATGGTAATACATGACCACCGTAGTAAGAAGTGACCCAGTGGGGACGAGGAGGAACGCCGTCTGATCTCATGCATTCTTTTATATAGCTGTTTAGGTCAAATGGGTCAGCTTGGAACATTGTGTTTTTGCCGATGCCTATGGGCATCACCATTTCACTGCATATCTAAAATCATATTATGATTATATATACAAACGATGATTATTATTACTATTATGTTATTGGGTTTAGGGTTTATAACATGACGTGGCATAAAAAAACTTAGTTTAAAAAGATATGAATGTATATACCTGCCAACTCGTTTTTCATATCTGAAGAATCTTGCGATGCCCTAGTAATCAACCAACAAACATCAATTAATTCTAAGCTTTGGGTTTAGGGTTTAGTGTTCATGGCAATATATTAGAAAGTCCGATGTTTGTACTTGCAAGTTTTGAATTTCGAGCTGAGGGTTGAAAGTCCATTGGATCGGGAATCGATTTTGTCGATCACAGACCATGAACTTCGTATAGTTCGATAATAGGTTTCGCTCGCTTCTTGTGTATATATTAGATTTTGTCACACCACGACGACGAAGAGAGATATTCATGTGAACATTAATCTTAACGAATACCCTAAAATCCTTGGTGATGACTGAAACGTAAGCTCCACTTGTTGTGATTTTATTGAAGTGAAGAATCGGAGCTGATGAGGCCAAAGCTCCCAAAGCAACATGAGGGCACTTTAGCCGAAGCGATGAAGCAAGCATTGGTTTCATTTGAATTAATTAATGTTAATCATCATAATGACCATATATATGTATTATCAAATTAGTCTCAGTTACTTCCACCGTACGATCCTCCGATGACGATCACCGGAGAATAGAAAGCACGAAGTTTCTTCTTGATGTGCATGGTGATTTCTGCATAGCTTGTGCAGAGTTGAAATACCCCCATAGTGCTTGCATTTTTAAAGGCTTCTTCACTTGATCCAAATGGTATTGATTTTCCATAGTATCGATGCTGATGAAAAGTATTTCTATTAGAATATTAACTGATATAGTTGGAATAATTTTCTGTTATTTACCTCAATGTAGACGAGGAGAGCATTGAAGCGGATTGCATTATCATTGAGGAAACCGATTATGGCAAGATCGTCACCAATCGGAGGCCTCTGCCACAAGATAGGCTAGAATCGGTGCGCTGCCGTTTGCTCCGGCCCAATGCTTGAAATTCATGACGTATCTTTGTTGAAAAGTAGCGTAGCTTGAGGCTGGAAGTTAAAGTGATCAAGTGTTTGAGGGTAATAAAATGGTCGGAGATCATCTCAAACGGGAGCATATGATAGAAGGTCAGGGTTTTCGATTAGGATGATTCTTCTGCGCTCGACGAGCATCACTAACGACGAGTACCATTAATTTAATTTATAAAAATTTAAATTCTAAAAGACTCAATGTATAATAATAAGTAGTTAAAAATTTAAAGATAAATTATTTAAAATAAAAGGTAAAGTTGCTTATTTTGACCAATATTTTTAAAATTCATTGCCGCCGTTAATATTTAAAGGAGAAGTGATATGACAGTTAAAATATTTGGTATAATTACACATTTAGTCACTGTTACTTATATATTCTATCAAGTTGCTCCTAATTTTAATAAATTAAAATAAACTCACCCTCAAATCTTTAATTTTAAAAGATTTTAAAAGTTACAATATATTTTATATTTATAACAAAACAAAATCTATGCGTTAATCCCTCTAGCAATTTTCCCCAGAATATCACTTCCTTGTGGTGCTCCATCAATTGCGTTGCATATATGTCGGACCGAGCCAAAAAAAAAAAAGAATACATCGCATCCGAGGATCAACGGCCTCGCTACCATTGTCGTCAGCATCCTCCTCCTCGTACTCGTATAGCCCTCCAGAGGCAGCTCCAGTCTTCTTTTTTTCCGCTGGTATTGGTTTCGGTGGAGTCCATCAAGCAAGTTGTATGATAAGCATGACTGCATAAGAACACGACCACTGATACATTTTGTATAGAGAAAGGGTCAAAACACATGCATCATCTTCCACCTCCCCTAGTTTTGGACATGAGATCCATGTTTCTCACGCTAGGTGTTTAGTTTGAGAAGCTCTACTTGTATCCCTCTTGGGTCGAGCATCATCTTCGTTACTCAAGCAAACTGCTCTTTCCGCTTCATTGCAGTATTTAACCAACAGATTAACACAACCAGCCTGTATATTTCACATGTGCCCAAATGTCAGGTCCCTCAAACCGGAATTTCAAGTATTATATCAAACGCTAAGAGGATGAGTAGTAGTAGTACCTTGAGTATATCATTGCACCCATGTCTAAGGGATGATTCAGTTCTGTAATAAGTAATAATTTTGACTAGATGATCCCTGAGCCTGAATATAACATACAAGATTATGGTGAATATCTGTAAGTAGATAAAGCGATTCAGCTTAGATCACTGCAATCTGAAGTTCTATATATCGATTAGATGCTCCATATGGAAGTCTTGGGGGGCATAATTTGAGATCGAAGCGATGAAAGATAAGGCTAATGTACAGCAATAATTTTGTGACTTTTTCTGATTCATTATCTCTGTTTGCATAAAGAAATAGTTTAGCATCATAAATTTGATGACAATGCAGGTTACATTATGGTTCATTATAGACAGTTGGCACTATATACATAGAATATGGACAGATCAGTATGGTAGTACGATTTATATATGGAAAAGCTCACTTAAAGATAGGGCAAAGATTACAATTGTTGTGTTCCAACACAACCCTCGGGCTTTTCTTCCTAGAGTCTGCACCAGACGCTTAACCACTTTAAAGACAATCAAATCAACAGCCCCAACTAAATTTGAGCTTGATACAAGTACGAATCAATGCCTTCTCAATTGACTATCAGATAAAAGATGGTTCATGATAGTGTGACTTCCATCGACTGTGAATCCTCTAAGGTTTTCCTTTCACCCTTTTACCCTTTTTAATTTTTTATAACTAAGAAAACTCTATGATACTATAGATGCAAATTACAGTACTTGGAAATAGAAAATTCAGCTCAACTGCAATTCACAAATTTCCCTTGACAAAAAGAGAATACTAACCGAGGTATCTCTAGGCCATTGGGTACATATTCACAATATAGAGAGGATCCAGATTGCCAACAGTGTGTTCCAATAAGACGCCCACCGGCCAACAGGTGAGAGATTAGTAAGAAAAAGTTCGAGACAAGAGGAATACAGCTAATCATCAGACGGCATGCATATTTCCAGCTGCATTTTATGTCCTTACCAGTACCGCTTTGTTGAGGCATTGGTGAATTAGTTCTTCCCAAACATCATCATCATGCTGCATGGTCACAAATTCTACAGCCTGTGGAGGACAAATACACTTTTATCTTTACTACCAATCCTTAAAATTGCCAGAAACATAAATATAAAGCAACAGCTGAAAATGTACCTCTTCGATATGTTGGAAATATATACGGCAAAACCACACTGTTAGCACTGACAGGAAAGATAAACAGTAATTTAAAAAGGAACAGATTCGTAAACCGTGTCGTGGTAAAATCACTGTCTTAGAAACGAATTTGCCCCGATGTGTGTAATCACTGCAGTAGGCGGACCGTCCCTCGAGGTTAACACGGTCGCTCCGAATTCCGTACACTCGAAACCGGAGTGGACTGTTGGTGGTATTGTACTTCTGATTGGAAAGCACACAGAGAAAATATTTTAAAAATACTTGGAGAGTGAATTCTGAATGTTGAAAGTAAGTTGAGAAGCTGAATTCATCTATCTATTTATAGGCTAGAAATAGGGTTAAAGTCGTCCATAAAATATTATGATTAAAACCCTTCATTGTACAGCTGAAACTTCTAGATGAACCTGACTCAGAAATAGTCCAGGTTCATTGCATCATTATTCAGCTGTTATAACTCCTGAAATTATATCATATAACTCTTGATATTAATAGTTTGTCTCATTTGTACAAAGCTGGAAATCAGTTCAGATACATCTTAATGTTTTTAATTTAATTTATGATAACTCATAAATCAGCTGTTATCATTTGAATTTAAACAGTCCTCTGCAGTCTATAAATATTAATTGAAATCTTTCACATTTTCCATTTGTTTCTTTCAAAGAGAAATTCCTCAAGAATTTTCTCTAAAAAGATAGTATTCACGCGGACGTGTCGAAGACAAGTATTACCACGAGCCGAGATGGACGGCGACGGTAGTGCGCAAGAGTCCCCCTTGTTCTCTTTCACTCAACAAGGAAGTGAGGAATCCAAACCTTAAATACCCATTTCCAATAATATTTCTAATATTATGTGGTATTGAACATTACCAACACGATATCTCCTAATTCATTTACGATGACTGCCAGAGCCTGTTTCGAGTTTCCCAATCTTCCAAGAATGAATACTTGCTCCCTTAAAAGGTCTTTTTTGGCACAGACCCCGTACGCCTGAAGTTGAATTTCAGCAGTGTTAGTTTTGAAATTAAGATGCCATCATTATATAACTAATACTGGAAATTATGATGTCATTGTCGTAACCGATTTTTACCCGGGCACGAAATTTTTTTACTTGGAGGGAAAAGTGATGTGAATAAATGGTTTTAAAATATTTTGGGAGTCGCCATCAACCTTTTGAATTAGGTAGGTCGAATACCTAAAATTATATTTTAAAAGAGTTTTTAAGAAAACATCAGTTAAAAGATAAATTGGTCTGCGTTTTAACCAAAAATTTGTTCTTTTTAATAATAAAAAGGGATTCGTGGTCGATTACGTTTGGGGAAGGATTAGCACCCCCACAACGCCCATAATTGGTACTTGTTAATTATAAATTGTCTCTATTATTGGAAATTTTAAAATTTTAAAATATATTTAATTCATAATCATGTTATTTATTATTATTATTATTATTATTATGTAGTCAAATAAATATTATATATATATATATATTTATATGACTACATAAATAATAATAATAATAAATATATTAAAAATAAACATATAAAATTAAAATATAACTAAATGGTGACTAAAATAGACAGAGTTGAAACTAGGGTATTACAATATAAAAAGTAATAAAACTTGTAATTAAAAATTATAAGGGGTTAAACATGCTATTTTACCTTATATATATAATATTATTAATTTAGTGACTAAAATGGAATTAATAAAATAAAGAGCAATAACTTAAAGGACTAACTTTAAAGAAATTAAAATTAAAGACAAATTAAAAAAAATTATTGAATATAAAAAGGCTAAATTAAAATAAATAAAATATACAAAGTTAAAATTAAAGCATTCAGTAAAGGACTAAATTGAAAGAAATAAATAAAAATAGCACCAAATTGTATTAGAAATATATAACAAAAACATGAATGACCAAAATATAATCAACAAAAAATAGCATCCAAAATTAAAATATAACAAAATGCAAATATGATTGGAATGTAAACAAATAAATCTGCATGTCCGAAATTAAAATAAAATAAAGTGCAAGAGTAACCAAAATGTAGTTTGTGGCTAAAGTATGGGGACCTAAGTGATGGTTAGACCAAAAGTAGTTATCAGAACGCGAAAGGAGACTAAACAAGGAGGACGAACTTGCGAGTTTCCCCAAAATTTATATTAAACCCCCATTTTCATTCTGTTTCACTTTCAAACCCACCTAAACAATTCACGGGTCTTCCTCACGCAGCAGCCGCTCCCAACACAGCTCACCAACATCGGCAGAAAACGCTCTCCGATCACCATCACCGGTGGTCGGTCTACTTAGACAAACCCCCTATGACCCTCGAACTTTCTCTCCTTCAACTCTAAACTCAAAAACAAGACCTCTAATCCACATGCAAAACCTCATAACCACTAACCCGAATCCATATAGATCTCTATGACACCAACTCCGGCGAAGATATGACTCGAGCTAAGGTAAACGCATTCTTCTATTTTCTTATATTTTTTTATTCGAACATTGCTAAAAATAAGTATATAGAAAGTAAAAAAAATGCTCACTGTTATATTTGGTATATTGCTTCGAAAAGGAAAAAAAGGAGGAGGATCCCTCTGTTACATATTTATTCTCTTCGAAAAATGGTGGCCGAGAGAAGAAGAGCCTCCTTTTTACATTGTGATTGGGGTTTTTATAACCCTTTACAATTATGAAAATAAAAATCTAAATTAGTTGTTGTTGTTTTCTGATTTGTTGATGAGGATGCTAGGACGTGGACGGTGCTCAGGAGTCCACGGGTGGAGCTGCCAGAAATTACTGGAATGTGGAGGGATATATGGGTTGCTTGCTGGAAGTTACTAGATGGAGGGGGAACAACTGGTTTGGGAACTGCTGGTGTTTGTTAAAACGTGGAGGGGGCAGCTGTTCTTACTGGAAGCTGCTGAAACGTGGAAAAAGGGTAACCATGGGTTGCTGTCGGCGTGGAGTGGAAGCTGCTAAAATGCTAAGGTAAAAACAAAAATGGTGATTACAGCTGCCCCTCTTTGCTTGTTACTGTGGAACAGGAATGAGCAAAGACATAAAGCACCATTTTTTGTTTGAACTATTCAAACTTCTGAGCTAGAAGTTATATTCTTCTTATTACGAATTTTTTCTAGAAATGTTGATCCTCAAAAGAGGTGTTGTTGATTCAACTTCATATGTGATTAATTAAGGCAATGTTGAACAAGTTCTTCTCATTATGAACTTCCTCTTCCTTTTCAGATGAGTTCTTCTCATTATGAACTCTTTCTGGAAATGTTGATGCTGATATATCTCTTTCTGTGATAGAATCACGCAAAATGTTGAACAAGTTCTTCTCTTCAGATGAATTATTCTCATTATGAACACTTCTGGAAATGTTGATGATGATCTATCTCCTTATGTGATAGCGTCGAGCAAAAGGTTAAACAAGTTCTTCTCCTTCTTCAGATGAGTTCTTCTCATTATGAACTCCTTCTGGAAATGTTGATCTTCAAAAGAGGGATTATTGATTCAGCTTCATATGTGATGAATTAAAGCAAGGTTGAACAAATTCTTCTTATTATGAACTTCTTCTCCTTCTTCAGATGAGTTCTTCTTATTATGAACACTTCTAGAAATATTGATGATGATCCATCTCTTTCTGTGATAGAGTCATGCAAAAGGCTGAACAAGTTCTTCTCACTATGAACTTCTTTTTCCTCTTCAGATAAGTTCTTCTCATTATGAACTTTCTTCTCCCTTCTTCAAATGAGTTCTTCTCATTATGAACTCTATCTGGCAATGCTGATCCATCAAGTGATAAATTCGAGCGAAAGGTTGAACAAATTCTTCTCATTTTGAACTTCCTCTTCCTTCTTCAGATGAGTTCTTCTCATTATGAACTCTACCTGGCAATGTTGATCCCTCAAGTGATGAATTCGAGCAAAAGGTTGAACAAGTTCTTCTCATTATGAACTTTCTCTTCCTTTTTCAGATGAGTTCTTCTCATTATGAGCTCTACCTGGCAATGTTGATCCATCAAGTGATGAATTTGAATATTTGCTAAAATCTTTGAAATTCCTGTCAAAATTCAACATGGATAAAATGGATGAAAATGCACCTATTTTTGCAAATGCCTAAATATGATGCATGAATGTTAAGTTCATCTTTATTTGATTTCAAAGTGGTGAACTCGGTCTTCCTTCACTTGGTCAAAATATCATTTCAAGCTCGCATTTCTGATTTAGAATAGCAATCTTTGTGTCTTTTTTGTTTCATGAAAGTCTCAGAAAAAAATGTTTCATTCACAAAATCCTTGTTGCGATTAGAATTATGACCTTGTTGTCCCATCTTATCGTGGATAACACCTGCTTTCTTTGCTTGGACTTGTGTAGAAATCCAATAAATCTTTCTTCTTTGAAAAGAGAATCTATCATCTTTGAAGAGTGTAAATGTAGATATACCTGACTCAGCATGGATTAATTAGGAGAGTAGAGTTTGTTCTGATTTGACTCTTGAAACACCTCACAAGGAGGATTTATCCTAATTCATTTATGTCTCCACATCTAATCAGATGTCGAACAAGGCAACTTGGATCATATCATGTTGAGATGCTTAACAACAACTTGTCGTTCAACCTTAGTTGGCTCCACTAGTTTCTTATTGTTAAAATTTTTGTTTCCCTTATGTGAAAAGAAATCTTCATCATATCTCACTTCTAACCTTTGGGTTGAAGAATACAGACTTTATCTTGCATCAATAAATGAAAACCATATGATCACAACATTGGTTTAGCATCGGAATAACTGGTTCATAAAACGCTTGACAACACTTCATCCAGCTTGTGACTTCTGCACAGATGCTCGTAAAACATTTGACAACACATTCATCCTTTCCTGTGGCTTCTGCACAGATGCTGGTCAGGGAAGCTCTTTCATAGTGTGCATAACCTTTTTTTTATGATGTCATAATACCACTTGAGAAAAAAACTCAATGGGAATACAAGTGAGTTGCTGGTATGACCAAAAAGTTGATCAAATTCACGAGATATGCTAGTGATGAATTGAATAAGAGATACCAATGATCTTGATATCTTGAGCAAGGCAAGTGTGATATCAATCACGTTTTCTTCTATAATGAATGTTTTAGGAAGTAGAAACACATCAATTATAGGAGCCATGGAATTTTTGTTGCTGCGGATGAAACGCACATGATAAAACCCAATAGATTAAAACTCAGTTCATCCTGACTGAAATGATAACTCCAGTAACAACGGGAATAAGGGTAACATACATAAGTCAAGCCTCTTTATTCAATGTCATCAAGTAGGCAAAACTGATGTAAAAAATGATTTTGTAACCTCAACAACATGATTAAAACTAACTGTCAGGAATCTCAAAGAAATATTTTCAATCATCACCGACACACAGAATACAAAATTCAAAGTCGAGATCTTGAGGAACTGAACCCTAGATCGAACGGTCTGCATGGGGACCAAATTCAAAGAACATGCTGTCATGTGACACATGGTTAAGAAGATTGGGTATTTGAAACCATACTTGCTGAGTAAATATTTGTTCAACAATAGGACCCTAATACAACTGCCTGATTAATGAAGCAATTATGTATAGTCAGCTCGACTGCCACTGTTTCTCCATTTTCATTCTTCATACCTTTTTGACTCAATGGAAATATTTGTCAAATCAATGATCTTTCTGTAAGATGATATGGGTTTCAGCATGCCCCATCATTGGCTAATACAAACATTCAAAATGCGCTAACATTCTTGATTCTGATTGAAATTGGCTTTCAGCATGCCCCAGTATTTGTTGATTGTTGATGTGAGCTTTCAAAATGCCCCACATGGATTTGTCTGAAGTAACCTTTAAAGTGCCCCAATATTTGTTGATACAGATGTTAAAAGTGTGCTCAACCTTACTTCTTGCTGAGATGAGCCTCCAAGAATGCCCAAATATTCATATTGTCGTGAGCCTTCAAAATGCCCCAAATATTCATACTGACATGGACCTTCAGGATGCCCCACATGAATCATTTATGTCTGAAATGGGCTTTTGAGATGCCCCACATTTTGCTTTTGATTCACTCTCAATATCTGTTTGACTTTAATATTATGATCCTTACGAGGCCCAATTTTGACAATGCATTGTTGTGGGTATTTGTAGCAATATTCGTGCCCCAAATCTGTTTATCTTGAATACTCTCATTCTGGTGTCACTAAACAGAAGTTATTAAGTAACTTGAGGAATTCTCTTCATGTTGTCACAAACTTAAGAAATACTCAATTATTCTGACGGAAATGTATGAGATATGTGCCTCTTCTGAATGAGGTGACCATTTACAGTGATACAGGTTCTTGAAAAGTCCGCACCCATGCAACATGTTGATTCTGATAACTACTCATCTGATTATGAAGCGATCTTTCAGGATGGTTTCAAAGATATTGATAGTTCTTCTGATACCGAGGAAATCCTGAATTCTGATTCTGATGACGAGAATAAACTGTTATGCTTGACGAAAATGGGGTACTCAGAGGTTGAGGCCTCAATAGCCATGGAGAGATGTGGTCCAGATTCATCAATTGTAGAGTTGACAGATTTATATGTGCCGCTCAAATGGCTAAAGCTGCTGAAGCACTTCTTCCGGTAGAAGATAGGAAGCCTTTATGCAATGACCCCAATTACAAGAAAAGGAGAAACTCGGGCTATGATTTTTGGAAAAAGAAGAAGTAGAGGAAGCTTGTAAAAGAAGCTTCTTAATGAAGACGATCATGCAGTTCATCTTCTAAATCTAATGATTGGTTTTGGGGTTTATACCGAATCTGATCGGATAACTCAAAGAACACTTCCAGAAGATGCTATTGGGCCTCTTTATCTCTACAATGATAACGTGGCACTTGCTCCAGTTGGTCTTTGGACTGAAATGTCACGATACGTATACGATGCAGAGCCAGAATTTGTAGATTCAAAGTATTTTTGTGTTGCTGAAAAAGGGGCTACATTTATAATCTGCCAATTGATGACATATTTCCTCTTATTCCGCTTTCTCCACGCACCATACATGATGTTTTTCCATTGACAACAAACTGGTGACCTTCCTTCGATCCAAGAACAAAGTTGAATTGTTTACAAACATGTACAGGAAATGCCAAATTGACAGAAAGGATCCGTAAGGCTCTTGAAACTTATGACAATAAGCCAATTTCGAATGCCCAGAAGTATGTTCTTGATGAATGCCGAAAATGGAATCTGGTATGGGTTGGAAGGAATAAAGTTATTCCACTTGAACCTGATGAGGTGGAAATGCTTCTAGGTTTCCCTAAAAACTATACACGAGGAAGAGGATCTGCTAGAGACATGTTCCCTGGTGGTATCAATGTCTTGTCTCTCTTTTCTCTGGTATCAGTGATGCAGAGGTTGCCTTCTACTGTCTTGGCATACCTTTGAAAATAGATGCGCAAGAACTGAATGGTGATCAGTTGGAGCAATTGATGAGTAGATTTGGCGAATTTGACCTTGTTGTCGGTGGTCTATAGTGTAACAACCTTACTGGAAGAAATAAACATCATCAGGATGAACTAGAAGATTTTTGTTGGTGCATTTCCTTGCAATGAATGCTACAGTGATTGTCTCTTCTGCTGCTTCAAGATAGACATCTCCAAATCCTACTCTTCCCGAACCATGGAAAGGTTTAGTTGAAAGGGGCTATAAGTGTAGAATCTGTTCCAATGTCTTATTTTGTGCCATAAGTTCTCAATTTCAAGTTCAACAATCTTCTGAAGGATATAATGAATATAATCATGACAAGGAAAATGATCGGATATGGAAGAAGTAGCAATGATGTACCAAGACTTGAGCAAGTATCACAGTATAACCCGAGTACAAGTGGGGGACTTGTTCATTCACATAATATACTTTAATGGGACTTATAGCTCTGTGATGTAATCTTCTAGAGAACATGGATTGACGGTTGAGGAAAATAATTTGTATGGTGATGCTTATCGCCCTCAGCATAAGATAAGTGATAATCTTTCTTGATGGATTGGTAATGATGTCACAGGAGAGTGTCACAAGTTCAATTCTCCAAACTTTCTGGCTTCTTGGACCACATGCTTTCAAGAATGCTTCATCATTCTGGCCTGGCTTATTCTTTTTCTTAAATAAAGGTAGAATAGATAACAATTTACTTTAAGGACCTTCCTCATTTAAGACTATCCTGTTTGAAAATGTTTTTCCTCCTTTCTTTATTGAAGAATGAAAGAATTTTGTAAAATGTTGCCTATTACAGGTTCACAATATAATCAAATCATAAGCATGAATTCAATGAATATCAAAAGAATCAACAACTCTTTAATGTTTAAGAATTATAGCTCTTTGACAAGTATCAAGATTTATGGGTTAGTTTCAAGGTGGCTTTCCTATTTTCTATGGTTACATCTTAGTGAAGATGTCACTCCTATCTCATTCTTTGTGAACATTGTCTCATGCCTCACTTTAAGGACTTGGTATTTTAACCGGATGCGTACAAAATGACACAATCTAGCATAATGGTTACTAGTAGAATACTTCCATTTTAATTCTCTGAAATCTTTCATTTAGACTCATCTAACCAAAGTAGTGCGAAAATATTGGTCTAAAAATGAAATTTCTGAGTGCTCGTGTGAAGTTGACTATAACAGGTGTTTCTTAACATCCTTAGTCCATTTCTTAACACATTTGTCATTTTGGCTAGCTGAATTCAGCTTTATTGTATATAATAATATAATCACCTTATCAGGCTAATTGAAACTTATCCATAAAGCCGGGGCGATTAACCAATTGCTCTAGAGGGACAATTTTATTGCATATAATAGTATAATAGGTTAGCTGAATATTATCTATAAAGCCGGGGCTATTAACTATTTGCTCTAGAGGGACAACTCGAGCATAACAGACTAACTTAATATTATCCATAAAGCCGGGGCTATTAACCAATTGCTTTAGGGGGATAACTCAAGCTTTATTGTATATATAATAATATATCATGGGTATCCAAATCCAATTTCTTAAGCTTGTTAAGAAGAATCTGTTATAGTCTAGGTGTTTTGGTGGAATTCAGAAAATCTCTTTATTAGAGTTCAATTCCCAAGCAACTGACTTAAACTAGATTTACCTATTTGTAAAATTTATGTTCATCATCAAATGTCATCAATAGAAAAATATTCTAGTCGGTTTTGTAATGTAATACACCAACGATGCCCCATGTTATATGCTCCTATATATAAATACCAAGCCTTTTTGTAATTCCTTTCAATAGGAGAAGGCTATCTCATATTCGTAATAGGATAGTGTTTGAGTGTATTTCTTCTGAAGTAAGGTCAAGGGTCCTTGTTTTTCTGGTTTTCAATCTTGATATTTTGTCAAAGATTATAACTCTAATCATGCAGAGCTTTTTAATCCAGTTGATATTAAAAGAACTGCAAGATTACAAAATTGATTCAATGCTCATAACCATAAAAGCAACAAAATTTATTTATTGCACAAAAGGAGGAGAAAGGAACAAAAAACATGTGCAAACAAGATACTGAAAATAGAAAGGTACTACAATAGTAGATAATAACTTCCACTTATTTATTTAGCCTAACCCATCATTCCAGTAATGTTGGGTGTGTAATTGACCCAAGATTTTTTTTTCTCATTTGCCCCCCATTTATTGATTATCTTTTGTGTCAACTCCTTTGGGTAAGCCTTCATATACACAAATCTCTCTTTCTTCTTGAATAGTTTTCATCATCATCTTTTTCTCCCCTGACTGGAGATTGGGCTCAATTTTAAATCCATAACAAATATCCTTGGTGATGACATTTTTGTCGTGTTTCTGAATGCATATTGCGGCTGTAACTGGAGTAATATTCACTAGACTCTGTGTATTCAGACTCTTTTCACTGGTCCTTAGAAAATCTGATATATGTGTTTGAGGTTTCTTCAGAGTTGCATCTTTTCTATTCATTCTTAAACCTGTGGGCCAGTCTTGAATTACCTCTCCTTTTACTTCTGTATCATTTATAATCAGAGGAGTATTGAAAGTTGAACGTTTTATCTTTGGCTCAAGTACTTTATTTTCTTCTTTCTCTGCAGCATGTACTTCACTTGTTTTGATACTATCAACTCTACTTTGGGGTTTGATTCTCGATTGTTTAACCAAAATAGACTGATCATCCACTTCTATGATTCCCTGAACCAAAAGGTCTTGAACTCGTCGTTTGAAGCGACCATAATTCTCAATGGAGTGTCCTCGGGCTCCAGCATGATAATCACAAGAGAGTTTCTCATTATACCAACTCGGGTATGGAAGCCACAAAGGCTTAGCTTGACATGGAGTAATAATCTGGGCTTTGAGTAACTCAAGATATAACTTGCTACACGGAATTGAAGGAAACTTGGGTAGAATTTCCCTTGACATCATTGTCTCCTTACAATTGCTTACTTTGCTTTCTTGAAGACCATGTGAATGATGATCAAAATGTTTGCTTTGAATGTTTGACTCTTGAACATCATGAGACGGACAGTAATTCAAAAATTTCTCTTTCTCGACCAGTTTTGAGCTTTTTAGGATCTTAGGTTTCCTATCTTCAAAACATAGCAATCCTTCTGCTATAAGATCTTGGACCTTTAAATTCACAATCCTACAATTCTCCGTAGAGTGGCTAAACTCTCCAGAATGATAATTGCATGAATTCTTGACACCCTGCCAATCTTGACGCAAATAGGTATTAGGTCTTGGAGGAATTGGTGTTATGAGGTCATTTTCAAAAAGAAATGGTAATAAATCTGAATATGAGATTGGAATTCGAATGGGAGGTATCATTTTCTTTTTGCCTTTCTTAGCTTTCTTCAATGGCTTTTGAACCTCTTCTATGCTTCGTTTTAGCTTGATCTTTGTCGCCTTTTCTGGGAGCTTTATTGGATTTCCACATCTCTTGACGAGTTCTTGGTCATTTGTTTCTATTGCATCAGCTACATCATTCATAATCCCATTCAAATCTTTCACAACAGGATCCTCTAAGGGTTTCTCTCCATGTATCACAATACTCACCATATCCATTAGTTTTGTCATTTGCTCTTTTGAATTATCTTGGAATTTTTTTGCTTGATCCATTTGTTCACCCTGGAACTTTTTTACTTGATCAATCATATCTTGTTGAGTCTTGATAATTTGCTCTTGTAGTTTCTCGATTTTACTAACCCTTGCTAAAATCTCATTCATAGCTATTATCCCTCTTTAGGAAACCAAGTTAGCTCCACTTTGATTTCAAAAATTCTGTCATGGAATTCTCCACGAATTATTCCACATTGTCATGATTGAATGTATGTAAAATAGTTTGAAATAAAATGTAATTATGCAAAGATGCAAATGTAAAAATGAAAATGTAAATACAAACGTAAAAATGAAAAAAATGCAAAATGCAAATGTAAATATGTGATTGTAACAATAAAAATGCAAATTGTACCATACAAAAGTAAACATAAAAGTATAAATGAAAATGTAAAGATGCAAAGTGCAAATGTATGTATGAAAAGGTGTTACTCAAGAGTAATCATCTTAGAACAGATTTCATTGAACACAAAAGTTTATGTGCATCAAACAAAACTTTTACATGTAGGAGACAATTTTCAATTTTAACTTCAACAAAACTTTACATATAGGGGATAACTTTCCTTCCTAACTTCTCTAAAGCCAAGTTAGTTTCCATTCATGCTCAAAAGTTGAGTTATCAGTCTGCTTCAATTCCTTGTAAAGTTAGCTAAGTCTATCATCTTATCGTCTATATTGTTTGTCGGGACTGCGGCTTCTTCCATGCCATTCTCTTTTTTCTTCATCTTCTGTGTCAATTCTCGAAGTTGCTCATTTTCCCTGGTAAGAGAACCATTGTGTTCAAGAAGTTATTGGACAAGATCTTCGTATATGTTGCAGTTCTTTTTTAGTTTGGTGACCCCTGTTATCCACTCTCTTGGGGTGTTTCCTATGCCAACATTTTGAAAAGCTTGACTGATCTTTTGGAAATCTTCATGCATGGTTTCCACTTCTGTGTTCAATTTCTTGTTTTGGTCATTCAAGTCCTTCAAATAACATGCTTGAGTTTCATAAAAACCTCCTTTACTCTGAATGCCCTGACTGATACTCTTACCATAGACTGCTTTTGGTATCAATCTGACAGGATCTTTGTGGAGTACTTTTGGTATTAATATAACAAGATCTCTGTGTGCATTGCTCGCTTCCATCCTCGAAGTTTCCTCAGGATGTCTTTCCTTGGCCGCATCATATTTTGTTTGATCATAAAACTTTTTGTCCATTTACGCTTTCTTTCCAATTTGATGAAAAGTCTTTCAAGTCAACACCTTTTGATTATGCCATGATCATGCAATGCAAACAAAAGAAATCCATGCAAACAAGTTAGAGCAAAATAAAATGAGAAAGGAAAATAAATTGGTTAGTACCAATTAATAGAAATAAAAATTCTATCTATCAAGGTATAAATCCTAACCTCATTCTTTCTAGTTCCATGCTTTGTTTGGAAAAATTAACCTAACTGCATGATTTCTAGTTTGCATGCATTTATATAGGAAAAAGAAAATAAAATAAATTAAAAGCTAAAGCTTATTTCTCCTTTATGTACACCTACGGACAGAGATTCAGTATAGTCTTAGATCAGGAGAATTTTTAAGGTTTATTATATGCAGTGTTTCAGTTCTAAGAGTAAAGGTACCCGAATTGTCCTTGTTAGTGCCCCCTTGGGCTGCTAACCCTCTATCCTAGTCCATCACAGACTAAAGTGGATTGAGTTCAATTCGAGGGGATACTCTTCTCTATGCCTGACACGGAGAATAAATTCCCACGAAGACATAGACCATATGAATCCCGAAAGCTACTTGCTAGGTCTGACACGGAGAATAAATTCTCACGAAGACGTCGCTTTCACTCCCACTTAAAAGGGACAAATCTCAAGTATAGAGATTATGTTTATGCAATGCAAGTATTGTATGTGAGGAGAAATGTTCAAACCTCTAACAAATAAAATTTAATATTTGAAAATAAAGCATTAATTAAAATAACATATAAATATTATGAAATAATAAGTATATATAAAAATTTTGAAAAGAAAGAATTAAAATTAAATATATGAATTTTTAAAATTTTAATTGATAGAGACAATTAATAATTGGTTTTAAAGTTTGACCAGTCCCCAGCAGAGTCGCCAAGCTGTCGTAACCGGTTTTCACCCGGGCCCGAAATTTTTTTACTTGGAGGGAAAAGTGATGTGAATAAATGGTTTTAAAATATTTTGGGAGTCGCCATCGACCTTTTGAATTAGGTAGGTCGAATACCTAAAATTATATTTTAAAAGAGTTTTTAAGAAAACATCAGTTAAAAGATAAATTGGTCTGCGTTTTAACCAAAAATTCGTTCTTTTTAATAATAAAAAGGGATTCGTAGTCGATTACGTTTGGGGAATGATTAGCACCCCCACAACGCCCAAATTTGGTACTTGTTAATTATAAATTGTCTCTATTATTGGAAATTTTAAAATTCAAAAATATATTTAATTCATAATCATGTTATTTATTATTATTATTATTATTATTATGTAGTCAAATAAATATTATATATATATATATATTTATATGACTACATAATAATAATAATAATAATAATAATAATTAAATATATTAAAAATAAACATATAAAAATAAAATATAACTAAATGGTGGCTAAAATAGACAGAGTTGAAACTAGGGTATTACAATATAAAAAGTAATAAAACTTGTAATTAAAAATTATAAGGGGTTAAACATGCTATTTTACCTTATATATATAAATATTATTAATTTAGTGACTAAAATGGAATGAATAAAAATAAAGAGCAATAACTTAAAGGACTAACTTTAAAGAAATTAAAATTAAAGACAAATTAAAAATAATTATTGAATATAAAAAGGCTAAATTAAAATAAATAAAATATACAAAGTTAAAATTAAAGCATTCAGTAAAGGACTAAATTGAAAGAAATAAATAAAAATAGCACCAAATTGTATTAGAAATAAATAACAAAAACATGAATGACCAAAATATAATCAACAAAAAATAGCATCCAAAATTAAAATATAACAAAATGCAAATATGATTGGAATGTAAACAAATAAATCTGCATGTCCGAAATTAAAATAAAATAAAGTGCAAGAGTAACCAAAATGTAGTTTGTGGCTAAAGTATGGGGACCTAAGTGATGGTTAGACCAAAAGTAGTTATCAGAACGCGAAAGGAGACTAAACAAGGAGGACTAACTTGCGAGTTTCCCCAAAATTTATATTAAACCCCCATTTTCATTCTGTTTCACTTTCAAACCCACCTAAACAATTCATGGGTCTTCCTCACGCAGTAGCTGCTCCCAACACAGCTCACCAACGTCGGCAGCAAACGCTCTCCGACCACCATCACCGGTGGTCGGTCTACTTAGACAAACCCCCTATGACCCTCGAACTTTCTCTCCTTCAACTCTAAACTCAAAAATAAGACCTCTAATCCACATGCAAAACCTCATAACCACTAACCCGAATCCATATAGATCTCTATGACACCAACTCCGGCGAAGATATGACTCGAGCTAAGGTAAACGCATTCTTCTATTTTCTTATATTTTTTATTCGAACATTGCTAAAATAAGTATATAAAGTAAAAAAAATGCTCACTGTTATATTTGGTATATTGCTTCGAAAAGGAAAAAAAGGAGGAGGATCCCTCTGTTACATATTTGTTCTCTTCGAAAAATGGTGGCCGAGAGAAGAAGAGCCTCCTTTTTACATTGTGATTGGGGTTTTTATAACCCTTTACAATTATGAAAATAAAAATCTAAATTAGTTGTTGTTGTTTTCTGATTTGTTGATGAGGATGCTAGGACGTGGACGGTGCTCAGGAGTCCACGGGTGGAGCTGCCAGAAATTACTGGAATGTAGAGGGATAGATGGGTTGCTTGCTGGAAGTTACTGGATGGAGGGGGAACAACTGGTTTGGGAACTGTGGTGTTTGTTAAACGTGGAGGGGGCAGCTGTTCTTATTGGAAGCTGCTGAAACGTGGAAAAAGGGTAACCATGGGTTGCTGTCGGCGTGGAGTGGAAGCTGCTAAAATGCTAAGGTAAAAACAAAAATGGTGATTACAGCCATCATTATATAACAATATTCAGACTATCCAAACCTTCTCCAACGTGTAATGTTGACTGCTGCGAAGAAAAGGAAGTAGCATCTTTGGATCATACTCAACATAAAGTTCTACCTATCACCAGCAAGAAAATGGACAATACATAATCAGAAATGCAATTTACATAACAAGCGCCTTGCCCACAAACAAGACTCAGTGCACGGCCATAAGCATTGGGGCTAGACAAGAGCATGCTCACAGGCATTAATATTTTAACAAGGCATCAGATGCAGCACAAATATAACAAGAAACATGAACCAACAGGAAATTTTCCAAAACATGTGATTCATTTTCCTAAAAAGAATGGTACAAATCGGTACCAGTTGTTTAAGTAAATTGCTTTTGGGGTTCCCAATGTAGTATATAACTGCCCATAAATATACCTAGACGACTAGATCTCTATAGAATATCACTAATAGCAAGTAAAATTTAAGATTTACATCACTTACAAGTCCAAATTCCTTCAGACACCAATGAAATAAAATCACTATATACCATGTAAACGGATGTCACTCATGCCCATTATTTGTAAATCCAAATTCCTACTTACAAACACATCGCACCCAAACTAACAAAAATAAGTAAAGAAAAGGAAAATTTTGGAACCCATATAAACTGTTTAAAGTACAGCTGATATGGCTGCTCTTATGTAGTCAAACTATGTACACTAATTTTGGAACCTACTGCCTTTTCGTTTCTTCAACCATTAACCGCATAGAACAGGAAAAGAATTTGGCTTTTGCAGAAATGTATAAAAAATGAGAATCTCAAAGCGACTGATGCCACCAATATTTACATAAAAGATACTAAAACACCAATGTAGTTGCCTATTTCATACCTGCATATCATGAAAATCCCTGCCAGCATGGGGGTTTACTTCAAACAAAGAATGCAGATATAAATGCAAGAAATATCTTGAATCACACTTACTTTTAGTATGCAAAAGCTGTGAAACAACTTTGGATGGTGTAAGTAAGTCCCTATTTTGGATCAACAAATTGACTGCTTGCCTACAATCTACATTAGAGAATAAGAGAGACCAAGAGACAGGGTCATATTGGAAATAGGTTGATAATGCAGCAATTATTCGCCTGCATAACATTTTCAAAATAAATTATTTATATTTTCTGCTTAAAGTTCCCTAACTGCAAAATTAAAATATCTCTTTCCATTTGATGGTTTCTGCTATTACACTACAGCATCCTTTTTTAAAATTCCACTTTCACATTTATGATTTAACTCCGGCTCTTCATTTAAAAAGCTACAAAATTCTTCATTGTAATTCATTTACTGACACAAATTCATCAGTAACATTTTGAATCATGCTAATCAGTCCTTCAACAAAGCACCTATTGGCCATTGTGATTCCAAAAATCAAGGAAAATTCAAATATTAATACTTCAATTATAAATTTCATTAAGAAGAACACAGTATTTGAATTCGTTCCTTTCCACGTCTGGATCATACTACAACTCAGATCTTTTTCCACCGTTGTTTCTAACTTCATCAATAAAAACAACAATCATTGTAACAAAACTTGCTAAAGCTAACCGATCACTGTTTCATCAACAACTTGTTCTTAATCAGAAAACGGAAAATGAGATTATATTAGTTAAAGGATCCCTAGAAAAAAATCATGAGCTTATTGATCGCTGGTAAATGTATATGCTAAGACAAGCAAATTTGTGCAAGTGTACACAGTCGAATCAAGTAATAAAGGGTAAGTGAGTTATCGTCTCTCAGAGATTGGTAGGGTTTTGATGTTTTGCCAACTAGGTGTCACGAGCTAATCCCTAAATTCTTGTCAAAACACATAAATAATTAGTAATGGATTATATGAGCAGGTGTCAAAGTGTTGCTAAAGCAATAGAATATTATGAAGTGAGGTTGCAAAAAAGTTTGGTCGAGGCAAAGAAAATATGCAAAAATAACAAATAAAAATAGACAAGGCAAAGAAAAACGTTGATTCAAATAAATTCAGAATAACCTCACATATTCAGACTTTTCACAGCACTTAGGTTGGTCGTGGTATGGAGAAATTATTCTAAGTTTGGAAGGATTTGTTATGATATGCTTAGGCTGCCCGACAGGATCACTGAAGTATTCTAAGACGGTTACTATGACAATATTACTCATCGTGAACTACAACCCTTGATTTGTCAGAATGTTGTTGTAGTAATACCCCTCAACGTGAACTATAGTCGTTTTCTATCCTACTCAAGAGTTTATCCCTTTTAGTCGATTGAAACCCTCTCCTTATCTCTAAGACAAGCAGGTTAGAACATGTCATTAATGTTACTAGATTTTGGTGTTTTGGCTTAAAACGCCGCGATATGCATACCATTATTGGCGTTTCTATCAAAACGCTGTTGTAAGCGTTGCTACATACCTCATTCACTTTAATGGTTTTTAGCGGTGTTTTATCAAAATCGCCACTGTAGGTACATGACACTGTGGCGGTTCCAAAACGCCACTAAAATACTTTTTTTAGCGGCATTTTGCAAAAACGGCCACTATATATCTGTCTATTGCAGAGCTTTCCCACCAACGACACGAAATCTGTTATTTTGTGGTGTTTGTTCTAAAAACGCCACTAAAGGTATAAATTTACCGGCGCTTTTTCAAAAACGTCACTAAAATTGCCGCTATAAATCCATTTTGCTGTGATGGATTTAAAAACTTTGCTACTCTAAGTTGTACTGAATAAGAAAGGAAGAAATAAAAATACTTTTGAGAGGAAGATTTTATTGGCTAAATTGTTGCTGAGAAGAAGATAGTTACTCAAATTATAAATTTCATGGCACTTTTCTGGTCTCTTGAAGTCTTATGGTTACTTATCTTCAATTTTTCATTATTTTAAAGCGTTATATGAAAAATTTAACTGCTGCTATGAACTACGTATGATATCTGTGTGTTTTTATTGCAGGTGCTTGTTTGAATTTTTCTCTTTGTTTTGTTTTAGCTTAATTGTAAAGGTGGTGCCTGTACCATTATCGAAAACGTGTCGGTACTCTCCGAATTGTGGTAAAATAATGGCACTCTTTGAATCAGAAAGTGTTGCCTATGGTGGCATCAACACAGCAACACTCTTTGAATCAGAAAGTGTTGTCTATGGTGGCACCAACACAGCAGCACCGGCACAAGCACCGCAATCGCCGCAGCAGCACATGGAGTTAACACGGGATCAATCCAGCTTGTCCTTGAACAAACAGTGTTCTATTTTCTCGCTTACTCTCGACGAGATTCAACTAAAGAGTGGAAAGATTTTCGGGTCCATGAACATGGATGAATTCCTTGCCAACTTGTGGAATGTGGAGGAAAACCAGGCTCCGCCACAAGTTAACCAAAACGAACCTTGCAATGACAAAGGTAACAGCAACAATGAAGGCCAACCGACATTAGCACGGCATGGCTCTTTCTCGATCCCTACCCCACTTTGCAAGAAAACAGTGGATGAGGTTTGGTTCGAGATTCAAGAAGTGAATCACGAACCTCTTCAGCGCCAACAAGCATTCGGAGAGATGGCATTGGAGGATTTTCTCATCAAGGCCGGAGTATTCAAGAATCAGCATCTTCCCAACAAAAGAAGGCGACCCCGATGAAGACCAACGGCACAAGTTTAGCTGGGAACTATGGAATGGGGCATGGGATCAGATCTTCACAACAAAAAATGTTGACATCTATTCAAAATAATAGTGGAAACATGGTTGCAAACTTTGGAATGGGACATGTAATGGGGCTAGGATTCCCAGGCCACCAAATAGTTGCCAGCAACTTGGCAGCACCAGGCAATGGTTGCACAACAGCATACCCGATTTTCACACCGAGTAAAACCGTAATGGGTGAATCTTCCAATGTTGCTGGAACCGGAACCGGAACCGATCGTCTGTTACAGCCAGTCATGATACAGAACAAGAAGAGGATCATAGATGGTCCACTGGAGGTGGTAGTGGAAAGGAGACAAAGCCCGAAGATTAAGAATCGAGAGTCCGCAGCAAGATCTCGAGCGAGGAAACAGGTGAATACTTACTTCATATAAGTCGAAATACCACTATTAAATTTTGACTCTCATATTTCTTCGATTGCAGGCACATGCAGTGGAGCTGGAATTAGAGTTGAACCAACTCAAAGAGGTGAATGCAAAGCTTAAGCAGCTTGTGGTAAACAAATACTATCTTCTGGAAAAGTTCAAATTACTGTTATGTGTTCTTCAATGGCCTAAACTGTTTCTGGGTTTTTAACCATGTGCAGGAGGAAAACGAGCAAAGAAGAAAGCAAGAGGTAACTCTTAAACATGTTGCTGCCATGCATTTGGCATACTTATGTTCTATGAAAATTATCAAGAGGTAACTCGTATATATATATATATATATATATAGATGAACGCATTAAGAGGTTCTGAAAAGAAAACAGTCGAAATTACCAGGACAAAGGAAGGTTGTTGATAAGATGAGGACACTAAGGAGGACAGTGAGCTTGGGATGATGATCTGTTGAGAACAGAGAAATAGACAATCACAATATGCTTAGCACAAGCAGGCATAGCTTAGTTTATCTTACAAATGAAGTGTATATCTAAATAACTAGGAATATCTCCATATATTACTCACTTTTTCTGAAATTTTCTTTCTTGAAAGGATCATGTGAGCATATATATATATATATGAGTGTGTAGTAACAAGTACTTAAATTAATTAGGTTAAACTTCGATGCATTGAGAGGAAAAAATAGCTTTTTCTGGCTCCTTTTCTTTTTCTTTGCATTTTATTAACATCTTAGAAGCTTGATTTATTTTAAAATAAGGAAAATATTTCTTAATTTTTTTATGTGATAAAACTAGAAAAAGATATATGTACTATGGATCTATGGTGCTCAAAATGATTTAAAGCCTTGAATATTCAATAAAAGTAATTATGACATTGATTAGTATATAATACGCACAAAGTGACAATAACATCGAATAATTTAATTTATTAATAACGAGTTTTCTATTAAAAATTAGTAAATCTTTTTATTCTTATTATTAAACAAAATCATATATATAAACAGATATAAAAAAAATTGAGGTCCCAATTGTAAAATTTATAAGATTAAAAAGGTCAAAGTGTAATTTACTCAATCATTAGCATGCTATGACGGTCAAATCAAATAAATAAATTGAATTAAAATTCTTTTTATTACTTAAATTTAATTTTTTTAAATAATTATTAAAATTTTCAAATAATTTTAAATGATAATTGAATTTTATTGAACTATTATGAAATAATTATTAAATTTATTATAATAATCTTTTAACTTATTTAAATTTATCATTATTTTATAATAATTTAAAAATAATAATATTTTTATAATTTTTAAATTTTAATAATTTTAAAAATATTTTTTACATAATTTAATAAATAATTATATAATTAATTTAATAATAAAAATAGATCAACAAAAATAAATACAGAGTAGAGCTAAAAGTGATGAGGGCGTAATAGACTATTTAGTCTACGCCTAATAGAAATCTGATTATTATTACAGAATAACCACACCCGCTTTTCCTTTTTCCTTTTGCCCCGAGTATTTTCCTGAATTTGATCTTCGTTTTGCTGCTTTGATTCTCAGGTAATTCAATCTATAAACGCTCTAATTTCTTCTTCCCCCTTATTTTAACTTCAATTTCACTTGTTCTTTCCTCCAGTTATCTCTTTATCATGTTAGGGTTTTCATCTTAGTTTCCAAAATTTTCAATAATTTCATTCATCTTTTAAGTCTTACTTTCCTAGTTGCAAGTTGGAGAAGGTGAAGGAAGAGAAGCCGAATTCCTTTTTTGTTTTAATTTTTGCTCTTTCATTTGTAATTTTGGCTCAAAGGTAATTTAAATAGTCATTGTTTTCATCTCTTCATCTTTAGTTGTTGAAAAAATTAGCAAAAATGAGGAAAATAAATAAATAATTATTGCTTGCCATTATTTGTCATATATTTCTGGTTTTAAATTATGTTTTGTCTTGTGTGTAGTAAAGTTTTGTTATAAATTATATGTTTTAAAAGGATGATTGATACAATTTGCTAAGGCCCTGTTTGCTTGATGCTTTTGCTCAAAAAATGCCGAAAAGCTAAATCAAATGGTAAAAACTGAAAGAAATTTTTAATTGAATTAAGAATGATAAACGTAATCGTAGCTTTTAATTTTTCAAGCTTTCAAATGAAAAGGCAAGAATTAAACAGTTTGTAAGGGGGATAGGAGAATGAGTTACTTGGCTTTTGTGGGTAAGAGTCTTGCGTTCATGTTTGCAGATTTGGAAGTTCAAAGTCAGGAGATTGACATAGAGGAAGAAAATGTTAAGTTCTGGGAATAATTTAAGCCGAGGGAATGCTGGATTGCCCGCTGATATGCCACCATTGCTTCAGTGTTTGTCTTTGGAGCCGATTACATTGGGGAGTCAGAAATATACACGGACTGGAGAATTAAGCTGGGTTCTAGGTGTTCCTCTTCGAAGTAGGACATCAGAGGATCACTCTTTTGGAGTTCCACATGCCAAACTTTCCCCTCCTGTTGCAACTGAGGAGCTTAAGAACTTTAAGGAAAGTGTTCAAGATACTTTAAGAAAGGCCAGGTATAATTTTTTCCTCTGTATGGTTTCCTTCATGATTTAGTGTAGTGACTTCTTATTTGTAATTGCGTGACAATGGAATCTTAGGTAGGTGCTTTCACTGGAAACAGAATGGGTAAATAATAGCAACATGGTACCTGATTTTTATGGTGCATGCAATGCACATATAACATGGTGCACATGCGACATATTTTCTCTATGTGCAATGTAGATATCTCATCTTCAACTGTCCTTGCCACTTAGTATTTGTCTCCGGTGGAAGATATGAACTTGCTATTAATTCTAGTGCTTCTTCTCGCAGTTCATATTTCTGAGATAGTGCTTGTGCTTGTTTTCTCATTTTGTTTTTAAATATACATTTTCTTTCTATCAGGGATAGAGTGAAGAAGTTTCAGGAGTCTATTTCTAAATTGGAAATTTATAGAGAAGCCTTAGCCTCAAAGAAGCAGCAACGAAGTGATATTTCGAATGAGAGAACTAGTGGAGTAACCGTTGCAAAGATGGGAAGCCAGATTAATAGAAACACTCATGAAATAATGAACCGAAGATCAGAGGATAGGTCAAAGGGTGTGGGGCTCAACAAGCGTGTACGCACGTCATTTGCCGATTTACGGGTATTTCTCTATGATTGCTGGAATATAATTATACTTCAACCTATTTAGTCTTGGCATATATTCTTGAACAAAGAAAAATCAGTTGATCTTTCTTGAGCACCGAATAAAGTTTCCTGTTGTCTCTCAGTCATTTTATTTTGGTTGTAACCATAATTGAATGTTCTATTTAATTTCTTAAAAATCGGAAAATAAGCCAGAAACGTAACACATAGTTTGACTAGACCCTTTTCCCCCTTATTTTTAGCTTATGATTCATTAATTTTATTTCCCTTGTTTTCTCTGCCTTTATTTTTTTACCTAAGAACAGGCTGATAACAGGACTGCTGTGAATCCAAGGCAGCAGGGGGTAGTAGAAAAGGATGGTGATGTGCTTCCAACTGTTAATGGGGGTTTTGCTCAAACTGAAGAACAGATCCGCAGATTGCCAGGTGAAGGGTGGGAGGGAAAGATGAAAAGGAAACGCTCTGTTGCAGCTGTAGGAAATAGAATTGCCAATGCTGGTCGAGATATCAAACGAGCTAGTCAACCTAAGATGAGTTCTGAATCAAAGTTGCAGTCATGTGATACCTGGGTTTCAGGTGTTTGTATAGGATTGATCTTTTTCCCTAGTTTCTGATTTAATTGTGGATACATTGCTGATGAGGAAAAAGTAGCTTTTGTGGCTGTCTCTGGATGTGCTTTAATTCTTAATGATCAAACTGGCAGTGTTATAGTAATTGTTGAAAAAACATTCTGTTTTACTATTTAATGCTTATAGATTTTATGGTTGCAGTCGTCATTCATAATGTGGAACTTTGTGAATGTTTTTTTAGCATATGAAAGAAATATGGATGTTTTTAGATAAAATTGCTACACCATGTAGCATTATGATAATAATGCAAAATTTCTGCTTAATAAATTGTATTATATTTTGGACCCTTGCTCACAAGTTTTTTTTATTGTCAATAATAATTGACTTGGTGTTTCTATTTTACCTGCTTTTATTTCTAATATAGAGCATATGATTGTGATTGCTCGTTTGCTGGTATGACATTTTTAAATGTTTGACAAGACATTAATGAAATGAAGACATTTTTTGCGCATGTATCCTAAGATCTAGTTTCTGGAAATGGTTATCAAATTTAGACTTGAGGTTTATAAGATACAATTTACGCTGATCATATAATTTTTCAGCCATCAAATAAAGCTTTTATGTACGAGTCTTAAAACTGCTCCTGTTCATTGTTTTATGCATGCAGATCGAAATCTTCCCCTGGAGTTGGTGGAATTAACAGGTCACAAGGTTCATTTGAGGGTGCAGGTTCAGAGGCTAATACAGTACTCAGGAATGAATTGGAGAGTACATCTATTCCTCGGGATCATGCAGCTATGTTGGAACAGAGGGTTGCCATAGAAACAAATAATAAGTATGTTCCTTTACCATTTAATTTCTAGCAATATGTACTGTGGTCTGTGGGCGGGAACCTTGCATAATTAATGTTCATCAAAACTTGCATTTTACTTTTATGATGTGTGATTTTCTTTTAATGTTTTCTCCTCATTTATTATTGATATTTTTAATGGAAATGTTTGTTAGGGCAAGTCTTCAGGAGGACAATCAAGCAAGTGGCTCGAGTACAATGTTAAAAGGGAAGGTTTCTAGGGCACCAAGAACTGGGTCTATCATGGTGTTAGACTCATCTTCTAAAATACACCTCTCATCAGGAGCTTTGCAGGGTTGGGAACAGCCAACTCTAAATAAGATCCAAACTTCAGGTGTTGTGAACAATAAAAAACGTCCAGTGTCTATAGGTTCATCATCACATGCTATATCCCTGTGGGGTGGTCAGAGACCACATAAAATCTCACGAACAAGGAGAGCAAATTTAGTATCCCCTGTGGCTAATGCTGAAGCTCAGATTTCATCTCAAGGCTTTGCAACACCTAATTTTGGTGCTAGGGCATCTATTGGAGCTGGTGGATCTCTTCTTGGCAGAAGTGTAAGTAATGCTCCTCCAAATATTAAGCGGGAACTTGAGCATGTATCTTCTCCATTTGGGTTATCTGAGAGTGAAGAATCAGGGGCCGGAGATAACAAATCAAAAGAAAAAGGAATTGATACTTGCGAGGTTACTCTTCCTGCATCTCAGAAAGCTGAGGCTTTCTTTTTGCCCACAAGGAAGAATAAAATTACAAATGAAATTGGAGATGGAGTTCGAAGGCAAGGAAGGAATGGAAGAAGTGCATCACCCTTGACAAAACCAGGTGTACATCCTATAACGGAGAAGTCAGACAATCTTACAACGACCAAGCTAATTCAAAGTGCAAGACCATCTTCTGATAAAAATAGAAGGTTCTTATCTGGCTCTTAGTATTAAGTTGTTCATATGCCTTGTGGAAATCTGATGAATGAATCGTGAATTCTCTGGTTCAGTAGAACAGGTCGCCCACCTTCCAAAAAGCTGAAAGGTCGCAAGGCCTCAACTCGTGTTGCTTCGATGCTAAATAATGTTTCTTCAGATTTCACAGGTATTTGACTGCTTATTAGGTCGATGATACTAGCTGCATATATGTCAAACATAAAAGAGTATTGAATCTGTTGCGGCTGTTGGAAACCTAAATCTAATCATTTTGCATGGTTGTTACCTATCTTAGAGCTGTGCATCAATGGTGACTTTGATAACTCATCTCTTCTACATGACATCATCATTTTGACAAATATTTTGCTCTCAGTTTTATTTAATATGACACTTATCTACATGCATATTATTTGCACCTTTTGTGAACTGCCAAACTAGCTGAAACGTGGTTGAAAATCACTGAAAATTTCTGGTGTGTACACTTGATGATGATGTATTTGGGATGTCATTTTTCAGGTGAATCTGATGATGATGACCGTGATGAACTATTTGCAGCTGCCACTTCTGCACTGAAAGCTAGTGGTATGCATCTTTTCCAATTATTCAACTTCCCCCTCCCCACAAAATAAATAAATAAATGAATGAAATCAAATACCTTATGTTAATTGAACTTTTATTGGGGTATATATTTTATATTTCTTGTTTCTGTAGGTCTTGCTTGTTCTGGTCCTTTCTGGAAGAAAATGGGATCTATTTTTAATTCACTGAGCTCAGAGGACACATCTTATGTCAGGCAACAGGTACTATATGGCCAAACATTTTTATTATTCATTGAAACATTGGGGTTAGTTCATCACAGTTTCCTAAACTGCTGTTTTGATGTTGCATCAGCTAAGTTTGGCAGAAGAACTTGATGAGAGTTTGTCTCAAATTTTCGGAGATGGATTTGATGTTTTGGTAAGCTCCATCATCTTATGTTTCTAGTCCTAAAATCAGATCTATTTAATCAGCTATAAATATGAGCATGTTAATCTTAAAAGATGTAAGAAGAGAAGTGTAACTGGAAATTAAGTCGAACTTTGTTGGCTAAGGTTGATATAATTCCTCCATTACTCAGGGTGTTGCAGTGCAGAAAGATGCGCCCGTTTCTGTTGAAGAAGTGGCCAAAACTAATGCTGCAAGTGAAAGATTTGATATAAAAAGTTTGACAAGGTTACACCTTTATATCAAAGAGTTCTTTCTGCTTTGATTGAAGAAGATGAAAGTGAAGAAATTTACCACTGTAATGAAGTGAAGAACATGTCGCTTCACTATGCAAGTGATGATTCCCATTGTGGTTCATGCAACCTGATGGATGTTGAATTTAGAGATAGAGACAGAATTGAATCTGAAGTAGAGTCAAACCTAGATTTTCAGTGTCAGAAGAACTCTCTGTTAGACAGAGTGTCTGGTGATGTGAGTGTTGCATCAAACACATTTAGGAACTGCAGCATGTCTAATTCATTACATAGCAGTGAGCGGTGGCTGGGAGATGATGATTTATCACATATGGATACGGGCCCCATAAGTGAAATATGTTCAACTGACATGGGTCAGCTCCAACATAAGGAAATAAATGTTTCTGATAGTTCTTTTGACTGCCAGTATCAGTTGATGTGCATGGATGACAAGCTTTTGCTGGAGTTGAATAGTATTGGTATCAATCCCGATTCTTTGGTGAGTTTTTATGTTATGCTAAGATTGATTGGTTACTCTAAATAGTTTTCCTTCTTTCAGTTCCAGGAATACACACACAAACCTGTATGTTGGATGTCAAATTTTTGTGCTTCTATCTTGTATGATTAATTTTTATTTATTGCTTTTGCCTTTTCGCAGCCTGATTTGGCGGAAGGGGAGGAAGCAATAAATAAAAATGTGGTCGAACTTAATGAATGTCTCTATCAACAGGTTGTCACAAGTATCTTCAGTTTGGATTATTTGAAGCATATTTGACATTAGCCTGTTGCTATTACTAACCTAAAATCTATTTCTTTATGTGCTAAAATGAATCTCCTTTTGATATGAATAACATATTAAAATTTTATTTACCATCCTTTTTTTTACATTTTTATTATTTTTTCTTTTGCATATTTGAACACTTTTTTTTTGTTTCCCTTTTTGTATTGATTCTCAGATTTGGAAGAAGAAGAAAAAGTTGGGGAAGATTGATAAAGCTATTGAGTATGGGAGAGATGTAGAAAAAAGGTGGGATAAACAGATGATCTTGTTATTGATAATCTAATGATTTGTGCTTCAACTAATGTGATTTGCTTTGCAGGGACATTGAGCATGTTGCAATGGACCACTTAATTGAGACGGCTTACAGGAGACGTTTGGTACTTCTCAGATCCATTGTGAATTTGTTGTTTCTAATTATTTTCTTTGGAGCTTTGAGGCTTAGTTCTTTGCCATTTATCCTTTCATATGATTACCTTTTTTAAACCAAATTTCTACTTTTTACAAGTTTCTCTATGATAAAGTTGTTAGAGTCGCCCATTTTGGTCATTTTTGAATTATGAGAAAAATGATGATATAGGGGTCGGTCTGAGGTCGAATTCTAAGATACAAGTGGGGAATGGAAGATCCATTGTTTTCTGGAATGATATCTGGGTAAATAATTCTACCTTAAAAGATCAGTTCCCTAGGATCTTTGCCTTATCGACCAATAAATGGGGTAGAGCTGCGGAGTTTGGCAGTTATGTTAACGGTCGTTGGGTTTGGAATATTAATCTTAGGAGGAATTTATGTGACTGGGAATTGGACCAATGGATCTCCTTGATGTCACTGATTGATAACATTGATCTGAAGGATTCTGTTGATGATTTTCTGTCTTGGTCAGGGAAGGGTGATGGCATTTTCTCGGTTAAATCTTGTAGAGAAGCTCTATCGTGTAGTTCAGGGGGGACTTTTCCATGGAACAAGTGGGTTTGGTCTGGTTTGGCACCTCCAAAAGTCGAGACATTTCTATGGCAGGTATCTCACTTAAAGTTGGCTGTTAGAGTGGAATTGAAGAAAAGAGGCATTTCATTGGAGGGTGTACTATGCCCTCTTTGTCTTAAAGAGGATGAAACAATTCAACATCTTTTTTTACTTTGTCCTGTGGCTTGGGATTTGTGGAATAGGTTCGCTAGGATTTGGGAGCTGTCATTTGCTTTGCCTAATGATCCCAGGTCGTTATTAGCCTCTTGGTCCTCTCTACGACCATTTTCTACTATTTGGAATTTTATCCCGGGAGTGGTGTTGTGGTCGGTTTGGAAGGCGAGGAATTCAGTGGTGTTTGATAACGGGACTGTGGATAGTTCTTTGTTGTTCTTCATTTGCAGGTTCAGGCTGGCCAAATGGTTCTTAGCCAAATTTCCGAAGGTAAATTTTCAGGTGGATCTTTTAATTGGGGATCCTGTGTTGGCAGATAGGGTTTCAGTTAAGCCTCTCAACAAGCAGATGGGTCAGTGTTGGGTTCCACCTCCTCCTGACGTTTTTAAATTCAATGTAGATGGGGCGGTTACAAGAGATGGTCTGCAGGGTGGAATCGGTGGATTGTTGAAAGATTCTCATGGCTCTACTCTAATTTCCTTTTCTAATGCTACGGGACCAAGCCCTCCTGTGTATGCTGAATTGAAAGCTATTAAACAAGGCATTGATTTATTCCTTTCTTCTGAATGGGTCCTGAAGGGAAGATTAATTTTAGAGACTGATTGCAAAAAAGCAGTGGACTGGATTTCGAGGATTGATGCTACCCCGTCGTTCTTTTCGTCTCTAGTTGGGGAGATTGGTGCTTTAGTTTCTGTTAGAGATATTTTGGTTAGGCAGATTCCTAGGTCTTGTAATTGGGAGGCTGACAAATTAGCCAAGGAGGGGATTGGTTGATAGGTTTTAGTAGTCTTTTACTTTGGTGTTTTTTTTCTGGTGGTGTTTTGTTTTTTGTAATCTTATGTTAGTTGGGTTATTAATATAATGGGGTACTCTTTTCCTCCTTCGTCAGCTGCCTCTGTTCAAGAGGCAACTATGAGGGAGGTTTTTAATGAGACCTCCTATTCTTATCAAAAAAAAATATGGACAGACTGTCAAACATTTATTTGGTCGCTATATATTTAGGTTGATAATCTAGTTCTATGGTGACAGTGCTGCAGTTGTTATAGGGAATCTGTTCAATTTTTTGTAATGTCAGACACAGTACATAAGTAAGTTGAAGAGACTTAATATTGACTAGTACAATGCTAGTGTTCCAGGGGACAAGTCAGACTGGCTAAACTGAACTTGGAACTAGGGCCTATCTGGCTGGTTGCTTCATAATCCCCTGTGGTTAAAACCAAGAAAACTGGAAGAAACGTTTTCCCTGGTCTTTCTTTATTGTTTATGGCATTTAAATATTTAATACAATTACAATGATAACAGTTGCTTTCACTGATGTTGGTTTTTAGAAAATCAAACGAACTGACAGCTAAATTGGCTGAACTGTTTAACCCTTGACCCACTCTTGTAGACTAGTTCTTTTTTTGTATATTTTCTACCGTCTTCATGATTATGGAAATATTATGGCTCTAGGTTGTAAGAATCTAAGGCATTTTCTCCGGTTCATTTGCATTGCATGGAACTTTTTCTTTATAAAATTGAATTGCATGGAAACTTTTTCTTGCTATATAGTCAATTCGGTATTAGTCTGATATTTGGATATTTATTGGTGCGTTTTATAGATGCAGGCCTTTGACATACTTTATTGTTGATTTAGATGGGAATGGCTGTAACATCTCGTTTTATGGTGTTGAATGGTTTATCGTTTTGTATCAGAAGTGGTTTGGAGCAAGTTGTTTATTATAATTGATTTAATTTTACAAACAATTATTGCAGGCATGTCGTAGGAGTAATTCGTCAAAAAGTGCCGTTCGTAAGGTTTCAAAACAAGTTGCATTAGCTTTTGTCAAGCGAACTGTTGAGAGATGTCGAAAATTTGAACAGACGGGCAATAGTTGCTTTAGCGAACCTGCTTTGCAAGATATCATGTTTTCTGTACCTCCGTGCAGCAATGAAGAAAAATCTGTCGATTGCATTGGCTCCGGAACTGCTAGTAATATTTGTAATGAAACTTCCAACCACCAAGCGGAAGCCAGGGGCTCAGGTATCGCAAACTCTACCTTTTCTAATGGCATTCTTTTCCAATAATTTGGGATTTTATTATGTTTTGAGAGCATTATTCTCTCAATAATAAAAGAAAAAATGTTATCATGTCTTGTTTACCCTCGAGTCAAATGCTTGGATACTAACCTCATAACTTTCGAGCAGTTTATTCATGTTCATTTCACTATTGCCACAGGTGCTGTTTCTAGTACTTATGAGAGGAATGATTCGTCGGAGGCTCTTCCAGCCATCCAATCGTCTGAGCACGCTGTTTCCAAGTATGGGTCTATGTTGAACAAAGGGAGGAAGAGGGAAGTACTTATTGATGATGTTGTCGGTAGTGCTTCGTCTAGGGTAGCATCGACTCTTGATGGCAGTGTCGGAAGAGTAAACGGAAGGGAGCAAAGCAGAGAGAATTTAAGAAATACTAGTTCAAAGGACGAATGGCAAACGAAGGCAAAAGCCAAGCAAAAGAATAGTCATCTATCGAGTTCTGGAAATGGATTCAACGGAAGGCTTACAGAAACTTTGAAACCCACGGATAAGATTCATCAGAATTCAACCAAAAAAGCGGAGGAGCCAATGGATTTTGGAAACTTGCAACTAAACGAGTTGGATAGGATGGAAGAATTGGGTGTTCCGAATGAGCTTGGTGGTCCGCAAGACCTGAGTTCGTGGCTTAACTTCGATGAGGATGGCTTGCAAGACCATGATTCAATAGGTCTAGAGATCCCAATGGATGATCTCTCTGATTTGAAATTTGCATTCTAAATATTGCATTAAGCCAAGTTAGGTCAGTAATTCAGCAGCCCATCAGAACAGTGAAAGTGTAATTATGTTTCATTCTTCTGTATGTATAAAACCAATTATCCAACCGACCTTGGTCGGTCTATGTTTTTGCCTCCACCGAGGCTTGTTAAATATAGGAATTGTCACTATTGATATTCCTTTTTTTTTTTGGATTACGAATTAGATTTGAGTGTTAAGATTCAGAACAGGTATAGATGTTTATTACTCGATTTTTTATTATAAAGATGAGAATTTGAATATTAAAATTTGGATTAGAAAATAAAATAAAAAAGTATGTTAAAACATCATCCTACACACGCTTGCATGCAAACATTGGATGGGAAGAATATATAACATTATCTTTAAAAAGCCATTAAAGTAAAAGGACAAGTGTGGTCGACAATGGCAAACATTTCACACATTTGCATGTTGTTCTACAATATTTTCCAATAATATAAGGTTAAATTACACAAAATCATTTTAGTCAGAGATTTTGTGAAACAAGTTTAATTCTATTTCTGTTTTGATCTTCTTCTAATTTGGTTACCAACACATATTATCATCCAACTGATTAAAATGGTGAGAGAAAATAAAATACTAAATGTGAAACCATCCATCTCTCAATCATTACATCAATTGTGCATTTGATTCAGGATCGACAATACATGTATTATAATTGTCATCGAAAATTATGAAAAAAAATTGGGTTATTTTAGAATCCAAATACCTAAAACACTATTAAATTATGGCATGAAAAAATAATAAGTAAAAATACAAAATCATTTATCATAAATTAAAAGATTAAATTACTAAAGTAGTATTACTACCATGTATTGTTAATTTTGTTTTCAAAAATGAGTTTATATTAGTCGCGGATGTTGAAATTATTATAACATAAAAATATTTAAAGAGAATGAAAATAGGACTGAGTTAACACGCCATTATTGAAATTATGATGACATAATATAATTATGGGAGATTAATAAAAAACGAAACTAAATGTTAGTGGCTTGTTTAATTTATAATATCGATATATATATATATATATATATCATCAACGACTTTGGCCACTGCTCGATTAACTCAGAATTTAGGACGTTTATCTAATTTTTCTCAATTAAAATAAAACATGCCTCAACCGTTTGAATTAGTGTGGATATATGTAGGGGTGAGCAAAACTCGACTGAATTTGAAAAATCGATTTTTTTTACTCGACTCGAATGAACTTCAAGTTGTAATTTCATAAACTTGACTCGACTAAAAAAATTCAAGTTTAAACTTAGTTGTAAAATACAACTCGAATAGTAACTATAATAACTCAAAATTTTTAGTAATCAGTGGATTGATTTTTAAGTTTGAGTCGAGTATCTCGAATTTGTATGATATATGTATATCACATATGAAAAAATAGAAAAATATATATGTATTTTATATGGTTATAAAAAATCATTTATATTGGAATAAAATAATATCATAATATTATTAATATTTATGATTAAATTTAAAAAGAAACTAAAAAATTCGACTCGACTAAAAAAAATTTCAAGTCAACTTCGAGTTGTAAAATAGGACTCGTCAACTCGAATAACTCAAAATTTATCGCTTTTTTTATTTTGAGTTATTCGAGTCAACTCGAATTATCAATTTGGTTTTTCAAGTTTGAGTCGAATTGAAATTTGAAAATTTAAGTTACTCTAAAAGCCAAAAATTTGACTATCTATTTTGATATTTTTACGATTTAGTCCATGATTTCAATATTCCTTTAATTCCTCCTTCATTTAAGTCGTTTTTTTAACCAAATTTGAACTACATGCTCTTAAACCATCTTAGAATACATATGGACTTACAATTCCTCTTTTCGATAACATGTTTTCTACTTTTCAATTTAGTCCATCATTTTCTCATAGTTTCCTTATTTTTTTTCCAATTTATCCTTTATTTTAAGTCTGTTGCCAAATTTGAACCACATGCTCATATACCATTATAGAATACCTATGTAACTTCAATTTTTTTTTTACTAAAAGTCTCTTTTATTTAGACCCTTAACATTACATTTTACTTAATTTGGTCTTTTGACTACAATTGTTTGTAAATTCTTTCTTCCATCAATTCCTTGACTCTTTTATACTCTCATCAAGTGGTGGGGAACTGACAGTAAAGAGTATAATTCAAGCGTTGAGTTAATCATATATATATTTTTATCATAACCCAGTGAGCCATATCGTTCATGATCTTTTGTGTAACCAACTGTTGCGGCTGCCACTGTCGGTGCTACAACAACCCTAAAGCCATTCTTTATAGACTTAATATGTATCGAAGATAATATGATTTAGGTTGCATGCACGGAAAATAAGGAAGGAAAGTGGCAGTGGCTATGGTGATTATGGTTAATGAAGAGAGAGGAGAGGAAAAGTTAAGAGAATGAAGAAGATACCAGAAATATAATTTTAATATAAAAAGAAATAAATAATTAAAAATTAAGCTTAAATTTAATGATGATTAAGAGAAAAAATTAATTGGTTGGTTCTATATCTTACATGTCGAGAAGAATTCATAAAATAATTTCTAGTGAAGATATAACAGAACAACACAACAATAATGTCTTCAATTCATTTCAATATGACAAAATTACTTCATAATATGATTTAATATTGCATTTTTTTCTTATTTGGCTTCGTCTATTTTATAATCTCTCGAACTCATAAATCATATGTTATTATGTATTTAAACACATTCAAGTTTACAACCTCAAGAATGTCTCATTAAAAATTTTCTCATCCTATTTCATTGATGAAGTACGAGACATCTACTCGATATACGTATGTATATGTATGTTTATGTATACACGAGGCATCTCCTCGATATGCGTATGTATGTGTGTGTTTATGTATATACCCAAGCAGATTTGAATGGACTGGTATCATTTTGTTTAAATCGGCGTCTTTTAGAATTCAACAAAATTCAAAATGAGATTAATTACATTAGTTTTAGATTGTATGAAAGATACGATAATTTTAATGTGTTTTATGAATTCAGACTGATTCAAGCTTTACATATATATTTGATTATTTTATGAAATTGTGTTTAGAGGAATTTAACAATTTAGATTGTTTCAACTTTGACTAGAGTGTTTAATGAGTTGAACAGTTCGTGAGTAAGTCGAACTCTATTTGGTTAAAACTCGATAAAAGCTCGATTCGGGTTCACTCGACTCGAGATCTTAACGAATTAAGTCGAACAAAGTCCAACTTGAATCGATAAGTTTACGAACAACTCGTTAATTCTTTTTATAACTTTTTAGTAGTTATCTTAAAAATTATTTCATTAAAAAATTACTAATTTACTAATAGATAATAAAAAATTAGTAATCTATTAATTTTTTAATTAAATAATTAAAAATATTAAATTACTAGTTATTATTTTACTGCTCCAAAAAGTTAAACCCTAATTGTTTTTTAATGTATTTATGGATTATTATTTTAGTGTTTAGATTTTGAATTTGTTTCTTATACTCTTTTGATAATTTTTTGGTTAAATTTATTAATTTATGTTTATATTAAATTCTATATAATATTAATAGATTTACTTGCAGTTTAAAAAATAAAAAAAAATAGTGAGCTTAACGAACAAAGAGGCAAGCAATAAGCTTAATAAACTTAACGAGCAACGACTCGAGCAATAAATTTTCTTAACGAGAACAAGTAGAGCAATAAATTTTCTTTACAAGCACGAATCAAGCAAAATTTTAACGAGTTTAACAAGGAACGAGTCAAGTCGAGCAACAAATTTTTTTAACACGTACAACCTAAATACTATCCAACTCGAGATCGACTCATTCAATAAGGATCCTAACTATGACGGTTCTTTGAAGATAATTTCAATGAAAGAGAAAACTAGCTCCAAGGTGTAATTAATTTGATTTTTTTTTTCATTTACAAGGATAAACTTAATAATAAAAGGAAAAGAAAAGTCCCGACATACCCTCTAACTTAAGGGTAATTATGCTCTAGGGTCCTACAAAAAATGTTAATATTATGTTTACATTTTTGGTAAAACGTTATTTAAAATATTAATTTTTTTCTACCGAAAATTTTAATATCGCTACCTAATTTTTTAATAGAAAAAAATAACATTTTAAGTAGCGCCCAATATTAACATTTCCGGTAAAAAAATAATAATTTAGATAACGCTTTACCAGAAATGTTAAACATTTTAGTTAGCACCTAATATTAACATTTCTAGTAAAAAAATAATATTTTAAGTAACGTTTTACTAGAAATGTTAAAAAATATTAATATTTTCAATAAGTCTTTCCTTATTTGTATATTAAAATTGTCGTACCTTAGATATCCCTAACTTAAGTAGCTTCGTCAAATCCAATGTATAATATTATATTGCATAGCAGATTCATCGTGGGAAATACTACATGATTTTGTGAATGTTTATCAAAAGTTTGAGAAATGATTCTGTGGGGTTGAACCATTTGCAAGTCTGTTGCTGTTTGACACGAATGATCATCACTCATCATGCTCCTACATCAACCCAATTTCTATCATTAATAATTACAATAACACACAAAAGGAAGAGCCAGTGAGTAGAAACTTACGTATATTTTTCCATTAGGGTTTCTTTATTTTAATGTAATAAAAGTTGAATAGATCTTACTCTCGAGGACGGGACGCACAAAGGGAATTAAGTGCTCGTAAACGCCCATAGTACTCTCCGATCATCAGAAAACACCGGGCCGCCTGTCGAACCATCAGTATCCGAGACAACCGGTGAAGGGTTTGCTGTCTTAAATTGTCACCCTACATCACAATTACAACTTTGATAACTAAGTGGGAAAAGGAAAAAAATTCAGAAAGTTTGATATATACACATAAATAAACGCACCACTTTACGTTGGGGACAACTTCTATAATTTTTAGGAGTATTGAAATAAATTATTAACAAAAAAAAAAAATACATAAAATATATTAAAATTTAAAATTTTCAAGACACGATCCTCTCATCACCGTGAACTCTCTCGGTCCATATCTATGTATATATTTCAAAAGATTAAAGTTTATTTTAACATTTTGTGTGTGTATATATATTTGATTTACTATAAATAATCACTTTCCATTAGTTTGAAGCTAGGGTTTTTTTATTTCAGAAGATATCACTATCAAACCACCTTTATGATAAGAACTTTTATAGATAAGATACCCAATCAATGCTGTAGTTTTCAACATTGCAATGGACTCCTTACAGATAAAGCAATGTATATTTTCCCACATTAAATTTCTTTTATTTGATCAACAAATACAACCTATCATTTTCTAAATCGCAAAATACACTTCTTTATTTTATAATCATTTTGTGTATTTTAATTAGAGTTTTATAACTCCGATGGTACCTGGCGAACGAAGCCCTCAAGGTTGGCAAGCTTGCCTAAGGCAACAGCCATTTGTTGCATTCCGTCGATGATCGGACCGCCAGCAATGGTGTCGATCAGCGACTGCTGGAGCTGTTCGAGGCCTTGGGTGAGCGCTTCTTCTGCCTGTTGTAAAGAATGCTGGAGGTTGTAAATCCCCATCACTTGCTGTTCAGTTAGTGGATCTAATTGTGATATTAGCATCTGAAAAATAAATCGAATCAGTTTTAAACATAAACGACTGCAAAAGAGTAGTAAATACTTTCGGTTCATTTTAAAATTTCACCATCTAATTCTCGAAGATGAAACTTTTCCTCAAGTCCAGGAACCAACACTAATGCTAAGTTGGCAAGTAAAAAACACGAGGAAACGACGGCTCCTTACAATTTACATGAACTTTTAACGTATTAAAACTATTGTACCAAAAACAATTAAATCAATTAAATCACCATACGTGTTTAGCATACTTGTTTTGTTAATGGACAAATGAAGGTATTTGAGGACTTCAAACCTGATGAGTTCGGAGGGCCTGAAACCTCCCATCCAAAGGAAGCAGCGTTCCGCCGGAGTCGTCCACATGCCGGTTATAAGGTGGAAAACATCGGCCTTTGCAGCGGTGGCCTTCAACCGGAAAACTCATCGTAATGTGAGATGTAACTGTCCATGATTATTCGAAGGTCGCTATCAGAAAGGCGCGCATTTAAACCAGTTCTTAGCTCCGACACGTGCCTCTGATCATTTTCTAACCATCTCGAGTATTCCTGTCGAATATTGCAGCCCCTAAAATGAAACAAGCAGAACAATAATGGTAAAGAAACAACACACATATTAAAAAAATCAGTAAAGAACTTTGTGTAAAAGTTTAGAACATATATCCTTCAAAATTGAGTAAAAGTTGCAGTGAATTAATGAAAGAAACAGTGTAGGTGAAGGTTGAAGTAACAATTATCATAAAGAAAAATCAAGACAACCATTTAATTAAGCAACTTAATAAAGAATAAACATGAACAGAAAAGGATTCTTTGTATCTAAGTATTGAATTGACCAGAAATTATATTGAATACGTCAAAGTTTCTAATTTACAGAAGAAAGAAATATAGACAAGCTACACATGCTTTCCACCGTTCTTCCAAGACTACCCATCATTGAAAAATACATTTCCCATTTCAATGTTTCGTAATTATTGGAAAATACAAATAATAAGAGCCCATTTTGGTAAAATAAAAATGCAAGCTTTTTTTCTTTTTTGTCATGGACTTACCAGAGCTGATATTTCCACCAGCACCAGCACAACCTCCCAAGAAAAATCCCTATTACATTCAAAAGTAAAATAGTTTCTTAAGCTGGTAAGATTACTTGTCTGTAAAGGGGAAGAATAAGAGAGAAACAAACGAAACCTGAGATCGTGCTTTCTGAAGATCTTGTTCAAGTTGAGTTAGCTTTATTCTACTTGATTCTAGTTGTTGAACATAAGCCTGTTTTAAGACAAGTGACCAGTTTCTAAGACAAGTACTCCCAGCAAACTCCATGCAGATGTTCTTTTTGCATGTCTGGTACAAAATATTATATCCAAAAGATATGAAAGATGTTCATGTTATACAACCTTTTTTCTAAGACGACTTTTCCTTGCAGCTTCTCTGTTTTGAGCTAAACGTCTCAGTGTCTGAAAAAAATAACAATTTTTATAGACTTAAATAAAAATAATACCAAGAAATAAATGTTTTTTTATATTGTACCTTGGCATCAAGCTGTTTCTCAGAACTAGAACCCCTTCTCTGCAACATCATAGAAAAGTGTACGTACGTATTAACAGGTGTATAATTAGAGGGAATAATACCCATTTAATATTTATTTCTAATAAATCATGAGAAAAAAGGATAAAGAGGAATAACAATGCCAGTGATTGGTGATTAAAGTGCCAGTGATTGGTGATTTAAAGATTCTTATCAAACACAGACAAGAAGTTGGTCAGGAAAATGAGAGACTTGGCTGCTTGGTAGGATAAAAAAGATTAGAATGTTTTATAAAAATATATTAAAACAGCTGTTGGTTATTTCATTGACAGTTAAACTATCTAGCTTAAGCAGCTAAGTCAGAATAAAAAATCCGATCTTGAGGGGTTTACTTTTTCTACTTCTGAAACTGATTTCTACAGTGTAAAGAATATGAAGCTCATCCGGGAGTTATAGATCGAGTAAAGTGGTCATGGTTTTACAGTGAAAGAAAAAAACAAAGGTAATAAAAATAATACACATTCTCTCTTTGCTTTTCCGATGTTAATCTCTCTCTCTCTCTCTCTTGATCAAACAGTAATAATAACAAAAGAGGTACCAACGTTTCCCTCATTGTTGGGATATATCGGAAAGAGAGAGATTTAAGGACCTTTTCATGGGGTACTTCTGCAATTGATTGATTCTGTGATGTTCCAGTTCTTGAGATATCACTTGCCATCTCTTGTTGATGATCCAAAGGATTTGTTCTTTTAGTACTGATAGGAGATTCCGGTTCAAGCTGGTTCTCGGTCTTGCTGGAGATTGTATTCACCGCAGAACCTGAATCGGTGCTTTCCCCTCCTGATTTTGAACTTCCCTGTATAAATCAAAGTTTAAAACAAGTTTCTAAAACATATAATATAATATCAAAGTATTTGTCAACATAAGAAACCTAAAAAAAAAACTGTTCCACTGTGAAAGAAATGGTCAACGATGGTTAAAAAGATAACTGCTCTTGGGTTTGCTGGAATCTCATTGGCCAAGAAGGAAACACCTCCAGGGTAGCTGCTGGTCTGCCTGTTGTGAATAAGCTGCCACAGAATCACAGAAGAAAGCAAAAATCACTATCTCAGAAGATCACCCAAGATTTTTTCAACGATCAGAAAATTTTCAAAACCAAAGAGAGGATGAAGATATAAAGCAAATCTACCCAATAAATCAGGCTGCTTTGCTATTTTATCAACTTTTACAGTTCATTGTTTCTATGTTTGTATCTTCAAGCCATTCAAGTGTCTTCCCTTTGAATCATTAGAGTTGGAAATGGTAACCCCCCAGACCCCTTTACTCTCTCTCTCTCTCCCCTTTTAGCTATAGGATGGTCATGGTAGGTTAAGTTTTTGAGTTGGTTTTGCTGACATATGTACATATCAATGACAAAAATAACTGAAATACGAGTTAATGATGAGGAAAGAGCATACGTGCTTTAGCTTCATCGTTTCGAGTTTTCACTCCTTGCAGAACAATTGCATCTTCTAGCTGTCCAAAACCAAACGCAGATCTTTCTTGATGGCTGAGAGAAAAAAGTATAACAGAACATCAAAAAGAACAACTTTGAAAAAAAGAACATACATGAAACTTGCGGGAACATTCATTCCATGAAGAACTGCATAGGGGATATCATGGTGGTTTTCGAAGGTCCCGAGTCAGTCAAACCGGTCTCCCCAACTCTATGGTTCGCCATGCAAGACTTGGTTCACTAGACCATTCTCCAAACCAGAAACAGCTAAACCAAAAACATGTTGCGTCAGCGGCACAATGAAAACCAGTGGCTTTAAAGCAAACAAACAAAGAAAACCCAAAGTTGCTATTGGTTTAGTTTACCTTAGCTTGTTGCTGAAGAAGGAGAGCACAAGGGAGAAGAAGATGAGATGAAAAGCTTGCAACTTTGATCCTTCGATCGGGTGTGTGTTTCTTTTTGGCTTTAATCTCTATCTGATCTTTTTTCTTCTTCTTTTCGAAAGGGGAAGAGAGAGGGTTTTGCTTTTATTACAGCACCTTGTTGTCTGGTAAAAGTGTAAGAAATTGAATCAGACTTTGGACATCTTCCTTTTCTTTTATCATGGTACTACACAAAATCTTGTCCTTGCTTACCTCTCCCCTGAGTTTCTTCTGCCTTTTTTTTAGTTCAAAAAACAATTTTCAAGCAAAAATTGCAGAGACGAGCCCACTATCACTGACTCCTACTCCTCTTTCTCTCTCTTTAACCGCCTGTTCTTTCTCATTGGTTCTTTTTTATGGACATCTTCAGCTCTGATCTAATAAAAGAATATATTATCACAATAATATATGTTTTATTGTTAGAATGAGACATTTTTATACAAAAATAATATAATAAATGGATAGCACTTATTTCATCATTGAATATTAGATAACACAAGGTTTTCTTTCTTAATTAAAAGGAAAGAGACCGATAAAAAAAGTAAAAGAAAAAAGAGTACGAAAAGGTTACGAAAGCCACAAATATAAATGCTAGTTTTATATGTAAATATGCCTTTCCACCAATTATTCTCTTAATGATACCAATTATTGGTCTAAAATTTAGGTGGAAAAATAAGAAACAGTTGATGGATAGTTGAGTTCAGTAAAATTAAGAAGATAGTTTTGTTCCCAATGATCCTTACATCATGTTTTTCATAAGGAACATTTTGAATAGATGCATAGTTATAAACAAAACTCCCTGTAGGAAAAAAGGTGACTGGTCCAGATCAAATCCTACCCTTAATTATAGAATCAGTAGATTTTGTTAACCTATACACGTATAAAAAGGGCTAAGGTCATAATTGCTTGGGATTTAAGCATGGGAAGTGAATTAGATTGCATTGCTTATTAATTTGTATAAGATAACGATAGCTTAAAACTAAACCCCCAACTTGCTTCAGGTTCTTTGATTGGAACATTACTCGAGTTGCTTGACAAATGTGTATGGGTTATTAGGAAGCTGCCATGGATGTCTCCAACAGCTGAAGCTTTTGTGGATGATGGGATGCCACGGGAGAAGCCGTCAATCAGATGGGATATATCATATATTCCCATTCATCTTAGCCTTTCATCACAGGCATGGACGAGGTATGATTTTAAGTTAGAGTGACAAACTTGAACTTATAAGATTTTAGGGGACGAAAACAATTTTTTAATAGAATATACATAAAAAAAATTAAAACATATGATAATTTTAGATTGAGAAAATAACTTCAGTGATCGAAAATGCCTTATAATAAACGATTTTAACCAATTTTTTTTTGGATTTGCGAAAATGACCAACAAATTCGCAACGCGAACTCCAATTTCGCAACTCAGTTTCCAAATTCGCGTTGCGATTTTCCAAATTCGCAACGCGAATTTTGTTGTAGCAACTCGATTTTCGAATTCACAACACGAATTTTAATTTTGTAACAGGTTTTAGTTTCGCAACACAAATGTTTTGGGTATATAACTACGCAGCAGCAGCAACTCATAACCTAAATCCCTAAATCGCAACTCATTCCATCTCCATCTATCACTCTTTTCGGCGACATCCGTTCCTATATCCAACGACATCCTTCCTCATCTCTATTTTTTTACATAATTTTATTTCTATATAATTTTTCAATGATTTCTCTCCCAAATTATCAACTATCAACTTAATAAAAGTATGTTTTTCTCTAAGTTAGTGATGATATGTAGTTTATAGCTCGTTTGTTTAGCAAATTAATTTACAATTTGTAGAGTGAAATCATCTAATATTGATCATGTTTGGATAGATTTGTGCTTTTGGAGGGTCATGGGAGAATGTTCATGGTGTTTTACAATATATGCCTTTACCCATGAATCTTCAACTAAAACTGTCATTAAAAAAGTTAACTTATGAAACTCTAATGTTACGTGTTTGCAAAGAAATTGAATTTAGAGCCTCTAAGTGGATTTAGGTTATCTTATCAGAGAAAAGGTAAAGTTTATTTGTTAACCGACAATGAAGATGTTGAACGATTCATTGCTTACATTAGTGTTTCGTAAGAAGATGATGTTACATTGTTGAACCTAGAAGTAGTGAAGTTGGGTGAGTAGCGGGTAGTAATCAACTAAGTTCTTCAACCCCAGTTTATGGTGCTCACAATGTACAATGTTGTTATCAACCTCAAAATTTAATGGTTCCACCACAATTTCATCACCAAGAAAATTTTGTTTCACCACATTCCGATACCAAATACAATCTCAAACCCACAACTTTTCCTAATCCAAATCTCAATCAACTTTCAGCACAAATTCCGATTTTCGTATTGACCAGTTAGACGATGAGCCAACAGAAAAAATTTGAGTACTAGTCAGTATTCGAAATTGATCTTGGTCAATACCCGGACTTTTATCTTGGTCAATACGATTTTGATGATGTTTCAGAAGAAGAAACAGACCCTGCGTGTAATGATTTGATATTGGTCAATACCCGAATTTGATGATGAAACAACTGTTGCCGAGGAAGATGTTGTTGATAATAATGAGGAGGAAGTTACGACTGTGAATGAACATGTTGAACATCCATTTTGTAATTCATAAACCCTGAAGAAGAAGAAGTTCCGAAGAAAAGAAAAAGAAGAAAATGCCACGGGAGTATAACGGAATATGCCAGAATTACTTCAGATATCGGAAGAAGAGTTGGTAAAGATAGCAGTTGATTGTTACACAAAAGTTATTCGTATCAAGAAAGATGATTGTTTTGATAAAAAGGAAGACTTGAAGATAGCTTTGTATACGAAATGTGTGGAAGATGACTATCAACTAAAAGTTAACAAATCAAACAAAGATCGTTTCGAAACAAAGTGCATGATTGACAAAAACTGTATGTGGCGTATGATTGCAAAGAGGATAAAAGATTGCGAAATGTTTCAAGTTAGGAATTTTATTGATAAACATACATGTTCAAGAACCCAAGTTTTTCCTCACCATAGACAGGCAAACAAAAAGGTGTTGGGTGGTTTTCTGGCTGAGTTAATGTTTTTGAATGGCAGGGTATATCGGGGACATGAAATTATGACTGACATGAATGCTCGGTTCAAAATTAGTATATCATATTCTCAAGCTTGGAGAGCCAAATGTTATGCCTTGGAATTGTTGAGGGGGTCTCCAGAAGCATCGTTTGCGCAACTGCCATCTTATTATCACAATTTAAAGCTGAAAAATCCTGGTTCGGTAACTCATATCAAAACAGATAGAGATGGACGCTTTGAGTTGCTGTTTATCGCCATTGGTGCTGAGGTTAGTAAATCAATATAATTTTGTTGACTCATTTTTGTTAGTTACATGCATTTCACATTTTAAATGATTATGTCTTGTGTATATTATTTTGTAGATTCGTTCGTTTATTACTTGCATGCGCCTAGTTATTATAGTTGACGGAGCACATTTGAAAAGTCTATACCTTGGAGTAAACTTATTAGCAGTAGCCATGGATGCTAACAATGTGATACTGCCAATAACTTACGGGGTTGGCAAATCTGAAACCTCTAATTCATGGACATGGTTTATGGGGCATCTTAGGGATTGCATAGGTCCTATTAGCAATATGATAATCATATCCGATAGGGCAAACTCAATTGACAACGCTGTTAGAAGATGTTTCCCAGATGCTTTTCATGGACTTTGTGGTGTTCATTTGTACATAAATCTAAAATCAAGGTTTGCTGGTATAAAAAATCACAAATGGACATACTGGAAGACTGTAAAAACTTATCGGGAAGTGGATTTTAATAAGCATATAAATTGTTTAAGACATATTTTGCCTCAATGTGCTCAAACACTAGAAGATGTAGGGTTTGAAAGATGGTCAAAAGTACATCAACTTGGAGCAAGATATGGTTTCATGACGTCTAATAGTGCAGAATCAATCAACGCTCTAAGTCGCCATTCCTGAAAATTACCCATTACTATGTTAATGGAGTTTTTTCGAGCCTCTATTCAACAGTGGTACTACAAGAAAAGAAACCATGCATGTATTATTTCTTTAAAATCGTAACTTATCATATATTTTACTAAGTATTATTTATTTAAATTTACAGGAACATTGGAACGTTATGTTACACCATGGACTGAAAAAAAGATAACGAAACATGTTGTGAAGTCAACGTCATGGAGAGTTGAACCATGTTTAAACACTTTGTTTAAAATATTGGATAATAACTTAAATGGGCTTGTCGATCTAAATGCAAAGACGTGTAGTTGTATGAAATGACAAACATCTGGTTATCTGTGTGGCCATGTTATAAAAGTTGCTCTTCATGTAAACCAAGATGATTCAAGAGCATACACTATGGATTGCTACACTACAGAAGTATATCGACAGACTTATGCCGAGATTGTCTACCCTATTCCACATCCTTCTGAGTGGGACATACCAGATGACTACAAAGTTTTGCCACCAATCATGAACATCATGCTACCTGGCCGACCAAAAATCACGATCGTATACCGTCTAAGGGAAGAGAAGAGGATATCAACATGTAGTCGGTGCAAGGAAAGTGGTCATACAAGGTTGACCTATGGACACCAGTGCCATCACAATCATCTTTCCTCTACCAAAATATGGATCCTCATCAAAATCCAAAGCTCATATGGTGCCAAGCAAAAAGAAATCAAAATCGCAATCAAAATCAAAATCCCAATCACAACCGGCTTCACCTTTTAGGACTTATTAACTTAGGTGATTTTTAAATGCAAACGTTGTATTATGTGTATTTTACGTGTGAATGCATACATTTCAGTTAGACATTCATTAGTAACTTGAGTTTGAACATTGCTATGATCTATTCAGTTGTTATCACTTATCAGATTTTTTGTTGCGATTGTTGCAAAAGTCAAATTAGCAACGCGAAAGTCAAATTCGCGTTGCGATTATTGCGAAAGTCAAATTCGAAACGCGAAATCGCAACGCGAAGTTAACTTTCGCATTACAAATTTGGCTTTCACGTTGCGAATTTGACTTTTGCGTTGCGAATTTGACTATCGCAACGCGAATTTGACTTTCGCGTTGCGAAAGTGTACCTTCAACAGGTCTTTTTTGCCTTCAACATAATGCAGATTGAACTTTAAAACAACAAATCAACTTTTACAAATCAATTAAACAAGCAAAAAATAAGAATTATTTACACATCAATTAAACAAATCAACTTTTACAAATCAATTAAACAAGCAAAAATAATTCTTATTTCCTCATCAATTAAACAAATCAACTTTACAAATACATCAATTTCACGCAGACAGTTGTTTATGCACAAATACATCAATTTCATGCAGCTCACTTCAGAATCAGGATTAACCTGCAGAAACCAAACATTTGCTCAAACAACACTTTCTACACATCTAAAACCAACAAACAACAAATTATCTAGGTACTTAACCAAACATTTTCAAACGAACAAAGAGTATATATGTTAACAACACTTGCTCAAACTTACCAAATTTGTGTTGTTTATGCACACTTTCAGCACGCGGATGCAGGTAGGCAGCGTCTCGCATATATCGCTCTAGCCATAAAATGTCGAAACCACAAGCCTATTGCACCTCTATCTCTATCTGTGGGAGGTAGAAACTGTTTACTTCATGTCGTCAAACATTCCAAGTACATGCATATGAGAGGACCACAATCCCCTCTGGCTCCCTGCATTTGTTGTGGCACAGTCTCGTCTCTGATCATTGTAACTTTGAACTTATTTGGCTTCTTGTTTCCAGAATTAGTCCAATAATCAACCGCATCCAAATATTTAGCCAAATGAGCGCTCCATCCCTTACAAATAATATCTCTCAAATCAGACAATGGTATGTAATTCAACATGCTGTCATATACCATTATCTTCAGGGATGGGAGCTGAAGGTCGACGAGAAGCCAATGTCGACGTTCCAAAATAGGGATAAACACCTGCAATCATAAATAATATTCAATTGCGAACATCAAATTTTATTTATGAACACCTTTAAATATTCAAATAAATACTAACCTTATCGACCTCCCACCACGCAGGATAAAGTTAGCTTTTCCATTAACCAACACATATGAAGTGTCTCTCTGATCCTTTAAGTGAGCTACGTGAAAAGACGTCGGCATAATAGTCCATCGTATATTTTTTATTTTCTTCAATTTCCTTATTATTAGAAGACGTGACACCCATGCATCAATATGCTGTTTTATAAAAAAATACATATATTAGTGAATTTCATAAATTTTAAAAAAAAATTAATCAAAATGCAATATAAGAAGAATATAAGACTTACCCCCCGTCGAAATAGTCATTGTCTTCAACCCCTAATAACACACCCCACCAAGACCGATCAAGAAACAAATGCATATCATCGTTGAGTTTGCATATGTCAGCGTAACACCCCTGGCTCCGTTCATGTAGATAAAAATCAACTGCGGTCTTAGCCCAAAGGGTATTATCCAGAATTGTGTCCGGTAGTGTTCTCCTCTCCACTTCAGATACCGGAATGGTACTGACCGGTAACTCATACGAAAGCCAACTCTCATCCATAATGGCACGTGAGAGGGTTTATCAATATGTCGACATATTATGCCATGTGAATCGGGCTCTTGAACGGTGGGAGGGACCTCTTGAACGATGACAGGGGCCTCTTGAACTGTGGGAGGGGCCTCTTGAAGGATGATAGCGGCCTCTTGAATGATAGGAGAGGCCTTTTGAACGATAGGAGAGGCCTCTTGAACGATGACAGGTGCTTTGGGCTTCTTCTTACGGAGTCTTGGCACTATTAGGGGTGAACAGAGACGTAATGACACGTGCACAACGTCTGATGCGTGAACCCCATCGTGCAAGAAAAACCCGACGTAAAGCATCTACCTTATCGGGTAGCTAAAAATAAATTAATACATAAATAAGTAAATAAACAAATAAATAATACTGAAAAAGGTTATTTGCATTTTTAGTATAGTATTAAACAAACTTACCTCATTGCATAGAGTATGAATCTCATTCTGCAACGATGCAACAATCTCACATAGAGCGGCTACCTCATCACGTAAAGTAGATACCTCACCACGTAAAGCACCATTGTCATCGCGTAAAACCTATACCTCACCACATAAATACCGTACCTCATCATGTCATGCACCATTGTCTTCACGTAAAGTACCGACCTCCTCACGCAAAGCAATGACCTCATCACGTAACTCCCCTAACTCATCCCGTGGAGGTGGAGAACATGGAGATAAATGTCGTGGCATCTTTGCCGGTCACCTATCATTAGGTGATGGTGGAGAAGAGGCTCAATGATGTGATTGAATAGGTGATGGCTCTCGTTGTGGAGGTGTATAATAGGCTTGATCAGGTGATGACTCTGGGTGAGGTGATAGCTCTCGAAGTGGGGGCTGCTCATCATCCGTGCCATCAAAAAAACACTTATTGGCTTACCACCAATCAGTGGAAAGCTCAGCCTCTGTGGGTGTTAGCCTCTGTAATGGATAGTTGGCCTCCTAACAATATAAAAGCTCAAACAAAGTTAAACGTCTAATAGTAATAACTTGTTTATATATGGTAGTATTTGTGTTAACTTACATCATTCATCGTCGTATATGGTAGTAACTCTTCCCAATCCAACAGTCGGATCCTCTTCCAAGAAATAGCCCTAGGAATATCATTTGAATTTTTAATTGCATATGTCTGTATGCTGGGAAAAGCCTCAAATATCCAAATCTACAAACAATATAATACACAAACATTAGTAATTGTTAAATAATTAATTATAATTTTGGAAACATTATATAAAAATTCTTACCTTAAAGGACCAAATAAATCCTGCCAAAGTGTATTTGGAACCATGGCCACGCAAACTTTTTCGGTCCTTAAAGGCAGACGACAACTTTTCCCAGGTAGCTTTCCATAGATATGAACCCCACGGAAACAGATTACATGCATTTAGGTCCTCTACCAATAATATTAGGTCCTCATAAATAGGTTGTCTGGCCTCTTTGCCTAAAAATGCAGCATGCAAAAGTAATAAATGGCATACTTGGACAACATCGAGGTCATTCATCCTAGTAAAACCATCTTTAACAAATAATCTCTTCAAGTCGTCGACGTGTAAACTCGACTTCGCCTTTGCCAACTCAGGAAAAACCCGAGATAACCATGATGGGAGGGCGGTATGACTAGTGTACCGACCTACATCATCGTGTCCGAAGTGTAGAACAGTGATTAAGCAAAACTACTCCCGTCCAAAACAAGTATACGCCGGAGGAAAATGAAACCATATCACTTCATCACCACGTTGTCTCCTCTCGGGTAGATCGTTAGTCATGGTCTGAAGAAACAAATGGGTCAACATAGAATCTCCACCCGGATGTTGTACTTTCAGCCATGGCCCAAAGCAAGTATCCTCAAACAAATTTCTTTGTACAGGTGTAAACGTCGATGCAATTATAGTGGCTAGGCTTAATTTATTCCTTAAGATCAATGAAGCCGAAAAAAAATTCTACAAAAACAATAAACATACCAAGTTAGATATACCAAAAACTACAAATTATACACTATAAACATACATGATATTAAACAGTGAAAACAAAGTCAAATATGTTTCAAACTTGCACGGTATTCACCCAAGTCATTATTCTATCATAGTTCACAAAATGCATCAGATAACATTGTGAAGTTAGTATTTGTCTTTGTTTTTTGGTTGAAGTAATGCAATTCATTCAAGTTTCAATTTGCAGAAGAAGAATAGTTTCTGAAACTTAAAATCACAACGCGAAACTAAAATTGTGTTGCGAGTTTCGCGTTGCGATTTTCATTTTCGTGTTGCGAATTTAAGTTTCAAATAGTCTTATGCAAATTGAAACTTGAATGAATTGCATTACTTCAACCAAAAGACAAATACTAACTTCACAGGGTTAAAGACTAAATAATTTAGCAGTATTGGCAGCAACCGAATGAATTTACTAAGCAATCTAAGTGAAATGGTTAATCTATTACTGAAATTACCAGTAAATTTATCATCAATTTAAATATGAAAAATCTAATAATAATACAAAAATTTCAAAATAAAAATAATTAAAAAACTAACCCTCGGTGGTTGATTTTCCATTTCTGACCGTGAATGGTTGTGAGGGTGGCTCTGAGAGATGAAGATAGACGGATTTCGCCGGAGATAAGGACGGATTTCGTCGGAGATGGGGACGGATGTCGCCGTAAAGAGTGAAAGATGGAGATGGGACTGAGTTGTGATTTAGGGGTTTAAGTTATAATTTACGATTATATTGTATATATTTGTGTTGCGAAATAAATATTGTGTTTCAAATTCAAAAATAAAATTCGCGTTGCGAAAAAAAACGTGCTTTGCGAATTTGATTTCTGTGTTGCGAATTACAAATTCGCGTTGCGATTTTCCAAATTCACAATCTAAGTGAAATGGTTAATCTATTACTGAAATTACCAGTAAATTTATCATCAATTTAAGTATGAAAAATCTAATAATAATACAAAATTTTCAAAATAAAAATAATTAAAAAACTAACCCTCGGTGGTTGATTTTCCATTTCTGACCATGAATGGTTGTGAGGGTGGCTCTGAGAGATGGAGATAAATGGATTTCACCGGAGATGGGGACGGATTTCGTCGGAGATGGGGACGGATGTCGCCATAGAGAGTAAGAGATGAAGATGGGACTGAGTTGTGATTTAGGGTTTTAAGTTATGATTTACGATTATACTATTTATATTTGTGTTGCGAAATAAATATTGTGTTTTGAATTCGAAATTAAAATTCGCGTTGCGAAAATAAACGCGCTTTGCGAATTTAACTTGTGTTGCAAATTTGACTTATGTGTTGCGAATTTGGAAACTGAGTTGCAAAATTGGAGTTCGCGTTGCGAATTTGTTGGTCATTTTCGCAAATCCAAAAAAAGTTGGTTAAAATCGTATATTATAAGACATTTTCGGCCACTGAAGTTATTTTCTCTTTTAGATTTTAAAGATGGCAACTGCCCCACCTACTCGCGCTAAGTCAATCTATGATAACGAGGAATGTTAACATGCTTACCTATTGAAAACATTTTGATGTTTCGATATAACATATTAAGTGTTATTGAATTTTAAGATTTTATAATCATTTTTAAAGTATATTCGTTTAAATTATTCGAATATCAAAATATTACTCCAAGTTTTTCAAAGGTTTTCAACTGCTAAGCAGTTAATCAAATTTGAAACTATTAAGTGTAAGATTGTGTTTTAAAGTTAAAAGTATTTCGAACCAAAATCGAGCTAAAAATCAATTTTACAATGGGATGTACCGATACACTCTTTGATGTATCGATGCACACCAACTTCAAATGAATTTTGTGTACCGATACACATATATTGCATCGATGCACTCTTGTCTCTATTGAAACATCGAATGGAATTAGTGTACTTATGCACTTGGAGTGTACCGATACACTAGGTCTTATAACGGTCGAAATATTTTCTGTAAGTTTGTGAAATTTTTATTGTTCTCTTTGGGAGAGAGTGTTCTCAAGAATTTGGGGTATAATTCTTGAGAGATTTGTAAGGTTACTCTTTGTCCTCAAAAGAAAGACAAATTAGTGAATTTGTGGAAAATCCTTAGTGTTGATAGCTAAGGTAGTGGACGTAGACTTTGGTTGAGAAAGTCGAACCACTCTAAATCGCTGTGCAAATATTTTCTATTTTCTGCAAAAGCTTCCACCAAAATTTTAATTGCCAATTCACCCCCTCTTGGCTATTTCGTAGATCGATTAACTCAACAATTGGTATCAAAGCTACACTCATTTGAAGGTTTAACCACCTCTTGAGTCGATTCGGGAAGAGTTATATCGATATTCAAGTCATTAATGGCCTCCACTTCAAACTTCGACTTCGATCTTGATTCAATGCCCGTCAACAAGCCTCCTTTCTTCAATGGAGCTAATTATGCTTATTGGAAGAATAGAATGAGGTACTTCATTCAAGAAAGTGACATGGGAGCATGGAATATCGTGGAAGACGGATACACCATACATTCCACTCATTCAAGATTGTGGAGTGAAGAAGTGATAAAAATGTTCCAGCTCAACTCAAAGGCTATCCATATTATATTTTGTGCTCTTGGACCAGATGAATATGGAAGCGTTTCATCTTGTACAACCGCCAAGGAGATATGGGATAAACTACAAGTCACTCATGAAGGCACAGACGAGGTAAAAGAATCTAAAATTAGTCTTCTAAATCATAGCTATGAAAATTTCAGGATGAAACCGTATGAAGATATCAAAGCTATGACGGATAGATTTTCCACGATTTTCAATGGTCTCAAATCATATGGAGAGATCATTTCAAACGAGAAGCTTGCGAGGAAGTAGATTTATTCTCTTCCTAAAGCTTGGCAATCGAAAAAGACGACGATCATCGAAGCTAAGAACCTAAAGTCTCTAACACTCGATGAACTCATCGGTTCTCTTCTCACGCATGAAATGATGCTTCAAGATGAGGTAGACCTCGAGAAGAAGAACGAGACAAAGAATGAGACAAATAAAAATGTTGGAGTTGCTCTCAAATCCATAAAAGATGAGAGTGATTCGGATGAGGATGACGATGACGAAGAAATGACATTATTTGCCAAACGATTCAGAAATTTAATGAAGCTCAACAGAGGAAGAAAATTCAAAATAAATGAAGGCTTCAAAACTAAATCAAAGGAGAATGACCCTATCATTTATCACGAATGCAAAAAGCCAGGCATGTCAAATACGATTGCCCACAATTAAAGAAGAAGGGTTAATCCAAGTAGAAACACAAGGCACACGTCGCTACATGGAGTGATGATGAATAATCCGATGAAGAGGAACAAGAAGTAGCAAACCTGTGCTTGATGGCCATCGAAGAAAACTCTCAGGTAACCACTAACTCATCCAACTTTGAAGATTATTCTTTTGATGAGTTAGTAGAGGAATATACTGAGTTGACTTCGGATTATGAGAAATTATTTTTAAAATACAAGAATGATATTTCAAAATTGAAAAATGAAAATAACCTCATATACAAGACCAACAATGATCTTGAAAGTAAGATCAAAGAATTGTAAATCAAATTAGATGAATTTGAAAAGAAAAATATTGATTTGCTTAACTTACTTTTAATAGTAAATGACGATCATCAAAAGAAAATTGATGATCTTAAAGCTTCTTGTAATAAAGTTGGAACAAAACGGTTTGAAAATGGAGAAAGTTCAAAATCCAACTTTGTTAGAAAAAGTTTTAAAAACTACAATCATAGAGGTCCCCAAAGAACCTCTAATGGTAAAATTATTAGAAGTGTATGGGTTCCTAAAAAACTCATTTCTATAAAAGATAAGGATATCATACACAAATAGATACCCAAGGGGACAAGGATTTTAGGGACTAATGAATATGGACCCAAAAGAATTTGGGTACCAAAAATAAAAAATTAAACTATGTTTGTAGGAAAATGAACATTGTTACAAGGTGCAAAATACAAGTTCAAATTCATGGTACCTTGATAGTGGATGCTCAAGACATATGACCAGAGACAAGAGCTGGTTTATAGAGCTAAACGACAAAAATGGAGGAGATGTGACTTTTGGTGATAATTCAAAAGGTCACATTGAAGGTATATGTACTATAGGTAATACCTCTTCCATACAAATTAAAAATGTGTTATATGTGAATGGGTTAAAGCATAATCTATTGAATATTATTCAATTATGTGATAAAGGATACAATTTCTTATTTGAAACTAATGGTTGTAAAGTTATTGACATTGTATCTAATCGGATTATGCTTGTTGGTCATAGAATAGAAAACATTTTCATGGTGCATTTAGATTCCATTAATATGACTAATTTATGCCTAGTTGCTAAGTATGAACAAGATAGTTGGTTATGGCATAGGAGACTAGGACATACAAGTATGAGTGTTTTACAAAAACTAATTCAAGGAGATTTAGTAAGAGGGTTGCCAAAGTTAAAATTTGATAAAGATAAAATCTGTGATGTTTGTGCTAAAGGAAAACATCAAAGAGCTTTCTTTAAGTCCATTAATGATGTATCAACTAGTAGAGTATTACAATTGATCCATATAGATCTTTTTGGCCCAACTAGGACTACTAGCTTGGGTGGAAAACAATATTGTTTTGTCTTGATAGATGACTATTCTAAATATACTTGGGTTCTATTCTTAAGTACTAAAGATGAAGCATTAGAAAAATTCATCACGTTTTCAAAAGTAATCCAAAACGAAAAAGGTTACTCCATAACTAGTATTAGGAGTGATAATGGTATGGAATTTGAAAATCTTGGATTTACTGATTTTTGTAATTCTAATGGTATTAGCCATAATTTTTCAGCACCTATAACCCCTCAACAAAATGGAGTTGTTGAGAGGAAAAACAGAACTTTAGAAGAAATGACTAGAACCATGCTTTGTGAAAACAATTTGCCAAAATATTTTTGGGCTGAAGCCACAAATATCGCTTGTTATATTATTAATCGAGTAATGATTAAGCCTATTTTAAAGAAAACTCCATATAAAATTTTTAAAAATAAAAAGCCTAACATTAGCTATTTTTATCCTTTTGGATGTAAATGTTTTGTTTTAAACAACGGTAAAGACAATCTTGGCAAATTTGATGCTAAAAGTGATGAAGGAATTTATCTGGGTTATTCCTTAAATTCTAAAGCTTATCGGGTATTTAATAAAAGAACTTTAGTTGTAGAAGAGTCTATACATGTTGTTTTCAATGATAATCCCCTTCCGAGGAAGGATTCTTGTGTGAATGATGATGTAGGTATTGTAAATACACATGACATCAGACATGGCGTTGGAGAATCATCATCAAAGGAAGAAGTGAAAGATGAGGAAACTCATGATGTTCTCGAGAATCCAACCATTGAAGAAAGGGAAGTATCTTATCTAAGAGAATACAACTATGTCAAGGACGGTGAGATAATAGGTGATCCATCCAAAGGGGTAACAACTCGATATTCTCTTAGAAATATATGTAATTATGTTGCATTTATTTCATGCATAGAGCCTAAGCATATCAAAGAAGCATTAGATGATGAAAATTGTATTATGGCTATTCAAGAAGAGTTAAATCAATTTGAGAGAAGTAAAGTATGGACATTAGTTGAAAGACCTAGTAATAAATCTAATGTAGGTACTAGATGGGTATTTAGGAATAATATAATGAGGAACAAGGCTAGACTTGTTGCTCAAGGCTATACTCAAGAAGAAGGCATAGACTATGATGAAACATATGCTCCCGTAGCTAGGATGGAAGCAATTAGAATGTTATTAGCATTTGCATGTTTCAATGAATTTAAATTATATCAAATGAATGTTAAAAGTGTATTTTTAAATGGTTTTATAAAAGAAGTGTATGTGGAACAACCTCCTGGTTTTGAAGATTCAAACTTTCCAAATCATGTTTTTAAATTGACAAAAGCTCTTTATGGTTTAAAACAAGCTCCTAGAGCTTGGTATGAAAAATTGTCTAATTTTTTAATTGAAAAAGGTTTTTCAAAAGGAAAAGTTGACACTACATTGTTTTTAAAGCAAAAAGGTAAAGATTTATTAGTAGTTCAAATTTATGTTGATGATATAATATTTGGTTCTACTAATGATGTTCTTTGCCAAGAATTTTCTAAGCTAATGCAGAGTAAATTCGAGATGAGCATGATGGGGGAGCTCTCATTATTTTTGGGACTCCAAATCAAGCAAAGAAAAGATGACATCTTCATAAATCAAGAAAAATACGTCAAGGATATGCTCATAAAGTTTGGATTGGAAGATGGAAAACCCCAAGCCACTCCAATGAGCTCATATACAAAGCTTGATAAAGATGAAGGAGGTAAATGCGTAGATGTTAAATTATATAGGTTCATGATTGGCTCTTTGCTTTATCTAACCGCTAATAGACCAAACATTATGTTTAGTGTTTTCTTATGTGCTGATTTCAATCATGTCCTAAGGAATCACATCTAAAAGCCATTAAGAGGATCTTTAGATACCTTAAAGACACTCCTAGTTTAGGACTTTGGTATCCTAAAGACTCTAGCTTTAACTTGCATGCCTTCTCTGATACGGATTATGGAGGATGCAAAATAGATAGGAAAAGCACCTCTGATACTTGCCAATTCCTAGGAAATATATTGATTTCATGGTTTTCAAAGAAACAAAATTGTGTTTCATTATCTGCCACTGAAGCGGAATACATTTCAGCCAGTAGTTGTTGTGCACAAGTTTTATGGATGAAACAAAAACTTTTAGATTTTGGAATTGAAGTTAGTACCATACCTATCAAGTGAGACAATACTAGTGCTATTGTCTCACTAAAAATCCCATCCAACACTCTAGAACTAAGCACATTGAAATTAGACATCATTTCATTAGAGATCATGTCTCAAAATGAGATATAGTTCTATAATATGTTGATACTCTGCATCAATTAGCGGATATTTTTACAAAACCTTTAGATAAATAAATATTTTAGATACTTAGGAGAGAATTAGGTTTAACTGACCTATCTTCACTTAGTGTTTAAAATAATTTTAGCACTTTTAATTAGAAATGAAAAATACTTATAAAAATAATTTGTTTGATTGTATTCTTTGCTAATAGTTAGGGGGAGTTTATGATACTTAGTGAAAATTAATTATATGTTCAAATAATATTTAAAGATAGATTTGATTGATTGAACATAGTTGATTTTCAATATATGAGTTGCCAATACCAATATAGTTGATTAATTTAGCATTTTGAGTGTTTAAAACGGATTTTTGGCAATTGTATGCAAAGTGCATCGATACACTCAACAGTGTACTGATACACTCGTTGGGTTTTGGGTATTACATCCTTAAAATTATATATTTTTTATCTCCAAACCTAAAACTAAACACTCCCACCGTATACCCTCAAAATTGTCCAAATCTCCACTTTGCTTCAAATCAATGCTTTTAAGTCGGAATCCAACTGTTCTTCGACTCTTAAACCTGCTACGATCAACAAATTTGTGCAAACAACATCTATTCTCACTAAAATCCGAAAATTTTCAAGGTATTTTTCTAAAAACACTATTTTATTAATTTTGAACTTAGAACTAGTTTTAATTAGTTCTAGGTTGAATTAGATATCGGGCATTGTTCATATAATGTTTCTAAACTAGATTCTAAAACTAATTTCATCAAAAACACACAATTTTTCAAATTTATTTTGAATTTTTTGAAATAAAAAAAATGTGTTTTATTTTAAAATTGTTATTTTTGATCTAATTATGTTATTTTCATGAAAACTATACGTATTATGAATTTTCAAATATTGTTTTCAAATAGTTTTCAAATCCAAATCCAAATCCAAACCCGAACGAACCGAAAATGACCATTAGAAACTCTTGTTTTAACCAACTTGGTCGTAGAGAAAATATCTACCATAGGTATGTTAATTTATTCCAGTCATATAAAATCTGGGAAGAGCGTATTCCCTCTATCCAAGCAATGGTTGATATGAAATTTGGATATCTTCCTACTCACCGTTCTTGGAAATTTGATAAACTCTTTTACCTCAAACCTATCATTTATCACCAACTAGTCCACATTTTCTATTCCAATGCAGTTTGTGTCAAAAATGAAACTCGTACCGAAACCATAGGAATTCGATCCTATTTTTTAGGTCAATTCGTTTATATTGACTCCGACACAATCGCTACCACCTTTAGACTAGATAACGTAGGTTTAGATAATGAAAAAAGAGAATGTGGCTACCCCTTATAAGGCTAAGGCAAGTGGTAGTACTTTATTGACTCATCATGAATGATTCCTCCACTTGATAATCTCTTGGTGGTTTAGACCATCCGGAGGTAGATACTCCTCCCTTAGAGTTATAGATTTATGGTGGATACATTGTATCCAAAATAATAAGAAAATAAATTTTCCACAAATATTTTTCGCCGAGCTAGTCGAAACCGTGAACAATGTACTGCCCAAACAAGTAGAAACTTTAGTTTACGGTTGCCTTCTTAGCAACTTGTTTATCAAATTAAATCCTAGGGTCTCGCTTGATGTAGGCATCCCACTTAATAACACAATCAGTCTCACAACCTTGAAAAAATCAGGATGGTTCGGGGAAAATGATCAATGGGTTTTGATCCCCTGAGAAAATATCGGGAGCTAGCTCTTCACGAGCTCCTCCGGCACTGGTTACGGACGATGATCCTGAGCTTGAAGCACTTATGCGCGATATTGATGATCACGTACCTGACGACAAGCCGTCACAACATGAGAGTCAGATGCCTCCATATTTCTGATCGTTTATGGAGAATCTTGACATGAGGTTGCCTCCATCGAGTCACATTTAACTGGTAACAATGAAGCGATGAATCATCATTTCGATGCTATGGACGAGAGGATCGACGCACTTACACGTGATGTGGCTAATATATGAGCACATTTATCACCTCCTGCTCCACCGATGGATGATTAGACATTTTTCTTGCTTTGTTTTCTTGGGATGAGATAGAACTTATTGTTTTAACATTTTGTGTAACATCCCAAAAGTCGGGTCAATGACCAAAATGGAATTTTTTTGGTAATTTAGTGACCAATCTCAGAAAGATTGAAAGTTTAGGGATTTTAATGAAAAGTGTTGGTGTTGGATTTAATAACAAAGTTTGTAAGTAATAAGGGTATTATGGTCATTTCTCAGGAAAGATTTTATTTCCCTTTATAAAGGGTAATAAGCACATGGGAAAGGAGAGAATTCTCCAGAGCTTTCTTTCTTTCTTCTTTTTCTCCAGCCGCAAGCCTCAAGAGAAAATGTGAGTTTTCTGAATTCTTGATTATTTATGGAATTAAAGGTTGGGTTTTGATAATTAGATAATAACTAAGCTTAAGTTATCTTAAAAATCAAAACATAAGGGAGTTACGAAAGATTAAAGAAAATGGGTTTCAAAGTGAATTTCTGAAAAAGAGTTAATAAATGAACGTAGAGATAGAATTTGACTTGTCATAGGTGTGAATAAGAAGTTATAAGTGTTAAATCAAAGTTTGGATAACATGGGAAAATTGGGAATAATTCTTAATTTTAAGAATCATGAAGAGATATGAAAGATAAAGATAACTTATATGGATATAAGTTGGTTTATAAAGTGGTAGTTGAATTTAATGACATGATAAGGGTTTAAAATAGAAGAATTGAGTGTAGAGTTGATGATTTTTGGGCTTGAATACAATTTCTGGGCATGATGCATCGGTACACATTCAATATGTACCGATACACTCTTAAAAGAAGAAACATCGAATGCCCGGAATGCATCGATGTAGTTTGAGTGTGCACCGAGACAAATTTTGAAGGTGCATCGATGCATTAAGGGGGTGCATCGATGCATGAGAATTCGAAGCTATTTTGTGTATCGATGCACCTATAGTGCATCGATACACCCCTAAGGAAAAATGTGAATATGGGTTTATTAAGTTCGTTTAAGTTGCTAGTATCAAATTACAAGGTGTAGGTATCTAATAATTGTTTTAAAATGTATAATTATGTAGATTCAGAGCCTAATCAAGTTCCGGAATCATTGACAAGTAAGATCGATCAAGGGGAAAGATAAGAGATTGGAATTGACTAGTGAGGACAGGTGAGTGCATACAAGTTAGTTATGATGTTTAATGAAAAGAAGACTTGCGACGAGTCTATTTCCTATATTAGAAGGCATGAATGTATGATCATATGCATATGTTTGATTTGGGTATATGTGATATATATTATAGTATGTATTAAATGATTTATGTGAATGCATGTAGTGTGATAAGTTATAGGAATTAAAAGAAATGATCTATATGATTTCATGGGAATGTGAAATAGATTATATGATAGGTGACCATAAATGTTACATAGTAAATGTGATCAATTAGAAGAATCAATATAATAGATTTATATGACTACATGAGAAGGGTGATGAGTTAAATAAGATTAGACTATAGAGTAATATGAGAATAATATATTAGTGAAGGGAATGGAGTATAAATGATGATGCCAAACTATAATATAAGTGTTATAGAGAAGAAGTATACTTAAAGAGAATTATGGTATTGGAGTTATGTAAAAATTTAACTAAATAAATAGATTAAACTGGTATAAATGGAAAATGAGATAAGTTAGGTAGCATTTACCTATGAGATAAAATAAGATTATATGAATAAGTAGAATAAATTTCATAAGGAAAACTTATGTGTTATATGATTTAAGCATTGAAATGAACAAAAGATATATTCAATTGAATTTATTCGGTGATATAAGTATATGACATTATTATAAGGTTTAGATGAAATACTATACATGAATAAATGTGATTGTGGGAGAAATGATAGAAATTATATGAGAACGTGTATATGTGAATTAGCTTGATAATTAGGTAAATATATGAAATCATAACTATGAACTATGCGATGTGAAAGTAATCTATGTGATTATATGTTATATGAATACAAGAATATGAAATATGTAACAGGTGAATTATATGGAAATGATATACGTGTAAGTGAACTACATGACTATGTGATTATATGAAAATGTGATAATGAGTTATGTGCAACAACTATGAGACTACGTGCCTAGTTGATATGAATATGTGAAATGACATAAATGATAATGCCTATGTTATGTGTCATGAGAGCTAGGGGTATAGTTGGCATGCCAAGAGTCAAGGGTCTACGCGGTCCTTCGGGACATATATGTATCCTTTGGAACATCTATGAGGTCTTTTGGAATATGTATATGGATCTAAAGGAATTTTCTACGTGGTCCTTAGGGACATCTTATATGGCACTTCGGTGCATTTCTATACTGCACTTAGGTGCAATTTTACGTGGCACTTTGGTGCATTTATACGAGCTGTGGTTACATCATTAGTGCAGAATCTCTATAGACTCACATATCTATAGTTCTCACATGTGTACATGGGCTAATAAAGAAAATGATATAAAAGAACCTTGTATGATATTATGTGCTTTGCTTGTAATCTTTATGATGAGAATGATATATGTGATATGATGTTGATGTGTATATAGCTTGGTTAAGAAGAATAGGTACAAGGACATCTGACTAAAAGATAAAGAACGAAAATAAGACTATTAAAGAGATAAGGATAAATGTATTACATACGCTTTATATGCTTTGTGTTAGGAAATATATTATCAGAATTACATGATGATATGTTTGTGTTCTTGTGAAACAATATGTATATATATATGCGTTTATGTTTGGAAGCATTTTATAGTTTATCATGATTACATGAAATGTGTATAATAGGAATTAGTTATGATATACTATAATTAGTTTATTTATGCCTCACTAAGTCATCGACTTAGCGTGTGAATATTTCACACGTAGGTTCCGGAAAGCTAGAAGAAATGTTAAGAGGAGCAAGATAGGTCAACATCTCCCTTACAAAAATTTCAGATCAGAAAATAGAGGATTTAAATGACTTTGATTATTTTGAATATAGTTGGCATGTACTAATTGGTTGAGTTAAATATGTTCTAATTGATTTTGGTTATTGTGATCAATTTATGTAACTAAACCGTTTTTACTTTAATGAAAGTTTTAAATTTTCTTTGCACTTTGTCAAGAGTCAAAGTTTGAAAAGTCAATGTGACACCTCAGACTCGTATCCGGGTCGGGTACGGATTGGGGGTGTTACATTTAATGGTATCAGAGCTAAGGTTTAGCCGATTCTCGACGTAAACCAAAGTCCAAGTGTCATAAAATGTGTACATGCCAACACAGAGTGAAAAAAATTATGATATGATAGTGTAAGGAGTATGTTGTCTTGCTAATAGAATAAGATTAGTTTAATATAGTAGAAATCTGATGATGAGAATTTCAAGGAAAACAAGGGGTGAACCTGATGGTAGTAGCAATTCTCCTACCCTGGCCAGGCAGGAGGAAGAGCGTACACCTCAGGAAGTGCCTCATAAGATCAAAGACTGATTTCAGAAAGTTGAAATCATATTAGAATAGTGATAGAAAGTTTTCACAGGTTTGAATCGAAAAAGTGATATGAAGTATTCTTATTGTTTCATGGATAAGATAGAATATGGTGAACAAGTGTTACCATAAGAAAGTCAAAAGATATAATGATATGGTTAGAATTTGTAGAGAGTTCACGAATAAGTGCATCAGTGACAAGTATATAAGATATATACATCCAGAGTTTATGAGTTTGAAATAAATGAATAATACTGTATATAAACAAGAATCTGGATAGAATAAGGGTTGCATTTTAGATGGAAAGAGTTAGTGTTGGCTAACCAGATTATGTGATGGAAAATATATAGAAATATAAAATTTTAAGATGTCAGGATAAGACAACCAAAGACGAGGAGGATTGGGATACAATTGTATATTTTGATCATGATAATGTGACATAGTGAAGAAGATGAGGATTCGTATGTTTGAGTAAAGCTAAGGATTGATAAGAAGAGTAAGAATGGGTACATTAATGATCAGTTTATAAAATAAAGGAAGTTAGAATGTTGAGTTGGAACAACGGAAATTACACTAAGTATGAGAAAAAATGTGGATTTGATAAGTTAAGTAAACTACCGTTGAGATAATTTCGACTAAAAGGAATATATATATGAATGGTTCGATGAAGGTTTATGTTTTAGATTGGAACAATTGGTGGTGACTAACATAATTATGTGATGATAAGTGTATTAATTTGAAGGATTATAAAATGTTGTCAGGGTAAATTAACTAAGTATGGTGTGAATTGAGACATGATTATGTATTTTGATCAAAGAAATGTAAGGTAATGAAAGAGACAAGAGAATAGTAATGTATATGAATAAGAGTGTGGGTGGATAAGTGAGTAAATTGTACTGATTGGATTTTAACTGAGAAGATGAATATGAGTAGTCTGAATTGGGCTTATGTCCTAAATTAAAAGTTGTTACTGATTAATTGTAATAGTATGGATAATAAAGTTATAAGATTTGAAGAAAAGATAAAGTTAAGTTAATCAAGTATGACGTGGATTTGGATATGGTTTTGATCATATAGATATGATGTAGGTAAGGAAATAAGTATTTGTATGTTTTAAAAAGGGGGGGCTTTGAAAAAAATGGTAAAGAATGAAGTTCTATATAAGTAAAGTGTATTATCTAAGTTATGAAGATGCAATAAAGATCGGTAATCAGAGATGAGTATAAATGATAAGAAAAGAGTATGTGAACATTAAAGAAAAGATATATTATGTGTATAAAAAGATTTTGATTTTTAAAGGAATGAAAGAATAAAGGGATAATAAAAAGTCAAAGATGTAGTTTAAAAGATCAAGTATGACAAGAGGTATATTGAGAGAGAAGTTTTAAGTTTGATATTGAAACGATACGATTTTCAATTATTAGAAGAACAAGAACGGGTGATTATTCTTTGAGTAAATATGTAAGGGTTATATAAAAAGATTGTGTGTACAGTAATTCAGACAAGGATTAAGAAATGATCAAAAGCTTGATTTATGTGCAAAGCACATAGAGAATGATGAAGAAGATCAATTGATTTGTAATATTGATGAATGAGGATTAGGGTTAATGTCTATATAATAAATGATATTATATGGACTTATAAAGATGTGAATGTATATGAAGATTTGAGTTTGGGGAAAAATGTAAGTTTGCTAGCGGTAACAGGAAAGATTAAGAAAGGGAAGCAACATGAAAATATTAGAAGACATGATATTATAAAGGTATGCAGTGAAAATTCGAGGACGAATTTTTTTGAGGAGAGATTTGTAACATCCCAAAAGTCGGGTCAATGACCAAAATGGATTTTTTTGGTAATTTAGTGACCAATCTCAGAAAGATTGAAAGTTTAGGGATTTTAATAAAAAGTGTTGGTGTTGGATTTAATAACAAAGTTTGTAAGTAATAAGGGTATTATGGTCATTTCTTAGGAAATATTTTATTTCCCTTTATAAAGGGTAATAAGCACGTGGGAAATGAGAGAATTCTCCAGAGCTTTCTTTCTTTCTTCTTTTTCTCCAACCGTGAGCTTCAAGAGAAAAGGTGAGTTTTCTGAATTCTTGATTATTTATGGAATTAAAGGTTGGGTTTTGATAATTAGATAATAACTAAGCTTAAGGAAGCTTAAGTTATCTTAAAAATCAAAACATAAGGGAGTTACGAAAGATTAAAGAAAATGGGTTTCAAAGTGAATTTCTGAAAAAGAGTTAATAAATGAACGTAGAGATGAAATTTGACTTCTCATAGGTGTGAATAAGAATTTATAAGTGTTAAATCAAAGTTTGGATAACATGGGAAAATTGGGAATGATTCTTAATTTTAAGAATCATGAAGAGATATGAAAGATAAAGATAGCTTATATGGATATAAGTTGGTTTATAAAGTGGTAGTTGAGTTTAATGACATGATAAGGGTTTAAAATAGAAGAATTGAGTGTAGAGTTGATGATTTTCGGGCTTGAATACAATTTCTGGGCATGATGCATCGGTACACATTCAATATGTACCTATACACTCTTAAAAGAAAAAACATCGAATGCCCGGAATGCATTGATGTAGTTTGAGTGTGCACCGAGACAAATTTTGAAGGTGCATCGATGCATTAAGGGGTGCATCGATGCATGAGAATTCGAAGCTATTTTGTGTATCGATGCACCTATAGTGCATCGATACACCCCTAAGGAAAAATGTGAATATGGGTTTATTAAGTTCGTTTAAGTTGCTAGTATCAAATTACAAGGTGTAGGTATCTAATAATTGTCTTACAATGTATAATTATGTAGATTCAGAGCCTAATCAAGTTCCGGAATCATTGACAAGTAAGATTGATCAAGTGGAAAGATAAGAGATTGGAATTGACTAGTGAGGCTAGGTGAGTGCATACAAGTTAGTTATGATGTTTAATGAAAAGAAAACTTGCGACAAGTCTATTTCCTATATTAGAAGGCATGAATGTATGATCATATGCATATGTTTGATTTGGGTATATGTGATATATATTATAGTATGTATTAAATGATTTGCATGTAGTGTGATAAGTTATAGGAATTAAAAGAAATGATCTATATGATTTCATGGGAATGTGAAATAGATTATATGATAGGTGACCATAAATGTTACATAGTAAATGTGATCAATTAGAAGAATCAATATAATAGATTTATATGACTACATAAGAAGGGTGATGAGTTAAATAAGATTAGACTATAGAGTAATATGAGAATAATATATTAGTGAAGGGAATGAAGTATAAATGATGATGCCAAACTATAATATAAGTGTTATAGAGAAGAAGTATACTTAAAGAGAATTATGGTATAGGAGTTATGTAAAAATTTAACTAAATAAATAGATTAAACTGGTATAAATGGAAAATGAGATAAGTTAGGTAGCATTTACCTATGAGATAAAATAAGATTATATGAATAAGTAGCATAAATGGCATAAGGAAAACTTATGTGTTATATGATTTAAGCATTGAAATGAACAAAAGATATATTCAGTTGAAGTTATTCGGTGATATAAGAATATGACATTACTATAAGGTTTAGATGAAATACTATACATGAATAAATGTGATTGTGGGAGAAATGATAGAAATTATATGAGAACATGTATATGTGAATTAGCTTGATAATTAGGTAAATATATGAAATCATAACTATGAACTATGCGATGTGAAAGTAATCTATGTGATTATATGTTATATGAATACAAGAATATGAGATATGTGACAGGTGAATTATATGGAAATGATCTACGTGTAAGTGAACTACGTGACTATGTGATTATATGAAAATGTGATAATGAGTTATGTGCAACAACTACGAGACTACGTGCCTAGGTGATATGAATATGTGAAATGACATAAATGATAATGCCCATGTTATGTGTCATGAGAGCTAGGGGTATAGTTGGCATGCCAAGAGTCGAGGGTCTACGCGGTCCTTCGGGACATATATGTATCCTTTGGAACATCTATGAGGTCTTTTGAGACACATACTTGGTCCTTGGAATATGTATATGGATCTAAAGGAATTTTCTACGTGGTCCTTAGGGACATCTTATATGGCACTTCGGTGCATTTCTATACTGCACTTAGGTGCAATTTTACGTGGCACTTCGGTGCATTTATACGAGCTGTGGTTACAGCATTAGTGCAGAACCTCTATAGACTCACATATCTATAGTTCTCACATGTGTACATGGGCTAATAAAGAAAATGATATAAAAGAACCTTGTATGATATTATGTGGTTTGTTTGTAATCTTTATGATAAGAATGATATATGTGATATGATGTTGATGTGTATATAGCTTGGTTAGGAAGAATAGGTACAAGGACATCTGACTAAAAGATAAAGAACGAAAATAAGACACTAAAGAGATAAGGATAAATGTATTACATATGCTTTATATGCTTTGTGTTAGGAAATATATTATCAGAATTACATGATGATATGCGTGTGTTCTTGTGAAACAATATGTATATATATATGCGTTTATGTTTGGAAGCATTTTATAGTTTATCATGATTACATGAAATGTGTATAATAGGAATTAGTTATGATATACTATAATCAGTTTATTTATGCCTCACTAAGTCATCGACTTAGCGTGTGAATGTTTCACACGTAGGTTCCGGAAAGCTAGAAGAAAGGTTAAGAGGAGCAAGACAGGTCAACATCTCCCTTACAAAAATTTCAGATCAGAAAATAAAGGATTTAAATGACTTTGGTTATTTTGAATATAGTTGGCATGTACTAATTGGTTGAGTTAAATATGCTCTGATTGATTTTGGTTATTGTGGTCAATTTATGTAACTAAACCATTTTTACTTTAATGAAAGTTTTAAATTTTATTTGAATTTTGTCAAGAGTCAAAGTTTGAAAAGTCAATGTGACACCTTAGACTTGTATCCGGGTCGGGTACGGGTTGGGGGTGTTATATTTTTGGATGTTTTTGGATTATTATGTTTTGGATGATATGGATGTTTGAACATGAATGTTTCTATATATATATTTGGTTTTGATTGTTTGAATTTGGTTTGATTAGTTTATATTGATTTTTGTATCATTTTACATATTAGACATATTATGACCAATTATCATGGCATATTATTTATGAATATTAATTTATTGAACTAATGGCCAATCTTTCTCTTGATTGTGATCTTAGCAGCTTAAGATTTAAATTTTTATCAATTGGCTATTTTCCTAAAAGGGAGTATCAATCTTGTTTAAAAACGTTTTATAGAGTCTTTTTGATTTAACAAAAAGGGGGGAGAATATAGTAAGGGGGAGTTTCAAAAATGATTTTTGAAAGAAAATCTTAAAATTACTCAAATGTTTTGTTATATCAAAAAGGGGGAGATTGTTGAAAACATTTTGATGTTTCGATATAACAAATTAAGTGTTATTGAATTTTAAGATTTTATAATCATTTTTAAAGTATATTCGATTAAATTATTCGAATATCAAAATATTACTCCAAGTTTTTCAAAGGTCAATTTCAATCCTTACTAAAGTGTAAGATTGTGTTTTAAAGTTAAAATATTTTTGAAACAATTTTTAAGAAGTATTTCGAACCAAAATCGAGCTAAAAAATCAATTTTACAAAGGGATGTACCGATACACTCTTTGATGTATCGATGCACACCTAACTTCGAATGAATTTTGTGTACCGATGCACAGATAATGCATCAATGCACTCCTAGCTCTATTGAAACATCGAATGCAATTAGTGTACCGATGCACTTGGAGTGTACCGATACACTAGGTCTTATAACGGTTAAAATATTTGAATTTTACACACAGTGTATCGATACACCCTTGAGAGTGTACCGATACACTCATGTTCCCACCAGATTTTTGAATGATAATTACACCATAACGACTCTATTGACTTCACCAATGATCTTCAACGTTCATAATCAATTCAAGGTGTATTTAAACAAGCTTAGTAGCCATTGATCAACAACAATTGTGAGAGAAACAAAGAGAAAGTCTTAAACATCAAGTTTGAGCAATTCAAGCCTATTTTCCATTCAATATTCATTTTTCTTTCAAGAACACCTTTTGTACTCAATTGTATTATTTTTTAGTGTTCTTTCTTTGTTCTAGAATTGTGCAAACATCTTGCCTTGTGAGGGTTTTCTGTAAGTTTGTGAAATTTGTATTGTTCTCTTTGGGAGAGAGTGTTCTCAAGAATTTGGGGTATAATTCTTGAGAGATTTGTAAGGTTACTCTTTGTCCTCAAAAGAAAGACAAATTAGTGAATTTTTGGAAAATCCTTAGTGTTGATAGCTAAGGTAGTTGGCGTAGACTTTGGTTGAGAAAGTCGAACCACTCTAAATCGCTGTACAAATCTTTTCTATTTTTTGCAAAAGCTTTCACCGAAATTTTAATTGTCAATTCACCCCCTCTTGGCTATTTCGTCGATCGATTAACTCAATATTACCAATCATTGGCATTTGAACCCATCAACTCATTGTTCTTTCATTTATGGTGGGAAAGGGGAAACATTGATTACTTAATTATTGAAGATAGATCCTTGGTAGAGTACAACAATATTAAAAATGAGGTATTAAATTTCTTAAGTAAACTTAAATATCTAAATCATGAAGTTATAGATATATGTTTGATTTGAAAAATTGATCTTTATAATAAATTTTTATCGTACCTAATCAACATTAATCAATCAATGAATCGAACATTATTAGTTATGCAAATAACAGTTTATTCATTGAAAGTACACAAAAATAGGTTTTTTTATCAGACCGAGGTGATTACAATGTAATATATGTTTTAAAGATTTTAAATCATTTAACTATAAATGCTCAAACACCAACGTTTGTTGACATTGTTGCTCAAAACTTTCACATGGTGTGGTCCTTTTGTTTTGCTTCAAAGTTCAAATCCATTTTTAATTTATTTTGGACTTTTTCCCGATCATAACTCATTTTAATGGCCGGAAAATAATTAGACGGTGAAATGTAGCTTCGTTTATCCTACCCCCAATTATGGTAGTTAAGAATTTGTTGAATAATTTTCCCTGGCCAGCTATTTAAGTTATCAAGCTGGGCTTGGTTCTTTATATATAATTTTGTATATTTCAATTATTTTAATAAATTTAAATAATGTCGTATTCTTTTTTATTATGTGTTGGTGTTTGAAGTTTAATTTCAATACATATTAAGTATATAATATGAAAATATAATTTTGTGCGACTTTTTAAATACATAAAATAAACTAAAACTGCATATATCTACATCAAATTCAAACGTATATCTATTTTTGACATTTAAATTTAAATAATTTAATAATTAATGAAGAATACAGGGGAAGAATTCGTTCCCAACGGGACCAATCGAGGTGTACAGTTTTGACCATATGCTAACAAATTCTATTTTGTTTATTCTAAGAGTCTAAAAGAAAAACATCTTTTTCTTTTCTTCTAAATTGTAGCCCTACATTATGGAATGCCCTAGAATTAACACATGCATCCCCATACTAATATTGGAACACCATGGATTGCCTTTTCTGCATATAGAAATTCAAAGATATCTACGTGTAGTGGCAGATCTAGAAATTATTTTAGAGTAGATACATTATAATAACCCAAATCTTGGGTCACTAGTTCGGGTTAACCCGAAACCCATAAATTGAGCCCATTTGATCTCCTAGATTAGTTTAGACCAATTTAAAAGGGCATTTTCTTAAGTTTGGCCCAAGAGTATTAGAGAAGTGATGATTTTAAAAGTGAGTTAGAATGAGAGGGACCAAAAGTGTAGTTTACTATAGCTTGTTTTAAAGAATTAAAACCCCTTATTTAGATGGATTTCATGTTAACATTTCAGACCCAAAATATCTTTCTTTTCTCTCTTCTTCCTTCCCAAGAGCAAGAAAAAGGTGAAAGCCTTTGAGTTTTCAAGCCAAATTAGAGTCAACCAAGATAAGAGTCTTAACCTTCATCCTTCAAGCTTCAATTTAAGCCCAAAATCTTTGGTTTTGGGTAAGGATTTAGAAAATGGAGGTTTGGGAGTTGAAAGAAATTAAGTGTTTTAAGCTTGTTTTTGAGTAGATTTGAGTTATATGAATTGTATTTAATCTTAATTCAACCTCTAGTTGAGTAATAATCCATTTCCATGCTTTGGTTTAGTTAAAGAGGTGGAAGAGAGTTCAAGGCTAGAGATGAAAGAATGGTGAATTCTAGTTGAATTGAGAGAAGTTTTAGAAACCAAGAAGGCTAGGTAGCACACTCACAACTCTTTCATACCCTTAGTGGGTCAATAAAAATGCAAGATAGCTAGAAAGTTAAGTTTGAGCATGTTAAGTAGATTTTCATGGTAGATTGCATATTTTAAAGTTAAAGCATGTTTTCAAGTCTTATTTATGACCCTTAAGATTCAAATAAAACTTAATAAGAATTGAGAAACCTCAAGGTAGGAAAATTAGTGAGTTTGGGTGGGAAATTGGTGCCTAAATAAGGTATGTTTAAGGGTGAGTATCGATACTGCAAGAAGTATAATCGATACTGTTCATATTTCAGGCTAAAAATTCAAAAAGTTATGAGGGCAGTCCCTTAAAGGAGTATCGATATTGAGGGTCTAGTATTGAGACCAGGGTGCTTGGTATCGAGACCGGGATACCAGAATGCCATTTTGGGTTGGTACTCTAGGGAGTATCGATACCCAAGGTTCTAGTATCGATACTCAAATAGGAGTATCGATAATTCCCCTTTTCTTTCAAGACATTTCAGTAGGGGGTATCGATACCTTAGGTAGGATATAGATACTGAAGAGAGAGTATAGATATTGTAAGGCCAGTATCGATACCAAGGGTATGTTTAGGCCTTAGATCAAGGGGAATTTTAGAGGTAGTATCAATACTGTAAGGCCAATATTGACACCAAGGCTTTGTGTTGAGCAATAAAGAAGTGATGTATTAGAGATATGTAAGGTTTTTCCCGAAAGCTTATAATTACTTTCAATAAGACTACAAGTGAGAATGATAAGAATGGTTAATCAAACATAGAAACCGATAAAGTAGGATCAAATAAGACTAGCCTTGTTTGAATGCTCGGGAAACGATCAGGACACCCGAGTTTCTTTAGAAAAGCTAGCAGTATCAAAAGAATAGTTTCAGTTCGGATATATCCTTAGGGAGTGCGCAAGGCACTTTAAGCTGACTATCTTAGGCCAATGCCTGACACTCGCAAGGGGTGGGTTAGTCGAGAGTGTGGTGTCCGATGCAGAGATTTCAGGGGCCCATTCTCAGTAGACTAGAGGAGTGTGTGAGCTCCGAGATGCAGAACCGTCAGCTACACCATGATGTCTACCATAGAGTAGAGAGTGAGTATACAAGTATACTCACTAAAGTATAGCAATAGACTTGATAGCTTGAGCCTTTCAATGATACATGTTTAGTATGATCTTGTTGTTAGTGTGACACTGAGCTAGTTAGATCTGTTTTCATATGTTTCTGTTGGCAGGTTAGTAGATTGTGCAGTTCGAGAAGAGTTAGAGTGACCAAGGTCCAGTTTCAGAGCAGATCAGAGCATAATACATCATCAAGTTTCTTGAAGTGCATGTATATTCATAAACCCAGTTGTGTTGAGTTGTAAAGTCAGTTAAGAGTCGGTATGTATATGTTTGAAATGTATTTATTTACTTTGAGAGCTCTCCGATGTATTAAGTTTTTAATTCTTTTTATGGATGTTTTTAAGTGAACATGATTTTTTTTTAAAATAGTCATTTATTGCAAGAGAAGTAGAAGTAAAAGTTGGTCAACTACTCCGGTGGCTCCGTGTAACATCCTAGTCGGTCGGTTGTGTATCGTACTGGTCTAGGGTGTTACATACATTTATATTAATAATATAAAATTTTTGTATCTAAATAGATACGATAAAATTTTAGGGTAGGCACACATATATATTAGGAGAAAAACTTCAAGTTTAAAGAAGAAAATCCGAATTCTCAAAAACTTCAGTCTAATGTACATCCGCCACGGCCTACATGAGATCTAAAAAACAGTACATGTTGAGATACATTTCGGATAAATAATTGCGATAAAGGAATATATATAAAGGTAAGACTTAATAATTCATTATTAGAAAAATTAAGCTCGTGAAGAATTATTATTATTCATATTTATGCTTCAACATCGGTGATCGAGTAATCCATCCAATATTCCATGTGAAGAAGGAAAGTGCTTTCATCGGAATGAAAAAAATGAAATGTTCATAATTCTTACAAGGCAAGGCGGCTATATATTAATATAATGAAATAAGACAGTTAAGGACAAACTAATCACTTATACCTTGCAAAGATCTCATAAAATCTGGTTATATTTAATAAATAATTAGTAGCACAAGATGGATCATGGTCCAAAGTTGAACGGCATTTCAACTTATGAATATTACTATTAGTATCAAATAAAGTCGATCGGCCATGAATCCTTAACTTATTCATACTTAAAATTTTGTACTGTGATGCAACTTAGAAAATTATATTATAAATTTAAAAGTGCATAATTATAAAATCTCAAAACACGTGATATTAGATTATCAACAGAAAATTGATGGTGATATACTTCAAATAAAGTCGGCCATGAATACGAAGCTTATTCTACTTGGTTCATGCAATAACCTCCGAAAAAGGTAATGCATTTGCAACTTTCCTCCCTTCAATAACATTCACGCATGCAGGTGTGCTTCAGTTTGAATTCCACAACTGCGTGTGCATAACCATTAGCGTTGATCGATCAAGTGTGCAGGAAAACGGAAAACTCATAATTACAATGCACCCAAGTATAGAAAAAAAAATGACAATAACCCTCGAAAATTTTATATAAAAATAAAATATTAAATTTAAAGATACGAAGAAAAATAAAACATTTTCTTTGAGAATGATGATCAACATCAAAAGAACCCATTAACATTCATAAAAAATCTTTATTTCTGTCTAGTGAGATGTTTTACGAAGTAACAAAGGAGTGATGGGCAAACCAAACTATCTTATAGGATACTTTGCTACACAATTATGATTATATGGACAAACAATCTTTTACCAAAGAGGAGATCTAACTATACATGACCACCTAAAAATAAATCAGAAAACAAATATCGTGAGAGTCTTTGTATGAGCACCAAAACGATCGCAAAAGTATGTGAAAAACGTACCAAAAGCCATAAGGATTGTGACACAAGAAAAGAGAAAACGTGTGCCACAAGAACATAAAAAAACGTGTTACAAGGATAGAAATTCTTATTTAAAATTGGAAAAAAAACCCTCGAGAGAAAAGGAAAACAAATGATGTAATGTGAAAAAACAAAAGAACTAATAATCATTAACGGTCGACAATCAACATTAAAATTAGTGTCGTCGCCAACTAAACAAAAATCAAAGTAAAAAGGGATATGACACAAAAAAAAATTAAAATAAAATATTGGTTAAAAAAGAGGGAGGCGGCTGTAATTTTCTCACTTTTCTAATAATCTCCTTAATTACAGTATAATGGACATAAAAATTGAAAGTGAATGGTGTAATAATCTCCCTAACCAGTGTCAAACATTTTAGAAAAAGAAGACCTGATTCGTACTCTTTGTCCAACTCGTTTTTTTTTTCAATCGGATTCAAACTTCAATCTGACATTTCCTTGCTCCTTTTCCTTCGGATTTCGGAATTGGTAAGTTATTTTTTCTTAAATTCGTTGGCTTAAACTGTTTTTAGGATAAGGTTTAGTGCGGATATTACCATTCAAGTTACCTGACCTGAGAGAGTGCATCGTGCTCCATCGGAATCGAGCTTGCACCTGCCGGACCAGGTGCTATCTATTTTATTTTGATTTTGCTTCTATACATTCGTATGATGTACAATATTTTTTAGGTCTCTATTTATCTTTTGCATAAATCTTTTTCTTCTTTCCGATATCAATTCTCTCTTGATTTCTTCAAGTCCTTACCTGCATCATTTCTTCCTCCCTCTGAACTCTTTCTTTTTCTTTTTTATTTTTTTTTATTTTTTTAATTTTTTTAACAAGTTATCTCAAGGGGGCAGCAGCACTAACTCGAAGGAATACCCTCGTATTTTATTCGAAGTTTCTATTTACAGATCTGGTTTTAGTTTTTTATTGCGTTATTGGTTATCTATATTTGTGTTCTTAGGGTGTATACCTCAATCATCATTCACAAACCTCCGAGATCTGTTATTTACAAGACCAGGTTTCACAGATCAAAGATCTACTTCCGACATCTAAAACGGTTTTGTTTTGTGGACCTCAGCTTTAAACCGTTCAACTTCTTTGAGGTTAGGGATTTTGGATGTTGCTTTATGTTAGGTTCACATATCTGGGATCGCTTTGATTTGCTCTTCTGTTTTGATTTGTTTCTTCGCTTCTTCTTTTAAATTTTTGTTTTAGATCTTTCAATTTTTTTAAACTTCAAATTTCTTATAATTGTTAATAAACTTACTAGCAATAAATTAAAATCCTACTTAGTAACAAACTTGGCTTTTTAGTACCCCTCAATTCTCTAGCGTTTTATTGGTGCATCTTCTGTCTTCTTTGGATTCATTTTTCATAGTTTCTCATAGCTTCGACTATAGATGATTACTTGAGGTCATGTCTTTCTTTTAGAGCCCATGGGGCGTATAGGGGGAGGGCTCGACAGAGTGGTGACAAGGAGACTAGACTTAGAGTTTGCTCGTTGAATGTAAGCACATTAAATGCTAGGCTGCTGGAGCTGTCCGACGTACTTAATAATAGGAAAATAGATTTTGCATGTATTCAGGAGACTAGGTGGAAAGGGGATCGCGCCAGAGAGTGTAATGGGTACGAGTTTTGGTATTCATGTGTAGATAACGCTAGAAATGGGGTGGGTATCTTGGTATCCTCTAGCCTCAAGGAAAATGTAGTTGAAGTTTGTAGATACCGGGATAGGATCATGATGATTAAGGTTATTATAGAAGAGGAAGTGGTGAATGTCCTTTCAGTGTACGCCCCACACGTTGGCCTAGGGGAGGGGGAGAAACGTTACTTCTAGGATCAGTTAGATGATGTACTTAGGAGCATTCCAGAGGACCAAAGAGTTTTCATAGGGGGAGACTTCAATGGCCATATAGGTAGTGCAACCGACGGGTATGACGGTGTTCATGGGGGTTTCGGTTATGGTAGCAGGAACGATGAGGGGCGTACGTTGCTTGAATTTGCTACTGCACACGATTTGGTGGTCACTAACTCCTTATTTAATAAGAGAGATGCGAACTTGATTATGTTTCATAGCGGGGGACATTGTACCCAAATCGACTACATCCTGGTTCGAAATCGGGATCGATGGGCTTTCATTGACTGTAAAGTGTCCCCTGAAGAGGCATGTGCATGACAACATAAATTGTTGGTTTTGGTGTTCCGCGTACCGCATGGGCGGAGCACTCATAGGAGGGCTAAACTGGGTAAACCTAGGATCCTTTGGAAGAAGTTACATGGAGCGATAGCTGATGACTTTAGGAGTAAGGTTTTGTCTAATACTGGTTTTGGTACTACAAACTCAAATAATGCAGATGTGTTATGGGAAAATATGGCAAATTCCATCAGAGAGGTGGGTAAAAACACCCTGGGTTGTCGACAGGGAAGGCCAAGGAACATAAAGAATCGTGGTGGTGGAACGACGAAGTCCAAACTAAGGTGAAGACAAAGCAAACTTGCTTCAAGGAGTTTCTAAAATGCAATGACGACGAAGAAAGGTCGAGAGCTAAACAAAGATACAAGGAGGCAAAGCGGGAAGCTAAGAAAACGGTGGCTAAAGTAAAGGATAAGGAGGAAATGTACAAGAGATTAGACACCAAGGAAGGACAAAACGGCATCTTCAGGCTTGCAAAATCTAGAGAGAATAGGAAAAAAGATCTAGGTAGCATTAGGTTTATTAAGGACAACAATGGTGTTCTTTTAGCGAAAGATCATGATATTAAGAGGGTTTGGGGTAGTTACTTCTTTGGCTTATTTAATGACGGTGCCTCTCCCTGTAGAGATAGTATCGTTGATGGGTCAGTCGACCATCATACTACGGCCAATGACTGCCATACAAGTAGGATTGGGTTTGAGGAAGTCAAAATGGCTCTTAGAAATATGGGAAGGGACAAAGCTGTCGGTCCTGATCAAATTCCTATCACTGTGTGGTTGGCCCTAGGAGAAGAGGGAGTTAAGTGGTTGACCAACATCTTTAATATTATTTTAGAGACTGCCAAGATGCCAGAGGAGTGGAGAGGGTCTACGGTGATACCAATCTATAAGAATAAAGGAGATCCCCAACGTTGTGGTAAGTACAGAGGTATTAAACTACTCAGCCATACCATGAAGCTATGGGAAAGGGTGATAGAGGCTAGATTGAGACAAGTTACTAGGGTTTCGGAAAACCAATTTGGCTTTATGAATGGCAGGTCTACCACGGAGGCGATTCATCTACTTCGACGACTTATGGAGAAATATAGGGAAAAGTCAAGAGATCTTCACATGGCGTTTATTGACCTTGAGAATGCTTATGATAGCGTTCCCCGCGATACGATCTGGAAGACTTTGGAAACGAGACAGATCCCAACTGCTTATATTCGGACGATTCGTGATATGTATTGTAGATCTACTACATACGTCAGGACTACAGTTGGCGACACTGAGGCATTCCCGGTGGAAATCGGACTCCATCAGGGGTCGGCTCTTAGCCCTTACATCTTCGCCTTGATTATGGACAACATCTTTTATGTAACACCAGACGGTGTACCATGGTGTATGCTTTTCGCTGATGACATTGTCATAGTTGCTGAAACAAAATCTGAGTTGAATAGTAGACTGGCAACCTGGAAGACTGCTTTGGAAGAAAAAGGTCTAAGGATCAATATTGAAAAGACAGAGTATTTATGTTCAAATTTCAGTGGGGACCAAAACGATGAAGTTGTTGAAGTATGCATAGAAGGACACGTTCTCCCCTCAAAGGATTGTTTCAAGTACCTAGGGTCTATGATACATAAAGATGAGGGTGTTGATGATGACGTTACACACTGTATAAAGACGGGATGGCTAAAGTGGAGGGCCGCTACTAGAGTTTTGTGTGACAAGAAGGTGCCTCTAAAACTTAAGGGAAAATTTTATAGAATGGCAATAAGACCAGCACTGTTGTATGGATCAGAATGTTGGGCAACCAAGAAGGATCATGTAAGGAGGATAGAGGCCGTAGAAATGAGTGCTTCGATGGACATGCGGTAGGACTCTGTGGGATATGACAACAAACTCTGCTATTAGGATGTCCTTGGGGGTGGTGCTTGTTTCCGAAAAATTGAGGGAGGGAAGACTACGGTGGTTTGGGCATGTTCTTAGGTGACTATCATCGGATGCGGTCAGGAGGGTAGAGTCGATTACAGTCGACGGTTCCAGAAGGAGAGGGCGACCAAGGCGGAAGTGGGAAGACTCCTTGAGATCTGATTTGATAGATTTAGCCCTTACAGAGGACATGACCTCTGATAGGAAATTATGGAGACTTAAGACTAGGGTAGTCGAGTAGTGTGGGTCACATCTCTGTCTTCTTTTAATGCCTTTATAGTAATTTTCATGACTTCTACTTTTTATACGTTTTTGTTATTGGTATTTATGAAGGCTTAGAACTGGGGTTGCTATCGTAGACTTCTGTGTATCATTCTCTTCACTTTTAAATTTAGTCGGGTCTTACGTTTCTATCTATATGCAGAGATTTTTTCGCAGGGGTTTATTTGCAGGGATTATTGCCTATTACAGACGCGCATATGATATTAATGAGTGCATATGAATACTGTCCAACTATATATTTATGTATTTATTTATATATGCATTGCATTTTATCTATATTTTTAATTTTCTGACTGCTGGAGGTCTTCCACGGAAGCTACTCTCAACCTGGCGTTGGGGGCAGCCTACTATCCTACCTCCCCCTTACCCCATTGCATATGGGAATTAGGTTTTGTTGTTGTTGTTATTGTCAAATTTTTCCCAATTCTGAAATCCTAAAATTTGGGAATTTTTCCTTCAAATCCCCAAATAGGACCAAGGGATTAAATTGAATTTTTCAAAAATTTTAATGATCATTTTATAAAAATATTAATTTTTGGACCATTTATTTAAACCCTATGAAAAGTATGGAATAACCTTATGATTTTCTTTTTTTTACTATAAGAACAACTCTAAGGGGACGTTTAGATCAAGAAAAATATTATTACCAAAGGAAATAAATTTTTCTGGAATCATATTACTATATTTGATTCAAAAGCATTTACACCAGGAGGTAATGAAACATTACCTACAGTGCTTTTTTACCTTGCATTCCCGAGAATCCCATCCCCTATTTTATTAGGTATTAGACAATTCCCTCTCATTTGAACAATAATGCCCCTGAAATAATATAATTATTTCAAAAATGAAATGTTCGTAATTCTTACAAGACAAGGCGGCTATATATTAATATAATGAAATAAGACAGTTAAGGACAAACTAATCACTTATACCTTGCAAAGATCTCATCAAATCTGGTTATATTTAATAAATAATTAGTAGCACAAGATGGATCATGGTCCAAAGTTGAACGGCATTTCAACTTATGAATATTACTATTAGTATCAAATAAAGTCGATCGGCCATGAATCCTTAACTTATTCATACTTAAAATTTTGTACTGTGATGCAACTTAGAAAATTATATTATAAATTTAAAAGTGCATAATTATAAAATCTCAAAACACATGATATTAGATTATCAACAGAAAATTGATGGTGATATACTTCAAATAAAGTCGGCCATGAATACGAAGCTTATTCTACTTGGTTCATGCAATAACCTCCGAAAAAGGTAATGCATTTGCAACTTTCCTCCCTTTAATAACATTCACGCATGCAGGTGTGTTTCAGTTTGAATTCCACAACTGCGTGTGCATAACCATTAGCGTTGATCGATCAAGTGTGCAGAAAAACGGAAAACTCATAATTACAATACACCCAAGTATAGAAAAAAAAAATGACAATAACCCTCGAAAATTTTATATAAAAATAAAATATTAAATTTAAAGATACGAAGAAAAATAAAACATTTTCTTTGAGAATGATGATCAACATCAAAAGAACCCATTAACATTCATAAAAAATCTTTATTTCTGTCAAGTGAGATGTTTTACGAAGTGACAAAGGAGTGATGGGCAAACCAAACTATCTTATAGGATACTTTGCTACACAATTATGATTATATGGACAAACAATCTTTTACCAAAGAGAAGATCTAACTATACATGACCACCTAAAAATAAATCAGAAAACAAATATCGTGAAAGTCTTTGTATGAGCACCAAAACGATCGCAAAAGTATGTGAAAAACGTACCAAAAGCCATAAGGATTGTGCCACAAGAAAAGAGAAAACGTGTGCCACAAGAAAAGAGAAAACGTGTGCCACAAGAACATAAAAAAACGTGTTACAAGGATAGAAATTCTTATTTAAAATTAGAAAAAAAAAACCTCGAGAGAAAAGGAAAACAAATGATGTAATGTGAAAAAACAAGAGAACTAATAATCATTAACGGTCGACAATCAACATTAAAATTAGTGTCGTCGCCAATTAAACAAAAAATCAAAGTAAAAAGGGGATATGACACAAAAAAAATAAAATAAAATCTTGGTTAAAAAAGAGGGAGGCGACTGTAATTTTCTCACTTTTCTAATAATCTCCTTAATTACAGTATAATGGACATAAAAATTGCAAGTGAATGGTGTAATAATCTCCCTAACCAGTGTCAAACATTTTAGAAAAAGAAGACCTGATTCGTACTCTTTGTCCAACTCGTTTTTTTTTTTCAATCGGATTCAAACTTCAATCTGACATTTCCTTGCTCCTTTTCCTTCGGATTTCGGAATTGGTAAGTTATTTTTTCTTAAATTCGTTGGCTTAAACTGTTTTTAGGGTATGGTTTAGTGCGGATATTACCATTCAAGTTACCTGACCTGAGAGAGTGCATCGTGCTCCATCGGAATCGAGCTTGCACCTGCCGGACCAGGTGCTATCTATTTTATTTTGATTTTGCTTCTATACATTCGTATGATGTACAATATTTTTTAAGTCTCTATTTATCTTTTGCGTAAATCTTTTTCTTCTTTCCGATATCAATTCTCTCTTGATTTCTTCAAGTCCTTACCTGCATCATTTCTTCCTCCCTCTGAACTCTTTCTTTTTCTTTTTTAATTTTTTTATTTTTTAACAAGTTATCTCAAGGGGGCAGCAGCACTAACTCGAAGGAATACCCTCGTATTTTATTCAAAGTTTCTATTTACAGATCTGGTTTTAGTTTTTTATTGCGTTACTGGTTATCTGTATTTGTGTTCTTAGGGTGTATACCTCAATCATCATTCACAAACCTCCGAGATCTGTTATTTACAAGACCAGGTTTCACATATCAAAGATCTACTTCCGACATCTAAAACGGTTCTGTTTTGTGGACCTCAGCTTTAAAGCGTTCAACTTCTTTGAGGTTAGGGATTTTGGATGTTGCTTTATGTTAGGTTCACATATCTGGGTTTGGTATTGTTAATCGCTTTGATTTGCTCTTCTGTTTTGATTTGTTTCTTCGCTTCTTCTTTTAAATTTTTGTTTTAGATCTTTAAATTTTTTTAAACTTCAAATTTCTTATAATTGATAATAAACTTACTAGCAATAAATTAAAATCCTACTTAGTAACCAACTAGGCTTTTTAGTACCCCTCAATTCTCTAGCGTTTTATTGGTGCATCTTCTGTCTTCTTTGGATTCATTTTTCATAGTTTCTCATAGCTTCGACTATAGATGATTACTTGAGGTCATGTCTTTCTTTTAGAGCCCATGGGGCGTATAGGGGGAGGGCTCGACAGAGTGGTGACAAGGAGACTAGACTTAGAGTTTGCTCGTTGAATGTAGGCACATTAAATGCTAGGCTGCTGGAGCTGTCCGATGTACTTAATAATAGGAAAATAGATTTTGCATGTATTCAGGAGACTAGGTGGAAAGGGGATCGCGCCAGAGAGTGTAATGGGTACAAGTTTTGGTATTCAGGTGTAGATAACGCTAGAAATGGGGTGGGTATCTTGGTATCCTCTAGCCTCAAGGAAAATGTAGTTGAAGTTTGTAAGGTTATTATAGAAGAGGAAGTGGTGAATGTCCTTTCAGTGTACGCCCCACACGTTGGCCTAGGGAGGGGGAGAAACGTTACTTCTGGGATCAGTTAGATGATGTACTTAGGAGCATTCCAGAGGACCAAAGAGTTTTCATAGGGGGAGACTTCAATAGCCATATAGGTAGTGCAACCGACGGGTATGACGGTGTTCATGGGGGTTTCGGTTATGGTAGAAGGAACGATGAGGGGCGTACGTTGCTTGAATTTGCTACTGCACACGATTTGGTGGTCACTAACTCCTTATTTAATAAGAGAGATGCGAACTTGATTATGTTTCATAGCGGGGGACATTGTACCCAAATCGACTACATCCTGGTTCGAAATCGGGATCGATGGGCTTGCATTGACTGTAAGGTGTCCCCTGAAGAGGCATGTGCATCACAACATAAATTGTTGGTTTTGGTGTTCCGCGTACCGCACGGGCGGAGCACTCATAGGAGGGCTAAACTGGGTAAACCTAGGATCCTTTGGAAGAAGTTACATGGAGCGATAGCTGATGACTTTAGGAGTAAGGTTTTGTCTAATACTGGTTTTGGTACTACAAACTCAAATAATGCAGATGTGTTATGGGAAAATATGGCAAATTCCATCAGAGAGGTGGGCAAAAACACCCTGGGGTTGTCGACAGGGAAGGCCAAGGAACATAAAGAATCGTGGTGGTGGAACGACGAAGTCCAAACTAAGGTGAAGACAAAGCAAACTTGCTTCAAGGAGTTTCTAAAATGCAATGACGATGAAAAAAGGTCGAGAGCTAAACAAAGATACAAGGAGGCAAAGCGGGAAGCTAAGAAAACGGTGGCTAAAGTAAAGGATAAGGCATACGAGGAAATGTACAAGAGATTAGACACCAAGGAAAGATAAAACGGCATCTTCAGGCTTGCAAAATCTAGAGAGAATAGGAAAAAAGATCTAGGTAGCATTAGGTTTATTAAGGACAACAATGGTGTTCTTTTAGCGAAAGATCATGATATTAAGAGGGTTTGGGGTAGTTACTTCTTTGGCTTATTTAATGACGGTGCCTCTCCCTGTAGAGATAGTATCGTTGATGGGTCAGTCGACCATCATACTACGGCCAATGACTGCCATACAAGTAGGATTGGGTTTGAGGAAGTCAAAATGGCTCTTAGAAATATGGGAAGGGATAAAGCTGTCGGTCCTGATCAAATTCCTATCACTGTGTGGTTGGCCCTAGGAGAAGAGGGAGTTAAGTGGTTGACCAACATCTTTAATATTATTTTAGAGACTGCCAAGATGCTAGAGGAGTGGAGAGGGTCTACGGTGATACCAATCTATAAGAATAAAGGAGATCCCCAACGTTGTGGTAAGTACAGAGGTATTAAACTACTTAGCCATACCATGAAGCTATGGGAAAGGGTGATAGAGGCTAGATTGAGACAAGTTACTAGGGTTTCGAAAAACCAATTTGGCTTTATGACAGGCAGGTCTACCACGGAGGCGATTCATCTACTTCGACGACTTATGGAGAAATATAGGGAAAAGTCAAGAGATCTTCACATGGCGTTCATTGACCTTGAGAATGCTTATGATAGCGTTCCCCGTGATACGATCTGGAAGACTTTGGAAACGAGACGGATCCCAACTGCTTATATCCGGACGATTCGTGATATGTATTGTAGATCTACTACATACGTTAGGACTACAGTTGGCGACACCGAGGCATTCCCGGTTGAAATCGGACTCCATCAGGGGTCGGCTCTTAGCCCTTACATCTTCGCCTTGATTATGGACGACATCTTTTATGCAACACCAGACGGTGTACCATGGTGTATGCTTTTCGCTGATGACATTGTCATAGTTGCTGAAACAAAATCTGAGTTGAATAGTAGACTGGCAACCTGGAAGACTGCTTTGGAAGAAGAAGGTCTAAGGATCAATATTGAAAAGACAGAGTATTTATGTTCAAATTTCAGTGGGGACCAAAACGATGAAGATGTAGAAGTATGCATAGAAGGACACGTTCTCCCCTCAAAGGATTGTTTCAAGTACCTAGGGTCTATGATACATAAAGATGAGGGTGTTGATGATGACGTTACACACCGTATAAAGACGGGATGGCTAAAGTGGAGGGCCGCTACTGGAGTTTTGTGTGACAAGAAGGTGCCTCTAAAACTTAAGGGAAAATTTTATAGAATGGCAATAAGACCAGCGCTGTTGTATGAATCAGAATGTTGGGCAACCAAGAAGGATCATGTAAGGAGGATAGAGGCCGTAGAAATGAGAATGCTTCGATGGACATGCGGTAGGACTCTGTGGGATATGACAACAAACTCTGCTATTAGGATGTCCGTGGGGGTGGTGCTTGTTTCCGAAAAATTGAGGGAGGGAAGACTACGGTGGTTTGGGCATGTTCTTAGGTGACTATCGTCGGATGCGGTCAGGAGGGTAGAGTCGATTACAGTCGACGGTTCCAGAAGGAGAGGGCGACCAAGGCGGAAGTGGGAAGACTCCTTGAGATCTGATTTGATAGATTTAGCCCTTACAGATGACATGACCTCTGATAGGAAATTATGGAGACTTAAGACTAGGGTAGTCGAGTAGTGTGGGTCACATCTCTGTCTTCTTTTAATGCCTTTATAGTAATTTTCATGACTTTTACTTTTTATACGTTTCTGTTATTTGTATTTATGAAGGCTTAGAACTGGGGTTGCTATCGTAGACTTCTGTGTATCATTCTCTTCACTTTTAAATTTAGTCGGGTCTTACGTTTCTGTCTATATGCAGAGATTTTTTCGCATGGGTTTATTTGCAGGGATTATTGCCTATTACAGACGCGCATATGATATTAATGAGTGCATATGAATACTATTCAACTATATATTTATGTATTTATTTATATATGCATTGCATTTTATCTATATTTTTAATTTTCTGACTGTCGGAGGTCTTCCACAGAAGCTACTCTCAACCTGGCGTTGGGGGCAGCCTACTATCCTACCTCCCCCTTACCCCATTGCATATGGGAATTAGGTTTTGTTGTTGTTGTTGTTGTTGTCAAATTTTTCCCAATTCTGAAATCCTAAAATTTGGCAATTTTTCCTTCAAATCCCCAAATAGGACGAAGGGATTAAATTGAATTTTTCAAAAATTTTAATGATCATTTTATAAAAATATTAATTTTTGGACCATTTATTTAAACCCTATGAAAAGTATGGAATAACCTTATGATTTTTTTTTACTATAAGAACAACTCTAAGGAGACGTTTAGATCAAGAAAAATATTATTACCAAGGGAAATAAATTTTTCTGGAATCATATTACTATATTTGATTCAAAAGCATTTACACCAGGAGGTAATGAAACATTACCTACAGTGCTTTTTTACCTTGCATTCCCGAGAATCCCATCCCCTATTTTATTAGGTATTAGACAATTCCCTCTCATTTGAACAATAATGCCCCTGAAATAATATAATTATTTCAAAAATGAAATGTTCGTAATTCTTACAAGGCAAGGCGGCTATATATTAATATAATGAAATAAGACAGTTAAGGACAAACTAATCACTTATACCTTGCAAAGATCTCATCAAATCTGGTTATATTTAATAAATAATTAGTAGCACAAGATGGATCATGGTCCAAAGTTGAACGGCATTTCAACTTATGAATATTACTATTAGTATCAAATAAAGTCGATCGGCCATGAATCCTTAACTTATTCATACTTAAAATTTTGTACTGTGATGCAACTTAGAAAATTATATTATAAATTTAAAAGTGCATAATTATAAAATCTCAAAACACATGATATTAGATTATCAACAGAAAATTGATGGTGATATACTTCAAATAAAGTCGGCCATGAATACGAAGCTTATTCTACTTGGTTCATGCAATAACCTCCGAAAAAGGTAATGCATTTGCAACTTTCCTCCCTTTAATAACATTCACGCATGCAGGTGTGTTTCAGTTTGAATTCCACAACTGCGTGTGCATAACCATTAGCGTTGATCGATCAAGTGTGCAGAAAAACGGAAAACTCATAATTACAATACACCCAAGTATAGAAAAAAAATGACAATAACCTTCGAAAATTTTATATAAAAATAAAATATTAAATTTAAAGATACGAAGAAAAATAAAACATTTTCTTTGAGAATGATGATCAACATCAAAAGAACCCATTAACATTCATAAAAAATCTTTATTTCTGTCAAGTGAGATGTTTTTACAAAGTGACAAAGGAGTGATGGGCAAACCAAAACTATCTTATAGGATACTTTGCTACACAATTATGATTATATGGACAAACAATCTTTTACCAAAGAGGAGATCTAACTATACATGACCACCTAAAAATAAATCAGAAAACAAATATCGTGAAAGTCTTTGTATGAGCACCAAAACGATCGCAAAAGTATGTGAAAAACGTACCAAAAGCCATAAGGATTGTGCCACAAGAAAAGAGAAAACGTGTGCCACAAGAACATAAAAAAACGTGTTACAAGGATAGAAATTCTTATTTAAAATTAGAAAAAAAAAACCTCGAGAGAAAAGGAAAACAAATGATGTAATGTGAAAAAACAAGAGAACTAATAATCATTAACGGTCGACAATCAACATTAAAATTAGTGTCGTCGCCAATTAAACAAAAAATCAAAGTAAAAAGGGGATATGACACAAAAAAAATAAAATAAAATCTTGGTTAAAAAAGAGGGAGGCGACTGTAATTTTCTCACTTTTCTAATAATCTCCTTAATTACAGTATAATGGACATAAAAATTGCAAGTGAATGGTGTAATAATCTCCCTAACCAGTGTCAAACATTTTAGAAAAAGAAGACCTGATTCGTACTCTTTGTCCAACTCGTTTTTTTTTTCAATCGGATTCAAACTTCAATCTGACATTTCCTTGCTCCTTTTCCTTCGGATTTCGGAATTGGTAAGTTATTTTTTCTTAAATTCGTTGGCTTAAACTGTTTTTAGGGTATGGTTTAGTGCGGATATTACCATTCAAGTTACCTGACCTGAGAGAGTGCATCGTGCTCCATCGGAATCGAGCTTGCACCTGCCGGACCAGGTGCTATCTATTTTATTTTGATTTTGCTTCTATACATTCGTATGATGTACAATATTTTTTAAGTCTCTATTTATCTTTTGCGTAAATCTTTTTCTTCTTTCCGATATCAATTCTCTCTTGATTTCTTCAAGTCCTTACCTGCATCATTTCTTCCTCCCTCTGAACTCTTTCTTTTCTTTTTATTTTTTTTTTTTTAACAAGTTATCTCAAGGGGCAGCAGCAGCACTAACTCGAAGGAATACCCTCGTATTTTATTCAAAGTTTCTATTTACAGATCTGGTTTTAGTTTTTTATTGCGTTACTGGTTATCTGTATTTGTGTTCTTAGGGTGTATACCTCAATCATCATTCACAAACCTCCGAGATCTGTTATTTACAAGACCAGGTTTCACAGATCAAAGATCTACTTCCGACATCTAAAACGGTTCTGTTTTGTGGACCTCAGCTTTAAAGCGTTTAACTTCTTTGAGGTTAGGGATTTTGGATGTTGCTTTATGTTAGGTTCACATATCTGGGTTTGGTATTGTTAATCGCTTTGATTTGCTCTTCTGTTTTGATTTGTTTCTTCGCTTCTTCTTTTAAATTTTTGTTTTAGATCTTTAAATTTTTTTTTTAACTTCAAATTTCTTATAATTGTTAATAAACTTACTAGAAATAAATTAAAATCCTACTTAGTAACCAACTAGGCTTTTTAGTACCCCTCAATTCTCTAGCGTTTTATTGGTGCATCTTCTGTCTTCTTTGGATTCATTTTTCATAGTTTCTCATAGCTTCGACTATAGATGATTACTTGAGGTCATGTCTTTCTTTTAGAGCCCATGGGGCGTATAGGGGGAGGGCTCGACAGAGTGGTGACAAGGAGACTAGACTTAGAGTTTGCTCGTTGAATGTAGGCACATTAAATGCTAGGCTGCTAGAGCTGTCCGACGTACTTAATAATAGGAAAATAGATTTTGCATGTATTCAGGAGACTAGGTGGAAAGGGGATCGCGCCAGAGAGTGTAATGGGTACAAGTTTTGGTATTCAGGTGTAGATAACGCTAGAAATGGGGTGGGTATCTTGGTATCCTCTAGCCTCAAGGAAAATGTAGTTGAAGTTTGTAAGGTTATTATAGAAGAGGAAGTGGTGAATGTCCTTTCAGTGTACGCCCCACACGTTGGCCTAGGGGAGGGGGAGAAACGTTACTTCTGGGATCAGTTAGATGATGTACTTAGGAGCATTCCAGAGGACCAAAGAGTTTTCATAGAGGGAGACTTCAATGGCCATATAGGTAGTGCAACCGACGGGTATGACGGTGTTCATTGGGGTTTCGGTTATGGTAGCAGGAACGATGAGGGGCGTACGTTGCTTGAATTTGCTACTGCACACGATTTGGTGGTCACTAACTCCTTATTTAATAAGAGAGATGTGAACTTGATTATGTTTCATAGCGGGGGACATTGTACCCAAATCGACTACATCCTGGTTCGAAATCGGGATCGATGGGCTTGCATTGACTGTAAGGTGTCCCCTGAAGAGGCATGTGCATCACAACATAAATTGTTGGTTTTGGTGTTCCGCGTACCGCACGGGTGGAGCACTCATAGGAGGGCTAAACTGGGTAAACCTAGGATCCTTTGGAAGAAGTTACATGGAGCGATAGCTGATGACTTCAGGAGTAAGGTTTTGTCTAATACTGGTTTTGGTACTACAAACTCAAATAATGCAGATGTGTTATGGGAAAATATGGCAAATTCCATCAGAGAGGTGGGCAAAAACACCCTGGGGTTGTCGACAGGGAAGGCCAAGGAACATAAAGAATCGTGGTGGTGGAACGACGAAGTCCAAACTAAGGTGAAGACAAAGCAAACTTGCTTCAAGGAGTTTCTAAAATGCAATGACGACGAAGAAAGGTCGAGAGCTAAACAAAGATACAAGGAGGCAAAGCGGGAAGCTAAGAAAATGGTGGCTAAAGTAAAGGATAAGGCATACGAGGAAATGTACAAGAGATTAGACACCAAGGAAGGACAAAACGGCATCTTCAGGCTTGCAAAATCTAGAGAGAATAGGAAAAAAGATCTAGGTAGCATTAGGTTTATTAAGGACAACAATGGTGTTCTTTTAGCGAAAGATCATGATATTAAGAGGGTTTGGGGTAGTTACTTCTTTGGCTTATTTAATGACGGTGCCTCTCCCTGTAGAGATAGTATCGTTGATGGGTCAGTCGACCATCATACTACGGCCAATGACTGCCATACAAGTAGGATTGGGTTTGAGGAAGTCAAAATGGCTCTTAGAAATATGGGAAGGGACAAATCTGTCGGTCCTGATCAAATTCCTATCACTGTGTGGTTGGCCCTAGGAGAAGAGGGAGTTAAGTGGTTGACCAACATCTTTAATATTATTTTAGAGACTGCCAAGATGCCAGAGGAGTGGAGATGGTCTACGGTGATACCAATCTATAAGAATAAAGGATATCCCCAACGTTGTGGTAAGTACAGAGGTATTAAACTACTAAGCCATACCATGAAGCTATGGGAAAGGGTGATAGAGGCTAGATTGAGACAAGTTACTAGGGTTTCGGAAAACCAATTTGGTTTTATGACAGGCAGGTCTACCACGGAGGCGATTCATCTACTTTGACGACTTATGGAGAAATATAGGGAAAAGTCAAGAGATCTTCACATGGCGTTCATTGACCTTGAGAATGCTTATGATAGCGTTCCCCGTGATACAATCTGGAAGACTTTGGAAACGAGATGGATCCCAACTGCTTATATCCGGACGATTCGTGATATGTATTGTAGATCTACTACATATGTCAGGACTACAGTTGGCGACACCGAGGCATTCCCGGTGGAAATCGGACTCCATCAGGGGTCGGCTCTTAGCCCTTACATCTTCGCCTTGATTATGGACGACATCTTTTGTGCGACACCAGACGGTGTACCATGGTGTATGCTTTTCGCTGATGACATTGTCATAGCTGATGACATTGTTATAGTTGCTGAAACAAAATCTGAGTTGAATAGTAGACTGGCTACCTGGAAGACTGTTTTGGAAGAAAAAGGTCTAAGGATCAATATTGAAATGACAGAGTATTTATGTTCAAACTTCAGTGGGGACCAAAACGATGAAGATGTAGAAGTATGCATAGAAGGACACGTTCTCCCCTCAAACGATTGTTTCAAGTACCTAGGGTCTATGATACATAAAGATGGGGGTGTTGATGATGACGTTACACACCGTATAAAGGCGGGATGGCTAAAGTGGAGGGTCGCTACTGGAGTTTTGTGTGACAAGAAGGTGCCTCTAAAACTTAAGGGAAAATTTTATAGAATGGCAATAAGACCAGCGCTGTTGTATGGATCAGAATGTTGGCCAACCAAGAAGGATCATGTAAGGAGGATAGAGGCCGTAGAAATGAGAATGCTTCGATGGACATGCGGTAGGACTCTGTGGGATATGACAACAAACTCTACTATTAGGATGTCCTTGGGGGTGGTGCTTGTTTCCGAAAAATTGAGGGAGTGAAGACTACGGTGGTTTGGGCATGTTCTTAGGTGACTATCGTCGGATGCGGTCAGGAGGGTAGAGTCGATTACAGTCGACGGTTCCAGAAGGAGATGACGACCAAGGCGGAAGTGGGAAGACTGCTTGAGATCTGATTTGATAGATTTAGCCCTTACAGAGGACATGACCTCTGATAGGAAATTATGGAGACTTAAGACTAGGGTAGTCGAGTAGTGTGGGTCACATATCTGTCTTCTTTTAATGCCTTTGTAGTAATTTTCATGACTTCTACTTTTTATACGTTTCTGTTATTGGTATTTATGAAGGCTTAGAACTGGGCTTGCTATCGTAGACTTCTGTGTATCATTCTCTTCACTTTTAAATTTAGTCGGGTCTTACGTTTCTGTCTATATGCAGAGATTTTTTCGCAGGGGTTTATTTGCAGGGATTATTGCCTATTACAGACGCGCATATGATATTAATGACTGCATATGAATACTGTTCAACTATATATTTATGTATTTATTTATATATGCATTGCATTTTATCTATATTTTTAATTTTCTGACTGCCAGAGGTCTTCCACGGAAGCTACTCTCAACCTGGCGTTGGGGGCAGCCTACTATCCTACCTCCCCCTTACCCCATTGCATATGGGAATTGGGTTTTGTTGTTGTTGTTGTTGTCAAATTTTTCCCAATTCTGAAATCCTAAAATTTGGGAATTTTTCCTTCAAATCCCCAAATAGGACGAAGGGATTAAATTGAATTTTTCAAAAATTTTAATGATCATTTTATAAAAATATTAATTTTTGGACCATTTATTTAAACCCTATGAAAAGTATGGAATAACCTTATGATTTTCTTTTTTTTTTACTATAAGAACAACTCTAAGGGGACGTTTAGATCAAGAAAAATATTATTACCAAGGGAAATAAATTTTTCTGTAATCATATTACTATATTTGATTCAAAAGCATTTACACCAGGAGGTAATGAAACATTACCTACAGTGCTTTTTTACCTTGCATTCCCGAGAATCCCATCCCCTATTTTATTAGGTATTAGACAATTCCCTCTCATTTGAACAATAATGCCCCTGAAATAATATAATTATTTCAAAAATGATCATTCCATTTGTATATAATTACTCAAGTGTAAATTTATTTTATTTTTTAAAGATTTAAGAATTTTTTTAATACTTATTAAAATAATATGATGCATATAAAATAAAAAGTAAAATCAAATATATCAAATTTTATTTATTTTGATTACTTTTACGAATGTGTTCGATTTTTAAATTTTGTTTTTTTGTATATTTTATTACGTGTATTATTTAGGATTAATTTTCATAAAAGGATTTTATATTATATTTTTTTAATATCTTATATTAATTTTGTCATATAATTTGATATAATTTTTAATTGTACAACTCATACATATAGCATAAACAAAAAAAGTATAACAATTAACACATATTTACATCAGTGTAAGTATGTACATCTTCCAACCTAAAAATAAACACATAGATCTCTCAATCTAAAAATAAACACATACTTATATCGGTGTAAGTATGTACATATCTCATAAAAAATATATTAAGTTATTTGTGTATAAATTTTATTAAAAATATTAAATTAAAAATAATAGAAAAATATATTTCTACGAGCTTTCATGTAAATATTTTGACTTTAATATTGAGAATTCAATTTGTTAAAGAAAAATATATTTCAAGAATAATTTAGTAAAATATACATTTTTCCTATCTGATATTTCTTCTACCAAACATTGTAATCTTATATTACTGTCAAACAAATCAAATAAGAATCTTACATTACTGTCTTGTCTTTAAAATCACGTGCGACTGCCTTTCACCTATTTTCTCTTTTTATTTCTTTTCCCTTATTCCTTCTCTCTGTTGCTCTACTTTGGTTCTCGATTCAACATCCAAATATATTAATGTTAATTCATCTTCGTTTCTCCGCAACTCATTAGTACATTACATTGTTTGAGTTCCTGGTCATTTGTAATAACGTCAGATTTTTCCTTTGGTTACTGGATCTTTGTCTCCAAGATTTCTCGTTTTAATTGAAGACGTCGACCCGGAGTTAGAATTACCATCCCTCCATCTTTACCTGCTCACTTTGTACCAACTCAGATTACAAGAACAAACCATGAGTATTAGTTAATAAGGTGGTTTTAGTTATGGTTCTGAAATTAAATTAGGTTATAAATTATTATCGGTTATCCTGTAAGAGCCGATTGGATCTGACCCAGTGTTAGAGTCGATCGTAGAAAACGTCAAATTCGTCGTTAGAGTTATTTTGTTGAGACGTGTCTCTTGTTGTGCTATAAAAATTGTTTGGTGTATTTTTCTGATTGTTTAGCATGATCTCTATTTGAATTCGAATTGTGCAAATGATATACGTATGTTTATTGCTTAGTATGCACTTTGACTATGACTTGAAAATATGATAATTGTTATTCTTCGGTATGTGATGCGTGTCAGTTTTTCGTATATTTATGTGATGCTTTCATATACACAAAAATTTAAATATTCAGATTAGATCGAAAATTTATTTAATTGTTTGACATGCCACATTGGGTTGGGTATTTATGATCGAGGAAGTTTAGTGGATTTACCATTCGGGATAAATTTCACTTTGGAATATTAATGGGTTCACCATTCAGGATGAATTTCACTTCGAATTATTAGTGGATTCACCCTTCGGGATTAATTTCACTTTAGAATATTAATGGATTCACCCTTCGGGATTAATTTCACTTTGGATTATCACTGCCTCCTCCCTTCAAGACAGACTCCACTTCAAATGATGTGTAATAGATAATGGTTCTAGGGAACCTACTTTTTGTTGCGGAAGACGGCTATCGGATAGAGCAAAATCGCAACTGATAATTTGAGAAAATAAAAATGAAGATAAAAAGTGACACAAAATTTACCTGGAAAACCCCTAAATTATATAGGGTAAAAACCACGGGCAACGGTAGAAGAATTTCACTATGAGAAAATAGGAATTACAACCTCTCTCGATCTACCAAGGAGAAAACAATGATAATTATCTCTTGATAAAAAGGAGAAAACAACTCTCAAGAAACTCTCTAATTCTCTCTAGTATTGGAAGAAAGCTATAATGCTTTGGGATGGTTTTGAAGCTAAATGAGCTAGGGTATTTATAGTTGAAACTTAAGGACTAATCTTATAAATACCCTAAAGTTTAATTACTAAAGCTTATAATTTAACCATTTAATTTTCAAACATTATTGCACCTAATTTTGACATTGTTGCACCTAATTTTGACATTGCAATATTAGGTGCCTAACTTGAACCAAATTTCCAAGCTTTGACATTTCAACAATCTCCCACTTGAAGATTTGATTGGAACAATCATATCTTCACACCATTCTTTCTACCTTGTACCATCATGTTGCTTACGTCTCTGACAGGCCACAAGAGGATCGAAACCAGGTAAATTTATCAGCATTGATTGCCTTCGTCATGAAATCTACTATGTTGTCTTTGGTATGGATCTTCTGTATATCTACCGTTCCTTCTTCCACCTTTTCACGAATGAAATGGTATTGAACTCGTATGTGCTTAGTCCTTGAATGAAATGTTGGATTCCTTGCTAGATGCAAGGCGCTTTGACTGTCACAAAACAGAGAGACATACTCTTGATTGTGCCCAAGCTCCTCTAATAGCATCTTCAACCAAATTGCTTCTTTACTGGCTTGTGTAACTGCTACATATTCTGCCTCTCTTGTGGACGTAGCCACAACTGACTGCAATTTTGAAACCCATCTTACAGCTCCACCAGCAACTTTGAACACATATCCTGTAGTAGATTTGCTTTTATCCAAATCCCTTGCATAGTCAGAATCTACATACCCATTGATTAGTAAGTTTGATCCTCCGTAACATAATGCAACATTTGAGGTCCCTTTGATGTATCTTAGGATCCTCTTTACAATATTCCAATGCTCTTTTCCTAGATTCGCCATGTACCGACTAACCACTCTCACTGCTTGTGCAATGTCTGGTCTTGTGCATATCATAGCGAACATTAAACTTCCCACTGCTGATGCATACGGTACTCGAGACATCTCCATCATCTCTTCTTCACTGCTAGGACTCATACTGGAGGATAATTTGAAGTTAATAGGAAGAGGGGTAGAAATTGGCTTACAATCTTGCATGCTAAATCGTGACAAGATTTTCTTCAAGTAATTCTTTTGTGAAAGCCAAATCTTCCTATTACTTCTGTCTCGGTGAATTTGCATCCCTAGAATCTTGTTTGCTGATCCCAAGTCCTTCATTTCAAATTCCCTAGCCAGTTGTGCCTTCAATTCTTCAATATGATCTTTGTTGGGTCCTGCAACCAACATGTCATCCACATACAACAGCAAAATAACAAAATCGTTATCACCAGACCTCTTGAAATAAGCACAAGGGTCTGCATTAAGTCTGTTGTATCCAAGGCACATAATGAAAGAATCAAATCTCTTGTACCAACACCTCGGCGCCTGCTTTAGACCGTAAAGAGATTTGTTCAACCTACAAACCAAGTTCTTCTTTTCTTTTTCTTCAAAACCTTCAGGCTGGAGCATATAAATTTCTTCTTCAAGATTTCCATGAAGAAAAACTGTTTTAACATCTAGTTGCTCTAGATGTAAGTTCAATGTAGCACACATTGCCAAAACTACTCGAATTGTTGTTAGTCGAACCACAGGAGAAAATATTTCATTGAAATCAATACCTTCTTTTTTAGCATATCCTTTGACCACCAGTCTTGCACGATACCTCTCAACTTGATCGTCACCATTTCGCTTGATTTTGAAGACCCATTTGTTACCAATTGGCTTCCTTCCTTGTGGTAGTGGCACAAGGTCCCATGTATTATTTTTATGAAGGGCTTCGATTTCTTCTTGCATCGTCATCATCCACAGTGAAGCATCTGAGCTGTTTATTACCTCCTGGTATGTTGATGGCTCACCGTCCTCTGTTAAAAGGCAGTATGCAATATTACCTTCTATAACATAATCTGAGTGCTAATTGGAACGTCTTCTCACACGATCTGATTGACGAGTTGTTGGAGCTTCAGAACTCTCTGGTTCTTGTTCATCATATGTTGGTTCTGCTTCAGAAGAATCTCCTTCTTCACTCTTTTTCCACATGTATCTGAATAGTCTCTGACTTTTTAGCGCTATCATCGTCTTCTTTTCTTTGTAGTTTATCTTCTACAAAGATAACATCTCTACTAATGATCACTTTGCGGGCAGTGGGATCCCACAAGCGATACCCCTTTACTCCATCAGCATACCCCAAGAATTTGCGTTTCCTGGATTTTGGATCCAACTTTGAAATTTTTTGGGAGTTGTACATCACGTACACTATACTTCCAAATATATGGAGGTTTGAATAATCAACTGGTTTACCAGTCCATATCTCCATTGGTGTCTTCAGCTCTATTGCAGTTGATGGAGCTCGATTCACCAAATAACAGGCGGTATTGACTGCTTCTGCCCAGAATGATTTTTCTAGGCCTGCGTCCCTCAACATTGCTCTTGTTCTTTCTAACAAGGTTCTGTTCATCTGCTCTGCCACTCCATTTTGTTGAGGAGTGTTCTCCACTGTGAACTGTCTTTTGATGCATTTTTTCCTGCAAAAGTCATCAAATTCTTCGCTTGTGTATTCTCCTCCATTATCTGTTCTGAAACACTTGATCTTATTTCCAGAATCAAGTTCCACCCGTGCTTTGAAGTTTTTGAAAGTTGAAAACACGTCTGACTTCTTCTTAATAGGGTGCACCCAACATCTCCTGGAGTAGTCATCAATAAATGAGACAAAGTATTTTGCTCCACCTAGGGACGTTACTGGTGCTTGCCATACGTCAGAGTGAACCAATTCTAGAACACTTTTGCCTCTAGAATTTGATGTGTTGAATTTCAACCGGTGCTGCTTACTTGTTATGCAATGCTCACACAAAGAAAGTGATACCTTTGTTAAGCCTGGAAGTAGCCTCCAAGTTTTATTCTGATGCCATAGCATTGCCGAATCTGAACTAAATGAGGCAACAGAGGCTTCTACTTCTAGCAAAGTCTCTCCCTTCAGCATGTACAAGTTTGTTGCTATCTTTTTGCCTTTTAGCACCACAAGCGCTCCACAGAACACCTTCATGATTCCTTTCTGTGTTTCAATATTGCTAGCATTATTATCCAACAATCCGTAGGATAATAAATTTTTCTTCAGACCTTTCACGTGCCACATATCTCGAACAACTTTAATTGTTCCATCATACATCTTCAATTTGATGGTTCCCACTCCAACGATCTCTAAGGCATGACCATTGCAACTATACACAGATCCTCCTGAGACAGGTTCATAATGATGGAACCATTCTCTTCTTGAGGTCATGTGATATGTTGCTCCCGAATCAATGAGCCATATATCTGCAAATCGTTTTCTTCCTTCCACGGTGGTTGACGCTTCACAGCATAGAGCATCTCCATCATCTGAAGTGTTTGCGGTATTGCCTTGTGGATTGGAGTTTTATTTAGACTCCAACAATCCTTCTTCAAGTGACCCTTCTTTCCACAGTTGTAACACTTTAAATTCTTCTTGCTTCTCGATTTCGATCTACCATGTTTGTGACTGCTGCTTTGGCCACGTTCTGTTGATCTCCCTCTCATCGTTGTCATCGTTGTCAACGCTTCTGCTTGTTGCAGATTTACTTGTCTGTCTTCCTTGTTCTTGCGCCGATTTTCTTCTTGTAGAACAGCAGCTGCAACGTCATCGAAGACTAGACTGGTGACATTATTGTTTGTCAAGTTGATGATGAGTTGATCATATGAATCCGGTAGACTTTGAAGTAGAAGTTCATCACGTTCTTGTTCTCCTATTTTACAGCTTAAGGATGTAAGCTGAGAAAATAAAGTGTTCAGTGTATTTAAGTGCTCCGTCACTGAAGTAGATTCTGGCATACGGAGAGTGTATAATTTTCTCTTAAGGAAAATTTTATTGTGCAACGATGTGGCCTCGTACAGTTTGGTGAGATGATCCCATATCTCCTTAGTTGTCTTCTTCTCCTCGAACTTGACAATACTTCATCTGCTAATGCTAGATGAAAGTTTGTCATAGCATTTCCGTCCATTTCGATCCATTTGTTGTCGTCTGTGAAATCTATTGGCCTTTCGTTGATAGTTGCTAGACAACCGTCTTTCCTCAGGATGGCCTTCATCTTCAATTTCCACAATGAGAAATTTCTCCCATTGAACTTTTCAATATCAAATTTCGTTGCCATTGCTTCGTTTACGGATAGCTCCCACTATTTCACTATCGTGAATAGTTCTCTGGAACCTTCAAAGAATGGGTAATAACTTCTTACTTTCTATGTTGGAGGATCCACCTTTTGGTGGCAACCACAAAGACAATAAGCAGATATTACGCACTCTAATCTTGCTCGGATACCAATTGTTGCAGAAGACGGCTATCGGATAGAGCAAAATCGCAACTGATAATTTGAGAAAATAAAAATGAAGATAAAAAGAGACAAAATTTACGTGGAAAACCCCTAAATTATATAGGTTAAAAACCACGGGCAACGGTAGAAGAATTTCACTATGAGAAAATAGGAATTACAACCTCTCTCGATCTACCAAGGAGAAAACAATGATAATTCTCTCTTGATAAAAAGGAGAAAACAACTCTCAAGAAACTCTCTAAATTCTCTCTAGTATTGGAAGAATGCTAAAATGCTTTGGGATGATTTTGAAGCTAAATGAGCTAGGGTATTTATAGTTGAAACTTAAGGACTAATCTTATAAATACCCTAAAGTTTAGTGACTAAAGTTATAATTTACACATTTAATTTTCAAACATTATTGCACCTAATTTTGACATTGTTGCACCTAATTTTGACATTGCAATATTAGGTGCCTAACTTGAACCAATTTTCCAAGCTTTGACATTTCAACACTTTTCGGTGGTGTAAGGTGATCCGGTACATTTACATTTGCATATCATTCATGCCTTGGAATATTATTGATTCGAATTGTGAATATGACTTGTAATCTGACTTGTGTGTTGTTTACACGTTAAAGACACGCTAAGCTTAATAGCTTACACTCATATAGTTTCCTTTTCAGATACTCGTGTTTAGACGACCGGAGTGTTATCTCATTTTCATATAAAACTATTATGTTCACTATGAAATTTATTTTAGATTTCTTATTCAAATTTGTATACTATTATTTTGGCGATTATTATTACTATTATGTAATTTTAGATTTTAGACATTGCAAATATTTACGGACTGTTTATGCATGTCTTTGAATAATTATTATTTATATAAGATTTCCTTGGACATTTATTTTAATAAAATATTGAAGTTTGAAATTGAAAATGTTTTTAAGTTCTTAATTGAAGACGTCGATTCGAAGTCAGAATTACTATCCCTCCACCTTTACCTGCCCACTTTGAACTGACTCGGGTTACAAGGACAAACCGTGAGTATTAGTTAATACATTGGTTTTAGTTATGGTTCTGAAATTAAATTAGGTCGATAAATTATTATTAGTTATATGTATGAGTCGATTCGGTCTAACCCACTGTTAGACTCAATCGTGGAAAACGTCACGTTTGTCGTTAGAGTTATTTTGCTGAGGTGTATCTCTTGCTGTGTTATAGAAACTGTTTGGTGTATTTTTCTGACTGTTTAGCATGATCTCTGTTTGAATTCGAATTGTGCAAATGATATATGTATGTTTAGTGCTTAGTATGCTCTTCGGTTGTGATTTGATAATACATTATAATTGTTATTCTTCGGTATGTGATGCATGTTAGTTTGTCGGATACTTATGTGATGCCTTTGGATACGCATGAAAATTTATGTATTCAGATTAGATCCAAAACTTATTTAATTGGTTGACATACCATATTGGGTTGGGTATTTATGATCGGGGAAGTTCAGTAGATTACCACTCGGGATGAATTTTACTTTGGATTATTAGTGTATTCACCTTTCGGATGAATTTCACTTTGGAATATTAGTGGGTTCACCATTCGAGATGTTTAAAATATTACACGAAACCACCTAAGTGGTTAACCATTTAAAAAATCAAAACCCATAGCCATCATATAAATCAATAGTTCAAGACAATAATAAAATATTTTTTATAAAATGAAGCTCCATGATACAATTTAAATCAATTAATACAACTCAAGTTTACAACTCATAATACATAAGTAAAGGTCCTATGATTACACATGCCCACTAAATTAACCATATAGTACTCTATAAGGAGATGCTTGAAACCTTACTACGATGGTCTCCTCGAATGGCTCAAACTAATAACTTATGAACAGAAACATCCGAACGTTGAACTTACAAAGCTGAATAGTATAATCGCTAATTTAGAGCAGTATATGAATCTCATAAACATAAGCATGTTATAAGATAAGGTAATAAACAGTAGGTACATGCATTATTCTAATCAAGTGCTAACTACTTAAGGTTCAACAGTTCTATCACTAAAGTTTGAGCCTCGTGCTTCCTTAGTCTTTCATTAAGAGCCTTGTCATGAGTAATACATATATTGGTTCTCTAACCCCAATACCAAACAATGACACGATGCAATAAGCATGAGATATAATAACATATCGTATATACATATATGTATATATATGGTGGCATTATCGTCTATTAATGGAAGTGCCTTAGTACTGGTACTAAAGTGTCTCAGCACTAATACACTAAAGTGCCTTAGCGTTGAACTAAAGTGTTTTAGCATTGATGGGTGAACCCATAGGGTAATTTGCTCGTATTTGATTGTAGGTGTTCATGTAGTATTCGATTCCCTCTACCTCACTCATCAGGTCATTCATCGTTTCACTTGACGACAAGTCTTCCAAATAATCATTCATTCGCGATTACTCGATACATATTTGATGGAGATACTTTGAATTATTACACATAATATGGATACATCGATCGTAACCCACCTTTAAACACTTTCCTTAATACTTATTCTAGTGTTTACACATATTCGATCCCATTTATGATCATACTATGGGTCCAAGGCCTCCCATGCAACATTTTACGCCTATTTGGACATTTTGGATAGGGATTTGAAACCGCCCTCGGGGTTGTCAAAATCACATTACAACTTTTGCATTCTGGACAAGGGTTTGAAACTAGTCAGGGGGTTTCAAAACCACTATTGCATATTGTCATGTTTCTCATGAGAAAAGCTCTCTAATAACTCCTAAGACCCTCCCAAGGTCCCCAAACGTCATTTAAAGCTTATAAAAGTTACTTAGGGTCATCTAGCACCCTAAAAACATAATCTTTACAACAAAAAATTTCATCTAATGGAAGAATCAAGTAAAAACCCCTAGACATGCTCAAATACCCAAATCCCCAACAAACATTATCTTTAAGAATTTCATAATATAAAAAAAGGATTAGAAATACACTACTTGGTGTTAGAAATCCGAAATGATGCTCCTTCCCAATCACACTCACTTTCCTTCTTGCTTCAAGGACTTGAACACTCTCCACCCACAACCTTTGCATTAGGGAACCTTGAGATGTATGGAAGAAGATGATCAAAAATGAAGATGAAGAAGATGGAGATAAATAAAAGCTACCAGCTTTTGGTCCAAGCCCTCACGTCACCCTTGTCTAAAAATCCCTAGGAAATCATCTTTTCTATCAACAAGGATATAATTACTCTTTAGGTCCCTCGCATTTTGCCCTTTATATAAAAATCTCATTTTTATGATAAATTGGGCCCATTTCTCATCCAATTAAGCCCACACTTGGCCCAACAACTTTAATTATGAACTCCACATGGTCCACATACCTCTCCGGTGAACCTAAAACTACTAACCCAAAATTTGGGATGTTACACTTCGAGCGGTGTAAGGTGATCAGGTGCATTTACATTTGCATATCATTCATACCTTGAAATATTATTGATTCGAATTGTGAATATGACTTGTGATCTTTGACATGTGCGTTGTTTGTACTTTAGAGACACACTAAGCTTAATAGCTTACACCCTTATAGTTTTTTTTTCTTTAGATACTTGCATTTAGATGACCCGGAGTGTTATCTCATTTTTCAGATAAAACTATTATATTCAGCATGAAATTTTATTTTAGATTTCTTATTCAGATTTTCATACGCATTATTATTATTAGTGTTTATGTAATTTGAGATTTTGGACATTACAAATATTTATGGACTGTGCATGCATGTCTTTCGATTAATTATAATTTATATCAGATTTTCTTCAAACATTTATTTTTAATAAAATATTGAAGTTTTAAATTGAAAAATATTTCTAAGTTTTAAATCAAACACAAATTTTGTGAAGGACAAGTTTCATCATGATTTTCTAGATCTGACCAATTTCTTCTAATTCAGGTCAAAAAAGTTACATCTTTAAAAGGAATTTGAAGCATATAATATCATAAAGATTCCAATTAGTTTGTGATAATATCCTAGTATTTTGTACATTATGCTCATTGTTTTATGTTAAGTTTTCTTAAGCGGTCCCTAAGTCCCAGGGCATTTATGGTGTATTCAAAATTGATTTTTTTTATAAATTAAATGACTTCGATTTCGATGATAAAAGAATTGTTGGTGTTATTTGAGATTCCATATTTGACAATCATAAATGTTAGGGGAATGAGCGTTAGGTGTGTAAATGAATCGAGCTTGAACAAACAAGGGCGTGTTTGTGTTCGTTCGTTTTATTTTTAAGGTGTTCATGTTTGATTCGTGTTTGTTTAAATTTTTAATATCATGTTCTTGTTCGTTTATTTTTTAAGGTGTAGTGTCCGTTCGTTTAATGTTCGCGAACTTGTTCGTTTAACGTTTGTGTTCGTTTAAATAATAACAAAAGCATTAAATAAATATACTCAATGTTTAGCGATCGTGTTCATTTATTTAGTGAAAATTTTCGTTGTACACGATGAAATCAAATTACCAAAGCTATGTCAATAATTTCCAGTCCATTAGTAGCAAAACTTTAATTACCCAAATCTCATTAGTCGTATAATAGTCTTGAGAAATCCTTTGAATCTAAGCAACAAAATAAAATTAGATACTAACTACAAAATCTCCATCAGTCATAATATTCTTCAATGCAGCCAACAACAAGCCAAATCAAGGTTCATTTGAATCTAATCGGGGAATTCTAAGGAACGACATATTAATATAAGACTGAAAAATGGCTCAACCGAAAATATGAACAAACCTCTAACAAAACAAGTTTAGCGACACCTAAAATGTTAATTTATTTATAATATATTGGGTTGTAACTATTTTAAATTAACTTTAGATGGTGTAACTGGGAAACCTATTTTACAAGTTAAAAGCGGAACACAAAATGTTATGAAACGGAACTGAAAAAATTATCAATGCAGTAACATAATAGGTTACACCTAAAAAAGGTAAAAAAAATAAGTTATAAATAATAAATCTTATGAATATTATTAACATTTTAGGTTGCACCTAAAATGTTACCAAAGTTTAAGCTAATGGAGCATTGGATTTTCTTACGATAAGAAAATAAGTTAAAAGCTGAAAATGTCATGGTTCACTGAGAAACATGTTGCGATCTAGAATTTTACTATTTTTATTAATAAAATAACTTGCGCCCAAGAATGTCATGATTCACTGAGAAATATGTTACGATCTAGAATGTTAATATTTTATTAATAAAATGGGTTGCGCTCAATAATGTCATGGTTCACTAATAAATAGGTTGCGATTTGGAATGTTAATATTTTTATAAATAAAATGGGTTGCACACAAGAATGTTATGGTTCACTAAGAAAGTGAGTTGCGATCTGTAATGTTAATTTTTCTATTATAAAAAATTCGAAAGTATGAATACTTTCTAAAAGTATCGATACTTTCAAATTTAAAGAAAAAATAGAAAATGAGGAGGCTGCAAAGTATCAATATTTTTACAAAAATATCGATACTTTTAAATTCGAAAGTTAAAATATCATTTTACATTTTTTATAAATTCAAAAGTATCGATACTTTTGAAAAAATATTCATACTTTCGAATTTAAAAAAATGAAAAGACTGCAAAGTATCGATACTTTTAACTTTGAAATTTAAAATATCATTTTTTATTTTTTTTAAAATTCAAAATTATAGATACTTTTGAAAAAGTATACTTACTTTCGAATTTTTTATAATAGAAAAATTAACATTTCAGATCGCAACTTGTTTTCTTTGTCAACTTGTTTTCTTTGTGAATCATAATATTCTTGTGTGCAGTCTATTTTATTTATAAAATTATTAACATTCCATATCACAACTTATTTATTAGTGATCATTGACATTTGGGCGCAACCCATTTTATTAATAAAAATATTAATATTCCATATCGCATCCTATTTATTAATGAACCATGACATTCTTGGGCGTAACTCATTTTATTAATAAAAATATTAACATTTCAGATCACAACCTTTTTCTTAGTAAATCATGACATTCTTGAACGCAACATATTTTATTAATAAAAATATTAACATTCCAAATTGTAACCTAATTCTTAATGAAATATGACATTCTTGGACGCAACCAATTTTATTAATAAAAATATTAACATTCTAGATTATATGTTTCTTAATGAACCATGAAATTTTTAGGTGCAACCTTATTTTATATATATATTCATTACATTTTCAATCTTTAACTTATTCTCTTATAGTGGAAAAATTCAATGTTCTATCAGCTTAAACTATAATAATATTTTCAGCATAACATAAAATATTAATAGTATTTATAACATTTCCAGTTTATAATTTATTTTTTACCATGTATAATATTTAGTATAACCTGTTATATTAATCCAATTAATAACTTTTCTAGTTTCAGTTTATAATATTATAGGTAACGTTTTTAATTTGTAACTTTTTTTTATCAGTTACGCAGTCCATTAGCCTTATTTTGTACGCCTCACCTCAGAACCTCATGAATCTAATAGCAAAATAAAACTCTTAAAATCATATCAACCCAAGCCCCAAATCATAGATCGAGTACTCATGAAACTAAAATTAAATATTAATTAAATATTTTAATTAATTAAATTTTATAAAATATATATCTAAAAACTACTTGATTGAAGATTTTTAATATATATTTTTCATATTTTTATTAATAATAAATTTTAAATAATAACGAGTCAATGTAAAAAAAATTGACAAAAAAGTCAGCAATGGACATATTTAATGGGTTTGAGTTTAAAATATGTATTTAATATTCAGTTCATTCGATTAATTTAGTTAATTAATTGAATATTGAAAAAAAAATTAACCATTCCTTGATCAAACTAATTCAGTGATAGATAAAATTAATCAAATTTAATTTAGTTCGATCGTTAATTAGATTAAACTGAAAGTGAACACCCTTATTTGTGGATGATAATGTTTGGAGAAAATTAAATATCAAATTTAATGTAAAAAAAGGAAAGAAAAGAGAAGAAAGCATAAGTAGAAAGAAGGAAAAAGGGAAAATAATTATAATATTAAATATTTAATTTATTTAATTTTTTTAATTAATAATAATATTGAATTAAATTATAAAAAGTTTAAAAAATATAAACTGTTTTAAAATTAAATAAAGGTTTTAAGTACTAAATTGAACCAAAAAAATATAAGTTTTAAAATGTTATTTTTTTCATTAAAATCAATCACAATTCGTTTTTAAAAAACGTGTCACGTAATATAATTTTATTAGTCAATAAAATTTAACAGCGTTAAAATAGAGTAAATAGATAGTGAAAATAAATATTATGAGTAGGAATAAAGATAATTTTAAAGACAACTCGATGAAACAAATATAATTTAAAGAAAAATTATCACTTTAAAATGGTTTACGAATGGTCAAATACTATATTTTTATCTTGCGCATTTTAAAAATTCGTAAACTAAAAGAAGCAACAGTTACTTTTTTTTTCTGTGGTAATTATTTTTCTTGGCCGCCAGTTACACAAATTTCTCCTCCTCAGGCTCTTACACGGTCATTTTCCTATCCTTATTTTAATACTATATTTTATCTTGACATTTTTTCTCATAAAGGGTATCATAACTATCATTATTTTTAAATTTTTGATACATGTTTCTTTTATTGGTCTTCTTCTAGATCTGTTATTTTTCATGTTTTCATGGTTGGTTGCTTCTCGATGTTTGATTTCTTTATTCAATTGTCTATGACGATCCGTTGGATACTGAATGACTATGTCGGATGAGATTATTGTTAAAGGAATATCGCTTTTTCATTTTTCCTTTTTGAATCTTCTTTAAGTTTTTCTCCTCTATATTTAGTGTCCGGGACCGTTGGAGTGATTCATTTATGTATGTCGTTGCCTCAATTGTTTACACTCTTGCTTACCATGCTACAACTAATCGATCATTGTTATATTTTACTTATGTATTTATTCAGTCTTTATTTAACACGGAGTTGTTGATGATGCTTTCGAGAAATGAATATATTATAGTTTTACTTCCAAAAATATAAAAATAAAAGTTTGTAAAATTGATAGAAAAAAAAACGTAAACAAATGATAATTATAATAAATAAGTAGGTTTTCCACCAGCCCGACCTTAGCTCAGTTGGTAGAGCGGAGGACTGTAGTGGTTTTGGTCAAAGCAATCCTTAGGTCGCTGGTTCGAATCCGGCAGGTCGGATATGTATTTTTAGAATGAAAATTGTATTGTTCGTCCCCGTGCACTCTCTTTAGGATGCATAACACATTTGGTCATCCAATTATCGAAAGTTTTTATTTTGATCACTCAAATTCAAAAAACTTGCAACATAATCACTAAAGTTATATTCCATTTTTTTATTGTTAGATGACACAATTGTATGGTTTACCCCTTATTAATTCTTTCTATTTAAAACACGCGTAAAGGTAGATGCAGTGTTGACCCTACTGGCTAGTACCTATTTACCAGTAGCTTGTTAGTTGTTCCAATTCATAAACTTACAGCACAACTCCGTTTTCTCCATCCTAAAATCTAAAGGTAATTCGTCTTTGGTCTTTTACATTTTGTGTTGATCATCTGTTTCATGCATTTTTCCATGCTATTTTGATTTTCCTTTTACATGCTAAATTGAAATCTTCAGTTCTTTATGTGGAAAACTTCAAACCTTGAAACCCAAAGGAAGTTCAAAAGAATAGCTTTTGTTCTTGGGTTGATCTGTTTGTTCTGATGAAACCAAGGATCTGTACTCACCCTAGACGATAAAGTGGGCGATCAACTTGACCCCATCTTCTGCAAATGTGATATAAAAAAATAGTTGATTTGTGATGATTTTATGTGCTTGGTCATTTTCCCAGAATATGGTTGGTTATTTCAATGTTTTTCGTTCTCTTGATTCTAAGCTCGGCTATTAAAACTCATTAAGTGGTCTCAGTAGTAAAAAGAAATATTGTTTTCCCCCAAAAGTCTAGAGTTTGAACAGTTACATATAGTAAATGCGTTGTCTAGAATACGCAATGATCTTAAATCACTTGTCCCTTCCGTCTTCCCTTTATTGTTGTTCTGTTTAGTTGCTATTCATTTAAAATTGACAATTATTTTGATCATTTAGGAGTAAAGATGGCAACTATGAGCCTCACTTTCCCTTGCATTGTTAAAGCTGCAATGCGATCCCCAACCGATTCACAACTGCTCTTCTCAAGGCCTGGGGATCTATTGGATTCGTTAAGCGCATCTAAAAATGTTTTGGCTTGAAATGTTCCTCCAATTACCGAACATCCATGACCTTGTACAAGGTTAAGCTCGTGGGATCAAATGGCGAGGTGAGTCAGATAGAAGTCGCCGATGATAAATACATTTTGGAAGCAGCCGAGGAGGCTGGACTAGACCTGCCTTATTCCTTGCAAGGCTGGAGCTTGCTCACCTGTGCTGGGAAGATGGTTTCGGGTTCCTTCGATCAATCCGGAGGTTCCTTCCTCAATGATAAACAAATGGAATAAGGTTATTTTCCGACTTGTGTTTCGTACCGTACCGTACCTCAGATACACAGAGAAAAAAAAATGTTATCTTGAGTCCACTGAAAGGTGCTGTATAATTTCTCCAAAAAAAAAATAAGGTGCTGCATAAGATACAAGGATGTCATTGCCAGGTTAACGTTAAACTCTCCTACAAAGTATCGCAATCAATAATGCATTATGATTCATGTTACAATACATTGCTTCTATTAGATCATCTGTTGATGAAGATCAGCCGCCTGCTGAGCCAGCTCCACCACCATAGCCTCATCAAAGAACTTGTTGATGCTCACATCTTCACTCATTCCCTGGAAAGTTCAACACAAAATTCACTCGATCATTTGTGATTGCCTTTTTTCCTTTTTAAGACTCTTTCGTCGAGTTTTAGAAATGAAATGCGAGTGTTTGTGTGCATGTGTGTGTGTGTGGATAGAAGTAGCGATACCTTTCTACGCCTTGTCTTCACCATGAACTCCCGAGCAAGGTGCTGTATTGGTGCAGGTTCGAGGGGCCGTAAAACTATGCTCTTGTCTAAGGGATCTCCGGGAACTATGGCCCAGTGGTCGAATACTGAGAGACAAAAGGCTTGCCCTTGTGTGTGGTACCTTAGATCTATCTCGAATCCAAATGATTCTATCACAGGTAAAAATGCCTAAATGGGAAAAAGAACCAGATGAAAATTGTAAGCATATATATATATCGGGGTGATTAGTAGCTATTAGGCAATTACGTAAACATTAGCTTCTCGTCAATGAAATTAGGCAAAGCAAATTCTGCAATTCATATTTCCACTACAGTATAACCAACATTAATAAATAAATCCACCAGTTAGACAAATATTTCTAAAAGGAATTCAACCTTAACTTCCTTACCTTCACAATATAGGCAGGGGTTCCTGGCTGAGGCACGTCAGCTGTAACATGCCCACGTCTACGAGACAATACTGTGTAGATGGCAGAGACACAGTCGATTGGTGTTTGTATCTGAAACAAAAATACAAATTTAGCCATACATTGTGAGTAGTAGATTCATTAGAGAAAGTTGCATATTGAAAAGGATGCCTAAATGAGGAAAATTATGTTCAACTTTCCCTTTTATAGGGCAAGGGAGGCTTGCTTCAAGGTAGGACTGAAACCTCCACATAGCTCGCCCTCATTCTAGCATGAAGCGGATGCCATGGGGTCAAGAGAAATAGAAACCATAAAGATTGAGAATATTTCAGCATTCATACACCGAGGCTATTACATCAGGTTTATTATTCCTTTTTTCATTAGGAGAACAAGCCACTGCATCCAGTCTACCTTGATTTGCAATATTATCTCGTTTGTTTTTTCTTGCATATTTAATGCACAGATAAGCCCATAGGTGGAAAAATGTTAGATGGGGGGAATATAATTGGAGTAACATACCTCCACATAATTTACAGGTTCCATAAGCCGTGGGGTAGCCATGAGGAAAACTGAATAGGCTACACGTCGAGCTGTGGGGATGATCTGTCCAGATCCTCGATGCAATGATTCCGATGCAATCCTTGAATCCACTATTTTGAACTTTACGTTTCTTATTGGTTCATCACAGAGAGATCCTTCTCTAGCACCCACTGAAACCTGCCCGGCGAAGCATGGAATTTTTAGTCACAGGCAGTAGATTTAAGTGACTAACTAGATGAAAAATTGAAAAAGAAGATTTATTCTTACCCTTGGACAATAGAGTCCCTGACAGAACCCAACAATGCCTTGTCAACCTCAGTAGGGAGCGTATCATCTAATAAAATATTAGGTCCCTACAAAACAAGATTCATAACAGCCAGAGATACCGATTATTATAACTTGAATTCCAATTTTTCTTCTCTCTAAACAAGCTGGAACAAGAAAAAATCACCAAGTCAAGGATAAGTTAGAAAACAATAGAGTTGCACTTCTTTTACCTGCTTATCAGGGCCAAATGCCCAGATGGAACGTGCAGCAAGCAAATCCCAGTCATATTTTGTCTTGAAGAAGTCACCGAGTTGCTTCCGACTCCAATCAAACACTTACAACACCGTTCTCAATGTCCTCTGCAAGCCCTCTCTCCAATGGCTCTGCAATCTAAAAATCATGGAAGGGTAATGATCATACAGACTGAAAGCAAGCACTACCAGTAGTTATTCATAAAAGCATCTAGATATGGCAGGCTTACCATGGTTATCTTATTCTTCTTATTCGGTGTTTCAGCAAAGCATTTCATGGAGGAGGACTCCACCACTGTTTCACAGAAAGAAACAACAGGATCTGCCACCTATTATGAGATGCATAAGAAGTGATAGCGCACATGTTAACAGCTCATCATAGAGAAACAAATTTCAGAAAGAAATAATGAAAATAGTAAAAGGATTGTGAGAAAGTAGATACCTTAACTTCTACCTCAGAATACAGCTCCCTAAGGTCCTTCATGATTGAGTCCAAGTACAACTCTCCAGTACCTAATATAGTGTGCTCACCAGATTCCTCAACTTTAGTAATAGCTAGAGGATAGCTTTTGCTGATCTTCCGAAGTCCCTCCACCATTTTGGGCAACTCACTGGGATTCAACGGCTCAGTTGCTGTTTTTACAACAGAAAGTGTATTAAATTGTAAGGGCCGGAATATGCATACATCTTCATCAAGATCCATGTTACAAAGGGTGGCAGTTTTCATAATTGAAGCATCAACACCTTCAATGAGAACCCAAGAACCAGGAGGAGCACTGCTTACGGTACTCTATATCGAGCTTGGTAGATCCACAATTTGGTTACTTCTTTCACTGTCATGTCCTCCTCATCGTCTGGTGAATAACCTTCTCCCAGTACTCTCAAAGTTGTCCTGTTTGAATTCTACCACCGTAAACTCTACCAAAAGCATCAAAAACTACAATCGGACTTGGGGTATAGTTTGGTCACATTAACCATAAGGGGACCAGAAGGATCACAATCTACCATTGCCTTATAAATCATTGAATGTTTAGGTCCAGTGTATATGTGATCAACCTTCTTAGCCGCAACATCCTTGGGAGATGGTATGTGCTGAACCAGCATATCAGTGAAGCCTGAAGCAGAACCAAAAACTGTGCTGCAAGCCAGTCTTAGCAAAGGCCTAACGTTTAACTTGTAAGCAGCATTGCTAAGAGTGACACCTAACACTGCAAGAGTTGACTCTACACTCTTCCTATGTTCACCAATCACCTGCTATATATCTTATAAAGGGGTTGAAGCACAAATTCAACAAATGATCGTTCTCCTCCACCAGCAGGAGGTTTCTTTTTAAAAGTCCTCGTATCAGGATGATAATAAATATCACCCCAAAGTCGAGATGCAAACTTCTCAGCATCAAAAGGAATTCCGTGGAGTTTGACATATAATTTTGCAAATGATTGCAAAGTGAAGGACCATCCTGCATTTCCACTAGCAAAACAAACATTTCCAGCAGCAGGATCAATAACTGGAACATTACCAGCAGTTGTAGATGCGGCAGATATGTGATTATTAATTACTTCCAGGGTATGCCTTAATTTATGGTAAGCATCTTTGGGGGCAACTTAAGTTCTGTTATCAACCGGTCAACCTAAAAAAACAGGTAAAAGAATTTGAGCAGGAGCAAGATGTGGAACATCATTTTCATCAACAACCAAAAAAAAACTTACAGTGATAAATCATAAGGTGAAAAGTGTTTACCTTGTTTATAACAACTACAATAGGTAGGCGCTCCTGTATTGCATGGCGTATAGCCCTCTCAGTGTTTACCTGTTCAAAATAGGAAAGCAAAGGTATTGCTTAGAACACCAAATATTGTTCATTTTCATAGTTCATTATTCATAAATTCTACAGAAAGCAGCTACAACATGCTGTAACCCAAGTTCAACAATTGGTAAGGTAGTGGATTTGAAAATATATGATTAAGCATAACATAATGTAATTGCAATAAATCTCAGAGTACTCAATTTCTTTAGGGTTCATTTTACATGTATGTTTACCTCCAAAAATTCATAAAAACAATTCCTATTTCTAGGTATATATTAGGCGGGTCTCAAGCATAATCATAAGAACAAGAACAAAACAATGGATCATTACTGCATTTAGAATACTATAATATCCATATAAAGATGTACTTACCATCACTCCTTCAGCAGCATCAACAATCAACACAGCACCATCTGCAAGCCTAATAGCAGCGGTCATTTCATCTGAAAAATTCACATGACCAGGAGTGTCCATGATGTTACAAAGATAGGATTTCGTGTTACTATCCTCAAGAACAAGTGACATTGGAATCGACTTGACAGATATCCTTCTCTCTTGCTCATCAATTCTCGTATCAGTGTATCTCATGTGCTTCTCACTATTTTCATCAAATGTTTTCATATGGTGGGTTTGCTCAACCAACATGTCCATGAACAGTCTTTCCATGCTGCAAATGTCCAACAAGAGCAACATTCCGAACCAAACCCGGGTTTGACATCAAACCGATAAGAAACTGAGTCGATACATAAGTTGAAGAGTCCTTAACTCCAACCTCAAACTTGATATTCCTAACAGGCTTAATAATAGGTTGTTCAAGAGGTTGCTCATCTTCATCCATTACCAAGGTCTCAACATCCTCACCGTAAACCTCTTCCGCAGTGGGGTAATACTTCTTGTCCTCAGCAAGTACAATCTGATTGTCCATATCAACGACGTTAGCAGCTGTAATCCATCCATTAGACGCACCAGGTTGAGCCTCACCATCAGATTCCTCTCTTTCCTCTTGGGCATGCCTTTCAAGGAGATCTTCATCTTCCTCTTCCTCTTCCTCGCCTTCACTCTCCTGGTCGGAATCAATCTCAGGTCCAATATAGTTCCCAAATTCATCATACAAGTTATCATCCATTGCTTAAATTCCTAAATCTGCCCACATTAAAAACAAAATTGAATTCCAAAAGATATAAACGAAATGTTAAACAAAACCCATATTAAACCTAAACTATTGCCATGCTAGAACATCAAAACCCTTATGAAAAACAACATTATATACAGCCAATCTACACAAAACGTTCACATAAGTCGAAACCCAGAAAAAATCTCTAGCTAGAGATCTCACAACCTCTTAATTATTTTATTCCATGCCTGGGTTTAACTATGAAGCTCCTCTTTTTTTTAAAAAGAAGAAGAAGAAGAAGCAAGAAACAACTAAAGATAAAGCTATTTCCAACATCTGAAAGCAATCAAAGAGAAAAACAAAATAGCAAACGATTAAAGAAAAATGCGTGAATCAAATAAACAACACAAAACAGATAAAAGGGAAAAGAGAAAAATGTACCTTGAAGCACCGAACAAAGAAATGAAGGCGAAGAAAAATGCAGAGCAAAAAGCAGGGGTTCGTACAGAGGTTTTTGAGTAGTAGGTTTCAAATCTTCGACAAGGGAAAGCCGGCGGAGCTGCTGGGCAAGATTTTGTCGGAACAGACAAGTTGGGCTGCATATGGGCTTCTTTCTTTATTCATAATAGATCGAGTCAGATTATAATTATTCCTTAAAAAATATTATCAAGTTTATGTTAATCTGGTTCTTCATTTTGTTTCATTGTTTACATATATTTTACATTGGTATCTTTACTTTTTACAATTAAATTTAAAGTAATGTTTCTAATAAAAAATTCATATTCAAGTTTAGGTCGACCGGGTGGCACATTGACAAATCTAAATCTAGTTTGTTTGGCCTTTTGCCGCATCGGAGTCGATCGGAAACCACGACTCCGTCAGGCAATCTGGCATGGCTTTCTTTCCATATTTATCATTACTCCAAAATTTTATCGGATAATAATGTGATATGCTACAAAAGAAAAGATTGCTTCACCCCTCCAACAAAAATACATAATACAAATTCTTGTTCATATCAACCGAGAAATCCATGGTCAATCTTAGAAAAAAATTTGGTTTTGAAATTGAATCAATCTCGAGTGTTATCCTCTATCGGTTGCAGTTTAATAGGCTTCTCGACCAGCTATTACTATCTGGTTTTAGATTCCATAATTGAAAACTTGGGTAGTGGAGGTACTAAGCAGTTTTTTCTAGTTTGATCCAACTGGTTCCAGGTACCTTCTTTACATCCCTAGTTTCCATTAATTCTCTCAACTTCCCCACATCATCCCAGTTGTTAAAACCAGCAAACATGTTTGACAACAACACATAACTTGCAGGGTCCTTTCTGTTTAGGTTCATTGCTTGTTCCGCCGCTCGCTTCCCGGTTTCAATATCCCCATGAACTTGACAAGCATTAAGCAAAGTTTGCCAAACTGATGCACCAGGCTGAAACGACATTGACAAGATTAACTCTTCAGCTTCTTTTATATGCCCGGAACGGCCAAGGAGATGTACCATATATACATAATGATCTTCACCGGGAGATATCCCATGGTCATTGGTCATGGAAGAGAAATATTTCCATGCTTCATTGGTAAACATTCCTTGGCTACATGCGTAAAGCACACAAACGAAGGTAATGTAATTTGGTTTTATACCTTTCACAATCATCTCATCAAAAATGCTGAGAGCTTCTCTAGCTTGACCATTTTGTGCACACCCCATTATCATTGTCGTCCATGAAACAATGGATCGATCGTCCATTCCCTTGAAAACACCCCAAGCACCGTCCATGGAACCACATTTTGCATACATGTCAATCAATGCATTATCCACACAAACATCAATCTCAACCCCAAGTTTTATCCTCAACCCATGAGCTTTCTTGCCTTCTTCCAAAAAAGCCAAATTAGCACAAGCGTTGAAAGCGGTAGAAAGAGTAAACTTATTCGGTATTACACCCATCATCCTCATTTCTGCAATAGCTTCCAAGGCCTTTGCAGGTTCCCCATACTCTAACCATCCAGCTGCAATTTGTGTCCAAGAACAAACGTCTTTTTCACTTGTTTCACCGAAAGCTTTCAACCCATCGAGAAGCCTTTGATTCGTTATATACATATCAACCAAGGAGTTCTGGACACAAATTTCACTACCATGGCCAGACTTGACAATTTGACCATGTACTTGTAAACCCATGTTTAAATGATCAAGAGAAGCCAACCCAGTTAAGACACTTGCAAAAGTAAAGCAATCAGGTTTCAACCCTTCATGATTCATTTGAACCCAAAATTTAGGCAAATCCAAACAAGAACCTTCCAAGTAGCTACTTAACATAACATTCCAAGTCACAATATCTTTGTTCAAACACTTCTCAAACACCTCCAAAGCTTCCTCTTTTTTCCCATGTCTCATCAAAGCTGTCAAAAAAGCATTGACTAAATACACGTTTAAATCGAACCCCAAACGTAAAACCATAGCGTAAACTTGGTAAGCTAAATCTAAACTTTCGTGCAAAGAACAAGCTTGAAGGACACTAACAAACGAAAACTCATTAGGCTTAGAGGTTCCATCCCTTAGCATGTAAACAAACAAGGATAGAGCTTGGTTGAAAAACCCATGTTGTGTAAAGCCAGAAAGCATGGCAGACCATGAAACGACGTTTCGTTGAGGCATTTCATCGAACAGCTTGCGACCGCTAATGAGGTCACCACACTTCAAGTACATGTTTAAGATGTGGTTTTGGAGATAAAGGGAATTTGGAAATGACCCTTTAATGAACCTGGCATGGATTAGCGTCCCATGAAGTAAATTTGACGTTTGGGCGCATGAAGTTAATAATTTGGAGCAAAAGTTTTCTTCTAAGGTTGAGAAACGAGTATGAAAATTAGCAATGGTGGAATAAAAGAGTGGCCTCGGGGGTTTGAAAACAACTAGGCGGTACATCTGTCTGCTACCATTGGTTTTAGATTTTGTTTATCGAACTTGAACAAAACATTTCTTTGAGCCTAAATTAGGAGTTTAGATGAGACGAGTTCAAGTCTTGTTTTTTGCTAGATTTATATTTTAAATTTTCAAGTTGAGTTTTATTTAATTCAGAAACTAATAAAATTAAAATTATTAAATTTAATTCGAATCCAAAATAAAAAATTAGAATTCAAACTCAAGTTGAAAAAACTCGAAAAAACAGTGGAAATTTGTCACTTCCATTCTTTCAAATTTAAGCCGTTTAATATTTTAGTTGAACTTTTTAAGAAAAAAATGATCCATTGAAGTAGAATATTTAGAGCGATGGTTGTTTTTTATATTTGAATTTTGGGTATCGAGAATCTTAATTATTATGTCTAATTGTCCATTCTTGATATCGGATTCAATAGGGTTGTCATTAACTTGTAGAGAACAATACATAGACTGATAAAATAACACTTCGTAAAGGTCTCAGGGTTATTCGTCTTTGGGATAAGGACAATATGTCTTGTTGATATCAGGTTCAATAGGGTTGCCATTAAAGATACTTTTAACCCAATGAACAAAGTTGCCAACAGTTTTCAATTGACTTTGAAAGAAAAAGGCATTGATACCATTAACTCCAAGAGACTTGAAAGGACTCGTATCGAAGAGAGCACGTTGGACCTCCTTATTAGTGAGCATAGCGTTATGCATCTGGGTGTCCTCGGAAGATAAACAAGGGAAGGCCTCTCTTATTGAGAATATGTCCCTGCTTTTGATATCGTCGTGATTGAGGTTCTTAAAGAATTTGGAAGCTTTAGACCAAAGAATGTTATCATCGTAGCTCCATTCACCACTCCTGATTTTTAAGGCTTGAATGCAATTGGACTTC